>NC_135325.1:110856036-111599786 GCF_048772815.1 Callospermophilus lateralis
CTTTCTTCCAACACCAAATCCCTCATCATCTCCAATTTCTTATTTTGCAGACAGTTTTTCTCCACCTACTACCTACCTCTTTCCTCTCCTGCACCATTAAAACTGCTCTGTCTGATATTATCAAGGACTTGTTGATTGACCCATCCAATGAATTCCTCTCAGGCCTCATCCTCTGTAATCTCTTGTAGCATCACTAACACTTGGTAACCTCAAAGATCCCAAAACTTTGTCCTCCCTCAATTTTGTTGACACAATTTTGTGTCGGGTCTTTTTGGCTTTCCCCCAGGATTTTCTCTTCATTCTTCTCCTCTCCTTTCTCTGTGTATTTTCCCTGGGAGACACAACTCAATTCCATGGCTTTTATTGTTAATATGCTCATAATCGCCATGATTGTGTGTCCACTCCAACCTCTCCACTGAACTCCATTCATCCCTCCATTTCTAACTTTTTTATATTTATTTTTTTAGGTGTAGATGGACATAACACAATGCCTTTATTTTTTTAATGTGGTGCTGAGGATGAACCCTGCCTATGCTAGGTGAGCGCTCTGCTGCTGAGCCACAATCCCAGCCACATTTCTAACTTTTATTGGACATCTGCATCTGAGTGACACATAGGTGCCTCCAACTCAACATGGTCCTACTCAAACTTGTCATCTTCAACTTCTTGGCCTCAACTTATGCCATTGCCTAAACTAGAAATCTGGAAATCATTCTTAATTCTTCCCCATATCTGGACACCCATATCCAATTCATTCCTAATTTCTAAAACGACTCCTCTCCTCTGCTTCCTCTATGTCCCATGGGTTTGCTGCAGGGCTTCTGTATCTTTTACATGAAGCCTCTCTACTTTTCCTCCTTGCCTCTACCAGTTCTACTGACTTCAGCCGCATTGAACTCCTTAGCCTTCCCTGGATGTCAATAATCTTCTTAAACTAAGGAGAAGAGTCTAACTTACTTTTCTGAAGTGTGTTTCTTATACTGTAGAAAATGCCATCTGCATTAAACTTATAGAACATGCAGGCTCCAAGCCAATTATGCTACATAACTGAATATTCAGTGTATGGAGGCCCTGGGGCTGATGGGTTGCAATGTACTTTGTTGCATTAGCAGGTCCCAGATTAGCCCCTCTGGGTCCCTGGCTCATTGGTCTGTGACCTCCTCCCCTGCCCACTCTGGAAGTATTATGCAGATTATAAAAGATAGACTAACAACTAGATTTTATTCAGGGAACTCCTGCCTTGTTCTGTGCAATGGAAATTTGTAAAAGGAAAATGCCCATTCTCTCACCCAAAGCAAAATGGAACCCCACTGTGAACTGGAAAAAGCAGGCCTAATTCCTGACAGCCACCTTTCCCAGTGCCCTCCATTTAGCCCATTTGGAGAGAATGGATCTGATTGCGGGTTTGCTCAGCTCATTGTTAAAGATTATTCAGATTTGAAAAAGATGTATTTTTAAAATGTTTCTGTCTCATTGTTACATTTTTTTTCTCTCAGACAAGAAATCCTAGCATTATACTGTATTTCTTAGATCTTTCCTTCATTTCTCCAGCCATAGCCCAAATGTAAATCTTAACCATATCATATCATTTCTTGGGTGATTATAAGACCTCTCCACTTCCCGTGTTAATCTGCATGCCTGCTTTCTCTAAAGCCATTCCTTTTTTTTTTTTTTTTTTTTAGTCAGCCTATCAGTTCATCAGTCAGTTAACAAGGATTTGTTGAGTAAGAGCTGTGTGCTGCCCACTGCACTATACCGTGAGAAAGGGGAAGGGGAACCAAACCAGATCCCCATACAAGGTCCACAATTTCATCAGGGAGATAGACATGTCTGGAGAAGCACCCTTCCCTCTGTGTGAGCAATTCCTTATCTTTCAATGCCTAACTCAAATATTGCAGGCATGGTTGTTTTCTGGTCTTCTGTGTTCTCCAGCAATTTATATACATCATTGGGAGGAGGGTGGGTTGCTGATCATCTCTAGTATTTGCTAGGCAGTGTACTCTTTGAGAACAGGGACTGTGATATACTGAGTTTTTCAATGTGCAGGGCTTAGTGCCTCAGAGATGACTCAGGCAATGTTTATTGAATCAGGTAACCCAAGAAGAGTAAAGGTTGGTGCTAATCTGAGTTATAAGCAGAATGCTTTTGGAGGGCAAGGGCTCTCCTTTACTCTGAGTGCCTCTTCTCCAACCAGGCCAACCTGCTTGCCATGTCATGTGTAATCACTGATTCACCTATCTCCAACTCCCAGAAATCCTGCTCTAGTTCACTTCCTGTTTGTAGCCCAGGAATTCTCAAATGACTTGGGTATCTCATTAAAATGTAGATTGTTAGTCAGTAGGTTCAGAAATGGGACCTAGGATTCTGCATATCTAACCAACGAAATTTGATGTTGATGGTCTAATAACCACACTTTGATTAGCAAAGATTCTAGCAAATTTTCCCTATTCTCAGTTCTTCTGGTCACATAAGTCAGGATCACTATGTATTATTGTGTAGAAACGTCTGGTACTAAGGTACTCAACCATGGAGGACAGTGTTGATTGAAATCTAACACCTTCATTCTGGTACTGGCCAATATGATGAAAGGAAGTGGCACATTTTCCCCCTTTTTCCACTTCCCCCCAGAGTCTTGTAAGTTATGTACACCCTCAGGACTGCATCCAGCAGATGTGAGCACCTTTTTGCTATTCACACAAAGATGCCACTTAGACTAGCAGCTTGGCTATGGCTGACACCCCAGCTCACTTCACCATTTATCCTTTGCTCCTTTCTGACTGACAACTGAGGTTGAAGTTCTATATGTCATTTAGTTCTGCTCTGTCTGTTCTACGTGTGCCTGGCATTTGTGGCTATGTGAGAAGCAACAGGATGTAAAAGAGTCCTGCACTCTTCATCAAAGGACTTGGGCTCTGATTCTGGCTGCTGTTGCTTTTTTTTTTTTTTCTCTTAAAAAAAACTAACTTCATGACTAAAGAGAAGCCACATAAACCATCTGAACCTTGGTTTCCTCATTTATAAAATGAGGATTGGTAAGATCTACTTTACTGGCTTCTCTAGTTTATTGTGAGGATAAAAGTGATAACCAAGGGGAAAGCTCTTTGTAAATTGTAAGGTTCTGAACAAATGTTAAGGATTATTACAGAGGGTTATGAGGCATATCTTTAAATCCCTTTGTAATTCTCTCCAGCTCAGAAGCACAACACCTTATACATGGTGATTCAGAGCCTACTACTGGTTGACCAACTACAGGAAAGAGCACTCTTTGACTTCTAACAAAGCCCATCTTATGTTGGTGAATAGCACTGTGTGCCAACTTTTGTATGAACTATATCCCAACTCCATTAGCCTGCATAGTCAGCAAGAAGATAGCATCTATAATATAATTACAAGAGTTTAATGAGATTTAAGCAGTATAAAAACACCCAAATGAAGACACCAAATTCGAAATGGATGGTTTCTAAAGAAATATTTCACTGATGATTTTTTTTCAGGTTTGGAAGGTTGACTCACCTGTTTATATGCTAAAAAGAACCCCTTTATTTTGATTTCTGAATACTTTCTCTTCTAGTAGTCAAACTTATTATGGAATAAAACATTTTGATAATTGCTTTTTAATATGATGAAAGGTTGGAACCTTTCCCAATGACAAGGAAATGAGGGAATATAATGGAATGATGTCTTGTAATTTTTATAACTTCCAAATAGCAAATGAGAGAGTCGTTCATTTCTTCACTGAAGTTTCCTTCCAGAATCACAGAATTACTCCTACACAGCAATTAGAAGGGGAAGATGAATGTTTAAGCCTTAGCTGTAACTTGTCTTTCTGGGGAGGAGGGTACTGGTTTTAAACTGTTGGCAATGAGAAAAATTCATTAACAAATAAAAATTTTTAGATATTACTTCTGTACATTCTGAAAAGGTTTTCTAAATTGAGAGATTAAATAAACCATTACTGTAATTCACAAGGATTTTCTTTTAAAAAGGAAGCCAAGTTAAATAGTCTAAATGTTTGTATTTTAAGTGTTAATCTTCGAAAAATACGGTTCTTTGGGGAGCAAGATTTTTGTACGGATTGGCATTTGAAAGTCCATGACCAGGCAAAATGGGTAGAAACATAGAACTAACATGCTACATTCAGTCTGTTTGCAGACCCCTAAACTTTCCTCTACCCCAAGGTCACAGCCCATCCTGCCAGTGCATGTTATGGCTCACAAAGGCCAGGAGGAATTCTTTATCTTCAGTTCCTTGTCGATTCAGGATCCTGCTGTTCTGATGGAAGTTGCTGATTTTTCTTATCTTTCCTTTACATATCTGAAGGTATTTTCTTCTCTCTCTCTCTCTCTCTCTCTCTCTCTCTCTCTCTCTCTCTCTCTCTCTCTTTCTCTCTCCTGTTTGTCTATTACAATAACCCTCTTCGAATCATTTTTAGAAGTTGTGGCTGTTAGATTTAAGGACAACAAACTCAACAAACAACATAGCTCAGTGGGCAAAGGTTATTTCCTCTTTCACCTTAAAACCTTATTTCTTTTTGACACTTTTTTTCATCTCTACATGACATTTTTCCCTCACCTATGTCCCTCACCTATGTCTTTTACCAGTTGTCTCTGAGAAAGGAATAACAAAAAATTAATGAAAAAGGACACCAGGTCTGTTAGTATACTGTGTTTTTTAAGCTTTCCTGAGAGCATTATTGTTTTTCTGAGGGCTATGTGCTTCTGCTAAAAGTGAAACATCAGAAAATGGTTTTTTTATGATGTATTTTCTTTCTTAATGCTCTAAACCAGGAAATAAGTTGTTACAACAAAATCATTCGCTTGTTATTCTCGTCAAAAATATTTCTAATCCAAATATACATAATTTTTAAGCCACATCAAATCCTTTCTGAAAAAAAGATATATGTACAGAAACAGACTTTTTTGGTGCCCTGTTATTTAAGTGTTTTACATGCCACAGTTTGTCTCCATTATTCACTCATGAACTCATCATTCCATAATTGTTCATTAATTCAATAAACATTTATCAAGAGCCTCACCTTGTACTAGGCACTGTCCCAGCCTGGGAGGACACAAAGATAAATAAGACAAAGATTAAAAGTCCCTGTCCTGGATATAAGTGAAAATGCCCTCGAAGAGCTTACACATTAGTAAGAGACACAGTGAATGAACAAGTATAATATAATGTATAATTTATATGCTATGAAGGATACAAGTAAAGTTTATGACAACACAGAGGATGCAGTGATTAATTCAAAGTTGAAGAATGCTTTGCAGAAAAGGTAATTTTTAAGCTGATCGTTGAAAGATGAATTGATTTATCTGGGCCAAGGTATGGGGAAAAGGCATTCCAGGTTGAAGGAAAAACATAAGGAAACCCTCAGAATGATGCAAAAGATTTGCTGTTCATGTGGTTAGATGAGGGGAAGGTGCTGAGAGAGGAGACTGGAAAGGAAATTGGAGCACACTGAGAAGGCAAAGCTAACATTTGTAAGAATCACTCAGCACTCTAGAACTTTCTCAATTGGCTTTCAATGTTCTTTCCATCCCATTCCAGTTGCTGTCTACCGTTTTCCACCTCAGTTCTGTTGGTGGGTATAGTGACTGAACTGCTTTTCATAGCTTGATTCTCAGTACTCATTGAGAACTTGTACTTTGTTTTCTTTCTGCTTCTGGCTACCTTAGATTTTCTCCCATCTTAGCCTCCAGCCCTTGGGATAGGCATCCAACAACCTGGTTGGTTTTCTGCTCCCATTCCCAACTTGCCTGCATTCCCAAGGAGTGACAGAAAGGAATGTGTTCAGACAAGGTCTCTGATGGTCACATGTGCTTAAGGACTGTGCCTAGAGCAGTGAAACATGCTGTTGCTAGGGGTTAGGTGAGTTTTTGCATCAAGAGTACCCCATGAGGCAGAATAAGAATGGAATTAATTTTATATTTTAGAAAATTGAGTTTTTAAATCTAAAGATTCTAATCTTAAGGACAAATATCACAATAGCATGATCTCGGTTGCTTCTTGGAAAAGGAAAAAAGAAAATGTCAATGACTGAGGGGCGATAAAGATGCACCGATTTTCTTCTAAAACATATTTCATTTTCTTGAACACCTTAGTTATATTGGATATTGAGAAAAGTTAAAAGACATGATTGATATTGGCAGACTTTTCAGTGTAATCATTTTTATGTTACCCCTTATTTTTTCCTTTCTTCCAGTTGGCATAATGAATAACCCATAGTGTGGATTTGAGTAAGACATTTCTGAATTTGAATTCAGACTCTTTGATGTATTAGTTATGTGACCTCAAGAAAGTCATTTAATTTTTAGAGTCTCCTTTCTTCCTCTGCATTATGAAAATAATACATTGTGTATGTCTTATAAGAATGCTTTGAAGATTAAATAAGATTGTGCATATAAGGTATTGGACACAGTGCCCGATACATAGTAAGTATTTAGTTAATATTTGTTATTGTTTGTGGGAAGCCGTTCTGGCAGGTGATTGGGCACCTCCCTGACGGGGTGTGAGGCGTTCCAGCTAAACTGTGTCAGAACTAATCCCCACCCTCTCTAGGTGCGAGAGCCCATCCGTGTGGGGGTGTGACTGACCATTGACCCTGAGACCAATCACTGACCCTGACCTTGGAATGCTGTCCCCCTCGACCTTCATTGGATGGGATTTTCCCCTGAATTTCTTGTTCCCCAATAAAAGGCCATCCTCTGGCGTGCTCTCTCTCTCTCTCCTGCTAGTCTTGTGTAAACCTCGCTGCCCCACCGGGTGGCTTGAGGCAGGAGCCAGAGGGGAGCCGTATCAGATCTGGTCAAAGAAAAAGGTAATTTGAGTTTATGTGTGTTTATTTTGATCTCACTAGTTAACTTGTATGCTTAGAACCTCTAGTGTGAAGCTAGCGTGCTGGTCGTGCGGCAGAATTGTTCTCATTATAATTTTGTTATGCTTTTTCTGGTATCTTCATTCCCAATTCTTTTCTTAAAATGGTGTCTTTTATGGGAGTCAACATGGCAGATTAGAGGAAGGCTACATTCGTAGTTGCTATTTATGAAAAACCCAAAGCCAACCTCATAGTAAATGGAAATCATTTTCTTTAAAATATGGAACAAAACAAGAATTCCCAGTCTCACCATTCATATTTAATATAGTGCTAGAAATTTTAACTAGAGCAATTAGCCAAGAGGAGGAAATAAAATGGGATAAAAAAGGAAAGGAAGAAGTCAAATTATCACTGTTCACAGCTGATATGATCCTATATTTAGAAGATCCATCAAAAGACTGCTAGAGCTAATAAACACATCCCTAAGTCTTTGATCCACTTTCATCTGACTTTTGTGAGATTTGGGGATCTAGTTTCATTCTTCTATATATGGATATCCAGTTTTCCCAGCACAATTTGTTAAAAAGGCTATCTTTTCTGCAACATATATTTTTGACAACTTTGTCAAGTATCAAGTGACTGTAAGTATGTGGGTTTGTCTCTGTGTCTTGAATTCCATTCTGACCATCTCTCTATGATTCCCCAACTAAAGAATTACTGTAAAATGATTGATATTCTCTCGTATTTATTACTACTATTGGGCAAGTAGGGAGAGGTGCTTTTGCAAGAGAGAGAGTTAGATTTCCTTCCCATCATGTTAATATCCTAAAAAGCATGAGATATGAAAACGTGATGTTTTGAATCACATTCTTTGCTTTGTCCACCTTGCCAGTAAGAATAGACTCACATTTTCAATAATAAACTGCATTTGTATAACTTCCACATACCTTTAGATTCCTTAAGAGATGCCTTATGTGTACTCACAGATAATTCCATTTTTTTTCTAGATACCTACTGGGTATCTCTGTATATGCTAGATACCTCATAATCATGGGTATTTCCTGTTTCATCTGGAATACCAAAGCTACACAGTATTCTGTTTTACAGTAGCAAAAGAGGTATTTCTTTTCTTTTGTTGTTGTTTTACCCCATGAGAGGGAATCTTAAGCACAGCTGTTGGGCTCCATGCTTTCCAGAAATTTTATTGACATCAGATAGTTCTTAAAGCCATAGGTCCAGAAAATATCACATATTAAGAGAGCATAGAGCTCGGTGTGGTGGCACATGCCTGTAATCCTAGGGGCCTGGGCAGCTGAGGCAGGAGGATCCCATGTTTAAAGTGAGCCTCAGCAACTTAGTGAGGCTGTAGGCAACCTAGTGAGATCCTGTCTCTAAATAAAATATTAAAAGGGTTGAAGATGTGGCTCAGTGGTTAAGTGCCCCAGTATGAGAGAGAGAGAGAGAGAGAGAGAGAGAGAGAGAGAGAGAGAGAGAGAGAGAGAGAAAGCAGAGGAGAGTCTAGGTCCAAACTCTAAAGAATCACAATATTTAAAGGTCAGGTAGAATAGTATAAGACCACAAAGGACATTGAGAAAGACTTACCAGTGACGTAGGAGGACAACCTGAGAATATGATATCACAGATACCAAGAGTGGAGAGCATTTCAAGAAGTGACTAATCAATGGTCTCTAATGCTGCTGATTGGTTAAATAATCTGAGGACCTTAATGTGTCTGTTGGTTTTGGCAAAACAACGATTGTTAGTGAAATTATTCCAGAACTATGTCAGTGGAGAAATAAGTAAAGAACTCATACTTGAGACAACTGAGGAAAGGATGACAAGTAAGAAAGTGGAGACAGAATAACATGTGAGGACAGCTATGGCAGTTTTGCTGTGAAGGGGAGCTATAGGGTTTTTTGAAATGTGAAGTAAAGTATTGCAAAGTAGTGATGGGAATGTTCTGGTAAAGATGGAATGATTGAAGATACAGGAAAGAGGGGGAGAAGTAAAGGAATAAAAGACTTGAGTGTGTGAGAAGGTTTGGGATACAGGGTACAAGTGTGAGTTTGCTTTTTTTAGGAAAAGAGTGGTATCTTTCATTATATCAAAAAGGAGGAGAGGGCTGGTGGACATTAAGGTAAATTATGGATTTATGAATGAGAAAATTCATTCATTTGTTGAACACTATTGAGCAATTGTGCTATATCTGAGGACACTATAAGATAGGCAAAGTCCTTCCTCTCACACCATTCTAAGGGAGGAGACATATCATGAAAACTTCAAAACACATAATATATAATAGAATTTCAGAGAGAGAGAGAAGTGTTATGAATAAGCATAAAGTGGGCTGGGGGGTTAGTGGGAGATTGTTTATATGGTTAAATGAAGTGGTTATTTTAAAATGAAACTGTGGAATGAGAAAATGAAACTACTAGGACTTTCTTATGGTACCAAGAGTTATTTGATATTTGTGATCATGAATTTAAAGTGAAAGCAGCCATCCCAGTTCTGTGATAGTCTCTAGAAAGATTTAGTTGTTGGGGCTGAGTACAATCAGAGTTGATCTTTTGCTCAGTGAATACTATGGGGAGGGAGGAAAGAAGGAGGTAGAGGGTGCATAAGTGCACAGGGAGTTGCAAAGAAATTATTAAATGATTTATGGAACCTAAACTTAACAATGAAGGGAAGATGGGAGGAAGCTGAAGAATTGAGAAAAAGTAATGAGTAAATGTATTGGAGGTCTCAATGAAGCAAAAGAATTTAGACATGTCTGAATCCTAGCTTAAAAGGACTTGAACTACTCTCCCTCCATACATACACCCCATTGACAGAGCAAAATCCTAGCATCTACCCAGCCAGTTGGATCCATTATACAGCAATTAACTGTTATAACATTTGTACAATAGTTGATGCAATAAAATATTCTAAATTATTGGATAGTTACACAGCCCTTGACTTTACTTTAGCTATATGAACACAAGTTCAGAAGACTTGAAGACCTTCTAAAGTCTATTGAGAATGAACTTTGGGATGGTCAAGTTCATCCAGGGTTTTTAGACATTGTTTCCAATGGTTCCACCAAACTTTATGAAATTCACAAATTTGAGTGATGCAAAGGAGTTTGAATACTTCCCAATTCTCTGGTTTACAATACACTCTGTAGTGGAGCAAGTTCTTCCAGGATCTGGATTAGAGAGCATTTGATTAAGGCCACTCAGGGTAATAAATGCATTCTTCAATAACTTTGAACTCAAGACCCAGGCACACGTAATTTTCTTGGTTCTCTTCCTTCTTAGGGTGAACCCTCTGTCATACTGATGCATGCCTCCACTTTCCCAGATGGAGGTTAGTAAAGTCTTTGGGATTTATATTTTATTGTAAAATTAATTTTAGAATTAATTCTATAAATCTGGGAGACTATCAATCTCAAATTACCTTTGTGATTCCTTTCAAGAGGCCAAATCTCTCCAAATCTCAGTTTTCTGGATAATAGGGATAGTGGTAGCTATGGAGATTTAAAAGAAACAACCCACATAAATGAAACAGCACAATGTAAAGCACCTTAGAAATATTCTGTCATTATTACTATTCCACTCCACTAGAATGAAAACACTACAAAAGCAGGGATTTTTGTCGGTTTTGTTCATTGCTTTATCCCCAGAGCCTAGACCACAGATTGGTACATTGTAAGCACCAATTAATTACTTATTGATTGAATGAATAATATGTATCTTATATAATTTTTTGTAATTCCCATATTAGGTACACATAAATATCTATTAAAACCAAGAAACCTGTAATACAATGGCTGGTAGAAGTTGAAAGATCAAGACCAAATATTTCATTTTATGTCCCACATCATAAAATCAGTTCAAGGCAGGGTGGATAGTTAAGAATCCACACTGCAAAGACACACTAAGTAGATTCAAATTTCTAATCTCTCAATTTCTAGCTGTGTAACTTGGGCAAGTTACCTCACTTCTCAATATCTCAATTTCTTCATGTGTAAAGTGGAGATGATGATAATAGCCCCCGAATTCATATAGTTTAATGAACCTGAGACAAGTTTGTATATGTGCCTGGCACATAATAAATGGTGCATATACATATTATTGTTGTTGTTATTAGTTACTGAGTTAGGGGGTCTTCCTACTTTCAGTCCAATGTGTATCAATTGAATTAGGTATTTCTCAGCTGGAATGAATGTACTCTTCCAGGTTTCTAGAAAATCTGTAATTGCTTCTGTGAAAGACAGAGCTGATTAGTCTGCCACGGATCTCCATGCTATGTCTGGTGGCTTTTCACTGTAACATTTTGATTTCAAAAATGGAACTTTTTACCTTGTCATCTGGAATGAGAATATGAACTTTTCTTGTTGCTGAAAGTATGTTCTGTATAAACACTATTAAGGGTCTTTGTCATCTTTAAATTTCTAGTGCTTGGCACATATTAGAGTTTAGTGAAATATTAGTTATTTATTGAGTAAATGCACCCTTCTTTAGATCCTCTGTCATATGATCATGCAGGAACAGCAGGAACCAGCAAACTTTTTCTGTAAAGGGCCAAATAGTAAATATTTCAGGCTTGTGGGTGAGACATTCTCTATCACAGTTACTCAACTGTGCTAAGAAAGCAGCCACAGACAATGTATGAACTGGTGAATGTGGCTGTGTTCCCATAAAACTTTATTTACAATAACAGGTGGCTTGCTCGTAGGCCACAGTTTGCCAACTTCTGCTTTATAACATGGCAACATGCTTGGAGAAAAAAATGAATAAAAGCAGTGGATTTAATTAGAAACATGTACTCAAATGTACTGTAAGTATTTATTGCTCATTTAAACTAATAAGCAGAGGTTTAAGCCATACACAAACACATGTGAATTCTAAGCTTTTCTATTGAATGTTGTCCAGTTGGGTTTTACCTATATTGGTAAGTAAATGAAGCAGTAAAAACCAAAACAAATTACTGTGAAGATCAAGGGTGCAGTGGTTCAAACACAGTACTGATCTATTCCTTGTGTTCTTATACTTATTTTTGTGTGCTAGTAGTTGTACACCATACAACTCAGGGTAGAGTTGATCATTGGTTTGTAATGAGGATAAAGTACTGCTGAGGAACTTTGTTTGACCTCTGCCTTTTGCTTCTACCCCAAAACCTATACAACCAACTTTCTAAACCTTTTTGTTTTTAAAACAGGTGGCAGAAAGCATCAAGGAAGGGTATTTATTCATTCATTCATCCAATAACCGACTGAGCACCTTTTCTATGCCAATGTTTAAGGAGACCCAGAGGAAGCTAAAAGGATGAAAAAATGCACCATCCATTCGTGTTCTTATAAAGCTCACAAGCTCATAAGAGAGACAGGCCAGCCAGCAGGTTGTTAATACTTAAAATACAGTGTGGTTTCATTAGTGTCATTAGAAAGTAGCTAGTCCTGAATTTAAAAATCACATGGTATATTATTTGGATACTCAAGAATTTCACTGGAACTTGAGATAGCTAGTATAAAATTAATGACTTATAACAGTTCATTTTATATATGTACATGCATACTTTAAACTAAATCTTATCCTTAGAAAGAATACACTAAGACAATAAAGGATTTTTCTAATTGCTTAGCTTAAGAATTACCTGTTAATGATCCCAATTTGTTTTGACATTTGTAGGGAAAGATCATTTAGAAAGAGATGACAAACCTAAAGTGACCTAGGAAGGAGCAGAGTCCTTTATTATTTCACGATCAATATGAGGCTGAATAGAACAGAGTGCAGAAAATAAGGCAAAAATATTACTTGTTATAATTATATGTCATGACTAACCCTTATCTGATGTATTTGGCATAAAAGAATAATTAGAAATTCTATTTATGGTACTATTTACACTTTTATTTTCAAAATTAATGATTCACTCTGAGTGTTTTGGCCTATGTTCATTACTTTCATTGCCTGTAACTAAATTAAAATGTGTTTATAGCCAGGCACATTGGTGCATGGCTGTAATCCCAGCAGCTTGGGAGGCTGAGACAAGAGAATCGTGTGTTCAAAGCCAGCCTCAGCAATGGCGAGGCACTAAGCAACTCAGTGAGACCCTGTCTCTAAATAAAATATAAAACAGGGCTGGGGATGTATCTCAGTGTTTGAATGCCCCTGAGTTCAATCCCTGGTACAAACACAAACACACACACACACAAATGTGTTTAAATACTAACAAATCATTCTTTTCATGGCAAAGTCCCAGACTCAGTCATTTGTGCTAAAAGTTTTTACCAATAGTTTACAATGCTCCAAAAATTAAAAATCCTTACTTATATAAAATTTCAGTTATGCAAGAGGAATAAATTCAAGAGACTTATTACATACAATGGTGATTATAATTGATAATACATTGCATAATTGAAAATTGCTAGAAGAGTAGATTTTAAGTGTGCTCACCACACAATAAATGTTTGAGATAATGCGTATGTTAATTAGCTTGACTTAGCCATTCCACAGTATACACATGTGTTGAAACATTTTGTTGCACACCACAAACATATATAGTTTTTGTCAATAATAAATAAAATTTTGAAAATTAAAAAAATCCTTATTCTTCAAAATAGACATTTATTTTAATATATTTAATAACTACTTAATACATGTACAAGAAATGTATAACATACATACAATGAAGGTATCTTATTAGTAACATAACAAACTCTGAAGTACCTTCAAGAAACAAGAAAAAATGCACTTAAAAAGTCAATTTTATTTTTGTAACAGTAATACATCACACAGCACAAATTCAAAATACACAAAAGGGTATACATTGGAAATTTTACCATTTTTCTCATACTCAGAATGTAAATCACCTCCTCATTATTTTTATAACTGCATAGCATTGTGTAATATTGTATTTAACATCATTTATTTACCAGTCACCTTCTGATTTATATTTAGGTCTTCTTTAATAGTTTGCTGTTACAAAAATGCCAGAATGACTAACTTTGTATATAAATAATTTCATGTATGTCTGAGTACATTCATAGAATAAATTCCTGGAAGTGGAATTATTAGGTCAAAAGACATGTATATTGTTATACAGAGAAAATTGATATTTACACCAGCAATTCAAGAAAGTGCTTGTTTCTCAGCACTTTTGCCAATAAAATGTGTCATTTAAACTTTGTCAACATTATAGGTGAAAATGCTATCATGGAGGAGTTTAAATTTGCATTTCCTATTGTTCTGAAACCGAGTATCTTTTTATATGTCAACAGCTATTTGTATTTGCTCTTCTGTGACCTGCTTGTACATCCTCACCTATTTTTCTCTAAGCTTGTTGGTGTTTTTCGTACTGATTTGGAAACACAATTCATTTAGCGAAATTTATTTTTTAGCTGATCTCCCCCCGCAACAGTTCAGTTGTCTTTTTCCTTTGTTTAGGTGAGTTTTTCCATGCAGAAATTCTTTATTATTATGTAATCAAAGGCATCAGGCTTTTCCTTTATGTTTTCTTTTGTTTGTTTTGTGACACATTTAGAATGGTCTTCTTGAGAATAAAAACAATGGACATTTAAGCGGAATTGTGATTAGTGCATCTTTCCTGCTGCAGAGTTTAAAGACTATTTTACCTGCAACATCTTCACATCTGACCTCCAGAGCTGAATGGAATGGACTGGATATAAAAGATTCTGCGCAATGAACCTTCAGACATGAAATTCAGTTGCTATGGAAATTTGATCCAGCTCTGTTGTTTAAAAAACACTCATTATTTGCCTATTATGAGTAAAACCCTGTACTAGGCACCTTGCAGGATCAAATACGAAATTAGAAAAAAATAGACTTCATCCTCTAAAGAACTTGCTATGGAGTGTGGGAGATAAATATGTTTAAAAAACGTGCAGGGAGTGAAGAGGAGAGTGGGGTGAGTGATGTACAGGACTCAATATAGGTTGAAAATAGACCTAGCTATTATTGACTACTGCTGTCCTTATCATGCAAGAGGGCTTGGCAAGCTTTATCTGTACAGGACCAAATAGTAAATATTTTCAGCTTTACAACTACTTAATTCTGCATAAACAACAAGAGTAGTTGTGTTCCTGTGAAACTTTATTTATGACATTGAAATGTGAATCTCATATAATTTTCACACATCCTGATTTTGTGCAAACATTTTTCCCCCAGCATTAAAAAAAAATGTAAAAAACACTTCTAGCTCATGCATCATTCAAAAACAGGTAGCCCACAGGTCATAGTTTGCCAACCTTGCTATAGAGCAACAACTGTGAAATTTTATCCTGGGAGCAAAGACGATTTCAGAGAGATCTATGTCATTGAAAGCCTTGAAAAATAAATTGAAATCCATGACTTTATTTAAGTTTTGCAAAAAGATTCTGGAAGCAACAAATGGGGAAGCTATGAAGGTGTGACCTGCTGCTGTTCAGCTTTGAGGTGGAAAGGACAGAGTTGTATGAATCGAATTCACTGATTCCTTCTGTTAAACTGCCTTTCACCTAATATTTTTGTCAGAGAATCTAGAAACTATGGTGATTGATGCCATAGAAACACACAGCAAGCCAGCCGGGTGATGAGCTTGTGGATCGTGGCATGGCTGAGAGGCAAAAAGCTTTTTAACTGCCAATCTAGAAGGAAAATAATGGACTAAAATGCAATGCAGCTAGCATGCAGGGAGTTTCACTGTTTACAGAGCACTACTCACACACATCATCACCCTTCATTTTAGCCCCAATTCACAATAACCCTGTGTCATAGGTATCTTTATGATTGTATAGATAAGGAATTGAGATATTGCCATAAGTATAAGGACAGGATAAGGTGTTCCTCAGTGCTAAGGCTAAGACAACAATTAATAAATAATGATAAGGAAGAAAATGATAGTAAAAGCATGCTATTCACTGAATTCTCCCTGTGTACCACACATAGAGCTATATAACTGATGTGTGAGCCTCACATTAACCTCATAACAGCTCAAGTATGGAGCCATTATAGCATTGTGCCTAATCATGCAGTCAGGTTAAGGTTCAAACCTTAGTTTTGCAACTTAGAGCTTTGTAACATGAGCCAAGTTATTGAACTGTTCTGATCTGTAAAGGGGGTAGTGACATAATACTATCTACTTCTTCTGATTATGGCATGAGATAATGAATGTAAAATGCTTATCACAGTTTCCCACACATACTAAATGTTCAGTAAATCATTATTACTACACAGAGCTTATAATATCTCTGTTAACCCTGCCAAAGACGACTAAAATATTAAATAGAACACACACACATGGCATTTGGCATTCAGCCTTTTAAAAAATTTGAATTTGAAATAACTATACAGGAAGTTGCAGAAATAGTAGAAAGAGTCCTGCATACCCTGCACCCAGTTTCCCCCAATGGTTAAATCTTATATAGCTATAGTACAACATCAAAACCAGAAAGCCAACAATGGTATGATACTGTTGACTACAAACTTTAATCAGTTTTCACCATTTTAAAGCCATCATGTGTATGTGTGTGTGTGTGTGTGTGTGTAAGTGTTTCTGTGCAATTTTACCCTAAGTATGGATTTGTGTAACCACCACCACAATCAAGATACAGAACTGTTTCTGCTATTACAAAATAACTCTCCTATGTCAATTTTTTGGATTTGCACCTAACCTCCAACCTTCATCCTCATTCCACAAAACATACTAATTTTTTTAATATTTATTTTTTAGTTGTAGTTGGACACAATATCTTTATTTTTTATTTTTTTAAAGAGAGAGAGAATTTTTAATATTTATTTTTTAGTTTTCGGTGGACATAACATCTTTATTTTATTTTTATGTGGTGCTGAGGATCGATCCCAGGGCCTTGCACATGCTAGGTGAGCACTCTACTGCTGAGCCATAACCCCAGCACCTAAAACACACTAGTTTGTGTTTACATTATTTCTAGAATATTAGATAAATGGAATCAATCATACAGTATATAACTTCTGAAGATATTGAATTTTTTATTAAAGTCCATCCAGGTCATTGCATATTATCAATAGGTCATTCCTTTGTAATGTTGAGTCACAGCCCACTATATGGATATACTAGAGCTTGTGCAACTGTCACCAATTGAAGAACATTTGGACTATTTCCAGCATTTGGCTATTGAAAATTAAGCTGCTATAAATAATAGTATTCAATCTAGTGGATATTAGCTTTCATTTCTTTATGCCTTGAGAGTGATTTGTGGGCCATATGGTAAACATAAGTTTAAATTTTTGTGAAACTGTTTTCCAAAGGCTCTGTACCATTTTGCATTCCCACCAGCAATGAATGAGTGATTCAGTTTCTTCACATACTCACCAGCATTTAGTATTATCATATTTTAATTGTATCTGTTTTAATAGGTGTATTGTGAAATGTCATTGTGATTTTTAATTTACATCTCCCTAATAGCTATTGATGTTGAAAATTTATTCTTGTAATTATTTGACATCCACATCTACTCTTTGGTGAATCTCCATTGATGTTTTTGCCCATTTTAAAATTGATTTGATATTTTTATTGTTGAGTTTTGGTAGTTCTTTATATATTATCAATATAGGCCTTTGCTAAATAAATATATAGTTTATGTTATAGAATTAATTCTGTCCCCCTGAAAATATATATTCAAGTCTAAATTCCTAGTACCTGTGAATGTGGCTTTATTTGGAAATAGGGTCTTTGAAAATATAAAGTTAAAATGAAATCATATTGGATCAGGGTGGGTACAAATCAAATCATTTGTACCCTTATGAAACAGAAAAGTTGGGACACACTCAAATGGGGGAGGACACCATGTGATAAAGGGGGCAAAGATTGCAATGATGCATCTATAGCCGAGGAGTGCCACAGTTGCCAGCAACCACCAGAAATTAGGAGGAAGCAAAGAGTTTTTCCCTTATACCTTCAGTGACATTGTGTATTTTGAGAATAAATTTTGATTCTCCTAAGCCATCGAGTTGGTGGTAATTTTTTATGGCAACATTAAGAAATAAATCTGGGTGTTAAATATTTATTCCCAGTCTCTAGTTGGTCTTTCATTCTCTGAACAGGATCTTCTTAGGGGAATGTTTTAATTTTGAGGTAGTTTGATATATTCTATTTTTCTTTTGTGGATCATGCTTTTAATGCCATTTCCAAGAACTATTTGGCTCATCTTAGATCCCAAAGATTTTCTCCTAAAATTTAAAAATAATTCTGCATTTTTATTTAAATATATTATCCATTTTGAATTACTCTTAGTTTATAGTGTGAAGTTTTGCTTACTGTTCATTTGTATCTGTTCATGTGTGTGTGTGTGTGTGTGTGTATGTGTGTGTGTGTAAGGATGTCCAGTCTTTCTTGCACCATTGAACTGCTTTTTCATCTTTGTCAAAAATTAATTGAACATATTTATGTTTTTTAGGCTAGGATCCTTATTCTATTCCATTGATTTATACCTCTATCTGTTAATACTACACTGTCTTGGCTACTGTAGCTAATAAGTCTTAACATTAGGTAGAGTGATTCCTTCCACCTTGTACTTTTTCAGAAATGTTGTAGTTATTCTAGTTCTTTTGCTTTTCCAAATATATTTCAAAGAATCTTATTTATATCTAAAAAAAAAACAACTTGCTGACATCTCTATAAGAAATGCATTAAACCTTATAGATCGGTTTGGGAGAGTTGACATCTTTACTCTATGGAATCTTCCAACCTATGAATAATGTGTGATCCTCCATTTATCCAGATCTTTAATTTCATGTGTCAGTATTGTATAATTTCCAGCATGAAAATCTTATTTGTGTTTTTGTGAGATTTGTACCTAATTACTACATTTTCTTTAGAGTGATTAAAAGTAGTACTGTGTTTTTAATTTCCCCTTCCACATATTTGTTTCTGGTCTATAGGAATGAGATTGAATTTTGCATGTTAGTCTTGTATTATGGAGCTTTGCTAATTCAACTATCAATTTTAAAAAAATATATGTTTTTAGTTCTGGTTGGACACAATACCTTTATTTTGTTTACTTATTTTTATGTGGTGGTGAGAATCGAACCCAGGGCCTCACACGTGCTAGGCGAGCACTCTACCGCTGAGCCACAACCCCAGCCCCTCAACTATCAATTTTTAGGGGGGTGATAATTATTATTTTTTTGTTTATTTATTTATTCTAACTAGGTATATGTGTCAGCAGAATGCATTTTGATTCATTGTACACAATTGTAGCACAACTTTTCATTTCTCTGGTTGTATATGATATATCGTCACACCATATGTGCAGTCATACATGTACCTAGAGTAATGATGTCCATCTCATTCCACCATCTTTCCTGCTCCCATGCCCCCTCACTCTCCTCCCTCCCCTTTTGGTTTATTGGGATTGGCTTACTTCACTTAGCAAGATATTCTCCAACTCCCTCCATTTACCTGCAAATACCATAATTTTATTCTCTTTTAATGCTTAGTAATATTCAATTGAGCTGCTATAAACATTGATGTGGCTGTGTCCCTGTAGTATGCTGATTTTAAGTCCTTCGGGTATAGATGGAGGAGTGGGATAGCTGGGTCAAATGGTGGTTCCATTTCAAGTTTTCCAAAGAATCTCCATACTGCTTTCCATATTGGTTGCACCAATTTGCAGTCCCACCAGCAATGTATGAGTGTGTCTTTTCCCCTACATCCTCACCAATACTTATTGTTGTTTGTATTCTTGATAACTGCCCTTCTGACATTCTGACTGGTGTGAGATAAAATCTTAGAGTAGTTTTGGTTTGCATTTCTCTAATTACTAAAGATGTTGAACATTTTTTCATATATTTGTTGATTGATTGTATATCTTCTTCTAAGAAGTGTCTGTCCAGCTCCTTAGCCCATTTATTGGTTGGGTTGTTTGTTTTTGGTGTTAAGTTTTTTGAGTTCTTTATATATCCTGGATATTAGCACTCTATCTGAAGGGCATGTGGCAAAAAATTTGCTCCAAAAATATAGGCTCTCTCTTCACCTCATTGACTGTTTCTCTTGCTGAGAAAAAGCTTTTTAGTTTGAATCCATCCAATTTATTGATTCTTGATTTTATTTCTTGCATTTTAGGGGTCTTGTTAATGAAGTCAGGGCCTAATCCAACATGATGAAGATTTGGGCCTACTTTTTCCTCTATTAAGCTCAGGGTCCCTGCTCTAATTCCTAGGTCCTTGATCCATTTTGAGTTGAGTTTTGTGCATGGTGAAAGAGAGGGTTGTAGTTCCATTTTGCTACATATGGATTTCCAGTTTTCCCAGTACCATTTGTCGAAGAGGCTATATTTTCCTCCAATTTTTATTTTTGGCGCCTTTGTCTAAAACGAGATAATTGTAATATGTGGGTTTGTCTCTGTGTCTTCTATCCTGTACCTTGGTCTACATGTCTATTTTGGTGCAATACCATGCTGTTTTTGTTACTATAGCTTTGTAGCATATTTTAAGAACTGGTGTTGTGATGTCTCCTGCTTCACTCTCCTTGCTAAGGATTGCTTTGGCTATTCTGGGTCTCTTTCCAAATGAATTTCATGATTGCTTTTTCTATTTCTATAAGGAATGACATTGGGATTTTAATTGGAATCACATTGAATCTGTATAGCACTTTGGGTAGTATGGCCATTTTGACAATATTAATTTTGCCTATCCAAGAGCTCTTTCTATATTCTAAGGTCTTCTTCAATTTCTTTCTTTAGCTTTTCATTGTAGAGGTCTTTCACCTCTTTTGTTAAGTTGATTCTCAAGTGTTTTAATTTTTTTGAGCCTATTCTGAATGGGGTAGTTTTCCTAATTTCTCTTTCAGAGGATTCATTGCTGATGTATAGAAATGCATTTGATTTATGGGTATTGATTTTATATCTTGCTACTTTGCTGAATTCATTTATTAGTTCTAGAAATTATCTAGTGGAGTTTTTGGATCCTTTAATTATAGAATCATGTCGTTAGCAAATAATGATAGTTTGAGTTATTCTTTTCCTATTCGTATCCTTTTAATTTCTTTCGTATGTCTAATTGCTCTGGCTAGAGTTTTAAAGTCTATGTTGAATAAAAGTGGTGAAAGAGGGCATCCCTGTCTTGTTTCAGTTTCTAGAGGGAATGCTTCCAAGTTTTCTCCATTAGAATGATGTTGGCTTTGGGTTTAGCACAGAGAGCTTTTACAATATGTTCCTACTATCCCTAGTTTTTCTAGTGTTTTGAACATGTAGGGGCGCTATATTTTGTCAAATGCTTTCTCTGCATCAATTGATATAATCATGTGATTCTTATCTTTAAGATTAATGATGTGATGAATTATATTTATTGATTTCCATATGGTGAACCAAACTTGCATCCCTGGAATGAACCCCACTTGATCATGGTGCACTATTTTTAAATATGTTTTTAAATGCAATTTGCCAGAATTTTATTGAGAGTTTTTGCATCTATGTTAATCAGGGATATTGGTCTGAAATTTTCTTTCCTTGATGTGTCTCTGCCTGGTTTTGGTATCAGGATAATACTAGCTTCATAGAATGAGTTTGGAAGGGTTCCCTCCTTTTCTATTTCATGGAATAAATTGAGGAGTATTGGTATTGATTCTTCTTTGTAGTCTTGCAGGACTCAGCTATGAATCCATCTGGGCCCAGGTTTTTCTTGGTTGGTAGGCTTTTGATGGTGTCTTCTATTCAACTATCAATTTTATAGACTATTAAAAAGATTCTTTTGGCCAGGCATGGTGGTGCACTTCTGTTATCCCAGTGACTCAGAAGGCTGAAGCAGGAGGATCTTGAGTTTGAAGCCAATCTGAGCAATTTAGTGAAACCCTAAGCAAGTCAGTGAGAACCTGTCTCAAAACAAAAAATAAAAAGGGCTGGGGTTGTGGCTCAGTGGTTAAGCAACCCCGGGTTCAATCCCAGTACCAAATAAAATAAAATAAAGAAAGCAAGCAAGCAAGAAAAAAAATCTTTTATATTTTCTACAAGACATCCATCCCATCTTCAACAGGGATTTTTCCTTTCTTTATGCCTTTATTTCTTATCTTTATGCCTTTACTTTTGTTGTCTTAAAGCGGTGATTAGAACTTCCAGGAATTGTGAGAGTGGATTTTTATTACTTTATTGACAATCTTTGAGGAAAATCCTTCAGTCTTTTGCCATTATGTATGATGGTAGCTATAGGGTTTTTTTCTGTAGACATTCTTTATCAAGTTGAAGAAGTTCTCCTTTATTCTCAATTTGTTCTTTTTAAAATTCTGAATCTATCTTTTATTTTTCAAATGTATTTTGCATATCAACTGATACAATCATGAGATTTCCATTTATATCCTGTTAATATGGTGGATTACATTGAGTGATTTTCAAATATTAAACTAGTCTTGCACTCTTGAAATAATCCCCACTTGGTTATGTGTATGATTCATTGTATATATTGCTGAGTTCTATTGCTAGTATTTTGTTGAGTATTTTTGCATCAACACTCACAAAAATAATTGGTCTGCGGTTTTCCTTTTTATGAAATTAAATTTATCTGATACATAAAAATGTAAAAATTGTACAATTTATGGGGTACCATTTAATCTTTTGATGTGATCATTGTGTGATATTTTAATAAGGTTAAACATATCCATCTCCTCAAACATTTATTGTTATTATTATTTTTGTTACTGAGGATTGGGCCCAGGGGTGCTTAACCACTGAGCCACATGCACAGCCCTTTTATGCATTTTATTTAGAGACAGGGTCTCACTGAGCTGCTAAGTGCCTCACTAAATTGCTGAGACTGGCTTTGAACTCACAATTCTCCTGCCTCAGCTGCCTAAACTGCTGAGATTACAGGCATGTGCCACCATGCCCAGCCATTTATCATTTTTTTATGTTGAAAACATCCAAAATCCTTTCTTCTAGCTTTCTTTTTAAAAAATACATAGTACATTTTTATTATCTGTTGTCACTCTACTGTGCAATAGAACACCTGAATGTCTTTCCCTCTCCTACTCTTCTCAAACTCCAATAACCATCATTCTTTTCTCAATTTGTATGAGATCAGCATTATTGGATTCCAAATAAGAATTATATTATCTGGGATTCAAAGTCAAAAGTTTCTTCTCAGCAAGAGAAACAATCAGTGAAGTGAATAGAGAGCCTACAGAAGGGGAGCAAATTTTTACCACACGCACATCAGATAGAACACTAATCTTTGGGGTATATAAAGAAGTCAAAAACTTTAACACCAAAAAAAAAATAACCCAATCAATAAATTGGCCAAGGAACTGAACAGACATGGCTCATAAGATGATATACAATCAATCAACAAATATATGATAAAATGTTCAACATTTTTAGTACTTAGAGAAATGCAAACCAAAACTACTCTAAGATTTTATGTCACACCAGTCAGAATGGCAGTTATCAAAAATACAAGCAACAATAAGTGTTGGTGAGGATGTGGGGAAAAGGTACACTCATACATTGCTGGTGGGACTGCAAATTGGTGCAAACAATATGGAAAGCAGTATGGAGATTCCTTGGAAAACTTAGGATGGAACCACCATTTGACCCAGCTATCCCACTCCTCCATCTATACCCGAAGGACTTAAGAACACCATACTACAGGGTACAGCCACATCAATGTTTATAGCAGCACAATTCACAGTTGCTAAACTGTGGAATCAAGTTAGATGTCCTTCAGTAGATAAATGAATAAATAAAATGTGGTATGTGTATATATATATATATATATATATATATATATATATATATATACACACACACACACACACACACAATGGAATATTACTCAGTATTAAAAGAGAATAAAATCATGGCATTTGCAGGTAAATGGATGGAGTTTGAGAATATTATGCTAAGTGAAGTAAGCAAATCCCAAGAAACCAAATGCTGGATGTTTTCTCTGATATGTGGATGCTGATTCATAATAGGGTTGAGCGGGGAGCATAAGGGAGGAATGGAGAAACTTTAGATAGGGCAAAAGGGAGGGTGGAGAAGGGAGGGGGCATGGGGGTAGAAAAGATGGTGGAATGAGATTGACATCATTACCCTAAGCACATGTATGAAAACATGAATGGTGTGACTCTACTTTGTGTACAACCAGAGACATGAAAAATTGTGCTATGTGTACTATGAATTGAAATGCATTCTGCTGTCATATATAATAAATTAGAATAAATTTTAAAATAAATAAATAAAATTATAGTAGTAAAAAAAGAATGATATTATCTGTTACTGTTATTTCTGTGCCTGGCTGAGTTTACTTAATATAATGGTCTCCAGTTCCATCCATGTTGCTGCAAATGACAGGATTTTATCTTTTTATGGATGAATAATATTCCATCTTGTATATGAACCACATTTTCTTTATCTATTCTTGACTTGATTGATACTTAGGTTGTTGGAGGATACAAAATCTACACAGAAAACCAGTAGCATTGTTATATCCAATAGCCAATTATCTGAAATAAAAATAAAGAAAAATTTACAATAGCTACAACAAATATACCTGGCAATAAGTTAACCCAGTGACATGAGAGAATTTGTACAATGATTACCACAAAATATTGATGAAAGAAATTGAACAGGATACAAAAACATTCTGTGTTCAGGGGTTGAAAGAATAAGTGTTGTTAAAATGTCCATACTACCCAAAGTGATCTATAGATTCAGTGCAATCCCTATAAAAATTCCAATAGTTTTCTTCACTGAACTAGAAAAAACATACCCACACACAAAATAGCCCAAACAATCCTGAGCAAAGAGAACAAAGCAGGAAATATTACACTGTCTGACTTCAAAATATTCTACACAATATAGCATGGAATTGGCATAGACCAATGGAAGATAATAGAGTCTAGAAGTAAACCTATGCATCTAAAGCCAATTGATTTTTGACAAGTGTTAAGAACACACGTTGGAGAAAAGGCAGGCTTTAAATAAACAGTGCTGGGAAATTTGGCTATCTACATATAGAATAATGATATATAGATCCCCATCTCTCACCAGTTAGAAAAATCAACTCTAAATGGATTAAAGACAGTGTAGCTTCCTTCTTTTCTTCCTTGCTTCCATACTGCTTCTGGATTTTCTATTAGGAACTGCATATAGTCAATTGGGAAATGTTTTGTCTTCTTCAATTTCCTGGAGATTGTGAAAATTTATATTGCTTTTTTAATATTTATTTTTAGGTGTAGTTGGACACACTACCTTTATTTTATTTATTCATTTTTTATGTGGTGCTTAGGATCAAACCCAGTGCCTCACACATGCTAGGCGAGTGCTCTACTGCTGAGCTACAATCCCAGCTCCTGATATTACTTCTTTGTTAAATATTTGACAAAATCACCAGTGAAATTATCAAGAAATGAAGACTTTTCATAAGTTTTTAAATGATAGGTTCAATTTATTCATAGTAATATAACAAGTCAGATTATCTTTTTCATGTTGGATAGGTTTTGATAGTTTGTGTTTTTCAAAGTATTGATCCATTTAATTCAAATTGTCAAATTTATGTGTGTAGAGTTATTTTTTTGTGTTATCCCCTTATTTTCCTCTTCATGGCTATAGGATTTATAGCAGTATCTTTTACTTTTCTGATTTTGGTGACTAGACAGTTCTTTATCTTTATCAGTCTTCCTAGAAGTTTACTAATTTTGTTATCTTTTTAAGGAACCAGTTTCCCCCAAACAATTTCTGACTTCCATAATTTCAAGTGACAAATACACTTGTCATTTGAATTGTTGATCCTGTAATGTCTCATTTTTCTCTGTCTGCCTTCAAGATTTTTTTCCTTGTCTTTAGTTTTCAGGAGTTTCATTATGATGTGTCTTTTCATGTATTTCTTTGGTTCTATCGTATTTGGGATTTGCATAGCTTCTTAAATCTAGAAGACTGTGTCTTTTTATAAATTTGAGGAAATTTCAGTCATTATTTATTTAAATAAATTTTTTAATCCCATACTCTCTTCTTCTGGAAATCCAATGATAGCAAATGTTAGATCTTTCATTATTATCCTACAGGTCCTTGATTCTCTGTTTTCTCCCCTCCCCATTTCTCTCTGTTGTTCGGATAAATTTCTAGTGCTCTGACTCTCATTTCATTGACTTTTTCCTCTGTTGTTTCCAACCTTTATTGAGCCTGTCTAGTGAGATTTTAATTTTTTAAAGAGAGAGAGAGAGAGAGAGAGTTTTTTAATATTTATTTTTTAGTTATCGGCGGACACAACATCTTTGTTTGTATGTGGTGCTGAGGATCGAACCCGGGCCGCACGCATGCCAGGCGAGCATGCTACTGCTTGAGCCACATCCCCAGCCCAAGAGATTTTAATTTTTATTTGTATTTGTTCTATAATTTCCATTCACATATTTTTTATAGAATTTATTCCCTTGCTGAAATTTTTCTTTTGTCATTCATTTCAAGATAATTTATAATTGATTGTTGAAACATTTTGTGATAGCTGTTTTAAAACAATTCAGATAATTCCAACATCTGAGTCATCTCAATGTTGGCATCTACTGATTGTTCTCATTCAACTGAGATTGTCATGGTTCTTGAAGTGATGAATGGTTTTCTATTGTATCTCGAACATTTTGGCCACTAAGTTAGAAAAGTCTGATTCTTACTTAATATTCTTTGTTAGTAGGCAGTCATTTTGTTTAGGTATGGTGTATAGGTCCCTATGAGGGTGGATATTCATCTCCCCGTGTACCCAGCAAAAGTGAGAAATCATTTCCACTGCCTTATTGCAGATGAGTGAGGTTAAAGTTCAGCCCTACTGCCTGATTCTATGGGGAAAGCAAATCACTGTCTCACATTACCTTATTCTACCTGTTGATGTTGGATGTAGGTGGGGATTGATCTATCCACTGGGTCTCACTGGCCCTAAAGTGGGTAGCAAATCAGAATGTAGGCTGGAACCTCTGGACCAACTCCTCAGCTTGTTTAAAAGAGGAAGATTCATTTCCTTGCTGGCCTCTGCTAATAGAGCACTGGCAGTGGAATCAGAATGCTATCTGCTTCTATTCAGCATTTTCTATGTTCTTTCCACGTTTCCAAATCTTTCAATGCTTATTTGTTGTAATATGTCCAGTATTTTTTAATTGTGAGGGGGAAGCCCTGGAAGAAATGGGATATTCCATTTTGACCAGATTCAGAAGTCAAACCTTCCTATGAGACCACTTGTTTATGCTCCTAAACTTGTAAGTATATACCATAGCTTGGTGGAAGGAGTGATCTATTTGACCCTGCTCAGTTGCATTTCTTTTAAATGTGGCAGTACGGATACATTGGTGTGGGTAATAATGACAACAAAACTAACAGTTAAGTAATGCTTACTAACCCCAGGCACTATTCTAAGCACATTCCATTAAGGAATACATATTATAAGTTTGTAATCTCTTATTCATAAGTCAAAACTACAAAAGGCCTTGGAAACTTTGTTTATAAACTCATTTGTTGGTAAAACCTGTCCTGAAATGGCATTAGACTATTTATGATCTTTATTTATTGCACTTAATGTGAATATATATCCATTTCACTGCAGAAATACTAATGTATTTTCCTGTGAGATATTGCCCCAGACCCCATTAGGGATGTTAAGAAATACAGAGTATATGTACCATATTATCTTTCTAAAATCTAACATTTTCTGAATTCTGAAATGTATCTGGCCCCCAAGGGTTTTGGATAAGGGATTGTGGATTGGTTTAGCTTATGTGCCTGCCTCTAAGAGTCCATTAAGGGAACAATTTTTGCTGATACTTTAAAGCTCTTTCCAAATTATAACTAGAGTAACAAATGTGAGCACAAAAGTAAGAAAGTTAGATAAACCCAAGTAAGTAGGTTGGGAAGTACCCATTTTATCACCAACCCAACCTCCCTCTCAAATTATATAGGGTAAATGCCTGATCACAATGATATTAAGTACCATGACTCAGCTATTTTTCAACAATTAAGATGAAAACTTGTACAAGTCTAGTGGTCATATTGAATGAAGAAGTATAAAAACTACTGATAGATAAACTCAGTGTCATTGTTCTATCTGTTCTTCGTTCACTTTAGTTTTGTATCGTGGCAGCATAAATGAGAATTTTAATTACAATTTATTTTAAAATTAACATTAACCCACTAATATAAAGACAAGAAGTTCGCCTTATTATGCATACGTCACTAAACTAGAATCTATCTGGAAGTTCAGCTCATTTCCATCGATCTGTGTGGAGAACCATGTTCATTTTATTCATTCATTCATTCAACATATAATTACTAAGAACCTACTCCATATAAGCCACTGGAATAGATACTGTGTGCCCAGAAATAAACAAGATAGAAATATTCTCAGATTTATGTGCCAAGCAACATCTTGAGCTCAAAGCAGAAATGAAAGAAAAGATGTTTGTGCTGCTTCTAATTTCCTGAAGATTGAATTATTCATTCCATTAGCCAGTGAGCTCCAAAAGTATCTTATGATGTGGCATTTCCACTGGGAAAAAGCATGAAAAAGAACACTTTGGTTATGGTGGTTATAGTTCTATTGATATTATGCTGTATCTTCACATGAAAAAAGGGAAAGGGAGCAATTACCTGCCCAGTCATTGTATCACTATGGTCATTTATCACCCCCCAACCATACTTTGAAGGCCCCAACTCATTCCTAGAATATGCAGGCCTTCTTTTTTTTAACCAGGCAATATTAATTTGACCCCCAATACAGACTTAGACCTATTTCCAGGTTGTAACCCTTGCTGCACATCAAGAATCGCCTCTAGAGATTTAAAATGTCCTGATGTTAAAGACCCACACCAGACCAATTAATTGATTCGGAGCCTCTGGGGGTAGAGCCAGGCATAGACACCTCTTAAAAGACCTCAGATAATTTGATGTTTAGTGAGGACTAAGAACCACTATAAATCTAGTCCAACCCACTGATCAAGGTTGCATAAGTCCAGTCTTGTGGACTTAATTGTTGAATTAGATTTTGTTAAGGTTCTACTTACTATGTGCCAGGCACTGGAATTAAGATCTTCACACATGTCGTTTTTGTGTTATTTTTACAAAATGTTTGACTCAAGGGGTGGTTTGAGGGATGAGGGATTTTACTCCTTCTCTACTATCTCCATAAGATCCTTGAAAATAACTCCAAATAAATATATCCAGAATGAAGAAGCACACTATTTGCCACAATACTCAAGATAAACTCCGCTGGCTATTCCCTCCAACTTGACTGTATTTTAGTCATTCTTATTTGGAAACCCAGGAGCTTCCACTTCCTCAAAACAATCCAGGGAGATAAATATTATCATCTCCATTTTGTAGTTGAGAAAACCAAATCAAAGAATTGAATGATTTGCCCAAAGTTACACAATTAATATTAGAGTTCATGCAATTTCTATTCATCAACTTTACAATTGCTAGTACAATGAACTAGATTATGTTCCTCCAAAATTCATACATTGACACTCTAAACCCCAATGTTATTATGGAGACAGGGCCTATGTGGAAGCAATTAAGGTTAAATGAGTCATAAGTCTGGGGCCTTGATTTGATAGTAGTGTCCTTACAAAAAGTGACAAGAGAAAGCTCATCCCCCCACTGTCTCTCTACTATGTGAAGGCATAGTTGGAAAATAACTGTTCACTAGCTAGAAAGAGGGCCCTTATCAGGAACCAATCCCATTGCACCTTGATCTGAGACTACTAGCCTCCAGAACTGTGATAAAATGTCTATTTAAGCTACCCAGTCTATGGTGTTTTGCTATGGAAGCCAGAATGAGTAGACTATACAGCTGGGATCGTGCTGTATTAGTCATTACTATAGACCCAGCACCTAGCACTGTACCTGCACCTGGCACCTGCTGGTTGCTCTGAGTAAGTGGAAAGACTGCAAATTTCTGATCTTTACCACTCTACACATACCCCATCCCAAGGACCAGGGCTTCCTTGAACATCTGTTTCAGTCACTGGATCTATGTTTCTCCCTTGAGCCTGTTCTCATACCTAGGACTTTGATTGTCATGTCATTGTTGAAGAGATATAATAGACAAGCAGCACATTTTTTTTCTTCCCTTGCATGTAAGCCTTAATTGAATTGTGAATTTCCAACAAGGTCAGAAATTAAGTTTCATTTAGTACTTCTGCCTCTTACCCTTTATTTGCCATTTTGTGGTTGGTTAGGGGGTAAGCCTCTGGAATTTTCCCTTCTTGCTTACAGTGGTAGGCTTTCTCTCCCAGGGAGTTCCAGATTATGTCTTCTGAAGCAGCACTGCCTTCCTTAGCTTTCAATTTTGCCATGGCATCTAGGTAAGGTAATTTTGTCTTAAATGTAACCAGGGCCCAAGCATGGAATGCTGGAGCCATAACAATTCTCTGGCTCCTGTGCAGTCAGTTTTGCATTATAATAGGCACAGATGTCCTGTGGCCTCTTTAGAGGTGAAGGACTAGACTATATCAAACATTTTGCCACAGGACACCAAGGATAGGTCTCACTAAACCCAGGAAGATCTGGGTCTTTGTGACAGAGACAGAGGCAGACATAACAGCATAAGCTCTTAGGATTTCTTCAGACTTCTGTAGTTATCCTCATAAGTGAATATGGACCTCAGCCTACCATAGCCATGTCAGCCCTCTCTGTGGGAAGTTTGCCTCAGGGGAGTCACTGCAGACAGGGCAACTATTAGGAAGAAACTGGGGATTATGTGGAACATTATACTACTTCACTCTGAAAAGGGTGTCTATGGAGAGGCCATGCCTTCATGCTCAGGGATCCTACAATTCAGTAAAACACAAGTAAATAGAATGTGGCACAGCAAGGGTCAGCATTCACCGGCAGTCAAGAGAGTTGTTCCAAACCTTTTAGGTCACTATACTTTTCTAGCTAATGAGCCAAGAGCAAGACATGGACTGTGTCCTTCTGTTGTGACATCATAATACCCGCCTCACTCTTGCTGACTTGTCTGCTAGGGAACAAAATTTTATTTCAAAATTTTGATATCTGTTCACAGTTTCCTGTCAATCTATCTCACCAGGTTCTTTGTTGCCCCAGCACCCCTCCTCTCTCCCTCCTTCAGAGCCTCCAATATCCTCTGGCACAGTCATTGACTCCACTACCTACATACCAATTGCCTGTTGCAGTCATACTCTGCCTGCTGCTTTGGTTCCACTCCAGGTCTGAAGTAAAGAAAAGCAGAACACACCCAAGTGTCACCAAGTATCCCCAGACCTACCTGATCCCACTGTGTCTCTCTTGTGATGCTCCTCTGCCACCATAGCCCAGAGCAGCTAAATCACAGGCAAGAAGTCAGCCCACCAAGATTCCCTATTCCTTCAGCACAAAGACCAAGTATGGAGAATGTTCTAGAATAGTGTTCCCTTTAAAGCATAGAGGCACCACCTAATCAGAGTATCTGGCTCTGGGTCAATGTGACCAGAGCACCAGCCACAGCTAACAGAACCAAAGACGGTTTATACATGCCACCCCTAACAGGGAAAGTCATTACTTTCCTGGAGGCTGATTATTGGTCCCCTAGCAAGGTGCCAGAGTACCCAATCCTGAGTTATAGGCTTGTGTTCTTGGGGCCAAGTCAATTTCACAGACCTAAAGAAAATGGAAGGAAGGATAGGTGGAAGGATGATGGACTGGAAAAAAAAAAAGGAAGAATGGAATGATGTAAGGAAAGAAAGGAAAAGAGAGGGCTGGGGTTGTAGCTCAGTGGTAGAGTACTTTTCTAGCATTTGTGAGGCATTGGATTTGATCCTCAGCACCACATATAAATTAGTAAAATAAAGGTCTATGAACAACTTAAAAATTATATATATATATATATATATATATATATATATATATATATATATATATATATTTCAAAGAATAGAATAGAATAGAATGTTGGACTTATACCATGACCTCTCCCAAGCAGACACAGAGGGCTAAAGCCTCCTGAATCTTAGTCTTTCTAAGCACTTCAAGGGCTGGGCCATATCCTGCCTGTGGTTCTTCTTCTCAGTGCCAGCAGAACCCCAAGGAAGTGTTGATTCATCATCCCTGCTTTGCTGCACAGAAACATGGCTGGGAACACACACTGCAAAGCAGGTCCACAAAATCCAAGGAATCTGAGCAAAGCATTGCTTGTTCATCACAAATCATCATGCAGAAATATCTTGCCTGATTCCTGCTGTTTCTTGAGTGGGTCAGTCTTTCAATGAACCTCATGGTTAGCAATAAGGCACATTCATCTCATCCAACCAGGAAATGCCACCTGCTGACTTAAGGCATGTATAGAAATCTGTAAAGAGCTGAGGACAAGGTCTACATTGAAAAAGCCCAAGAATGGGGAGTCTGAGTGGAGTCCCTGGTATAGCAAGGAGAGGGCAAGGGGCACTGGAGAAGGGGCTGTGGCTGACCAGTCAGATGGGTTGGCATGACTAAATCAAGTCCCAAAGAATGTATCTCATATCCCAAATGGAACCTGGTTTAGCAGGGAGGAAATGCATTGTGTACAGTTTCCTCCTTGACCTCAGGGCCCAGGCCATAGCAGCTCTACAGGACTGGCTACATAATTTGTGGGGCTCATGAAAAATGAAAATATGGAAAGGGGGGCCACAGGGGAAAAGGCAACAAGTTTTTCACTACTGTTCCTACCAATCCACAGAATGATTTCAGAAATCCCTAAACAGGTCTAGCCATTTTGGCATAACACCTTCAGAGCTATCTTTCAGTCCAGAACACAAGGCAAGAATCACTATTGATGCACATTTTTCTACCACAAATTACCACCCACCCTTATTCCTTATACATAGATAAAGCTTAAGGATGACATAAAAGCTGTAATTCCAGGCACATGCCTCTGTACAGGCAAAAACACAGTTGCTGTATCCCAGAAAAGGGATCTCCTATACCATGTGTTCAAGACCAAACATGTTCTCCACGGTTTCTGCTATGCTACAGAGAATTAGTGTCAGAGATTGCTGTCTGGTCTTCATACTAAGTGCCCTCCCATGACAGAGCAGAGGATCCTTATGAAGGGGAATCTAATGTGGACAGGGCAATAACTTTGTTATTCCTACTGTCTCATAAACTAATACCAAACCTCTCTGTCTTGGTCATTCAACCCATTATTCCTCTGGGATTCCTCCTAGACACTCAGCAAGGGAGAAGATCTCTTGATCAAAACCCTTTTTAATCAGTGCACAGTTACTTCTATTGAAAATAGATAAACGTCTGGGAAAATGGAAAAGCTGAGGGTATGTACAGTTCTCAGCCTCTGTAGAGACCCTAACACAGCTGTTCAATCTCAGGCTCTCAGAAAGAAAAAATCTGCAGAGACCACAAAGTAGTAGAGGCCTGTGAACTAGATTCTAGACCCTACAAGGTAGCAATATTTCTTCTACCACTTCTTGCGTACCCTAGACCCCAGCTCCCTCTAAGTCTCCCTTTGGATTTCTTTGTTGATCAGCCAGTAAGGGGAGATGATTTTTGACTTATCGGTGCACAACTGCTTCTACTGGAAGTAGATGGGGCTCTAGACAAATGGAAAAATTGATGATATTTTGGACTCTGCAAAGGCACAAATTCAGCTGCCCTTTCTATGCAAGAGAGAATGAAAGGTCTGAATAGTCTGATATTCTAGACTTAGGGCAGAGAGAAGAAAATAGAGTAAAGGATTGTGGAAAGAGTATATTCATCCTTTTATAAAGAGGATGAATTAATTTAGGAAAAGTTTGAATCTTTGTTTTCCAGTTTCTGCTTTATACTTCTCAAAGTCATGCCCACAAATCCTTTTCAAGTCTTCATTACTGCATGCCATTGAGTCATGGACAACGACTCAAGGATTAGTCTTGGCTTAATCATTTTAGAAACAAAGATTTTTGTCCCCTTGTCCATAGTAGACATGGCAGAAAGAGTAAGACATTACTTAAATTGCATACCATACTCCCTGTGAGGCCAAACATAGCTACTTTTATGCAAAGGAGAGTTAAAGAATGGGGTGAAGCAGACACCTCCAAGTACCAGTCCTGGGACAAGTGGAAGCTAGACTCTAAAAAACTCTAGAATGGCTATAGTGGCAAATTTTCATTCCAGCTTCACCAACTTATCCCCCTTTAGTACCATGGTTACTGTGATCATATATCCTTTTCAAGATCTTCCAAGAGATCATCTTTGAGATTATGTAAGTAATTTTGCATACTGATGTGCAATCAAATATATATATATATATATATATATATATATATATATATATATATGATGTATGAGAGATCAAAAAGTTCATTTCATTGTCCTTGTACAAAGCCTTGTTATACACTCTAAAAGCCAAGGGAAATTGGAACGGGGTGTGGGAGGGTGTTGTTTGGCAGCTTTTTCCTCACTCTGCCTGTTAGCCAACCTCAGGTTCATCTGGGAAGTTCATTCCCCAACCTCAGGCCCACTGTGGACCCCACTTAACTAAGCACCAAGGGACTCATGCTGGCATCCACGTTGACACACCCTCCTGACTGGTATGCTATGCACTTCTGGAACAGAGCTGCCTGCTGGGCCTTATACCTCTTGAACACTTGAGTCCAAGCAGGAAGAAGGATGGAAAGCCTGGGGGTTTCTAACAGCACTCCACTGGGAAGCCATGTCCTGGTGAGGGTGGCTTTGGAGTGATAAAGTCTGGTTGTGCAGTGGACTCTTAGTCCTCCCTCTCCCTGACTGCCCCTTGCTGGGGCCGAGGCCATATCCTCCCCATGGGGGACAGACAGGGGCTTGCCTCTTTGCTTTCCATGTGCTAGGCAATGCAGAGAGCTATTCATCACATCACTGGGCTGGAAGGAGAGCTTAGAGGGTGAAAACCAAGGCATCCTGAAAGCAATACAAGAAAAAGAAAATGTGAACTCAAGCTTAATTACAAATTCACAGTGTCACAGTCATTTGTTTTGCTTGTCAGGAATCCATGGTCCACTTATTATTTTTGTGCATCTCCAGAGCTTTAAACTGCGTTTATTAGTCACAACTCTTAGCTCAGCTCATCTACATGTTTATTTTTCTATGGATGATATTTCATTTGTGTTTCATGGTGTATGATGTTTTATTATTCAGGTCCTCTGCAATTTTGCTAGAAATATGTTTTAGACACCTAAATAACACTTAGTAATGAAAACACCATGGACATGATCCCTAGAATTTGGAAGTCTGTCTTCCAAGAAACAACTGTCCTGGAGGTAAACAAAGCCCAGGAAAGTCATTCTTCTCTTGTACCAGACTGTAAAGGCTTTGCATGACCTGGAAGAGAGTCAGTGTTGATGCTGTCATATCTGAAACTATGGAATCTTGTCTCCATTCATAGGACCACAGGTTTCCCACCTATGTATTTGGTCCCACCCTCAAGTCCATGTGACCAGTCTTGGCTTTTTGAAAAGGGACGTATGAGGAGGTCTAGGTTGGTATTCTGGGCTCAGGTTAAACTACCTTTCTTACTTTTGTGACTCTGTCTTTGCATTTAATTTTAGATGATAAGTCCTAATTTTTTAAGCTTTTCTGAACTTGGACCCAAGTCCTTCTTCTGATAATTTACAAAATATACTTTATCTCCCTCTCAAGATGGGGAGTTGTTGGAAACTAGCATTGGATAAAACATAGGGAGGAGTGTTACTGTGAGGTTCTGGAAGAATCCCTTGAAGCAACTAAGGGTCATTGATCTTCGTGCTCCCCATGCCATATATTCCATACTGTCCAATTTATATTCTTCTATTTCCTCCTGGAGTCAGTATAGAAGCTCTAGTTGCTTAGCCGTATTGTCTAATGCCCTCCTCAATATAGGACTCACTTATAGCAACCAGGCTAGATCCAGCCAGTCAGAACTGCCCACCAGGTCCTGGAAGGTTCCAAATTAGTTCCAAAGGAATCTTAGTTTAAGATCATCCAGAAAGGTCAGGGTCCTTGAGAGTGGAACAGCCATACCTGTTCCTAAATTGTGCATGAGGTGCCTCTACAGAAAAGGGCTGCTCCAGAACTGACTCATTAGCAGCTTTTATTATTTGTATCTGATTTTGTTCTGCTTCCAGTTTGTCTTTATGGTTCCTCCTTTTCTGTCTGGTCTTGTAGATGAATAAAAAGAAAATGGAGCTTGATACTAAAAAGCTCTGGATTTGATTCTGACTCTTCCACTTATAGATGTGTCTGACCTTAAGCAAATCCCTTTGCCTTCTGAACTGTATATCCTTGCCTCTAAAATGCAAAAAGAATGTAATTTACCTGTCAGAGATGTCTCCAAATTAAATTAAAGAATACATATCACCCAGCGTATAGTAGGTACTCAATATCTGGTAGCTGTTATTCTACCTCAAGTCAGGCCATTGAGGTAGTACCTATTCCTCCTAAATGTAAGACTTGTGTGATCTAAGAAGAGGACAAAGAGAAATTAATTTAATGCTTTTCATATTTGAACTTAGCTACTAATTTATTTTAGCAAGGACATTTCCCTTCACAACCAAGTGGATTATCTCCCCCAGCAGATAGCTCTAGAAAACAGGCCATTTTTCCCCTCTTTCCACATATTTATTGGTGCATATAGTTATACATAATGATAGGATTTTTTTTTCAAATATTTGAAACAGAACTTTTAATCACAACTGGGCCCTAGGAACCTCTTTCTGCAGCCCCTCCTCATCTAGTTCCTCACTATACTCCAATAAACACTGCTTATACTGGGCCAGACAGGACAATAATGGGACAGAAAAGCAAAACAGGATCAGGTCTCAAAACTAAGTAAGATTTGGAGATAGTGTGGTCAAAGAGGAGATGTGGGGATGCTGGGGTTGTGGCTTGGTGGTAGAGCACTTGCCTAGCATGTGTGAGGCATTGGGTTCAATCCTCAGCACTACATACGTTAATTAATTAATTAATTTTAAAAAATAAGATGAGCTATGGGCAGGTTAAACTGATGCTCAGAAATCATTCCAGGAACATTGTCAGTCTGTAATGAGGTACCCCTTAGGTATGGTTCAGTGTACTTTTGTATGTGTGTATGTGTATTATTGATGATAGTACCCAGGACTTTGTACATGCCAGGCAAGTGCTGTATCACTAAGCTTTAACCCCAGACCCTAGCACATTTCTTAAGGGACATAGTATTCCCTGTATGTTTTTGTGGTAGCCAAGCTGACCTGGGCATCACTTTAATTCACTGAAGTACATAGCCCAACCACAAGTGTAAGTAAGTGTGGCAGTTTGTACCCCTAAATTGTCAATCAAAATATATGAGAATGCTCCCTGGATATCTGGTCTGAGGTTGCAAAGACAGGGTCCAGATCACTCACTCTCCTGCTAAAATATTTGAAATAATTTATTGCATGTTGAATGAGGTACAAACTCATCCCATAACATTCATATATTTTCCACAAGGCAACCTAAATCTACTTTGCCAAGATTATTTCACCTTGTTTCCCTATTCACACCCACACTTTAGCAAAACTGGATTGTCATTTCCTAAACAAACCCCATAGACTCCCACATTTATGTCTTTTCTATTAATTTTAATTTTGATTTCTTTTCTGACCCCCCACTTAAATCCTTCACAGTTCCTTTTAAAAAATGGACCCTGCCAGGAATCCTTTCCTGAACCCTCAACCCTCCTCCTACTTGGTGTTAACTTCTTTTGAAGCACAAAAAAGAATTTCATTTCTATCTTGTTTATGGCATGGATTCTAGCTGGTGCCTAGGTTGTGGCCCTTGTCCAGATTTAGAAACACTAAGGGAATGGTGGGAGTGAGGGCCTCCCAAGAGAAAAAGACTCCTAAGAGGGAGGTAATGACAGAGTCTCCTAAGTGGAAGTGAATCAGACACAACCCAAGTTTACAATAGGAAGCAGCCATTTGTAGCACAATATGATGACTATTACCTGAATCTGGCTCCAGCCTAGCCTCCTTGGACATATGCCTGTGCTCCATTAGGGTATATAATCACATCCATGAAGAAGGCTCATGGCAGCAAAATAAATGGCATCCTACCCTTCTCTTCCCAAAATTGATCACTGAATTCAACAGTATAAATGATGTCTAAAGGCCTAGGGTGGTCCCAATGGGGCCAAATTGTAGAAAAGGCACAAGTGTGCTACTCTAAGAGGATACTTTCCTCAGAGATAGAAGCAGTTCAGTTCACTGGAAGGAGGTACATGCTTTCATTTTGGACTCCTGGTGGATGCTCTCCAAGGCAAGAGCTGTATCTAAGCCACTGAAGAGTCAGGGTACTCATGGATCTGTGTAGTTTATCTTTAGGATATCTGTGACCTGAATCTGACAGAATACCGGATTACATCTTGAGAAACCATCTTGAAGATGGATTAATATGGCATTCACTGCTGGAAATAGTCAAAGCTAGTGGCTTGGTTGTGGTAGTAGTTAGGAGCCCAAACTCCTAGAACTAGATAACTTGATTTGCTCTGTACTTTAGCTTCTTCATATATAAATGGCAATAATAGAGTCAGTCAACTGAGAACAATAAGTGGGACCTCCTTGATGTCAGCAATTGTGAAGTCCATTTCAAGAAGAAAGACTAAGTTGCCAATCACTCAGTAGACTGAATTAAACAAATCACAGGATGAGTTATGATTATGTGGATATGTGGAAGTAACCCTAGAGATTCTTGGTTCTGTTTAAAGAGGAACATCATTATAATTTTTTCTAGGAAAAAAAAATAGGGGAGAGGGTTGTTTTAGTCATCATTTTTGCTGCTGTGACTAAAAGATCTGGCCAGCACAATTGTAGAGGAGGAAACGTTTATTTGAAGGCTCATAGTTTCAGAGGTCTTAGTCCATAGACTGTGTACTATTCCAGTGTCTTATGGCTGTATACTATTCCAGTGTCTTATAAATATTTTGTATGCTATTCCTCAGGGCTCAAGATGAAGCAGAACATCATGGTGGAAGAGTGTGGCAGAGGGAAGCAGCTCACATGATGATCAGCAGACTCCACTCCCCAGATACAAAATGTCTACGTCATAGCCACACCCCAATGCCCACCTCCTCCAGCCACACCCTGCCTGCCTCCAGTTACCACACAGTTAATCCTATCAGGGATTGATTCACTGATTAGGTAAGGCTATGACACCATCATTTCTCCTCCAAACCTTCTTGCATTGTCTCACATGTGAGCTTTTGGGGGAGATCTCACAACCAAACCCTAACAGGGGCCCTCAATGCTGTTGTAATTTGGATATTGATGGATAAAAGAACTAATTTTTAACTTGCAGCCTTATAATACTTTGTCATACTGGAAGTGCCCAGAAGACCAGTGGAGAGGAACTGCTATGCTTGGTGAAATAGTGGGAAAAAGCTATTAGACCGGGCAGAGTGACATGGAGACTATAGGGCAGAGTGTAGGGCTCCCAGTGGAACAGCAACAGTGCAGGGAGGAATACCTTTGCTTATCATCACAGGGGATGACAGAACCCTAAGCATTCAATAATTGCCACTGACTCTAATAAAACTTTAGTCCAAAACTGCAGACAAGGATTGACAAGAAGCTAAACACCCCATGTGAACAAGTGTGTGCTGAAACCAGAGAAATTCATATTTTATGGTTGTTTGTGTCCTTTCCTTTTCTCCTTCATTAAGATCTTTGAGAGCAGGTGCTAAAAGTCTTCTCATCTTTCTCTGAAGAGCATGAATTCTATTCCTGACAGAATGCTGTGATACTGCTATGTCTTACCTCTATCCCCCAGTGACACCTGATCCCCAGCTTACATTTTCCCACATTTTTTCAGCTTCATTGATGTATAATTTACATATCATGAATTCAACTACTTTAAGTGTAGAACGTGAATTTTAATAAATGTATACAATTATGCACCCATCACCAAACTACATAGCTTGAGAGTAGTTCCATCATCCCTAAATTTTCCCTGTCTATGCTAGCAGTCATCCCTGCCCCAAACTGCAGACCCAAGTAACCACTGATACGCTATCCATTACTTACGGTTTTGTCTTTTCTAGAAATATTATATTAAGTAATCATATAGTAGGTCTGATTTCTTTCATTGCATATGTTTAGGATGCATCCATATGGTAACACATAGCAAATTTGTCATTTTTATGGCTGTATAGTATTCCAGTCTTAATAAATATTTTGTATACTCATTTTCTAACTAATGGACTTTTGGGTTACTTACAATTTGTTTTTATGAAGAACAATTCCATATCCATCTGTATACTAGTCTTTGTGTCAACATACGCTTTCATTTATTTGGGATAGATAGATGTCTAGGAGTGGAATTGTGGAACCACACGTTAAATGTCTTTTCTTCATTGGTTTGAAGCATCTTAATAGTTTTAACAAGTATGAGGCTGAAAGTAATTCATGTGGGAATGGAAAACATGATTGAGTGTGTGAGAAAAAAATTCTGGAAAATAAAGAAGATTAATGAGAAGAGAGACAGAAATGCATTAAGAGATCAATTCATCTACTTCATAATTTGTACCTCAATATTCAAAAAGTCTAAACATTTTATCTAATTCAAAATTCTAACAACCTGAACCTGTTATAATCATAGAATTTCACATTAATCACAGTATGTAAGATTAGGTATGTGGACGTGGACAAAGGTGGAGATAAACGCATCAATCACCTAAATCTAGGAATAGCCTGCATGAATGTCCACTTTCAGGAAACCTTAGGTTTAATCATGGTAAGAATTTGCCTTCAACAAAAAAATCCGCTTAAAGGATTCAATTGGAATTTCCATTCTTTGTACAGCCCACCATTGCAATTTGTATTTATTTTACTTGTTCTCTGTAGAGACCATTCTGAATAGTAATGTCAGTATATAAAACTGTACTAATAAAGCAAGAAATTTGGGGGCAAGAAATTATGAAGGAGAACAGAACTCTGTGACAATAGGAATCACTATTACATAGATCCAAATACACCCACAAGTCAAATTGTATGCTTTTAAAATTAATAAAACCCAGTTGATTTTATGAAAATTCATCCTGTTTCCCAGCAAAAGAGTATAAAAGAAGGAACCTCTATAATGAGAGTCTTAGAAACTGAGAATTCTAGTTATTTTTTCAGTCTCAAGTATACAAAGAGTTTCTGTGCTTGTGTCAGAGGCAAAAGGTTTATCCTGTTCATCTTTTCCCATTAGGAAGATCACTCCAAGCCTCCCTCATCCATTTGAGCAGAGCTACCCAAGAGTTCAGCAAATCTGGCTTACCAGGGATGGAGATCCATAGTGGAGGGTCACCTCCTAGAAGATTTTTGGCATTGATCACCTCATACAATGTGTTTTTCTTCAATGAAGATCCATAGAAATATTCCTTCAACCTAATATATAGAGAAAGTAAAATTCTCTTGCACAAACTGGATTACTTTGATCCTAAATAAGTGGTTCTCAGAGTGTGGTTCCTGACCAGCAGCAGCAACATCACCTGGGAATTTATGGGAAATGTACAAGTTTGGTCCCACTCCAGACCTACCAAATTAGAAACTCTGGATACAGGACTCAGCAATCCCTGTTTTGATAAGCCTTCCTAGTAATTCTGATGGAAGCTAAAATTTCTCCTTTTTAACTGTTGGCTGAGAAACTTGGAGCCAGATTTGTAACCTCTCTCTAGCTCACTTTATAACTGTTCTCTCCACCGTCTTGGAAGTAGAGAAGGCTATTTCAGCACCCCTATGTCCCTAGCTCCCTGGAAATTAAAAAAAAAAAAAAGATTTTGACAACATGAACTGATTAAACTAGGAAAAACCAGGAAATCCAACTTCAGGAAACTACTAATTTATTTGTTCAAAATGCAGTATGTCTTTGAGTTAAAAGCTACATTAGGATTGTTTTTCAATTGTTTAATCTGTAACCAAGTTGTTGGTTTTGAAAAGCCTGGATGATAATGTTGACCAGTTAAGTTCTAAAATTAAAAAAAGGACTTCATCATTTTGTATAGCCTAAGTACTCCACAATCCTAATTACAAATGATTAACTAGGTGTAGTTAAGTTTTGTGGGTGAGTTATCTATCATGAATGGCTGATTAGCTTGGAAATCTTTGGTTCTTGGGTTAATAAAACATGCAGAAAATCTAAGTCTACGATGCCAAATGAGAAAATATGGCTCATTGACAAGGAGTGTTTTTAGCTCCTGTCACTGATTTTTAACCATTTAGAAGCCAGAGATAAGTAGGAGAACAGAACAGAACACAATGGAAAGAAAATTCAATACAGAATATGCATGAGACCTTGGATCAGATGCTTTCCCACTTTGTACCTCATTTCTGTCTCTGCAAAATGAGAGCATTTGCTTTCATCATCCCTAAGGTCACTTCCATTTCTGATATTTCGAAAATCTGGAATTCCAGGGATCCAAGACACACACCCCATACATCCAAGACACACACCCCACCACTTCAATACTGCCAGCTCTCTCCTGACCTCTGCCTGATCAGAGGAAGAAGGGGAAGGCAAAGGACCTTGATGGCTGCGACCTGCTAAGAGCATCACTGAGATCTTGGGAATTCAGATGATTTCAGAAATCACATGCATTTGTTCCTTAGAAAACAGTGCTGTGTGAATATCAGCTGTGGTGTGAATTGGGAGATACTGTTCACTCTTTGCTAAATGATATGCAGGAATCCTGGAGGAAGTTCATCATTAGTTTAGTGAGAATAAGATGTGAACTCTAGAGATCCTTTCTTGGGGGAGGGGGTGGGTAGAGATAATCTTAAAGAGCCTGCTCAGTGCATAAAACTTCTTGAGCATATGTACTGAAAAGCATGGGGATTGGGGCTTATGCAAACACTCCCTTACCCCATTCTCATCAAAAGCACATATTTAGCTGAGTGATTTGAACTGTGGAGATAATTCTTTAAAGGGAGGAGGATAGGTTTGGTTTAGGGTCTCAAATTAACCAGGTCATCTGTATAATTCATCCATTTTGCTTATTACAATTTATTAAACCTAATTCATTAGTATAAAGAGCAGCCTGTTTGCTTCCCACCTTCTTCAACTAGCTAAATAATTTGTTGCTTTTCATTGCACTTTCTAGATTAATTTCTAATATGGTTATACTTATAAATACCTTACTATACCAACTTTCTTCTAACTAAAACAATATCCATTTAGTTTGATAGTTTCAGAGCATATTTTGTGGCAGGTTTTATTATTAGCTGCCTTCAAACTGCTGGCATCTAATTCCCAAGCACCCCCCCGCCCATTTTCTGTAAAAGGAGGCTTTTCTTGCTTGGACTTAATTTTCTACTTCCTTCAATTGATGTAAACATCACATACCTGCCCCTCACCTCTGGAGTAATCTATGGCATATCCTTGTCTGAAAATAATGATTTTCATTCTAACAAATCCTATTGTATCAGGATCTCAAGTGGTAGTGTTCTGTATTATTTCGTTTGGGAATAAGTCCAGGTAATTTTAACCATTTTAAGAGAGAGAATCCCTAAACAGTTCTTTTTTGAAATGTGGTATTAAAACAAATGATAAAATTTTTTCTATTAGGACATTTAGCCACAAAACAACTGGTAGTTTGTCTAGATTTTTCATCTTTTAAAGATTGCCTTAAAATGGTGCAGCACAGTCAGGGAATATGCAAGGTTGAGAATTACCATATGTCAGAGCTAGGTATGAAGCTTGGGTTACCTGAATTATTGCTTCTTGGAGGTGATATAAGCCCTGCCAAGGTATGAAGGATTTGTTGCTTGAGCATCTCTCTGACATTAAATCTTGCAGAGTGGGTTCAAGTTTGTGATTCAGGGGGACTCCTACACTTATTTTTCATGTAAAACAAAATGCATTAGATTACCATGTGCTTGTAGAGGGGTAAGTGATGGTTTTTTAAGGAAAAAATCGCCAAGGTCAATATAGACCTGGTGGTTAGATATAAGGTCAGGGTGAGTCTAATAAACAATAAGATGACTTAATTAAGCTAATTAATCAAAGGATTACCCAACAGGGAGGAATAAGCAACTGCAGAGCATTTCCTCAGCCCCCTCCCTCCCCTTATGTCACAGGAACACCAATAAGACTCCTCCATCCTCCACCTCCCACTCTCTAGTGCCAGATTGGTAAGCGCTTAGCCAAGCATGCTGGGAGTCACAGAACAACTGAAGGGAAGGAGTATCCGGATGTCTTGGATTTTCTTTCCATTCTGTTCTGTTCTGTTCTCCTAATACCACCTCATTGCTAGACGTAGGTAGGCACTGGGCATGACAATCAACTACATTTGAACTGAGCAGATGAAATATTGAAGACACAGCCAGTCTCCAGGAGAAATGTCTCAAAGGCAGCCTCAGTCACCTAATGAGACTTTAATTTCAATCACAAATGACACAGAATCATCAAGCTCTGTCGTTTCCAACGATACCACAAATAAAGCACGGACCGGAGACAACTCTCCAGGAATAGAAGCACTCTGTGCCATCTATATCACTTATGCTGTGATCATTTCAGTGGGCATCCTTGGAAATGCTATTCTCATCAAAGTCTTTTTCAAGACCAAATCCATGCAAACAGTTCCAAATATTTTCATCACCAGCCTGGCTTTTGGAGATCTTTTACTTCTGCTGACTTGCGTGCCAGTGGATGCAACCCACTACCTTGCAGAGGGATGGCTGTTCGGAAGAATTGGTTGTAAGGTGCTCTCTTTCATCCGGCTCACTTCTGTTGGTGTGTCGGTGTTCACATTAACAATTCTCAGCGCTGACAGGTGAGTTTCTTTTCTCTGTTTTATTTGCAAGGATGTGGATTTAGGTAAAAAAAAAAAAAAAAGAGAAAAGCCTGTCCTTAGCATTTACTAGCTTTTATTCTGCTTTTCTCACGCTCTGTAACCTGGATGTAAGATTGGAAAATCTGGTGGCATTTTAAATGAAAGTTGGTGTAAAAATGTTAACATTCCGGCATTAGCATCTGGGGAGACGATGGAAATATATGCTTCAGGGGAATTTATTTTCTTTGAAGTGTAATTATTTGCTTGAAAGGATACCGAATAGTGTTTTTATTTTCCTCCGGCTTATTAAGTAAGGCAAATTGTTGCAGGTGTAAAAGAAAAAAATTCATGCTTTATACATTAGTGCAGCCTAGTGGTACAATATAGGCAACATGAAAACATCGGCATAGGTGTGAAATCCACCACATATGCATTACTGTATACCGGAAAGAAGGTAAAGAGATAACATGCAGCTAATTTATTTAAAATTCAACAAACTAGCTAGTGACAGAAAAACGGTGAGGTTTTCAACTCCCTCAGTGTAATGTCATCATTTAATTCTATTTGTTTTCTCCATAGGCATTCAGTGACATTTTCATTTCCAGAGAAATAAATTAATCCTAATTGACTTTCAGAGCTTTATGGAGAGAGTGTGTGAGAACCTCTCACCATCAGGGTGTTTGGGCTCTTGTGTTAGGATGTTTTCAGTCTAAGTACTGTGTTTTTCTGTGTTCCTATTGTAGAATGATAACTGTGAAAGCATGAAAAAAAATTGAGTCTCCAAATGTTAAAAGTGGTGTTTAAAAAGCCTGCAAGAAGCCTGTAAGTAACCAATGCCTGGCAGTACCAGAAGGAATAGCGTCTTCTGATTCTGGCATCTGAGAGGAGGAAAAGCTTTCCTCCGAGTCTTTTTTGGATTTTTGCTTTGACTAGTCTTTGACTAGTCTGTTTGAGGGCAGACTCACATAAAGGCTATATATTTTAAAGTGGATTTGTCCCAATGAGGAGGCATTTGTACAGGCACAGGTCTTCAGATTTCACTTTCCTTTTCCTAAATATCCCCACTCCATCCATCAGTTTAGGCAACAAAGTAGCACTTATGAATGGAGAAGAAATTAACCCTCACCTCTTTACTGCTGTAAGTCCCTGGAATTCTTTTCTAGAGAGATTGAAGACTGCTCACTCACGAAGAAAAGAGTTAATTCAGTTTAACATGAGTCACTTATAAAGAAGGAATTCTTTTAGAACACTTAAGGCAATACAGAGGTAGTGAATTATTCTCAATCACACATAAAATCATAGAGAAAAATATTTGTTCTAAATAGAGAGTCTAGATGTAAAATTGCAAATCTGCAATATCTCATAGGAGTGAATAAGGGAATAGCTGATTAGCATAAATATAAAATCCTGGGGTATATTATGTGTCTTTGAAACCGTAACCAATTCTAGTCAGTTAATGTTGATTTGTTTACACACGTAGAACTGGATGACTGCTAAGGTCACTTCTAACCCTAAGAGTTTATAATGTTGGTGTTTATGTTAACCCTTGCTTTTGCTTATGTGTTTCTAGATACAAAGCAGTTGTGAAGCCACTTGAGCGACAGCCCTCCAATGCCATCCTGAAGACTTGTGCAAAAGCTGGCTGCATCTGGATCGTGTCTATGATATTTGCTCTACCAGAGGCTATCTTTTCAAATGTGTATACTTTTCGAGATCCTGACAAAAATATAACATATGAATCATGTGCCTCTTACCCTGTCTCTGAAAGGCTCCTGCAAGAAATACATTCTCTGTTGTGCTTCTTAGTGTTCTACATTATTCCACTCTCAATTATCTCTGTCTATTATTCTTTGATTGCTAGGACTCTTTACAAAAGCACCTTGAACATACCTACTGAGGAACAAAGCCATGCCCGCAAACAGGTATGTATTAATTGGCAGTCATACAAATAGTTTGAATTTATATGCAAAATTCCTCCTTCTGCAACTGTGTATTTACCTGTGCATAAATTCAGTAGCAGTATTTTTGTTATGACTGTGGTTTTAATACTAACCCTATCACAGATTAGCTGAGTAATCTTGAGCAAGCTACTTAACATCTCTGAGCTTTGATTTCCTTATCTGTAAAAAGTAAACAAGGACTAGATGATATGGATGAAACACTTAGCATAGTTACTTGTGCAGAGTATGAATTAAATAAATGGTGGAATTATTGTTATTAATAGAGAGGGGACAGCTAAAATTTGTGAAGAGCTAAAACCCCATGGAATAATGAGGAACATCACATAAGGTGAAATTACAAAGAAAAGCATATTTTGTTTTAGACAATGTAATAGAATAATAGAAATGCACAGAATTGTAGAACTGGCAAGAACCCATAACATTATTCAATGCAAATCATTTACACACAGATGAGCAAACTGTGGTGGGGTGGGGTTGGGGGCAGCTGGATGAAAAGGCAGTGGCAAGAGAACACAGTGACTTACAGAAGCTTAATTAAAACAATTTTGCCAGAGCCAGGTGTAGTCTCCTCATATAAATATGGACAGAAGAAAATAGATACTGCCAAAATATAGTTTCATAGGGTTTCTACCCTTGGGACACAGGGAGGTAATTCCATTTACCTTCTGATCTGTATGAGGAGAGTTGTGCCTTTTTGGGGAGCTAGTTCATTCAGTTAGTTATACAGCGGTGCTCAGAGGCTTAAATTGCATTTTTAATGCTTTGTGAAACAGTTAACTTTGTTCTGACTGTAACAAAAGGGTTAACTTCACTTAATCTGGTTCATTTCTCTTTTAAATAAATGTGCATAGTATTATTATTATATATTAAAGCTGGCACATTTGGTTTTAGTCTTTTGACTATATGGTTAGACTTCCATATAGACAAATAACACCCCCCATTTTGGTACTGGGGATCAAATCTGGGGCTTTGCATATGCTAGCAAAGCACTCTACCATTGAGCCATACCACCAGCCCTTAGAGACTTTTTGGATACCAACATGACAACATTCATGAATCCTAGAAGATTATTCTAACCTTGTCAGCCTCTGCTGATGTAGTATAAGCAGTTTTGTATAGTGTCTTTCCTGGGTTTTAATTAAATGAAATTGCTGGGAATTCCACCACACTTCTTGAGTTAACTGGAGACGTCCTAGAGTATCTTTAAATCAGGGGCCAGTGGGAGGTCTCTGAAATAGAGTTAATGAGACCAAGATCACGGGTAAACATGCCAATTAACTTGCCAGTATTCTGTAGCCACAGGCTGACTTCTGGCACATCCCAGACAGTTAGCTCACACCACATGTTCAGAGGGAGACCAGTTTGTTAATTGTAAATTTCTGTGTAAACCTATAGAGACTGGCTTGAAAAAAATCTCTGCCAGCTAAATGATTCTTTTGTGTGTCATTTTTCTTCCCCCCTGTAGATTGAATCCCGGAAGAGAATTGCCAAAACGGTACTGGTGCTGGTGGCTCTGTTTGCTCTCTGCTGGTTGCCGAATCACCTACTGTATCTCTACCACTCATTCACTTACCAAAACTATGTAGATCCCTCTGCCATCCATTTTATTGTCACCATTTTCTCTCGGGTGCTGGCTTTTAGCAATTCTTGTGTAAACCCCTTTGCTCTCTACTGGCTGAGCAAAACCTTCCAGAAGCATTTTAAAGCTCAGCTTTTCTGCTGCAAGGCAGAGCTGTCTGAACCTTCTCCTGCTGCTACCCCTCTTAACAATCTGGCTGTGATGGGAAGGGTCCCAGTTCCTGGCACTGGGAGCACACAGGTGTCTGAAATTAGTGTGGCCCTGTTCAGTGGGTGCAGCATGAAGAAGGAAGAGGACACAGTCTAGCTTTTCAATTAAAAATGGTGTTTTTCCTCCCAAAGTGTGTATCCAACTCTAAGCTGTGAATAGGTGTATGGTGTCTAGATTTTTGTTGTTTGTGAATTGTGTTGGAATCTTAGGAGTGAAGGATTCCTATTAATGAGAGATGAACCATGATTTTCTTCAAAGTACAAACAGTAATGCCTTTGGCCTGTCTAAATAAAATGAAGACCGTTAAGTATAGAAAAATGCTTTTGCATATGCCAGTGAATGTAAGGGAGGCTGAACAGGAGGGAAGGTAAAAGAAACAAGATCAAACTTTTAAAACCCACTGTTTCCACTGCTTCTCTGATGCTTAGAATTTCTCACACTCATGTGATTGTCATAAAATTGTGTTTGTGTTTATAATGTGGTATAAACATAGCAACTACAATTGTAATTTGTGTATGAAAAGGAGATCTAAAAGAGATAAAATGTCTCTTAAGCAGTTTTCTTTAAAAAAAAAAAACATCTTCACAGAGTGACTGCCCTTTTCCATTAGTCTCTATCTCATTATAAATCTGTGCAATTGACATGTAAATGCTTGGGGGTGAATACTGAGTAAGGGTCTGGAGCCGATGATTGCTTTACTGGGTCAACACTTAACTACTTACAACTATCATCGATTAATAACTGGGCAAAGTTATTTTCCATAAGTATTTTGAAGAATTAACCTTATTCACAGGCAGAAGAATAAATGGACATGTTTTGTGGTGTCATTAAGGGACCCTGTCAAAACATCTGCAATCCTGCCAGTGTCTGAAATTCTTCCTTTAAGGAAACTGATTTCCTTCTGGTAAGCAGTGCCCTCTTTCTAAAAACATGTAGAAGTACCACACAGAAATCCCTAACACCTGGATGTGCAATCATCATCAGATCATTTTCTTGCTTGATTTTATTAAACTCAATGGGTGCCTAAGTCCTGTAAGAGTATGACATAATTAATCTGTGTCCCTGGAAATCAGATGGAAGAATCTGATCTTCTATCCTCTGCTCTTACTTGCTACCACAATAAGCTTGTTACTGTCATTTAAAAAACTATTGTCAATAGATTTGTCAGGTGTAGATTTGTGGTTTCAGAAAATGTATTCTCAGAAGTAAATTAAAGCTTATGTTTGTCACTATAGATAGTTAAATTTGTATTTTAAAAAACTCGAATTTTGAGTGTGCTTTCGGTAGTTTTGAGCTTTCTTTAAATGGCTTGTGTAGTTGTGAACTTTTGCTAATGATGTGGCTCAAAAAGGGGATATATATCAACAATAGACTAAATTTCTGTATAACTGGTTTACTTAAAGTGGGGGTGCTGATATTGTATTAATATTGTTTTAAAGTTGACATTGTAATCAGCGGGGGGGGGGGAAACAAATATGAAATAAAAGTTTGAAATGGCTTTGTGTAATTCATATTTTAAAAACAGCATTTCTGGCAGAATATAACTAAGAACACATTTTAACTCCAAGATCTATGCTATTTTCAAGTCACATAACTCCAAAATATTACCATTTTCCTCACTTTGAGTAAAAGTTACGTCTTTACTAAGCATAACATTTTAGAAACAATAAAAGTACCAGGGTACAAAAGCCAAGAGAACATTTTAGTATTTCATAAAACCAGAGATCACAGAAATTTCTTTATTTTCATTCTTAGTAATCCCCAAATGAGTTAGTATTTGATACAAAATAATTTCCTAAATGGTTTTATAGGGGGCCAACCTCCTCCTATCCCTAGCTGGAGAACTGGAGTTAAAATTCATCGCTTTGTTTTGATTTTTTTCAGAGGGGGTAGTCTCTCTTTTAACAGATTTTGTCAGAGGTAACCTTACAAGTAGGCCACAATATCCACAATTTCTTTCACACTACTGCTTATCATACCATAAATGTTCCTATGGAAGATTTCATTTCTTTGGAGAGAGCCCTAGATAGTAGAGAAGTGGGACATATGCCCAACAAACTTCATGTATGTTTCAATTTTGCTCAGTCTTCCCTCACCCAAGATCTAGAATATGGACTATAATAATACAGTATAAAGCATGAAAACACAGTCCAAAATTAGGTATAACCAAAATAATGTTCATCAGGAAAGTCTGCCATAAAAGTTCAAAGTGTTACATTGAACACTGGTGTGCCTGCTGCAAATAGCAAATTTGAGTTTAAAGAATTTCTGCAATTTGAACCATCTTAAGTCAAGGATCCATCAATCTGTCAGAAGGAAGTCTTTTTATTTCTATTAAGTCTTGAGATTACAGGGTATGGGGACAAGAACATTCCTGAACAGAATGGGCTTGAAGAGGCTATTTTTACAAAATATAGTTTGATATAGTTCTTTAACTTTCAGAAAGAGTTCCTAGGCTAGAGAGGTGACTTCTCTGGCCAAGGATTCTCTATTTTGGTAAATTCATGTATTTCTATTTACCACAAAGGCTGTGTTCTATTAGGCCAGGAGTACCACAGGATCACCCCTTTCAGAGGTCAGAGAGAGGAGGATGAAGCAACTATTCAGAGAGAAGCTGGCTATTTAGATTCCTCTTCCTAAGCCCAGCAGTATCTATGTGACCCATGTCCATTGTGCTCTGGAGTTTCAGGAGCTACCACCTATCTTTATAGACTCCCGTTTTACTTGTTACTTTGAGTGTTTTTGTGACTTGCAAAAAATTTTTTTAAAAAATACAGGTTGCAAAGAGAGATGTTTCCAGATCACCTGTTACTAGGAGTTATTCTATACAAATATAAAAAGGAAAAGCACAAAGAGGAACCTGGCCTCATAGACCACAGCAACTGTCAGTAAAGAGAATGGCATCATAGGTACAAATGTGCTTAGCTCCCAATTCCACTGCTCAATTATTATGAGGAATCAGTAACTAATGCTGCTTCAGTTGCTCCTTTTACCTTCTGAGTCTCCTTGTTTCTGCTCTAGTCTGACACCCATGTGTTCTATACTCAATCTTCCTGGGGGAAGCTCTTATTGACAACCGAACCCAGTCTACAACACATTGCTACCCAACCTGCCAGGTCACCCCACAGACCTCTGGGTAGTCTTTGGGCCAGGGTGGCTGGGTAACATGGGACTTAGGCATAAGGAATATTCGCCTGCTTGTGAAGGGCTTGTGGGTACAGCAGGCACTCACTGTCATGTGCAGCAGGGTAAGGAGCATATAATCACCTATACTATAAATTCAGGAATGAAACAGGAGCCCAATAACACTGCTGGAAACAGCTATATACGATTTTTGGATCCAGGAAGAAACCTTTAACAATATTTAAAGGAGTCTAAGAAAACCCATATAAAATGCATGGAAATTCAGTTCACTAATTGTTCTTACCAGAAGAGTTTCATGATACAAAAAAAAAAAAATGTAATTGAAAACAAAAACAAACCCAAACTACTATTTTAAAAAATATTTTTTTAGTTATAGATGGACACAATATCTTTTTATTTATTTATTTTTATGTGGTGCTGAGGATCGAACCCAGTGCCTCACACCTCTCGAGGCAGGTGCTCTACCACTGAGCTATAGTCCTAGCTGCCCAAACTACTATTTTAAAAACACTATTATGATTGAAATTAGATTCACATTGCTGGTATGTGTGGAACCAGGGTTTTCTAGAATCTACACACAACCTGTTTATAAGCAAAGGTCACTGGAATAGTAGAAATAATTTATTCTGGGAAGCTTTTCCCCACTCTGAAGTCTGGGTTATTATACTCATGTTTACACATAATGTATTATTTTAAACGAATTAATAGTTTTTAAATGGAATTTTTAATACTAGAGCAACAAATATTGATAAATATAATCCACCTATAAGAAAAGCTCTATGGGGTCTCCAATAGTTTTTAAGTGTAAAGGGGTGCAGAGACCCAAAAGTTTAAGTATGCTGTTCTCCAACATCCTGTACTTCTCCTACCATATCATTTACCAGCTTTTCCAAGGCTTTCTCCCTTGAACTGTGCCTGTCTTATTCACTGTTGCCGCCAGAGCCTGGTATAGTGCTTGGCACTTAGTAGTTCAATAAATATCCACCCAATTAAAAAATATGGACCCCTTCACTTTCAGCAATGTGTACAATTTTTGAAAAAAATCTATTTAAAAAAGAAACATGTTGTGTATTTATAAAATAAACAGTCAACCAGTGAAACTGGCATTTACACTGGAATGTTTACAATTGAGCTTCAAGTTTGGACCTTGAGTACCTCTGAGTACTAGAGTATAAGGGCGCTGCCCATCTTTCCTTCCAATAGAATCGAACTACAGCCTAAGGAAGGTACCAGATCAATATAGGAGGGAGATAAGCCTAGGAAAAGGTTGCCACTTCCATCCCATCGTTCGTTCATTCATTCATACACTCACTCCGCACTAGACACCAGACTCCGCGTCAGGTACTTAGGCGGCCACGTTGAACTACAGCCGATGCCTATCCTAGAGTAATCATTAAAAAATAAGTAAAAGACCTTTCCTGCGCAGGGGAGGGGCTACCAGGACAAGGAGGCGCGTCATTTTCTCTAAGCAAGAGAAAGTTCTCCTGCCCGCCCCACCCACTTTCCCAAGATGGCGCCTGCCGCGATACCGCCTGGCGCCTGCTGCATGGGAATATTCCCACGCCTTCCTTCGGGACACCGCCGGAGCCCAACCTCGCCCAACCCGTGGGAGACTCCGCTGAGCCTCAGGTTCCTAAGGGGTTGCGGGTCCCAGCGGGCCACATCCCGTTTCCGGGAGGGCTCTGGTGGGCGTTGACACGAGACAGCTACGCGCCCCCTGGGGCCCCGCCCCCGATTCCCGAGCCGCAAGCCTGCGTCGGCGCCTTCTGACGCTACTGTGGGCGTGTCGGCGCGATCCGCGACGTCGCGACGCGGCGGCAATGGCGACTGCGTCAGGCTCTGTGGGGCTTCGTTTTTAAATCATTTACTGACATTGCCGCGGGAGCCGCGATCGTCTCAGACCCGGTAGGCAGCGGCGGCGGCGCGCGTGCGCGCTACTGCTGCGTCCCGGACCGAGCAGCGGCACCGCAGCCCTGTGAAGTGAGCCAGGTGGGCGGCGGCGCGGCCGAGCTCAGAGTAGCAATGCGCGCGCGCGTGTGCGGCTGGCGGGCGGGCGGAGCCGGGGGCGGTGCGGCGGCAGAACTGCCCTGACTTCCCGGGGACTGCTGGGGCGCAGTGGGGAGGCGGGCCGGGGGGCGGCGGGGCTCGAGCTGAGCACAGCGGACCTCCCTTTCTCTGCTCCCTTCCAGCGTCATCTGGGCCTTTTCTCTAGTCTAAACCCTGCCGGTGGGCTAGGTAGGAAACATGAGCGGCAACAACTTGGATGCGAACGATGAGTTTGATGAGCAGTTACGAATGCAAGAATTGTACGGAGACACTAAGGACGGTGACACCCAAAGTGATCCCAGCGGAGAAGCCGATTCTTTTGGGCAGCAGCCGGCTGACACCCCCTATGAGTGGGACCTGGACAAGAAGGCATGGTTCCCCAAGGTAAGATAGAGGCACAGGCGCCACTGCGGAGAGGGCCGCCTGGCCAGCCTTGCTGGTACTCCTATTACGTTTGCTTTGCCAAGGACCATGATCCTAGCCCCCCATGTCTAGTCATGACGCGTCTTTTTGTTGCGTCTGTTGCAGAACCTATGTGTAGAGAAACGTAAATCTTTAGGTGGTGTCTTAAATGCCTTTTGTATGCCTTATTAATTTTGTCTGTGAAGGTCACAGCTGGTTATTACATTGATGACTGATTTTTATTGCAAAGAGGAAAAACACTAGATTTAGTAACGTTTCATCTCAAGATAGTCAAGGTGATATATCCTGGGAATTCAGATGTTAAGCTTATGTACTGTGTGAAGCATGTTGATTTTTTTTTTAAAAAAATAGCCATTATATTTCTTTATTGTTTGAACTTTTCTTTGCCCTTTGCTTTATTTTCCTACTAAATTTTGTCCCTGGGCATATGTCTTTGAACCGTTTAACCACAGGAATGTGACTAAAGATGCACAGAAGATGGATGGAAATGATCTGTGTACATTTGTTTGGAGTACGTAGAGTTTGTTAATTGTTTTATTTCAGCTTGGAAGTAAAATAACTAGTGTTAAACTTGGTTCTCTAAACTTGTGATAAATGTTCCCTGATAATCTTAAGACTCATATGAGCATCAGTATCAAAGGATATTAACAACACAGTAACTTGCAAGCTGATAATACCAAATATGTCTCCATTGTGTGATTGAATGGCTATTTTAAAACTTTACTTTAGTGTTTTTCTTTTCCATTTTGTGTTGTATATATTCCAATCTCTCCAAATTGTTAAAATAGACTGTTTACTTATGTATAGTGATACCAGCTTGAGTGCAGATTTGTTTTCTTTTTCCTTCTGAGTACTTATCAATTATTTGGTAAGGGATTAATTTGTAAAACTCTTTTTATGTTATTGATTCCAAAAACAAGGAATACACATATGATTTGGACTTGTCCTTAATTTGTTTTGACATTGAATGATAGTGTAGTTTAATTAGTGATAGAGTTAATATGAACATTTTGTTTTACAATTGTTAGCCCCATTCTTCATACAAAACATCAAGAGTTACATGCCATATGCTCTCATATACAGAAGTGTGAGTATTTATTGTACACATATATTGCATCTAGACAGTAAGAAATTGGTTTCTATAATAGATTATTAGATAACATTTGGTGTTCTGCATTATTGTTAGCTGCTATTTCCTTTGTTTTATGTATTTGTAGCCTTAGTCAAGGGTATGGTAGGGAAGTAATAATTTACAAATGAAACGATTAGAAAAGGAGCCAATATTTCTTTAAATGCTTTGGTATTTTATGCATTTACAGTTTAATTACTACAAGTGTTAATCTGCAGAAGTTTAAACTCTTTATGGGTGGAAATAACTTTGAATTTTTGTGTGTGCATTTTGGCTTTCTTGTCCAGATCACTGAAGATTTCATTGCTACCTATCAAGCCAATTATGGCTTCTCTAATGATGGCGCATCTAGTTCTACTGCAAATGTCCAAGATGCCAACACTAGGACTGCAGAGGAACCGCCACAAAGAAAAACCCCTGAACCTGCTGATCCTAGAAAGAAGGGAGAAAAAAGAAAGGCTGAATCAGGCAAGTGGTTGTACCTTGCAAAACATGAGCATAAAAATTTAAAATGTGAGTGTGTAAACATATATAGTTAGTTTTGGGGGAATTATAATAGCTCTGAAGGAATGAGTTTTTTTCTTTAAGATGTCTGAGTCATAAAGAATCAAGATAAAATGACCATCTTCTCTTTTAGCCAGGGCTTGAAAACAAATCTGTCAAAAGATTCAAATATTTGAAAGGTAGGCAGTGATTTGAGTTAGTTTATTAGTCTTCTAAAGGTAAGAGAAAGTTCCTAGAAATTTTAAGAAACTGTCACATTGTCAAAATTTCATAATGTAATTCTTATCTTGGCTTTTAAGTATTTTGTGTATTTCTTTTTGATTTTTAGGGTGGTTTCATGTTGAAGAAGACAGAAATACAAATGTATATGTGTCTGGTATGTATACCTTTTAAAACAAACTTAAGATTGAACAATTTTTAAAATTTTTAAAAAAAATTTTTAGTTAATGGATCTTTATTTTATTCATATTTATATGCAGTGCTGAGAATCGAACCCAGTGCCTCACATATCTGAGGCAAGTGCTTTATCACTGAGCCACACTCCAGCCCAGGATTGAAAATATTTGATGTTGAGAGTTTTTCAAAATCCATTTTGAAAATCTTTGTGGATGGATGTATATATATGTGTGTATTTTATATGTATATGTGTATATATTTTTTGGTACAGGGGATAGAACCCTGGGGTGCTTTGCCCTTGAGCTACATTCTCAAACTTTTTTTTTTTTTTTTTTTTTGAGAGGGTCTCGTCAAGTTGCTTAGGCTGTCCTCAAATTTGAGATCCTTCTTTCTCGGCTTTCCAAGTTGCTGGTATTACAGATGTGTGCCACTATGCCCGGCTCATTGTAGAATTGTTTGTTCACTTGTTTACACTAATGAGGAATTTGCTTATTACAAAACTAAGAAAAATTAAGTGTATGTAACTTTGCATATACCATCCATTTTACCTGCGTTAGCTAATTGATGACAGTTTGCCCTCTTCAGATTCAGTGAGGGCTAGGCAAAAATAATTTTAATATATATTTGAATACATAAATATGTGAATGTTCCTTAGTTTGATAGATGTAAGATTTTTGCATTCACTTGGAAAATCAGTTTTGCATTCACCTAAGTTGTAAATTTCTAATTGATAGAATGCTAAGTAACTTTCACCTTTATAAATATTTTGGAAAATTTTCTTGATTTTTACAGGTTTACCTCCTGACATTACAGTGGATGAATTTATACAGCTTATGTCCAAGTTTGGTATTATTATGAGGGATCCTCAGACAGAAGAATTTAAGGTCAAACTTTACAAAGATAATCAAGGAAATCTTAAAGGAGATGGGCTTTGCTGTTATTTGAAGGTTAGTTATATGATCAAATAAGTTCTTGTATTTCCATTTTTTTAAATGGAGGTCTCACTCTGTTGCTCAGGCTGTTCTTGAACTGGAGGGCTCAAATGATCCTCTTGCTTCATCCTCCTAAGTAGCTGGGACTAAAGGCATGATTTATTGCACCTGGCCTTTGTATCACCATTTTTACCTCAGGAGCCAGGACTATAATCATTTAAAATTTTTTTTTAGTTGTAGATGGACACAATACCTTTATTTTATTTACTTATTTTTATGTGGTGCTGAAGATCAAACCCAGTGCCTCACACGTGCAAGGCAAATACTCTGCCACTGAGCCAGAATCCCAGCCCAGGACTATAAAAGGTGATAACTTAAACCAAGAAGTATTCAAAACAGGGTATAAAGAAAACTGAAATTTCAGGTGGTACCTGTGTGTATCACTTTGGTAAGGTTTTCACGTGTTTTGAAAGTATATAAGTATGTGCCTGAAGTGCTTCTTTTGTCTTAAAATTCTCAGTGCAAAGATCTGTTCATCAATGTGTGTAATCAGTTGGGAAAATAGTTTAAAAATCTGAGAAGAAAAATGAAAGCCAGAAACATATTTTTGGCCTGTTGCATTGAATTAGACCAGGGTTTTGCAAACTCCAGCCTGCCACTGTTTTTGTAAATAAAGCTTTATTGGAGCACAGCCATAGTCATTCATCTATGCATTTGTCTGAGACTGCTTTTGTGTTTCATCAGAGTTGCATATTTGAGCATAGACCTCATGGCCCACAAAGCCTAAACTGCTTGCTAAATGGCTGTTTACAAAATGACTTTTCTGACCCTGGAATTAGATCATAAAGGAGATGATAGCTTATGCTTATTGCTTTAAAATATTTTTGAATAGTTGAAAAGAGAATGATATTAACAGAAATTTGCAGTTGTTTTGTGTAGTCTTGGTACCATAAATTGCACAGAGGTAGCTCAGGGTCAAAGGCAACAACACCTGCCACCTTAGGAACGAGTATTATGTGTTATTGCTGGGTACAAAATGTACATGATAATGAAATGTACATTTGTCATAGAACCTGACAGTAGTTATAAAGTAAAATAAAAATGGTACAACAGCAGTGCAAGCACTACAAGTGCGTTTTGAATCTGCTGTATTTCAGTAAGACCAGAAGAGGGAAGGATTAAGCTGACAGCTTTTTGGTAGGTAGGTTTTTAACCTTGTTCTTAAACAAGATGGGTGTGGGACATAAGCATGACCATTTGAGGGAAGTACTTTTGTAGTGTTTAAATGTAAGGAGATTTGTAAGTTTTATAGTTCTTCAAGGATTATTAAACATCTGTGAACTGCTTCTTTAAGGGGGTTTGATTGAATTTTTTAAAAATGGAGTTTATGAAACTTCATATATATAATTTAGGGCCCATAAAAGAACAATATTATCAAACCAGTAAATTGAGTTCCAGAAAAATTTAGGTAATTATTTTAAGATCCATATTTGATTTGAGCAGCTGAGTTCAGTTTTGTTTTCCTCAGACCTTCAGGTCTTAGACTCTTTGGATCTGATAACTGCCCACCTTATGTAGGACCCACAGTCTATAAATGTATTTCATGAATATGCCGCTAGATATCTTCTACTTATTAGTGTATTGCAGACCAATATTTTAGTTGTTGAAGCAAAAAATTAAAGGCTGGAAATCTTATTCCCAGTTCCTTAAGTCATCTAGCCTTTCAGGTGGGAGTACGATAGGATTTTAAAACTAGAATCAACCTTCCATTATGCAAGTCCACTCACCTTATTTTGTAGATGTGCAGTTGACATTCCAAGAGGCAAAATTAACCCAGTAATTAATTTATTGAATATTTAACTGTCTGCTAGTTCCTACCCTTTGCATGAACTATTTCATTTCATAAGGAGCCCTGTGATGAAGATAGTACTATTCCATTTTACAAAGGAAGAAATTGTGGCTCGGGAGTTTAAGTCAGGGGCCCAGGTTCACACAGCTGGTTAGGGGCAGCTGTGTCTCCAAAGCAAGTTTCCTTATTTACATTCTAGAGTTCTTTATCTCAAAGTAGGTAGTTGTCATCATTCCTTTCTAAAAGACTTCTCAAGTTTTCAGTGTGTAACTTATTGACTGTATTTTATTTTACCTTTATAAAGAGGGAATCTGTGGAACTTGCATTAAAACTTTTGGATGAAGATGAAATTAGAGGCTACAAATTACATGTCGAGGTAGCAAAGTTTCAGCTGAAGGGGGAATATGACGCCTCAAAGAAGAAGAAGAAGTGCAAAGACTATAAGAAGAAGCTGTCTCTGCAACAGAAGTTTGTATTTTTTTCTTTTTGAAAGGTTCCATATAAATATCCTAAAGTATATTTTTGATAGTAGCCACTTAGTTTTGTTTCATCAAAAATGTCTACAGATCATTTTTAAAGAATTTCATTAGTTCACCAGGGATCTTTGGTAATCTAGTTGATGGGCTGATTTGGCAATGGTGGTATTTTTCTTTTCTGCAGTATTTATTTATAATATAATGGTAATTAACTGAGCTAAGAAAAATCAATTTTTTAAAAAAAATATTTTTTAGTTGTCAATAGACCTTTATTTTATTTATTTATATGTGGTGCTGAGAATCAAACCCAGTACTTCACACATGCTAGATAAACGCTTTGCCACTGAGCCACAACCCCAGTCCCAAGAAAAATCATTTTTTGAAAATGTTGAACATTAAATTAGCAAGATAGTTTAGGCTTATATACCAGAACTTTTGGTTTATTTTCAATGTGAATTGAAATCAGTTATACCAGGAGCTAAATTTTTATATACAGGTTTGTTAGTAGAAATTAGAAATGATAAGCTTTATTACTATATTTTCTGTATAGTTACATGTAGCATATATGTAATGTTGTCAGGTTTTTATTAATATATTATTAAACAGACTGAAGTATGCTAGTTTTAAGAAAAGGATAAATACTTTCCCTGATGTTAAAATAATAATAAAAGTGTTTAGTTGTACTGTCCCATAGTTTTTACAAGATTAGTTTAAAAAGATACTACAAATTTTGTAAATGGCATTAGTAGAATTTAAGACTGTAACAAAGTGAATAGTTTTATATATTTCTGTGCAGCTTGTTCTTTATAATGATAAAGTGCCTAAAAACTAACGCAAAACATTTTTTTAACCTCAAAATACAGTCAACTTTTCATATCCATGTGTTCTATATCTGTGGACTCAGTGTACTGTGGATTGAAAATATTTGGAGAAAAAATTGCATCTGTAATGAACATGGAGAAACTTTTTGTTGTTATCATTCCCTAAGCAATACAGTATGACAACTATTTATGTAGCATTTATAAGATATGATATAAGATATGATAAGTAATGTAGAGGTGACGTAAAGTATACAGGAGGATATGTGTAGGTTCTATGCAAATACTGTGCTATTTTATATAACGGACTTGAGTATGGGTTTTGTATCAAAGGTGGGTCCTGGAACCAGTCACCCATATATGCTGAGGAACAACTACAAATCTTCCTAGAGAATAATTAGTAAATAATTAGGAATTTTAGGAGTCCCATTGGAATGTTTGTATGAGATGAGTTGCTTATATATGCTGAGGGTTTCAGGTACTGGGTTTATTTTTACCCCTGCCCAGCGTTTTTATTTCAGAAAGTTCTGTGAATGGAATTGTGACAAAAATATACATTGTTTTAGAATCAAATAATCATCATTATTAAATGTTCAAAGGATTATATTAGTAACTCATTTTCTGTCCAACAAGTCTGAAACAAAATTCATTTTCTTTCTCCTATATTATGATATTTAGGCAGTTGGATTGGAGACCTGAGAGGAGAGCTGGGCCATCCCGGATGCGCCATGAGCGAGTTGTCATCATCAAAAATATGTTTCACCCTATGGATTTTGAGGTAGGAAATGGTGTTCTAATGAATAGGAATTCTGATATTATGTTTTCTTTCAAGGGAGCCCAAAGGTCATCTTCCATCTTTGTCAGTCACATCCTACATGTTCAGGTAGTGGATAAGGCAGAAAAATGGAGCCAAGAATCAGTTTGATGTTTTGGATTTGTCTTTGTTTGGCACCATGTTCTTTTAATTGTATCCCAGTAAAACTGTTTAGTAGTCTTATTTTTAAGTTTTTTTATTTGTTCTTTTTAGTTATACAGGATAATAGAATATATTTTGACATATCAAACACACATGGATTATAACTTCCCATTCTTGTGGTTGTATGTTTATGAACATAGGAAAGTTACATCTGATTCATTCCATTGTCTTTCCTAGTCCCATCTCCCTTTCCTTCCCTTCATTCCCCTTTGTCTAGTCCAGTGAACTTCTATATTCCTCAGCTTAATACTCTTATCATGGCCCCCAAATAACAGCCTCTTGGTGTGGGAAATTGTTAAGAAATAGCATCATTTAAAGATCAATGAGGATAGTTTGTGGATTTTGAGTGCAGTCCAACAAGTATAGGCTGATTTTGGTGGAGAGTACCAGTTGCACACTTGCAAATGAAAACTCACTTTGCTACTAAACGTTTAATCCTTAGTATAATGAAATTCAGCCCCCAATGTTTTAAATAATGGGTATTGTTTTTTCAGAACCTCAGTTTTACAAAACCCTTCAGTGGCTACTAGGAGAAGGTTATAATATTTAATGTCCATGTAAAATTGTTAAGAACAGGAAATAAATGAATAAAGGAAGTTTTCTAGTACTGAAGAGGTTTGAGGAATACTAATTGTTGTCAAGGTATCTTGTGCTGCATTCTGCTTCTAATTTTTTCTGATGTAGATTGACACTATGATTACTGGCAAAGCAACTCTATTCTCTGTCTGGTTCTGGAATTATAGCAAGTTATACATGAAGAAACTGTTCATAATGTAAAATTCCAGGTTTACAAATGTGGTAGGTGCAATCAGTGCTCATTCTTGTTGTTCTGTGCATGGTTTATAACAGTGTCAAAATGCAGTATCATTTTAGTTGCATTAGAAAGGTTCCCAAGATGGACAGTTGAGCTCCATCTCTGAACAGTGATGCAATAGGACTTACTGTCCACCTGTGGAGTCTGGACATCTTTCAAAGTCATTGGATAGATGCATGTGGTATATTTGTAAAGTTGCATGGTGTCTCTGCTGACCAGAAATCCAGAAGAATTTTGAAATATTACAGAGTTATTGTAGACTTGAAGTAGTAATGAAGTATGACTTAAAAACCCACATGTATACAAGCACACTACAGAAGGTCTCTGACTTTACCTGGGTTTGACTTAACACATTTTTGACTCTATGATGGTGCAAGAACAATATGTGTTCAATAGAAATGGTGTTTCAAATTTTGGATTTTGATTTTTTCCCAGGCTAGCAATCATGAGGATGAACAACCAGTACTTTACAGTGTATATACAGTGTTCACCAAACTACATCCATTATTCAAGTCTTTATTATAAAATAGATGATTTTGCCCAACTATGGGCTAATGTAAATGTTCTGAGCATATTTAAGGGAGTCTAGGCTAAGGTCTGCTGTTCAGTAGGTTAAGTGTACTAAATGCATTTTGTACTTAGCATACTTTCAATTTCTGATGGGTTTGTTGAGATGTGACCCCATTGTAAGTTGCATAGCATCTGTAGTTGCTTTTTGAAATGCTGTCCTTGCTGGGTAGGACTTTAAAAACAATACATAGGTAAATCACAGTATCTAGTCTACTAGGTACAACTCTAGAATTTCCTGTGATTCATTGAATTTTATCTCCCTGGTGAATAAGTGGTTTGTTGATTAGGAGGCATATTTATTTATGTGACTTGAAGTCCTTGATTCACATATATCAAACTCCTGACATTCAAATGTGAATGTAATTGCAAACTTAATTTAAAGCATTTAGACCCTCTAAAGAAGTCTGTAAATTTTATATGTTCTTGTTTCTGCCTCCTACCTTGCTTATTTAGAGACCCTATTTATGTGTAACTGTCACCCTGAGCTGACTTAGCTTTATAAATATTATCCCCTCTAAGCTACATTTATTCCATCTTAACCCTTACAGATCTACTTATAAATTTCTGATTCTTTAAAATAAATACTTCTTGGTTTAGTATAAACTTTACTTTGGAGTTACAGAGCCTTTGTATTACCCTGTTTTGTTTCCCTTGTGTCATTTATTATTATCTGAAATAATTTTATCTCTTCTGCTAGAATATGAGTTCCATGAAGACCAGGACTTTGCCTACTCTGTTTGCTGCTGTAGTCCCAGGGCATAGAATTGTAGACCCTAAATATGTATTTATTATTAGACCCTCCCTATATTTTATGGTTCTGCAATTGAACCCAGAGACTAGTGTGTGCTGAGCACATGCTCTAGCACTGAGCTACACTCCCAGCCCCTGCCTCGTATTATTTATATGAAGAATAATTGAAAGAATGAATGAAATCCCTATTACTTCTAAGCCAGAGTTTCTACATTCATGCAATGGATAAAATATTTCTGCTTTACATCTTGGTAAATGAAAGCAATTTTCTTCTCAGATGCTATGCTTCAGAGGGTGGCAGGACAGTCTGTGCTGGCAGTGGTAGGCTTCAGAACTCCCAAGCAAAGAAGTCCTTGGCCCTCTCCTTGTTTGTGCACCAACCTAGTTTCAAGTGGTTCAACTAGATTGACAAGAGCCTGTTAGCAAGAGAGAGAACAGTCTTGGTTTTTGTTCACTATCTCTGTTGTCTTGAACTTCAGAATGTATAGTGTAGACCTATACTATCTGATATTGTAGACTCTAGCCACATATGTATAGTTTAATTAAAACTAAATAAAAAGTTCAGTTCTTCAACTGTACGAGCTGTATATGCAATTAATAGCTACCAAATTGAATAATGCAGATATGCAAATTTCCCATCATCATAAAAAGTATTAGACAATACTGGTATAAACGTTATGTGACAATGAATAGAAGGGTTTAACAGGAAAGCCTGCTTTCATTACATAATTTTGGGGATTGTTTGATTTGACTGAAGACTTCTTGTGACCCTAAAGAACAGACATTAGCATTGAGCTTTTTAGTGGGAAACAAAAAACTGAATTGTCAAATTACTTCAAGTTATCAGAAATAAGTCAAGATTCTGGGAGTATAATATATTTTTATTCTAAACAGTTGACCAATGTTAGAAGCAGCATATCTAAAAATACTCTTTGGCAGCAGGGTAAACAGTGAAGCCTAATGTTTTTAATGTCACTTCAGAGGGTCTGCAGTATTCGATTCAGCCTTATTTAAAAATGTAATGTCTGGCAAATTAGAATCCCAAGAGATGAGGAGTGAAAATTCAAATGCAAAGGTATGTTTCTCTTTGTGTGTATCAGCAATATCCAATAGAAGTATAAGGTAAGCCCCATGTGAACTTTAAATTTTTCCGTAATCCAAATAAAAATATAATTTGAAACTAAGGAAATTAAATTTTTGTGAATTTTAATTTAATCCAGCATATCTAGCATATTACAGTTTTGACATGTAGTGAGTATAAAAATATTAGTGAGGTATACTCCTTTTTTTCCTTTTGGTACTAAATTTTCAAAGTGTAGTGTATGTTTTACACCTAGAGTACCTTGAGTTGGACTAGCCACATTTCAAATGTTCAGTAACCCTGTGTGATCAGTGTCCACTGTCTTAGCCAGTGTAATTTTATATTGGAAAGGCATGAGAAATATCATTTATTTCTTCTATACAAAACGAAACATCATCATGGGGGAAATAAATTCTGAGAATTAATGGTAGAAAGTTGTAGTTCGTGAGGCCAATTTTAGTCAAAGGCCTATTGCTTGCAAAGTGCCTTCTTCAGAAAATTTCCATGTGTAGCTCACTAGGTTAAAGAGTCTTCCTAAAGGAGGAGAACATTATCATGGAGCATCAGGATACTGTACAGCAATGATAATGTATTAGTTTTTCAAGTTGATGTAAATGAAAATAAAGGTCTGGCAAGATTTAGGCTCAGAATTGATACCTATCTTATAGGAAGAATACTGAGAAATTGATGTAGAAATAATGGTGTCCGCCACCCTAATGGAATCACATTTAAATTCAAAATTTGTTAAATATTTAGAAACTTTTTTTGTTTTTGTTTTTTAATATAACCCCGATTTTTCTTGGTGAATAAGAGAGAGATTAGGAACAGTTTGTCAAACTCTGAAAAAGATTTTATTGATTATTGGCTGTATATAAAATTCTGTACTGTTTATAAAACTCAGTGAAACAAGATTCCTGCCTTCTGCAAGCACATGATCCCATAGGAGCTGATTAGACACATGCATCACCAATGGCCACTGCGTGACTTTATCAAAAGATGTTTATGTTCCATTGCACCATTTTCAGATCTGATAGTTCTGCAAAATTAGTTTTCTTCTCCAAAATAAGGTTTTATAAATAGGAAAATTCAATCTGCCAGCTATACTTTTAGAAGCTGCAGATTTATGCAAATTGGGTTTTACATTTTTTTCTTTTAAATCTGATTTCAGTAACTGCTTCCCAATTTATTTTTGCTTTTTGAGAGAACTTCAAAGGAGAAAAGCTACTTTTTGGTACTTCATCGTAGTTCCTTTTTAGTTGGTAAGAAAAATAAAACCCTGTGAGAAAGATAGATGCATTCAAATGTTTCTTAGTGTAAATGGACTTCAATAGAAATTCTTAGATAGCATATCTTCGTTTATATTTGTTTGTAGTTGAAATTCAAGTTTATAAACCTAGCTTTTTCTGAGCCCTTTTCATGCATTGAAACTTAGAGAAATATTCCCATTGGAATATTAACAATCCTTTTGGTATGAGGAGGAAAGTACACTGAACTTGATACTAGAAATAGCAATGCTCAAATGTTCTCCGTACACTTGGTTGTTGTAAGAGCAACAGTAAGAATGTCTTAATGTTTGTTTTATACCTTGTGTGCTGTGTTGTCTTGTTATAACACAGCAGAAGATAAGATAAACAAGAATCCTCCTAAGGTTTATCTTGTGAGTTAAAATAGAATCTTGAAAGCTCACACACAAAAAAGGTTTTAGAAAATTCAGTCAATAAAAGTGATATCTCTTTCTTCTTTGCAACATTTCTGTAAATAGGAATCTATCTGAAAATCAGAGCAAAGGACTCATCAGTATTACTATGATGCCTATGCAGTACAGGAATTACCAGTCTGTGACTAAAAGTGTGCCACGGGGTTTCTTCCTTTACTGCTGCTGTTAATTTGGAATTTCCAGTCCCACTTCCCTTCCTTTTTCCTTTGTCACTGTAGGCCCCCCCTCTTCTCTTTGCTATGCTTGTCCATTTCCTCTGTCTTAAAGCAGGGTAGACATATACTAGTAGCATTGTCTGCAGTGGTCTAACTTCATTTGATTTTGATTTTTTAAAAAATTTTGTAGACTATAGACATAGTCAAACTTAAGCAAAACCTTTTTTATTTGTGGGTTTGTCAGAGCAATAAATTTTATTCTCAGGAATTATAGTTGAAGAAACAGGAAATCATTTTAATTATGTTAATTTTTATAGGACGATCCATTGGTGCTGAATGAGATCAGAGAAGATCTTCGAGTAGAGTGCTCCAAGTTTGGACAAATTAGGAAGCTCCTTCTCTTTGATGTAAGTTCATGGCTTGGAAAAATGAATCCTAAAGCAGTTATTTTTCTAGCTTAATAAATGATTATTGAACATTAGTAATCCCCTAAATTTTAGATTAATATTTTAATATAGTAAGTTTGCTATCTGATGGTAGTCATCTATCAACTAGATAGACATTTTTTACAAGTCAAGGCTTTGATAGACTTGGTATGTCTTGTTCATTTCTCTTCATCCCTCTTAGAGGATGTGATCAGGTGAAAGAAACTACAAGAAAAATGTACAAGACTTTATTTTTCCCTATTTGCCCACATTTTCCCCCCTCTAAATTATTGTTCTCTATATTTGGATCAATTGGGGAAAATATTCTACTGTATATTTCCCCTTTTCATCCTTCTTTTACTTCCAAAATTAACATAGTAATTTAAAGTCACCATTTATTTTTGTTGTACTATTAGCTCCTTTATATGTTATCTCATTTAACCCTCAACAACCCTTCCAAGGTAGGTAAGTCCTATTGTACCCACTTTACAGATGAGAAAACTAAAACTTTTCACATGGAGCACCGTGCCCAGGGTTTATTCAGCTGGTAACTAACAGCCAGGATTTAATCCCAGAGTGAATCTCACTTCAGTGTTCACAGTCTTAACAATTACTCTGTCTTATCTCTCATTAGACGATATTTTTTGCAGAAATATTTCGGGCTCTTGCTAGATAAGATGTAGCCAAAGAAATAGCTGAATTTATGCCATTTTTGGGATAACAGGGAGAAAGACTTCTTAAAAGTCTTCTACCTTGAAGTATCAAAGAGAATATTATTCCTTACATACTTTATCAAATGTGTTTTACTTTTAATCTTATTGTTCATTATTTTTTGTTCATTCTTGTCTTTCTAGAGGCACCCAGATGGTGTGGCCTCTGTGTCCTTTAGGGATCCCGAGGAAGCTGATCATTGTATTCAGACCCTTGATGGAAGATGGTTTGGTGGTCGACAGATCACCGCCCAAGCATGGGATGGGACTACAGATTATCAGGTAAATTCTACAGTTATCAAGGGCACACAGATTGTTTCATTACCAACAAATATTGATCAAGCAGTCTTTTAGGATGAAGTTTTGGGTTTGGTTTAATCTGTTTAGTGTAACAACACTTCTTTTAAATAATACTTTGCATACAGAGGATGGAAATAAAAAATGTTGCAGTTTGTAAGTCTGAAATTTTGAGACTTGCCCAGAATAGTGATAAGAAAAGAACACATTAAACCAAAACATTTCTTTTCCTTTCTGTGTTGTTGTGTCCAGACAGAACTCAAATACTAACTTTTAAGACATGAAACATTTCTGCAGTACTGTCGTGTTTTCATTTAGTTAAATGATCCTATTTAAGGTCGGCTATTATTTAAAGTCAGTAAATCAAAATGTAAAGTGTTTGAAAACTGAAGACAGATATTACTAGGATTTCCTGAGGGGAGCTGCCTTATAAAATCAGGGTATTTCCATCAGAATTAGAAACACACAGAGAAATTGTTCTTGTTGCCTAAAACTCATTTTAATGGCAGTTTCTACTCATCCACAGGTGGAGGAGACCTCAAGAGAAAGAGAGGAAAGGCTGAGAGGATGGGAGGCATTCCTCAATGCTCCGGAGGCCAACAGAGGCCTTCAGCGTTCAAATTCTGTCTGTGCTTCAGAAAGGGCAGGGCCTTCTAGAATAAGGCATTTTTCAGAGCACCCAAGCACATCTAAAATGAATGCTCAAGAAGCTGCAACTGGAGTGGCATTAGAAGAACCTATTGATGAGAAGAAGTTTGAAAAAGCAGAAGATGTGGAAGAAGTTAAAGGAGAGGCTTCTGGAAAAGATGCTAAAGAAGGTGGGCCTGAAGAAGAGGTCAAAGAAGGCTGCCCTGAAAAAGAGTCTGAAGAGAGCTGCCTTGAGAAAGAGTGTGAGGGAGGCTGTCCCAAAAGAGAATATGAAGAAGGCTGTTCTGAAAAAGATTTTGAAGGGGGTAGTCCTAAGAAGGAGTTGAAAGAGAATGGCCCTGAGAGAGAATCTAAAAAGAAGAAACTCAAACGTGATTATGAAGAGAACGGTGTTGCCAAAGAGTCTGAAGATGATGACCCTGAAAAGGAGTCTGAAGAGGAGGATAGCCCCAAAAAAGAATCCGGAGAGGATGACTCAGAGAGAGAATCTGATGAAGATGGTTCTGAAAAGCAGTCAGAAGAAGGCTCCGAAAAAGAATTTGAAGAAAATGGCCTTGAAAATGATTTTGATGAGGAGGGCTCTGACAAAGAGTTTCCTGAAAACATTCTTGACAAAGAGTTAGAAGAAAATGACACCGACAAATCAGAATTTGATGAAGGCTCTGAGAGAGTGTTAGATGACGAGGAAGGTTCTGAGAGAGAGTTTGATGAAGATTCAGATGAAAAGGAAGAAGAAGAAGATATATATGAAAAGGTTTTTGATGATGAGTCTGATGAGAAAGATGATGAAGATTTTGCCAATGAAAAAGAGCGGGAAGATGCTAATGAGAAAGAGGAAGAGGAGGATGCTGATGAAAAGCTGTTTGAAGACTCAGATGAAAAGGAAGATGAAGAAGATGCAGACATAAAGGAAGATGAAGATGTAGATGAAAAGGTATTTGAAGATGGCAATTCCAGTGAGAAGTTTGATGAGGAGGAGTGTTCCAATGACAAGGTGTTTGAGGATTCTGATGACAGGGGGACTTTGGGGAATATGAAAGAAGATGCACTGTCCACAGGCAGCAGCTTTGTCCTTAGTAGTGATGATGATGATGACGATGATGATGATGATGATGATGATATTTAATCCCTTAAACTTGCTTTTTAGGGAGAGTCCTCCATCTCCATTTGCCTGTGCTTCAGGGTCATTACTAGTAGTGTTATATGAACATATGCATAGTGATAGGGTGCCATCTGATTAATGCATTGAAGTTTTTCCATTGTTACCTGTACCTAATTATTTTAAATATCTGTTAATTGGCTGTCGAGTTAAAACCTCATAGTTAATAACGCAAATAAACTGGATACTCGTCCTTTTTGTCAGATTTGTTAAATGCATGCAAAATAATATTTTTAAAAGTATTCTGATTGAAATTTGTGATATTCAAAAATAAAAATAAGCTGATAATATGCAGAAACTAAAAATTGTACTGGAGTTAAATTGCATCTTAAATTCAAGCTATTGCTTTATTCATACAAAATCTCTTGGGAGTGTCCTTGTTTCCAGCTCATGTTACCACTTGTGTCCCGATATCTCCATTCTAAATCAGAACATGTTCCTGAACTCAAGCAAACACCACTTCAGAGTTTTTCCCTGCCCAGTCCTTCCACCATTGAAAATATAGGGGAGGCTAGCATTCTTTCATGTACTGTTTCTTAGCCTCCTTGCACCCCTTTAAAAGTAGATTTAATGAGGCTGCTCCCCAGAAAATTATATGCATGCATACTATACAACTTCTGTACAGTTTGGGGGGGGGGTGGTTCATGGATCCCCTGAAGATTAAGAACTTTGTCATGCATACTTCAGTTTTTGTTTTTGTTTTAGAATAATGGTGCCTAGTATTGTGTGAAGTTGTGTAGTCCAATACAGTTGTGGGTCTTAACTGTGCTTTCCAACTTCAGTATTGATTACTAATGATGTAGCAGTAAGAAATTATTCTCATAAATTAGAAGCATTAAAATAAACTGCATTGGTGCTCTTTCATTATATCGTCTGTAATCATTATCTTCCTTAAACAGCAAAGAGTTCCTATACTGAAGCCCATTGTGTTCTGAGGATTTTTAGTCCATGTGTGGGATTTCTTAAAATCTTCAGGATTTTACCAGGGATGAGTCAGTAAAAAAGTTACAAATAGGAATATTGCAAACCCAAACTGTTCCCTTCAAAGATTTAGAGTCATTTAAACACTGATGTATTGTAAGAATTGGTTTTCTAAATAAAAGGAAAAGAATGCTTTACCCTCTGTAAACAGAAGTTGGGACACATTACAACAGAAGTTAGCTCTACGATCACGAGAGGGGCCACTTCATTCTTTACATTAAAATTGTAACTTCAAAGATACCAAATCTACAAGACTGTACATTTCATCTGTTGTTTCAGATATTAACCTTTGCTTACTAAATATTACCATTTATAAGAATGGATAATGTAGTAAATTGGGCTGGGGCTGTAGTTCAGTGGTAGAGTGCTCACCTCACACATGTGAGGCACTGGGTTCAATCCTCAGCACCACATAAAAATAAAGATTGTGTCCATCTACGACTAAAAATATTAAAAAGAATGTAGTAAACTTTCACTATTTGGGGCACTGTATCATCTAAACAAAGCATTGCAAGCTCTGACCGGTTCCCATCTACAATATGAACATTTTTGTGTATGCAAAAGACAGAAATCTTTTACTTAGGTGATATCCCTATATTCTGACCTCTTATTCTTTCATTTGTTGATATCAAGTACCCCTCCCTGCTCTTTTCATATAAACACACCGGAAGTGAAAGATAGCTGTAAAATGGTCATGAGAATATAAATTAACAGCCACACAGCACACACACATAGTCACCTGTTTACTAAGTAATCAGGTTTCATTGGTCCTAAAAACTGAGTTTATTGTGAGGCAACAATACATTCTATTATCAGAAGAAAAGAAAATATGGGGGTGGATTCTAAGCACAACAATGCTCAACAATTGCCTGACAATTCCTAAATTGAATGTTCCTTCAGACTAGTTAATTTGCACAAGATATTTCATACTGTGTTGCATTCAGCCTTGAATGTATGAACCACAAATGGCTTCAGGCATGCCTTTGAATGGCAGGATTGCCCTGTTCTCTGAGCCCACACCTATCTTGAACAAGAAACTTGAAACTTCATATTAGATAAAAAATATTACTTATCTTGGGCAATATTAATGAAGTATTGAAGTTGTTACTGCTTTCTACAGGAGAAACGATAAGGGAAAAATAGGAGTAAGTTATTCCAAGTATCTATTCTCCTTACTTAAGCAGTCATAAGTACGTTCTTTCTGGAGCCCAGAGGAGACAAATCCAACCCATTTGGAAAGCGCTACTTCTTCCTGTTCGATCTGTTTTCCTGATGTAAGTTACTTGATTATTTCTAAGTCTTGGAGAGACATTAGGAATTAGCTAGTATTTGGATTATGCTTTTCTCAAATAATAATGCAAACTTTTTAAAAAGTAAGCTTAACATTTTTATGTAATAGAAATGTTTTTAATTAGTTTGAAAAAAGCCATACTTTGGCGAATGGGAGAATGCCTATAAATTTGCCCTTTGTGAATATTTGTCAATATTCTTAAGGATTTTTTCCTTATTGAATCTCTTTCTGATACAAGTTGCAACCTTTCTTTAGACAATCACTTCATTTAAAGTCAGTTTGCTCACATACTTTTTGCGTGTTCCCACACTTCATTTACTAGCTTTGTTTATATCTCTCAGTAAAATACCTCCCTGATGTTAGAAAAAGGTAAAAAAAAAATTATTCCTTTCTAAAATCACAAGTTGCTATTACAAATAGCCTAACTCTTGGAAACCCGTTAGCGTAGGGAATAATACTTGAGAGAGAGAGAAAAAAAAAAAACAAGCTGAAGGCTTGTTCCTCTAAACAGAAGTACTCAGAGATGGGGCTTTTAGGAAAGTGATTGGCTCATGATCGCTTTAATCTCATCAAGGGATTGATTCATCCATGGATTCATAATTTGCATTATTGGGAGTTGTATTTTACATGATTCATCATGTAAAGTTGACTTTTTAGTTGTTCAGATTTTGCCATGATGGTTTTATTTTCCATTAGAAACCAAGAAGATACTGAGGTTATATGATAGATCAGATGTATTACCCTCAATTAGAAACCATAACCAGGTGGCCTTGTGTTCATATTTTAGTTACCTTGTAGAACTCAAAGTTTGTGATATTAAGATGTGCTGGCTGTACAAAGCTAAACAAAGACAGGACAGCAGTAACAGCACAAAGATGGCTTTTTCACTGCCATTATTTTGCTGCTGGCACTACTTCTCAGTGTTTCTACTGAGATAGTAATGATAACATTAGAAGGCAGAATCAAAGTATAAAACAGCCTTTGTTTTGCTGTTTTCCAGGTTTATCACAGTAATTCAACTTAAGTAATAATGATAATCCACAACATCTAAATGTATAAATGTCCAGTCAACCATGTGTCTGATTTTCAGATTTGAAAATGTGATTGACTTTCTTTTTTTTCTAAGTGTTTTATACTACCTTTTAAATAATGAAATCTTTAGGTTTTAGGTAATTCTGAAGAAATAATAGATTAGGTCAATCAAATTTTGTATGGCATTTCAATATTTTTTGTACCACTATGTACTGGGACTATGTGGGTCAATTTGAGATGGTTGTAATGTTAAACTATTGATTTATTAGAGTATTTAGACTCACTGTAGCATCTATGTTATGGTTTGAGTCTGGAATCTCACCCAAAGTCTCACATGCTGAAGGCTTGTTCCTCTAAGCAGCAGTACTCAGAGATGGGGCTTTTAGGAAAGTGATTGGCTCATGATTGCTTTAATCTCATCAAGGGATTAATTAATTGATAGATTAATAATTTGATTGCATTATTGGGAGTTGGTGGAAATTATAAGAGGTGGGGCCTATTTGGAGGAAGTAGGCTACTGGGAGCATGCTCTAGAACAGCATATTTTGTTCCTTGCCCCTTCCTCCCTCGGTCTCTTCTTCCTGGCTGCCATGAGGTAAACAACTTTTCCTCACCAAATACTCCTTTCCATGATATTCTGCCTTGCAATGGGCGCAGAAATGATAGAGCCAGATGGGGTGCAGTGGCACATGTGGATGTGCCTCAGTAGTTAAGCACCCATGGGGTCCCTGGTGCTAAAAAAAAAAAAAAAAAGTAGAACCAAGTGACCATGGACTGAAACCTGTTAAACTATGAGACAAAATAAACCTTTCGTCCTTTTGTCTATGTTAGGTATTTTGTTGTAATGATAGAAAGCAAGTGTGAACTGGGCTAGTGTGTGCCCAATAATATACTAGATGAGGTGAGGCAGTGAGGAATAAAGGGAACATTAGAAATGCATACTTCCTTAGATGGTAGGTTTAGTGTCTATATGGAGACAAGACAGCCTAAAAAAAAAGCCCCACATACAATTGGCATTTGAGATGGTTAATCAGAATTATAAACTTGATTGGATTTAAAGATGCTTAGGATTAAAAGACTTCTGGACATGTCTATGAGAGTAATTCCAGAGACAATTGGCATGAGGGACAGCAAATTGAGGGGGAACACTTGCCCTGAATGGTGACACTGTTCAATAGACTGGGGGCCCAGATGGGATAAAAAAAATGGGAGGAGGAAGCTGTACTGGATGCATGCTTGATTTTTCTTGAGTTGATGCATCTGTGGCTGCTACCATTGCCCATGGACTTTGGACCCCATATCTTCAGTCTTCCAACATGGAATCTTACCAGCAATTTCCCAGGTGAAGAGAAAGCCTACAGAGGGGCTGGGGATGTGGCTCAAGCAGTAGCGCGCTCGCCTGGCATGTGTGCGGCCCGGGTTCGATCCTCAGCACCACATACAAACAAAGATGTTGTGTCCCCCGAAAACTAAAAAAAAAAAAATATTAAAAATTCTCTCTCTCCTATCTCAATCTCTCTCTCTCTCTAAAAAAAAAAAAAGAGAGAAAGCCTACAGAAACAGAGAAGATCTTTGTCAGATACACTTCTGAAAGAGAATTAATGTCCAGATTAAAGAACTAAAAGTAGTCAACATTATAAAACAAATAACCCAATCAATATATAAACAAATGAATTCGACAGACATTTCTCAAAAGAAGAAGTAGAAATTGCCAACAATTTTATGGCAAAATGTTCAACATCACTTTTAGCCATCAGTGAAACACAAATCATTTTATTTCTAGCATCAAAAGTACACTGTTTATTTTTTATTTTATTTTTGGGAGTAGCAAGGATTGAACTCGGGGGCACTTGACCACTGAGCAACCTCCCCAGCTCTATTTTGTATTTTATTTAGAGACAAGGTCTCACTGAGTTGCTTAGCGCCTTGTTGTTGCTGAGGCTGGCTTTGAACTCACAATCCTCCTGCCTCAGCCTCTTGAACACTGGGATTACAGGCATGCGCCACCAGGCCTGGCTCACACTGTTCATTTTTATCATTAAAACTACAATGAAATTCTCTGACTCCAGGTATAATGGCAATCGTCAACAATTCAAATAACAATAAATGCTGGGGAGCATGCAGGAAAGGGAACTCTTACATACTCTTGGTGAGAGTGTAAGTTAGTAAAACCACAATGGAAGCCCATTTGAAGTTTCCTCAAAAAGCTAAAGATAGAACTATCATATGATCCAAATATACCACACCTTGGTATTTATTCAAAAGATTTAAAGTCAGCATACTTACAGATAGAAGCTTACCACAACACAATTCACGATAGTGAAGTTATGGAATCAGCCTAGGTGTCCATTGACAGATGAATAGATAAAGAAAAAAGTGGTACATATACACAATGGAATATTACTCAGCCATAAAGATGCATAAAATTATGTTATTTGCAGGAAAATGGATGGAACTGGAGAATATAATTTTGAGCAATATAAGTCAGACTCAGTGAGAAATGTACCATATATTTTCTCTCATATGCAGAAGTTAGAAGGAAACAGACAACCAATCAGGAGAAAAAGGATGCCGTGATAGTAGAAAACGAATCTCTGTATTTTTTTTTTTTTGATAGGGGGAGGGAGAAGAGTGTAGGGGAAGTATTGGGGAGTGAAATTTATCAAATTACCTTTATATATAATATATATATATATATATATATATATATATATATATATATATATAATATATATATATATATATATATATATATATACACACACACACACACACACACACACACACACACACAAATACACCACAATGAAGCCCACATTTCTATATAATTAATCTGTACCAATAAAAATAAAATAAAAACATGTATAGCATGCACAAGGCCCTGGGTTCAATCCCCAGCACCACACACAAAAAAGGATAGCATAACATGCTAAAAAATGAACTATGTGAAATTTCCTTTGAGAGACCCCTTGATTTGATCTCTAAAATTTAGTTTCTGATTTCCCTACACTCTTCTTCCCTGTTATTTTAGTTTCTGCATCTGTTCTGCAGATAACCAGCAATTTTACCAAAAATTATTGTGTGTTTACAAATTTGTTTGGATCTCTTTCAGCTTGACAACGTGTATTATCTTTAGTCACTAGAAGTATCTTCTTCCTTTATTATTAAATAAATGAGAGCCCAATTCCAGTATCACTGTAGAAGCAAAGGAATTTGGGCCATTTGGCAATAAGACAATTTTTCATTTATATATTTACCAATGTTTCTGTTACAAATTTAGTCTTCTTTATATTAAGGCACTAAGCTTCACTTCTATTTCCAATTTATATTCAAATCACCAGGAAGAATGACAGGGAGCATGGTGAATCAATAAGCCATTTACAATGAATGAGTGAAAGTATGTAAGAATATCCATTGAATATAAGAACAGCCCTGAGAATCTTTGAACATTAGCCTTTTTACACCAAAGTTCCATACAATGGGAGTTTGCTTATAAAAGTTCCAGAAGTGCTAATTAGACTCTCCATTCACACAATAAATACAGACCATGAGCCAGACATTAGTCTAGGTGTGGGGAATATAATCTAATTACATTTTTATATATGTACAAATATGCCACTATGAAACCCACCATTCATTAACAAGGGGGAATTAGGGAAAGATAAATCTGATGATAGATGCTGGGAACAAATTAAATCAGGAGAATGTACTAGAGACAACTTGGCCCGGGGAGATGATTCTTTTTTTTTCTCTCTCTCTTTCTTTTGACATTTTGTAGATACATTTCTTTTACAAGAGTAAAATATAACTTGGTAAACCCTTACCCATTTTTCTCATTAAATATTAATTGAGAAACGAAAATAATGCTAGTCAGGTATTTTACTTAAAGGAAAACTTCACAAATAAGGGTTATTGGAAAGATTTGTCAATCTGAATTAGTGGAAGTTCTGGAACATAAATTAGTTGTTGTTTATTTATTTATATATATGCAGAATGCATTGCAATTTTTATTAAATATATAGAGCACAACTTTTCATATCTCTGGTTGTGTACATAGTATATTCACACCAATTCCTGTCTTCATACATGTACTTTGGATAGTAATGATCATCACATTCCACCATCATTAAATAGCCCCTATCCCCTCCCTTCCCCTCCAACCCCTCCCCCCATCTAGAGTTCATCTATTCCTCCCATGCTACAGCTTCCTATCCCACTATGAATCAGCCTCCTTATATCATAGAAGACATTCGGCATTTGGTTTTTTGGGATTGGCTAACTTCACTTAGCATTATCTTCTCTAACTCCATCCATTTACCTGCAAATACCATGATTTTATTATCTTTTATTGTGGAGATGATTCTTTAGCCAGGGTGGTAAGGAGTGAAGGTTGCTGAGGAGGTGACATTAAAGCCAATACTCAAACAATGAAAAGGTCTTGCCAGGTAAAGAGATTGGGGTAAGATGGTTCCAGGCAGCAGAAGCAGCAAAAAGACCCTGAGGCAAGAATAAACTTGACATGTCCAAAATCAAAAAAAAGGTCAGTATGTCTGGAGTAGAATGAGCAAGGGAGGAAGTGATGGATGATGAGGCTGGAAAGGTTGTGGGGCCAGATTGGAAAAGAGAGGGACTTGAGAGCCCTGGAAAGAAAGTGAATTTTATTTGGAGCATATAGAAAGGCATTAGAACATTGATTTTTAAACAAAGCAGTGATTCCATCTGATTTATGTTTTAAAGGGAGCTTTTTTAGCTGCATCAAGGAAACAGAACTAGAAGATTAGGAGGGTTTTTCAGTAGCTCAATCAAGCAAAAGATGGTGATATCTATGCAAATAGTGAAAAGTGATTGGATTTAGGATATATTTTGGTGGTAGATATAAAAAGTGGGGGGAGAAGATGTCAAGAAGTTTGTATTTGGGGTTTTACAGTAAGTACAGATGTTTCTAGTGTAATGGCACCTCTGAATGCTTCACACAATGCAACGATGTGTGCTAAAAATAATAGGGCTTATGGGAGATGCAGAGTTAGGGCAAATCATTCAAAATTCATGGAACTTAGTAAGTAGAGCGTTCAGAAGCACAATACCAAGTCCAGTGATGGAAATAGTGGAGTTTATCTCTGATGCCATTTGCATCCCATAACCCAGTCAGTTAATCTTTTGTTAACCCTTAAATCCTGCTCAACTTCTTCCTTCAAGATATAAGTCCTACAGGGCATTCACTTCTAATAGTGAGGAATTTTAACCAAAATTTAAAAAGTGATCTGGGACATAGTCTTTTTCACATTATTTTTGCATCATCTTCATCAGTACTCAGTTTTATCACATAGCTTAACATAGGAAAAAAAAACAGCAAATATTTAATTCATTTAACTACTTACCCTAGTACCAAGGAGGGTCTCTCTGTAGAGTTCTGCCTTATGCTTAAGGTCTTCATGTACTGCTAAGGCCTCCTATTTAGTAGTATAAAAGTTGGTCACAGCTTGAAAATATTAGTGTGCTAGAAAAATGGCATGTGAATGATGCCATTTTAAAATATTTGTTCTTTTTAAGTAGAGTGTATTTTGACATATACATACATGGAGTACATCTTATTCTATTTAGGATCTCGTTCTTGTTTTGTTCTTTTTAGATATACATGACAGTAGAGTGTATTGTACAACCAATGCCACTTCTGTTATACCAACATTATTCCCCAGCAAAATTACCAGCAAAAAAATACACACACACACACACACGCACACACACACACACACTGCATCAGACAGACTATGGAGCTTTTTAAACAGAGTTGTGTGATCTGGATTATGCTTCAGAAAGATCATTCTGACTGCTAAAAGCAGGACAAACTATGGGCTGGTGGCAAAGGGTGGCCTTAAGGGACTGTTGTAGTAGTTCAAGTGAGAGGTAATGGTGGCTCAAACTAGGCTATTAGGAAAGATGGTGAGAAATGACAGGATTCATTCTGTTTATATCTTGGTGGTCAAGGGATAGCATTTTCTGATGGATTGGATGTGTGGATTCAGGGAAAGAAATCAAGGGTTACTTTCTAGGATTTTGGCCTGAGCAATGACTGGCTGGTGGTACTATATTAATTTTGGTAGGTGATAACAGGAAAACGAGTACCCTGAGGAGTGAAGCAGCTGAAGGTTTCTGTCTTCATTGTGTTAAGTTTTAGTCATCTATAAGAAATTCAATGGGATATGTCAAGTAGACAATTAGATATATGAGTCAGAAACTTGGGGATGAAGTAAGAACCGGAGATATAAACTTGGTGACATCAGGAAAAAGATGATATTTAAAGGAAGGAACTAGATGAGTTGTCTTCAGGAAAGAGTATATAGAGAAAAGAGGCTGGGACTAGATGAACCCCTCATACACTTCAGCATTTGTAGGCAAGACAGAAAAAGAAATAGAGGAGTGGTAAGTGATATAAAAGAGAGGAGAATGTGGGTTTCTGGAAACAGACATGAAATATTTCCTGATGCAAGGAATAGCCAACTGTACCAAATATTGCTAGAAGTTGAGATGACAATAGAAAGTGGGCCATTTCATTTGTCAATCTGGAAGTTGATGGTGATCTTCATTAAGAGCCATTTCAGTAGCGTGTTCAGGATTAAACCCAAATTAGGGGTGGTGAGAAGAGAATGTGTGGGAAGAATGTGGAGGCAGCAACTATAGGTAACTACTGTGAGTAGTTTTGTCATGAAAGAGAACAGAGAATGGAGCAGATTCTGGAAGGAAGTTTTTCTTTTTTGAAAAAAAACGGGTATTATTAAATCAGGTTGTGTGAAAAGGGGAAACTGAAGGAGAGAGAAATACATGTGCAATAGAGGAGAGGACAATAAAAGGGTAGAAATCCCGAACAGGCTATTTCAATTGGAGAGATGTCATCAACTTGCTTTTGTGTGGGCAATTCACTTTTATCAATGAAACTTGTAGGGTGGTGGCCTTCATCATGTGGTCTTGCATTGTGTCCAATGGCTTCCATATCTCACTCCATCAAGTCATCACACCTTGTATTTTTGTCTAGTTGGGGTGACTGGATTCATTATAACTATCCACTTAAAAGTCACCTATTAAACAACAGTGGGGATAAGGCATGGAAGAAATTAGCAAAACCCATTACCAATTCAAGATGTGAACATGCCCTAGGGACTCCCAGAAATACTTTAGAGGAATAGAATAGAACTTGAAAGCATTTGAAAATCCTGCAAATGTAGGTGATCAAGGGACCTGGTAACATCTAGGCACTGATGCAATAGTGGCTTCATTGGTACCCAGCAATTGATGATGTTCTGATACAGTGCCCTTAGGTCAGTTGTTCTTAAAATTTCAGCATGCAAACCCCAAAAGACTAGTTAGAACATAGGGTCCACCCCCAGAGATTGTAACTTAGTAGGTTTAGGGTGGACCCTGAGAGTCTACATTTCTCATACTATCCTAGGGGATGTGGATGATGCTGGACCAGAGACCATACTTCAGGAACCATGGGCAGAGAAGGGACTGACTCTTTTCTGATAGGAAAAATCAGGAAAAGGTAAATAGAAGATGAATGTGAGCTGCAGACATACATAAATGTTAGGCAGACTAGCAAGAGGAACAGAGATAGGGTCCTTATTTGTTTCTTTTAGTGGCAGCTTAAGCTAAATGGATCATGTGATGATCCATTCATACTGTTGACAAAACTATAACAAACACATCTGCTGTGCTGCCAGCTATTCCAAGGAAATACTGATTTAGGTAATGCAATCTTAATGAATGTATTAGTTTTACCAAATAAATATGATGGGGAAAAATTGAACAATGCTTGGCTATTTTTGTACTGTGAATTTAGATTCTGTGAATCATAATTCACTTAGAAAGAAAGAGGAACACAGGTGTGTTTTATTTTCTATTATAAAATAGATTATTAATCAACATTTCAGAAAAATATCTACTATCCCTGCCCCCCCCACAAGAAACCCTTGTTAAGTTAATAGCTTCAGGCTCTACCTATCTGATAAAGAGGCAGCTTTACTTTCTCTCTCTACAGACTGGCATTCTTTAGTTTGGCTCAGTTTAGTTTTTAAATTAAGTGAAGACCAACAGTGGGATTAGTCTTTCTGCAGGTTTGTGCAGATGAACATGAGACTTTGTAGTTTGCTTACAGTTATATTATTATAAATCAGAAATGCGTTTTGTTAAATGCACATTTCTTTTTAAATATCTATTGTATTTAGAGAAATAGTAGTTCTTAAAATAGATTTCATGAAGTAGTTTGCTACATCATAAATTATATATATGTTATATTTTGATAAATGTGACCAAATTTACCTCTAGCAACGTTGATCTAATTTGTATTCATGAGAAGCATATTAGAAGATTCTGTTCCTATAATCTTGTTAACACTGGGTGTTACTGGTTTTTCAAGCTTTTGCCAATCTGATAGTCGAAAATGATATCTCAGTTTATACTTCCCTAATAACTCGTGAAGTTAAGCATTGATTCTTATACAGGTTGACTTGGCATTTCTTCCTCTGATTTGGTTGTTTGTATTCTTCGATGAGTTTTCCATGAGCTTATTTGCATTTTGATTTGTAGAAATTCTTTGAAATATTATGGGTAGCAACCATTATGGATAGGATCTCAAGTAGGTTCTCTCAGTCTGCCATTTGTCTTGGAACTTGGTGGGTTGGCGCACACACTTTTTTTTTTTTTTGTGCCAGTTGGTAAATTGTTTTCTTTATGACTGCTGAGCTTTATATCAGGCTTCAAAAGGCCATTCCCTCCTTAATGTATTTTCTGTATGTATGTTTCCATATATTCTTTTATTAGCTTAGTAGCCTAATGTTTATGTTTATATCTTTGATCTTAATGATATATCTGTTTGTATACAGTATGAGAAACAGATTAGAAGTGAATTAAGAGTTCGGGTTTAGACATATTATGTTTGAAATGCCTATTTGAGGAGGGGGCTGGCAAAGATTAAAGTCTGAGCTAGAATGATCAAAGGAGGGATTCTAGAATCAGTGGAGGAAGCCCATAACCAGTCAATCCCTGAGGCAATTTAGTGGCTGAGCAAAGGAGATTGAGAGGAAAGAATTACTGAATTCAAAGACAAACAGGGAAGGGCAGTGCCATGGAAGCCAATAGGAGAATGAAGAATAAAAGGGAATAGTCAACTCTACAAATACCTCTAAGAGACTGAGCAAGATGAGGACAAGACAGAGTCATTGGATTTAATAACATCAAGGTGATTTGTGATCTTGGCAAGAGCAAATACATTGCACTAGTGGAAATGGAAACCCCAAAGAAGTGAATTTAGGAATGAATACAAACATGAGAGGTAGAGGTAGTGAGCAACCATGGACAACAAATTCAAGAAGTTTTGCTGCAAATAGACATAGAAATGGAAGAGGAGGTGTTAGAGATGGGAGAGACATTTGAAAGATGATGAGAATGATTTGGTAGAGATGAAGAAATAGAAGCAGGAGAGAAAATGGATAACTGAGATTTAATTTAACCCATAAACTCATTACTTTTCCCAATGAATAGCTAATTGTGTCAATATCAGCAATCAGTTAACCTATCTTTTCCTTACTGATTTGAAATATATAATATGAAGTTCACACACACATGTGAATTTCATATTATTGCATAGACTATTTCAATGATATTCCATGACTAGAGCTTTCAAACTACTAAGAGTTTTCAAGTTATTTCCATGGCAACTTACCTATTTTACTGGGTTATTTTATTTCAGCAATTATGATTTCAATTTTTTAAGAACTTTTTTGTTTTCTGATTGTTTTTTTTCATGCCAGAATAATGTTGTCCGGTGGATGCAGTGCTCTCATGGACATCTCTCAAGACACTAACAAGAATTTTTAAAACATATCTTCTGTTTTCTCCATTGATTTTCTCCTTAGAAGTCAGTTGTTTGGTCTCATCATCTTAGTATTTCTGTACCATGCTGTTGATTTTCCTTAAATATCTGGTGATTGGTTATTCATATGAAACACTAGATTGCTATATTTTGGTAACTGGCTTGGGGTCCTCAACAGATGTGAGGATCGCTATTCACCCAACAGGTGTCCTTTCCAAATATGACCATGTTGTGCAAGTGAATGGTTAAGGACACAGGGACAGGAGAGTTTCCATTTATGAAGCTTGGAGAGCAAACTGGTTGAAGTCCAGGAAGCGAATAGTTCAGAATTTGGGAAAGTATCTTATTGAATGTAGAGTGCATTAGAAAATTTAACAGTGATACCAAGGTACCTTTTGAAACCATATCCTTATGATGGCCCCTAAATCACCTGGGCACACCCTACTCTTTTCCAACCACAAAATCCATACTAGGCTCCCCTGCCTGTGCATGAGAAGAGCTTTGCTTAGAATCCTGTTCTCACTAGCTATATCCAGAGGTGAGCACTACAGCAAGACACTGTGCACAGAGTTGGAGCATGGCCCAGTTACTTTGGCAGACCTTCAACTCACGCTAGCTCCTAGCCTCTGCTAGCTCTAAGCATTTTCTGGGTATCCATTTAGAAGATTCATGATAATTTCTCCTTTATTCTTCTGCTTATCCTGGTTTAGCCGGGTATGAGTTCTGTATGATAATTTCAAGAAAGTTCTTACTGTTACTGGAAGGTCACATAACATAGCAGACTAATGTGCAGACTTTAGAGTCATGTTGCCTGGTTTGGACAAGCTACTCAACTTCTCTGTGGGTCTGTTTACTCAACTTTTAAAATTGGCTGGTAATAGTACCGGCCTTGTAGAATTATTTAAATGGTTTTATGCATGTAAATTGTTTAACACAGTACCTGGCTAGCTATATTTTTCTGGTCTGTTGGTGATACATTTTCTGGCTTTCTAGTGCTCTGTTTTAGTCAGCTTTGTTGCTGCTGTGACCAAAAGACCTGGAGAGAACAATTTTAGAGGAGGAAAAGTTTATTTTGTGGCTCACAGCTTCAGAGGTCTCAGTCCATAAATGGTGTACTCTGATGCTCTGGGCTGAAGGGGATGCACAACATCATGGCAAAAGGGCATGGCAGAAGAAATCAGCTGGGAACTTGGCACCAGGAAGCACAGAAAGACTCCACTCGCCAGGGACAAAATGTATAACCCAAAGACATTCCTGGAGGAACCCACCTCCTCCAGTCATGCAGCGTATCTGCCTATTGCTACCTCCCAGCTAATCCCAATCAGTGAATTAATTCATTGATTGAATTAAGGTTCTTAAACCAATTAATAGTATCTACCACATGAACCTAGGTCATAAACTTACTTGTGTCTGTGCCCATCCTATACCCTTTTCTCCTCTTAAAACAGAGCAGGACCTCCTCCTATTAAAAGCCAATCCTTCTACCTGGACTTTGATCCCATTCTCTCCTGTTTTCTCAAGTATTTTATTGTTAATAATACCTTGTTTCTGTGGTATATTCAACCTCCTGCTTTCAAATAGACCCTTTTCATTGGCCTTTAATCGTGTTGAAATCTACATTCCCCTTTTGTAACCTACTGAACTTCTATTCTTCCTCCCCGTATCTGGCTGTGTATTAGCATCTGCCTATCAGAGAAAACATTCAACCTTTGTTTTTGTGATACCCAATTTTTTTTTTTAATTTTTAAGATATTTTATACTTTAGTTACAGTTGGGCACAATACCTTTATTTTATTTACTTATAATTATATGCAACTGAGGTTCAAACCCAGGGTTTCACATGTGCTAAGCAAGAGCTCTACTGCTGAGCCACAACCCCAGCCCCTTTTCAATAGATGAATGGATAAACAAAATGTGGCATTTATACACATTGGAATATTACGCAGCACTAAAAAATTACAAGATCATGGCATTTGCAGGAAAATGAATGGCATTAGAGCAGATTATGCTAAGTGAAGTTAGCCAATCGCTAAAAAACAAATGCCGAATGTCTTCTCTGATATAAGTGGGGGTGACTCAAAATGGGGTAGGGAGGAAGAGCATAAGAAGAAGATTACCACAAATAGGGAAGAGGGGTGGAAGGGAATGGGAGGGAGAAGGGGAATTGCAAGGAAGATGAAAGGAGACCCTCATTGTCATACAGAATACATGTATGATGATGTGAGGGGAAAAAAAAGAAATGTGTCACCTTAGATTGGGTAGACAGAGGTGATGGGAGGGGACGGGAGGGGAAGGGGGGATAGGAAGGGCAGCAGAATAAAATAGACACTAGTATTGCTGTATGTATATACGTGACTGTATAACCAATGTGATTCTGCAACCTGTACACTTGGGAAAATGAGAAATTATACCCCATTTGATTCAAATGTATGATATGTCAACATCATTGTATTGTCATGAGCAATTAATAAAAAATAAGAAATATAAAAAGAGAAAAAGAAACAACTTGATTGTGATGCACTATCTTTTTGAAATATTTTTGTATTTGATTTGCCAGAAATTTCATTGAGAATTTTTGCATCTATGTTCATTAGAGATATTGGTCTGAAGTTTTCTTTCTTTGATGTGTCTTTGTGTGGTTTTGGAATCAGGGTGATATTGGTTTCATAGAATGAGTTTGGAAGCATTCCCTCTTTTTCTATTTCATGGAATAATTTGAGGAGTATTGGTATTAGTTCTTCTTTGGAGGTCTTATAGAATTCAGCTATGTACCTATCTGGTCTTGGGCTCTTGCTATCCTACTCCTTGGTTTATACCCAAAGGACTTAAAAATAGCATACTATAGTGACACAGCCACAGTAATGTTTATAGCAGCACAATTCACAATAGCTAAACTGTGGAACTAACCTAGATGCCCTTCAGTAGATGAATGGGTAAAGAAACTAGTATATATACACAATGGAACATTACTCAGCATTAAAAGAGAATAAAATAATGACATTTGAAGGTAAATGGATGGAGTTGGAGAATATTGTACTAAGTGAAGTTAGCCAATCAATCCCAACAAACCAAAGGTCGAATGTTTTCTCTGATATGAAGATGCTGATTCACAATGGAGATTGGGAGAGGGAAGCATGGGAGGAATGGAGGAACTTTAGATAGGGCAAAGGGGAGGGAGGAGGAGAAGGAATGGGGCATGGGGGTAGGAAAGATGGTGGAATGAGATAGACATCATTACCCTAAGTACATGTATGAAGACATGCATGGTATAACTCTACTTTGTGTACAACAAGAGACATGAAAAATTGTGCTCTCTATGTACTATGAATTGAAATGCATTCTGCTGTCATGTATAACAAATTAGATTAAATAAATGAATAAATAAATAAAAAGAAACAGCTTTATTCAACCCTCCTACTCCTACCCCAGATTCTGTTTCATCTCTCTATTCTACTTCCAAACACCTGCAAATTACTCTCCATGTTGTCAGTACCAGTTCTTCTACTCTTCTCCCATCCCATGTGAAGTTTCATTTGGCTTTATCACCAGAGCAAACACCTCTAATCAAGGTCACATCTGACCTCAATGCTACTAAATCCAAAAGACACTTTTCAGGTCAGAACCTTCCACTTTTCAGTAATATTTGGCACAGGTGATTAGTTCTACCTTCTTAAAAATACATTTTTCTTTGGGCTTTAGGATACTAGCATCCTCCTGGTTTTCATTCTACATCCTTGCTCATTTCTTCTCCATGATGTTTGTGGGCTCATCACTTCAACTAGCTTGGTAAATTTTGGAGTCACACAAAGCTTGGGCTTGGTCCTTCTTTATATTTCAGTTTCTACTCTCCCTGGGTAAGTTAGAATTCAAGGATTCAATAGCCATCTGTGTATTATTGGCCCCCAAATTTATATCTCTATTTCAGACCTCTCTCCTGACCAACTACTGTCATTTTTTCCTTCCATAACACCAAGACTCTTCAAAATTAACATGCTCAAAATGAAGTCTTTATTTTCTTTTGCAAATATGACACTCATCCAATATTTCATATCTCAGTGAAAGGCACATTCATCAGTAAAGTTATGCAACCCCTGAAACTAGGGATTATCCTTGATACCCTTTCTTTCCTACATCCAATTCAGAACTAAATATGTTTATTTTATTTTCTAACTACCTCTCAAATCCATTGACTTCTCCCTACTTCTACCTCCTTTACCCAAAGCTCAAGATAAAGCTGTCATTGTCTGTTCCCTACACCAGCAGACAGCCCTCTAACTGTCCCATTCACATTCATTTATTCCTGCAATCCTTTTTCCACAGTGCAGCCAGATTGATAATTTAAAAATGAAGTCTAAGGATGCCACTTCCCTTTTATTCCCTTTCCCCACACTCTTCAAAACATATTTTTTTTTTGTAAAATGCTTCAATAACTTTTTATTCTTCTTAGAGAAAAGACAATTTTTTTCAATATGGCTTACCAAGCTCTGCTCACTCTGCTCTCTGTTTATCTTTCCAGCTCAACTTGCACCATCTTCCTTCTCACTGCAAATACACTGCTTCCTTTTCTCCTGTCACTCATATTTGCCAGGCCCCTCCCACCTCAGCGCTTTTGCATGTGCTGTTTCCAAAGCTTAGAGCACCCCCTCTCTCCTCTTGGCTTGGTTAATTCCTCCTCAGCTTTCTGGGCCTATGAGATCTCAACTCAAGGCATTATTTCCATAGGGAATGTGCTTGTCTTCCCTGAGTAAGTCAGGGTTCCTAACTATAAGCTTTCCTAGAATTAGGCATTGATTCATCATTATGGCAGTTGTACATTTATTAGTGATAATATTGAATAATTTCTCTCTCTCCATACTTCTCATACATTAATTTAACAAATACTTACTGAGTCCATACTATAAGCCAGGCATTATTTTACATAGGGCTGAGAAACTATAAACAAATAAATATGAAATATGAGGTAAAGAGGTGAAATGTGCTCTGAATAAACACAAAGCAGAGTGACAGGACAGAGAGTTTGACAGGCTGCTACTCTGGATAGAGAAGTCTTCTTAGAAGAAGTGACTGAACAAAGATTTGAATGAAGTGAGTGGAAAAAGTTATGAAGATGCCCCAGGATGAGCATTCCAGGGAGAGAAAATAGAAAGGGTAAAATTTAGAGGGTGTCTAACTTGCTCAAGGAATAGCCAGGAAGTGAGTGGGTTTGGAATGGAATGAAGCAGAGAGTTTTAAGAGATAAGAACAGAAACTAAAGTAGGGAGTGGGTCATGGCAGGCCTTATAGGCCATACTGCAAGGAATGCCTGGATTCTATGTATGTTCTAAAATGATTGCTTGACCATCTTGGGGTGATTAAATTAGAAAAGGGGAAGGGTAGAAGTAAGGAGTCCAGTTAAGAGGCTGTGGTAGTGGTCCTGGGGAGAAATTATGTGGACTTGAACTAGGGTAATGACAGGGAGGTAATGAGAACGGCTTGAAAGGCGCTTGAAAGACAGAATTTACAGAACTTGATGTGCCCCTCTGAACCCTCCAGTGTATTTCTTTTTCATGTACAGGAGAAGTCAAAGGCAAATGGGGTCTCCTTGGTTCTGGCTCCTCCTCCCTCTGCCCACTCTGTCTCTTCTTCAACCACACTGGCGTCTGCTGTTCTGTGAACAGACCATCCAGGATGTCAGGTTTTGCATTTGATGTTCCCTCGGGGATTAGGAAAGCAGGTCTCTACAGGGATTTCTCCCTCAGGGTTTTGCTCAAATATCATCTTAACAAAGAGTTCTTTTTTGACTACCCTCTCTACATTAGTACCCTACCCAAGCATCTCTGATTCCCATTTCTCTGCTTAATTTTCTTCACAGTACTTAACACTGTCTGATATTACACATAGAATGTGTGTGTGTGTGTGTGTGTGTGTGTGTGTGTGTGTATATACATACACATACAGTGTGTGAGTCCTTATTCTGTGATGGTAAGGATTTGGTCTGTTTTGTTCACTTGAGAACAGACCTTCCAGAATAGTTCCTGGAATATATTTGTTGAATTAATGTTGAAGTAAGAATAGGAATGGCCCTGGGGTTTGGGGCCTGAATGATGATGCCATTTGGTGAGAAGAGAATGGATCCCCGGGCTCCAACCTCCTGCTGGGATCCCTGAATGGCTTCCTATATTTCAGGTTCATAGGATTCTTCACTCCATAGAAGCCTGTAACAGGTCCAGAAAATCTAGGGATCTGGACTACCCTTTGCTTTCCTAGGGGGAGAGGAGAAACTAGAGATAAACCAAACTGACTCTCAGTTCCTAAGATGGAATATAACATCAGTTTGATCTAAGCCCCATAACTGATGTTTCAGTTGTTATTGACCCCGTGTGTGGTTTTGAGCAACAAGTTGGCCAGACAATATTACAGTACTTTTTTTAATGTAAAAAGAAAGAAAAAAAAGAGCTATTAGTTTTCCTCATTCCTGCAGGTGCCCAACCAGGTTGACTTGTTGGAGTGCATTTTCTGCATTCTTAATAGATAGCTAGCAGGAAACGCCTTGCACAGCCCCAGCTAGAGGGGTAGAAAGTAACCAAGGGAGGGTAAGAATCCTGAGCTCCTGCTTCCGGAAGCACTGAGCTGCCCTAGAATAGGCAAGACAGGCAGCTCTAGCCATCAAAGCCCACCTTTACCCAGCCACAGACTCTTGCTCTGTCTCAGGTGATGGTCCAGAATTAAGGTAAGAGAAACTGGGGACATTTTTGAGGGGGAAGAGGGATGGAAATTCAACTGGGAAGGAATTGGAGGGAATTACACATTTTGTTCAATGAAATGCAATATGGTCCCTTTGGGGTCAGTTCCAAGTGACCATTGCGAAAACCAATCCTTCTGACTTACCACCCTGCCCCTGTTGTGCTAGGTACAGGTGGTAAAAACATCCATGTGGTGTCCATGTGGTAGAATGGAAGTCAAATGGCTGGTTTCAGATTCCATGTTCAAAGACTTTTTCCCCCCAAAGTTTGGGCAACATTTGTAGGTACCATTGTAGCACTTGGTGTCTTTATATTTTTTGACAGACATTCCTTTAGATGCAGCTTTGCAGAATCCCTTTCTTGTAGGTCAGACCCTCCTTTCTAATTCACACATGGATAGAGACCCCTTACAGAGTTCATTTGAGGATAAAGCTATTCAAGTTTCTCTACAGGTGGCATAAGATGCAGTTCTTCATAGATTAACTCGAATGATAATCTTCAGAATTTTCTTTCATTTTGAAAAGATTCAATTATTTTTCTGAGCCAGGATCTTGCTCTATTTCCTAGATTGGTCTCAAAGTCTTGGGCACAAGTTATTCTTCTGCCTCAGCCTCCTGAGTAGCTGGGACTAAGGTGTGTGCCACCATGCCTGACTTAATTCTCAGAATTTGAATATTTCTCAAATACAGTTTCCTTCCACCGGGGGCTGAGTGCAGTCCATGGAATTGCTTGGGAACTGGATCCACAAAAGTAACCCACAGTTTTCTTTCTGCATGACCACTGTGTTTGAAGAGGAACAGAGAGCCAGAGGTAGACCTTGTGGTTTATTCAGGATCCACTGTGATGATGCTGAAACATCACCTTCAAGTTTATCTCTAAATTTTTTTGGTTGTGCCCAGGTGGTCTGTGGTCTCTGTGGACTTTATCCTAGGATATTTGAAACATGATTCTGGCCATGATATCCCAAGAGTCCAGCCAGCTCCTTACACATGGCTTTCAGAGGCAGTCAGCAAAGACAGGCGGTGAACTGGGTCTAGCCTGAGCCTAGAGAAGTGAATGCTGATAGTTCTGAGAGTAAGAGGGTGAGTCCTCCAGAGGTCCTAGCTGGTCTTTAGTGGCTGGAGGCAGAGGCTTCAAGGAAAGCCATGAGGGAGTGCACAAAGTTTATTCCTACCTTCCCTGAAGGAAACCATGTGGCCGGATTAGTGTCCTGGCTCATGCTCCCCTACAGATTAGAAGCCAACCCTGTCCCCACATTTGATAGATATGGAGAATGAGGCCCATGGAAGGGGAGACACTATCACAATCATTGGGTTGACAGTAAAGGGTAGTAAAAATCAGACAGACATTGTTGCCAGAGAACCCTTGGTTCAAATCCCAGTTTTACCACTACCTAGCTATGTGGCCTGGGTAGTTTATTTCACCTTCTCTAAGCTCTACCTTCCTTATCCATAAAATGGGAATAATAATACCTACTTTGAGGGTTATAAAGATTGGAGAAGATATGTGTATAGCTTTTGGAACAGAATAGGTATTTTATAAACTGTATCTTCAAACGGCTGCTGTCTCTACATTTATCATTACTTTATACTTTATTACTTTATTCACAACACCTTTGCTGTATTTCTTTTACCCTAGTATCTAAGTATACTTGTGCTATTCATTCAGGAATAATTTACCTACAGTGAAGTATGCCTATCGCAAGTGTACATTTTGATAAATTTGGGCAAATGTATACGTCCACATAGTAACAATCAACCTCATGCCCCTTCCTAGTCAGTCTCCATTCTGCAGACAACCACTGTTCTGACTTCTATCACTATAGATTATTTATGCTTCTTCCATGTAAATGTATGTTCCATACAGTATGTGGCCTTTCATGACTGGCTTCTTTCATTCAATGTGCTTTGAGATTCATCCATGCTGTTGTGGGGAGTGGTAGTTAGTTTCTTTGTATTGCTGGCTTTCATTCCACTGTATGAACATATTATAGCTAGTTTATTTATTCTCCTGGTAGTAAGCATTTGGGTAATTTCCTTTATTTGGCTATTAGAAATAAAGCTGCTATGAAAACTCATGTACAAGTTTTTATGGGGACATAGCTTTTTTTTATCTTGACCCTGTATACTTAAAAGTAAGAATTCTGGGTCATATAGTAAGAAAAGTATAATTTATAAGAAACTATGCTTTTTCAAAGTGGTCATTCACATGGTTTTTGAAGTAAAGATACAATTGAATTGTTTTTTTAGGTCATGCCTGGCTATGCTTAGCATGACTACCAACCAGGAGAAACAAAACAATAATGTTCAATCAAATGCTTCTCTAGACAACATAATCCAATTATGACTGGGGCTAGAATGATTCTGAAAGATCTTTTTGGAAAATCTGCTCACTGCCAAATTCCTTCCTAATGTTCCCATTGTGATCTATTGACATTTCTTAGGCTGCAGAATTCACACTCTTCCAAACCCTTTATTTAGTCTCCAAACCCAAGAGTAATATGGAGCACAGAAAGGCTATGCAGTTACCCCAAAATTACACAGCCAAGGAAAACCCCAGGTCTTCTGATTCCTAATCTGCTATAATTTCCTTGAGTTGTGCTTTCTCTGCATGAAATGACATTCAGTCATTCAGCCATTGTTTACTGATCACCCACTTTGTGCTAGGTACTAGGGATAAAGAAATGAATAAGAAATAGTTCCCAATCTCAAAGATCTCTTAAACAATTTATTCAACCCCAATTATTGAGTTAATTAATAGACTAAACGCATCTTTGGTCAGAGCACAGGGCAAATCAGGTTGGGTGGCTCCAGGTAAGAGGCATTCAGACAGGCTACTTCCCTAGTTAAAGAAGGTCACAGCATGTCTTGAGTGCTCACCATGTTCTGGGTCCTGGATTGGGTGCAGATGGACAGTCCCTGTCCTCAAGGAACTCATAAGGTGGGATCAGCTGAAGCCACCAAGGGGTTCCAATTTGAAATCTATTCAGCAAACAGCTATTGAGCATCCACTCTGTGCCAGGCATGGTTCCAGATACAGAGGATATGATAGTGAACAGAATTGACAATGTTATGGTCTTTCAGGAGCTTTCCAGTAATGTTGCTACAACTTATTCCCACATTTTTTGAGATCTGTATGTGGCTCAGAATATATCCGTCTGCAAGCCTTAGAGCTCATATTGTTTATAATTGTTAAGTTTCTAAGTCAGAGTCTGGGTGGAAGCAAGACACTATCTTACATAGATTAGGGCAGAATTTCATGGGTTTTATCCTCTTGCATTGAAATAGTCATGCTGCAAAGCAGTGTTTGCCATGCTAGCTGAAATTGTCCAGTACCCATTGCTTAGTCCTTTCTTGGGGAGCCTGTGTCTCTAAGTAGTTATGGGCTGACTCTGGCTCATTCATTTGGAAGAAGAAACTTCACCAGAAGGCAAATTACATTGCTATTTGGCCTTAGTGTCCTCCAGACACATCTCCTGTTGCTTTTCTAGTCTTGTTGTTTCACAATTCTCATTTGTAAGAGAAGGCCACCTCCAGCTGTTGGTAGAGCTTTAGGTTGTTTCCTGAATGCTGATCAGATTGAGCTCCTCAGCTGCTCACAGTTCAACACAGCATTGTTGTTGACCTTCAGGAACTCAGCGACTCCCCAGGGCTCTAGTGAGAGCCTGTACTTGGTAGGAAGAAATTGCTTGCCCTTAGGGATGGTGCTCAACTAAACAACAGCCAAACCCCTTGATGAAATAGTACCAGTGACTTTTTGTATTTGGTTTGCAGCCATCACCTGTGTTATTGACAATGGCAGAGATGAACAAGACCGACATCCAGCAACTCAAAGATCGTCAGAAGCCCATAAAGACGGAATGGAATTCCCAGTGTGTCATTTTCACTTATTTCCAAGGAGACATCAACAGTGTCGTGGATGAGCACTTCTCAAGAGCTCTGAGCAATATCAAGAGGCCCCAAGGATTGAACTCCTCAAGCCAGAGTGAAGATGTGATCCTGAGGAATGGTGAGCATCTCAGGAGGGAGGAGGCTGCAATTTCCTCTCCAAGCTTTCACTGTAAGCGCCAGTTTTTAATGCATTCTGCATGTGTATGTTTGCTAAAAGCAAGTCACACTGCCTAGTGAGGAGTCACACCTTTTCTTAGAAGTTTAATGAAAAAATGGACATTGTCTAATCAAATTAGTTCACTTATTTCATTATTTCTTCAACTGCATTTAGTGCTAGGTTCCCTGCTCAGCATACAATAAGAGCTTCATGACTACTCACTGTTACCATCAATCAGTAATATTATTCTTGCTGTTGGCCAGAGGGCAAGAACACCAAAGCATCCATGATAAGATAAATATGTCCTGGGTTGATGCTCTCAGCCTCCTTTCAACCAATAGTGGATAATCTGTGAGCAAGGGTAGGGGCCAGAGGGAGACTAATGAAGGGTCTTGCCACATCCTTCTCCCACCCTTCTCCGGGTCAGGGGTGCATATTGCTCAACAGAGCTATGTCACAATGTGCACATCAAAGCATGCAGATTTGGGGGAAAGTATGATTTTAATCTGGCAGGGGCCACAATACGTCTCTCATGGACCCCAGATACTTTTGCCTTCATGGAGCCCTTGATCCATAAAAGTATTAAAAGTTATATTTTATAACTGTGCTGTTATGAGATGAGGATAAACCAAGCTGAATTCCTTTTTAATCGGTATCATTATCACATTCATCTTTTTCTTCTGATTTTGAAATAAGTTACATCACTTCTGTGGACTGCTACAAGTATTCACAGGCCCTAGTCACTGGGCCTCTTATGCTTAATAGAGGCACCCCTGCCTGCCAGATGAGAATCAATATGGCTCCCAATTACCTTTTTTGAAAGGTGCAAATGGACCCAAGTCTGGTTGATTTTAAGAGCTTTTTATTTCGGTTACCTAGCCCACAAGTTAAATGTTTTGCTTCCATTGGAGGACCTGTGGGCCTCCAAGTGGGACACTTTGTATAAAGTGGACACATGGGGCCTCTGCCTGTGGGCAAAGAGCTCACCTGTTTCCAGATACTGTCACTCTGGTTCTGCTGTTTGGTCTGGACAGAGCACTAGTGTGTATCTGATGTACTCTCCATAGCAGAATTGACTTCTTTCCTAGGAATGATTTTTCCAGTCAAATGACTTGATTTTCTCAGAGAATCTTGTGGGTTAAGTACACTCGTGGAAAGGCATGAATTGTTTGGGTGATGTGGTAAAAATGAGAAACCCCTACTCTGTCATTTTACCCTGTTTTGTTTTTCTTCTCAGCATTTGTCACCACCAAGCACATTATATATATTCTTCTGGACTCCTTTGCACACCCTTTAGTCTGAATTCTATGGCAGCAGGATTTAGTCTGTTAATTACTGCTTTTTAAGTACATAGCTCAATGCCTGACTTACGGGAGGCACTTAATAAATATTGCTGGAATGAATGAAACTATGATTTGAATCATAGGGTATTGATCCTAAAGATGGGGTATGTAGTCCATTTTTCTGTTGCTAGTAACACAATGCCACAGACTGGGTAAATTATGAAGGAAGGAGATTGTTGTGGTCAAAGTTTGAGGGCTCACATCTGGTGATGACTGTCTTGCTGCCAGAATCCCAAGACAGTGCAGATATCACATGACAAGAGACTAAGAGAGCATATGTGTTCTCTGGTCTCTCTCCCTCTTCTCATAAAGCCACCGATAATTTAATCATGGGCCCCAACCCTGATAAATTTATCTAGTCCCCAATAATCTCCCAAAGGTTTCACCTCTAAGCATGATAGTTAGATTAAGTGCCCACCCTCAAAATATGTCACAGAGGACATTAAATCCTAAAATGAATTTCGGAGGGGACAAGTCATATTCAAACCATAGGGATCACTGTAGAGAGGAGATATGGTGTGGTACACAGCTTTAGAACTATGTAGTATGATGCCAACACAGTTCCACTACTTCCTAACAGTATGATTTCGGGGCATCTTACTTTTCTGCTTATGCCTCAATTTCCCTACTGCTAAAATCAAATATTTAACTATAGGAGAGTGCTTTGAGGGAGTCAATTAGATAAAGCATGTCAGGTAACAAGTAGTGAATGCTATATAGGTATTAATTACTTTTGTGTGGATGATGCCAAAGGCTGACATGTTTTTTGAATGCAGGCCTCTCCTATAGCCTCCAAGGTTTTTGGAATCCTGCTGTGTGGCTGCTGTCATGTTTTTTATGCCTTCTGACTTTACTTTGATTGAATTCTGTGAAGCTTATGCCTGGGAGCTTGGGCTTGCCCCTGTTTCTAGGCCAAGCCAGCCTTTACAAGCCAAACAGATAGGTGGTTTTCTTCCCTTATCTTCTTGTTGCATTTTCCCTGTGAGAATCTCACAAATCCCCTGACTCTGAAGATGTTGCCTCCCTCATGGAGGGTGGTGTGGGCTAGGCAAATATTTGTCTGGTGATTGAGCAACTGAAGGAAAGACTGTCTCCCTCAAGGCCCCTCTTATCATAGCTAAGAGTCAAGTTTCTCACGAACTCTGCTGCCTCAGGGGAGGGCTCCGTGAAAGAAGTCCAGTCCTGCTGAGGTTCTTATTGGACGTGTTAAATGACACACATACAGCTTTGAAAATGGTGGGAAACCTATAAAGTGGCCTTTCATTACTGACTGTTAGTTAGCATCCTCTTAACCCCTGCAGGTCAGTCACAGCTAAACCAGACTGAGGAGAACAGATCCCCATTCACGGGCTCCCGTCAAAGACTTGCCCACATTCTAAGGGCACTCTGTCAAGTCAAATATGCAAAGCCCAAACACAAGAGACCTGTGTGGCTAGGAAAAGCCATTGAATTTCCTGGCTTCCCTTCCAAAATCAAAGTTATTTTTTAAATTTACTTGTGTATAATTCATATGGACTGCACTTCAGAAAAGAAAATATAAGTTGAAGGTATCTTTGGATTATCTTCCATTTTGATGGACACTGGGAATTTTCAGTCATTAATTGGGGAAGCTTCAATAAGTGCAAGTTCTTGGGGGACACAGTCTTGGTGTACTTCTCAACCCATATTCCTCCTGAACCACCCCCAGCCCCAGTCTTGAGCAGGCCTGGTAACATGCTCAAGAACTGTTGAGAGAAAAGAAGCTATATACCTGACCACCTAGAGATCTTCTTTAACCAGTCTCAAAAGGTCCCAGTGGATCTTCCCTGCCTTCCATCTGTCATGATTAGCAGGGTAGGAAGAAACACTACATTTCTCTTTTAGTGTGAGTGTCTAGACAAGCTATAGTCATGCTGGCTGTTTATGGTGCCTGTGAATATTGACAACTTTGTGCCTCCACTAGGTGCCAGACACTACATTAAAATTATTACACTTAATTCATTCCTTAAAACCCACTATGATTTATAAAGTTCAAAGATAAGCAAACTAAATCCATGATCTTAGGAGACAGTATTTGGTCTTATTAGAAGATGTTTGTCAGGGTTAGTGATGGAGAGAGTGCCTGAGGGGGGCCTTCTGAAGTGTTAATCACATTCTGTTCTTCTGTCTGGGTACTCATTATCCAGTTCGTGAAAGTTCCTCCAGCTGAAAACTTGTATTTGTGAATTTTCCTGCGCGTTGCTTATATTTCACAAAACCACTTTGTCCTCATTTTACAGAGGAGGAAACTGTAACCCAGCAATGATGAGTACTCAGAGATGGGTCATCTTGCCAGTGAATGATAGAGATTGAAAGCCAGGTCTGTTTGACTCCAGAGCCAGTCTCTTGACTTTACTCTCCTGCTTTTGTAGACCCTGACAACACCACAGAGAGAGGGTTAATACCCATGAAGATGTTTGCAATAGTTAACACTTAGTGTGTACTTCCTGTGTGCTTGGCCCTTTGCTAGGGGCTTTGACATAGGTTATCTCATTGAATTTTCACACCAACCCTATTGGTTACTCCTTCTGTGCTTATATTTCTGGTGAGATAACTGAAGCTCAGAATCAAGTGACTTGTCCAAGATACCACAGCTAGTAAGGGGGTGACTATAGTGTTTGTCATCAGATGATCTTGATTCCATATTCTGAGCTCTTAGCCACTCAACTTTCAAGATACAGGCACATGTTTGGTATTTCACCTCTACCTTCAAGGAATCTACACTAGCTACCCCAGGGATGTGACTAGGAAGGAGGGATTGGGACTGAGCAGGGTTTTCTGTTATCCCAAAGCACGACTTTCTTCTCTAAGCTGTCCCTCTGCTTGTGGTGTTATTTTAACTTCAGGTAGTTCAAGGACTACCTGCTTTGATCCTGGGGTGAATGAATGAGGGATTATTGCTACCAGTTATGCTGGCAGAGAGGGGAGTGCCAATGTGTACAGACTGGACAAGCCAAAGTTTGGACATTTGTGGGACAAAATATATGTGTGTGTGTGTGTGTGTGTGTGTGTGTACGTGCGCATGTGTGTCTGGTTTAACCTTCAACATAAATCAGGACTGGTCTTACACACACACACACACACACACATACACACACACACACACAGCACAAAGAGAAGTGGGAAAGAAGAAAGGATGAATGGAAGGGAAATCAGGCAATTATGGATTGGTCTTTACAACTGTCAACTCACTTTTAGGAGATTCACTGATCAAATGGTTTCTTAAATTTTTGCTTAAAAAATAGCTTAGCTGTGTGCAGTGGTATGTACCACTAGTCCCAACTACTTGAGAGGCTGAGACAGGATTATCACTTAAGCCCAGGAGTTCAAGGGCAGCCTGGGCAACAGAGCAAACTGGCATAATCTACCTTAATCCTTTTCAGGGCATTGCTCTCAATGACTTCTCACTAGAGTCTACCTCTTTAAAAATTCTGCTACCTCTCACAATGCCCCACTGGGGACCAAGTTTCCAACATGTCATATAAGATTCTGTCTCAAAAATGAGCTTTTTTCTGGGGCTGGAGTTGTGGCTCAGTGGTTGAGTGCTCGACTAGCATGTGTGAGGCCCTGGGTTCAATCCTCAGCACCACATATAAATAAATAAAATAAATATATTTTTAAAATGACCTTTTTCTAATTATAAAAATAATATGTGTTCATATCTGAAAATTTAGAGAATACAGATACATATTCAGGAAAGAAAAAAACACATGAACATCTAATCACACCTGCTAATTTTTACATAGCATCACTTTGCATAAGCTGCTTTTTTATTTGACAATAAGTCTGTTTGACAATGAAATTTTAATAGAGTTCCATTTCATGGATATATCAAACTTACTAAAATATTTGGACACTTAGGTTATGGTTAGTTCCATTATATTATAAATATCACTTTGAATATCCTTGTAGCTAAATGTTTGCATTACATTACATTAAATACATCTTTAAAATAAATTGTGGTGAGTGGAATGACTGGGTACTATGGTTTGGATATGCTTTAAGTGTGTCCCCCAACATTTTATTTGTTGTATGTTAGTTTTTATCACTGTGACCAAAATACTTGTCATAAACAACTTAGAAGAGGAAAACTGTATATTGACTCACAGTTTCAGTACGTTGTCAGCTGGCTCCATTGCTCTGGGATGAAGGTAAGACAGAACATCATGTCAGAAAGGTGTGGTGGAGAAAAGCTTCTCAGTTCATGACATCCAGGAAGCAGAGACAGAGAGTAAGGGGCAAGAGACAAGATATAGGCACCCCAGGGCACACCCCCAGTGACCTGAATCTTTCAACCATTCCCACCTACTTACAGTTTCCACTATCTCCCAGTAGTGCATTCAGATATCAACAGGTTAATTCACCACTGAGATCAATGTCCTTATGATACAATCACTTCCCAGAAGCCCCACTCCTGAACATTACTACACTGTGGACCATGCCTTCAACATATGAGTCTTTTGGGGGACATTCCAAATTTAAACCATAACATGTTGGTAGCTTGGTCCTCAATGTGGCTATATGAGAATTAGAGGAATCTTTGAGATGTGGATTCCAGTCATTGGGGGAACTGTCCTCAGAAGGGATTAAGGTAGTTCTCATGGGACCCAAAGTTAGTTCTTATGAAAGTAAGTTGTTATAAAAGAGTTGAACCAGATCCCTGAATCACTCTGGTTCTTATCTCACCATATGATCTCTCTTTTCTTGCAATTCCCCCATCTTGAGGCCACCCACCATACTGTTATACAGCTAGGAGCCTTCACCAGAGCTGGTGTCATGATGTTTAGATTTTCAATGGGGTAAACCTGTTTGTTTACAAATTACCCAACCTCAAGCATTTGCTATAACAATGAGGGAACAAAACAATACACTGGGTCAAAGTGTACACACAAATTTTAGGATTTTAATATATGCTGGAGAATTGCTCCCCAGAGATGTTTATCCCAATCTGTCACTTCTCAACTCCCTGAAGTGTGTGAAAGTGCCCAGCTTACTGCATTCTTTGGAATATTGTGGAAGCACAGCCAGTAAGAGTATGAGGTTTGGAATGAGCATTCTCACTTACCGACCATGTGGCCTTAAGGCAAGTTACTTTAACCTCTCAGACTCTATTTACTCATTTTGGTTACTGTGAGGATCACATGAGCTCATATATACAGAGTGCTAAGCAAAACATCTGATCCATAGTCATTGCTCAGTAAACCAAAGCTAATCTATATTTACAAATTGTTCCTGCCCACTTTGGATATCTTATTCCCTGGGGATGGACATAGACTGAGCAAAGGCTTCTGAAATCTTTCCTGTATAGCCAGTATCTACTGTATCCTTCATTCCAGCCCTGAAGTGCTGCAACTTCTGCTGCTGTTGTGGGCTTCCCAGCTCAGTCCTTTCTTCCTTTACATTCTCTGGCACTAGGTAACTAATGGCAGGGTGGATTCTTTAGGCTTCATACCTTAATTACCATCTTGTTTCTTCCTGGGTTGATTATGCTGAGTGTTGCAAACCAGAAAAAAAGAGCCAAACGGGGTTTTAAAACTGAAATGATTAATAGTATGAATAAAAGAGCTACTATTTATTGAGATCCTAGTATATACCAGGTACTATGCTAAGCCCTTTTGCATGGATTGTTTTATCCAATCTCACAACAGTCCCAGGAAGCTCAGAGGGGGAGGGGACTTGCTCGGTGTCACATGACTAGGATATGAAAGATCTGGGACTGGACTCCAAGCCTGTCTGACTTCAAAGTCTGTGCTCTTAACAATTTTGCATGCTGTTCTGCTCAATATGGAAAGGTTCAGTTTGAAGGGATAGTTCAGTTTGAAGGTAGTTCTCATGGGACCCTAAGTTAGTTCTTATGAAAGTAAGTTGTTATAAAAGAGTGAACCAGATCCCCAAATAAACACACACATGCACATGACTGAGTGCATGTATTTGTGTGTATGCATACATTTTTGCAACTATGTGTATTTGTGTGCAATTTTGTGTGAGCGTGTATGTGACTGCATATATGTGTATGCATTCATTGAAATGGCATTTAGTCAAGTCCTACCATATGTCAAGAACTGTGCAAATTCTGGGGACAAGATGGTGAACAAAAGAGAAATGATCTCACCTCTCTTAATATTTACTGAGTAGAGGAGAGGGCCAATATCAAATAAATGAGTAACTGAAGAAATTATAGGATTACCACTATGAAGGAAGTAAAAAGGATGTAGTCACAGAAAGTAACAGGATAACAATCTTTGGTCTAGAAATCCAGAGAGAGTATATATGGGTAAGAATTAGTGATGTCTCTGAGTGTGCTTGGGAGGTAGGAAATGGCCTACCACTTTCATCCAAAGAGGCAGAACAAGAAATGAAGATTAGTGCTCTGTGCATAGGCCTGGTTTTAGGACCAAGGGCCTCAGGAATTACCCATATATATTTCTGGAAAATCCTGAAATGTCTAGAAGCATGTAAGCATTTGCCTTTATGCCAGAAGACTATCTTCCACTCTATCCCATCATGGTAGCCCTGGCTCCCGTGTGATGGCTATGACTCCCTATTCCAAACAAATTTCTATTCATACAAAAATTAAATACTACTCTCTCAGAAAAACTCTCTCTGGATTTCTAGTCCAAAGTTTGATATCCTGTTACTTTCTGTGACTACATCCTCTTTACTTCCTTCATAGTGGTAATCCTATAATTTCTTCAGTTACTCATTTATTTGATATTGGCCCTCTCCTCTACCAAGTAAACGTTAAGACAGATGAGATCATTTCTCTTTTGTTCACCGTCTTGTCCCCAGAATTTGTGCGGGTTCTTGACATGTGGTAAGACATGACTAAATGCCATTTCAATGAATGCATGCACATATATGCAGTCACATACATATTCACACAAAATTGCACACAAATACATAATTGCAAAATTGTATGCATATACACAAACACATGCACACACACACATACACACATCCCTTCAAGCTGAACCTTTCCATATTGAGCAGAGCAGCATGCAAATTGGTTAAGAGCAGGGCTGGTGTTGTGACTCAGTGGTAGAGTGCTTGCCTAGCACATGCGAGGCCCTGGGTTTGATCCTCAGCACCACAAAATAAATAAATAAATAAATAAAGGTATTGCATCCAACTACAACTAAAAATTAAATATTTTTAAAAAATTTTAAAAAATGATTAAGAGCACACACTTACACACTAGAAGCATGGATGGAGCAAAAGGTATGGTCTAATGTCCAAGGTCAGAGTATATGGAGTGAAAGCCATCTGGATTCTTACTGAAAGAAAAATCCCAACCTACCCCAAGAGTCTTTGAATCAAAATGTTCCTCACATGCTCTTTATCTGTTAATGTAGTTTGTGGTTTGAAAAGGCTGCAATATCATCCCTGAGGTGTGTTCATTCTCTTTCTCTCTCTTCCTCTGCCTATACACACACACACACACACACACACACACACCCCTCTAGAGGTAGCTAAGAGGGGACAGTTGAGTGGAAATGTCACCAGAGCCACTTCTAGTAAGCAGTAACCTTGAGTAAGTTAAGGATATGAAGAGATATTCTCCTCTATCCACAGTGAAGGTGGCCATGGTTGCCAGAGTAGTTGGCTCAAGAAACCTGAGAAAGCATGGCCAACTCAAATGTAGTGTCTCCACACCATGGGCCACCACCAACCAAGCCTGGTCTGGAAGAGTGAGTTTTTCCAAGCCACCTATAGCTATTGGGTTGTTGTGAACTCATAATTGAGACATCCTGTGCATCCCTCCAAGCTCCCATTCAGACTGTACTCTAGAGCACCAGGTGACCACATAGGACTTAAACAATGGCACACTACCTACTCCCTTTAACATTTCTATTAGAAAACTCTGGTAGGTAAGCAGTTAAGAAAAATATTCAAAGCACCCTGGGTCCTGATTTTTATATTTCAAGCATTTAGCAAGCATCTAAGTCATATGTATGAGATCTCTGAGGACAGTCCAGATGGAAACTGTCCGTTTTCAGAGGCTATGCTTTGTTTCTAATTTGTGCTTAGGACATGCAGTACCTTCATCCAATATGAAACATGGACAGTGATTATATGAAATCAACTTAATCACTCTGTTTGTACCACACAGTGCCCTGAATTGCTACTGGCCTGGAGATATCAGTTTTCAAAAATAACATTTATCCCTGGGAACACACCCTAATGTATTTCCTTGTCCTTGGTTTCATTAGAAGAATCCCACCATTGCCAATTGCTCATTGTAAATGGTATGAGATATTGAGCAGAGTGTCTGCCATGTGGGTTTAAGCTTCTTTTTTTAAATATCTGTGTTACATAGAAAGCCAAGGTAATGGGTGGGGCCACTCCTGTAAAACTGTACTGGCCTCTCAAATGTTTTTATCTTGTACAAAATCCAGTCAAACTGAACATTAAGGAGATCTGGGAGAGGTGCCCATGGAGGGAAAAGGGCCCAGTGTCTCAGGATCTCCTGTCAGCCAATCTTCCTTTGTCTCCATACTCATGTCCCCCTCCTCCAATATCTTGGATAGATGAGAGGCTCCAGGATTTTAACACCATCTGGCAGAGTTATTTCCCTCCTCCCCTTTTGTCTGAGTGGGTGTTGAGAATGGAGAAAACATGTATCCATGTTGGAAGCTATCTTGGAGATAGCAGATTTAGCTATTAGTTATAATAGGCACAATTAACATAGTGTCTATGGAACTAAAGGAGACTTTGTTCCCTTCTAGTGTGTCCACACAGAGTGAGCAAGAAGAAACTGACTTGCCCTAATAATTCTGCTTTTAAAGATGAGGTCCAAGCAACTACTATTTTTTACCCTTCACTCATTTCTACAGTTCAGTTCCCTACTGGGCTAATCTGCTTTTTTCCCCTTTGGTTCAGTCCCTTAACATCTCTGTGCCTCAGATTTCTCTGAGAAAAAAAAAAAAAAAAAACACAAACAAACCTTGAGTTGTATTAATGACCAACTGTTGCCTGTTGAATAACAACAAGCAAGTGTGAAACCCTTTTTAATGTTCTATGGAGTCCTCCTATTAGGTGTATTTAGAACAGTAGCTATGAAATAGAGCTAAACAATATCAGCAACCAAACACAAATTAACCACTTTTGCTTCTAGAAAAGTTTTATTAAGGGGCTAATTTGACAAGGGGACAAAGATGTATGTACAGAGTTGCTCACTGCCATGTTATTACTATAACTTAAAAAACAGAAGCAACTGAATTGCCCACAAATATGACATCTGTTAATCCATTATTCTCTCCTATAGGAATAGTGTATACCCATTTAAAAAGTTGGTGTTTGGCTCAGTTCATTGCTATTGGAGGATATTTGTATATATTGATGAAGCAAAATCAGCTTTAATAATGATACATGTTGTAAAGAGAATGCATATATGAATAGAAACAAATCCTAGAAAGAAGTACAACTAAAGGAGGACAATGGCTGTTTATGAATACTATGATTAATGTGTGTGTATTTTATTTTTTCTTTATTTTCTTCAAGTTAATAAATATAGTATGAATTAACCTGAAAAAAAAAGCTACTTCCATTTCGAAAATTATAAGTAAACACCTGACATGTCTCCTAAATCTTTTCTTCCAGATAGTGACATGCCTCCAAATCAGTGGCGTTTCTCTTCTCCTTGGACAAAGTCACAGCTGGAAATGCCGCGTGCAAATAGTGCCAACAACAGCAGCTTGAATATGTCTGGTCCCTTGGCTGTGAATCAGTATCCACTGTCTCTGCCTGAGACCCACTCTGTTCAGCCTCGGGATCTGTGGCATTTCCCCTCCCTAGCCAGCCCCAGGTCCCTGGAGCCTGGCTACTCTCATGTCTTTCCGGATGGGCACCTGGTTCCAGAGCCCCGGCCTGATGGGAAATGTGAGCCTCTCCTAGGTCTCCTCCAGCAAGACAGATGTCTAAACTGTCCTCAGAAATTTGCCACGAGGGAGGATCGCAACCCTGTCCAGATAGCCGGAAGCACAGGATTGCTTTTCAACCTACCTCCCAGATCAGTCCACTGTAAGGAAATGCTTAGAGATAATTGGAGGATTTCCTCTGAGGGGTTGTGGTCAGGAGTGACTTGGCATTAGATGGGCGCTAAGACTAATTGCTGCCATTCTGGACATAGGGCTTCTGCTGAGGGGGTGGAATGTTTTGTGTAAATGTTCTATATATTTTCACTAAGCTTCATTAACACTCACAGTTTAATGGTTAAAGGGTTACATAGATGGCCAGCCAGATGGGTTTGGTCCTCAATACTCACCCCAGACTGTTGACTTGGCCTAACCCTAGAAAAATGATGGACTGCTGCCTAAAATTGGAGGGTCCCACATCTACCTCATTGGGAGCCATTAAATAATCTGTTTGCAAAACAGAGCTCTGTGACGTACCTACAGGCTCAAATGTTATGCTCCAAACAGGTTGACAACTAGCAATGATGCCAGGCTCCTGGGCAAAAACAAGGGCAATCTATACCAACCATCTGCTCCACACATTAAAATTCAAAGCAACTGGAGAGGCTGTCTGGAGATGGCTGTCTGTGGCTTCCTCCTTTACACTGGCTTGCTCTTGCTCAGTTTCCCTTGGGTCATTGCCCCCTGACAGCCACCTCTCCCCTTAACTGAAAACTCCCTTAAGAATCACTGAGTTTATCATTCACTCGCTCACCCAACAAATATTTAATTGGGGTCTACTAGATGTGAAATACCCATAAGAAACAGGACTTCCTGCTTTGTAGAAGGACAGGGAAGAACTGGCATAAACCATGCTTTCAGTAAAAATGTAATCTACTCTGCTGAAAGATTTGACTTTCATGTGAAATACTTGTAATAGAGTAATATATATATATATATATATATATATATATATATATATATATATATATATATATAAATCATACATTCATGTGACCAAGTCTGCATTCTGTTCTCTGGATTAATTTTCTTTTGTAGTTCCCTGGTCTGTACATATCTGTGGTTCTATGCCTGAGAGAAATTACTGGAAGCAGTTTTTACTGTGAACTAAAGATATAGTACACAAAGGGCCTGTTTAGGATGGCGTGCCTAAGTTCAGGACTGTGTTCCATCCTAATATTTCACAACAAATGTCCTGTTAAAATACCATTGTGTCATTTCTAAAGTTTGATTAGCAATGCATGCAGAGAGTAAATCATAAAAATGTCATGCTTGGGATACCAGTGAAAATTCCCACCCAATACTCTTTTGCAAAATATTCTCCTCCTGGATTCAGAGGGAAAGTCAGACCAACTGTGTTTGTATATATGCCTGTGCATACACATAGCAGAGCCCTTAGTCAACAGTTGGTTAGAACACACATGGCTCAAATCATCATCTTTCAAACATAATGACTATATACACTTCAGATCAAATTCAGCAAATATTTAGTGAGCCTATACTATAAGCCAGGCACATCCTGGCAAACAAACTGATAATACAGGCATTATCCTATTCCTGAAACCTCTAGACAAAAATTCATGAACAAAGGTTTATCATCAAAGTCTCAACTGTTATGAGATCTTCACACATTCCTACTAATGTTGACAATCAGTCATATTCATTGCTGACTGACCAGGAACTGTTGAGAAAGTGACCTTTAATTAGGAACACTGTCTGTAAGATGGGAACAAGTTCTAAGGGGCCTTAAGAAAACAAGCTCCTTTGATTTTTAGTATCTATTAGGAGAAAATAGGCCAGATGTTCATACACTGAGAGACAATCTGGTGCCCCTGGGTAGCTGCTGGGCAGTTTTTAACCCAGCCCTGGAGATTTAATTGTTAATCATGCTTTTTTATTTTTTTTCAGGTAAGAAAATATATGTCTCCCCAAGTCATGGACCTGCCAGTACCAACCTTGCAAATGAAAGTAGGTATCCAGTTCAGACTTTGATAGCTGGGTTCTGTATCCTGAGAACAAATTTGAGGAGATTATATTATAAACATTAGGGCCTCTAGCAGCTGACATGCGTCTTATTTCTATTATTTGGGATTTCAATGGATAGAATTGGTTTCGTTGTAGTTTCAAGGAACTCAAGTACTTCAGATCTTGTCAAATTTCTTGTATATTTTCTCATTTCGCTAAAGAAGCGATTTTATTGAGTCCTTTTCTCTCAGCTAAACTTACCTGAGGTAACCAAGGTGACTCACAATAATGAACAAATCCATGAGGATCAGCTTGCTTTGTCCCAGATGTTCGGCTTTCAGTTTAGCACATAGGGGCACCCCAGGACTCTGTGATCAGGAAAATGTGACTCAGGCCCAAGACAAAGACTCTGGGTTCCATGCTCAATTTGAAAATGAGGACAATCTGGGTGGAATGAGAAGAGGATCTGCATGATCTAGGTTTAGGGTTCAAATTCCAGCTTCATTACTTTAGCCTCAGGAACTCAGTCACATTTATTAAGCTCCCTATGCCTCAGTTGTCATATTTGGAAAACAGGCATCAAATTATTGCTTACCTCATGAAGTTTCTATGAGCATTAAATGGAATAGTCTATGCAAATGCTTAGAATAAAGTCTGGCACATAGTAAGCCATCAAAATGTGTAGGCTTTTTGGAAGGCATCCTGGTATCCCAAACTATGTTACACTATGCTATGTGTTTCACAGAGGACCAACAGGAAGAAGCACCACCAAAGCCCTGGTTTCAGGCATTTTACAGTTTAGTGTGAAGAGGGGTTGAGGGTGATATATAATACTCCACTTCAATGTCAGTTTAACGAGAACTGAGACTTTGAGGGGTGAACTGTCATATCCCCTATACCTGCAGGAATGCTTGACACAGAAATCCATATGTATTTGCTGAATGAATGAGTGAATGAATGCTAGAAACAATAAAAGAATATTTAAAAAGGAAATAGCAAGAAAATTCCCATCCAAATAGTAAAAACACACTTCATGTGTTTGAGGCTGTTATATAAAACAAATCCACCTATCAACCTCAGTGGTTAACTGGCTGTGCCCAGATGAGGTGATACATTAAGGGCTAGATGGAAGGCTCATAGCTGAGTCCAGGCCCAAGGGAATGATATCTAATTTATGAAAGTCAGGATTGTGATATCCCCTAAGTACTTGTTAATAGTTCCTATATTATTTTATTAGAAGTTGTGAAATTGCTGATAATGTAATGATGCATTCCATTGTTCATAGGCCCCAAAGAACAACATTTTTTGGGTATTGACTGTGAGCTAGATACCACACACCTCATCCTGCTTAGTTTCCACTACAAACTTGTGATATGTATATGAGTATATCCTAGGTAAATCACACAACTGATATTCAGTAAATAATGGTTGAATGAATGAATATCTCCATTTAATACATGAAAAAACTAAGTCTCAAAGAGGTGAAAAGACTTGCCTTTAGATTACATAGAAGCAAGTGACAGGTGTAATATTATCTCTTTGCTCTCACAGTGTCATACAATCCTCAAAGCAATTCCAATTTAAATATATTACATAATAGTAAAAATTAGGTACTGGTGAGACTAATTTACTACATGGGTTTACTATCCATCTGTGGCTAGGACACTGCTCTAGCATAAAGGAAGAGGACTGCAGAAAGCTCAAAAAGCAAGCAAAAGAACAAAGAGCAATATTACTTGGGAAAGGGGTATGGGGATGACCTTCCTTTGCAAAGAGGATTCGAGAGAAAGCCAGGAAAGGGTATTTGGTTATGTCAACAGCTTACCACTATTGCTCTGGGCAGAGGGAGGCTGCAAGGAATAGGGAGGGGAGAGGGAGACTTTCCTAGAGCTCCAAGCAAACTGACCACAAACCCCAGCAAAACCAGTGCTCTTAAGCATGACATCAGTCTCCCAATCTTGCCTAATGCTAAGATCCACTAGAAGCTTGTTATCTGCATGAATTGTGCTCCCCTCTTCCTGTAGGAGTAGATTTGGCATGAGAAACAGTCACATTGGCTTGTATTGTACTCTTTCTGTATTATTATTAACTTCAGTTTGAAGTGACCTGTATGAACCTTTCAGTAGGAATTTTTGTAGTTCCAAAAGATTTCCAACGTGAGGCTCCAGATAAATATGCTGCAAAAGAAGAAAGGCAGAGTCTCTCCTGTCCCTCCTATATGGACTTAACCCCCTCATGTACCTATGGGGTAGAAGCCATGTGGAGCATGCCTGTCATGCACAGGGCCTGTCCCATTGATGCTGAAGGCCCTCAGCATTGATCAAATAATCTATCAATCAATCAGTTTAAATAAAAATTCAAAAAAGAAAAGGAAGAAAGAATAAGAGACCCAGTTGCCACCTACAGTACAGGCTCTATTTTTATCCACATTGACAGATGGGAAAATTGAAGTTTTAGGAGGTTAAGTAACTTGTCCCAGTGAGTAAGTGGCAGTTTTCTCTGACTTCAAAGTGCCTGATATTACCCACTAAGCTAAGGTGCAGCTTGACCACACAATAAATCAACTCTATCACATTTAGAGACACTGCTTCCTTAAACAAAATAATAATGATTTATTGAACATATATGTGCCAGCTGGGAGCTTCATATACATTTGACTCAATTCTCACCAGCATCTTAGGAAGTTGTTATTAATATCTCCATTTAACATGAGGGCTGTAGGACTCAGATAGGCTTGGTAACTGGCCTAAGGTCACACAGCTAGGCAGTGCTGAGTCCAGGACTCAAACCTGGGCTCATCTGACCTCACAGGTATCCTCTTTTTCATCATGCTTATCCTGTTTTTCAGGAAGCCAATCTCCAGAGAGAAGAAAAGATCTGTACTATTATTAACTGCGGTTTGAAGAAGAGAAATATTCTTTCTAAACCTGCTTATGATTTTCTACTGTGAATCCACAGGGTCTAGAGACCTCACTGTCCTTTTCTTTTTCTGCCCCTAAAGAACATTTCTGCCCTCCCTAAGATTGTGCATTTCTCTTCCTTGGTAACTATGTCCTATAAGAGGGTTTTCCAAACTTGCTAGGTGATTTCCCAGCATGTTAAAGAGCTGTTCCAGGGTGGAGGGCATAGAGGCCCGCCTGCTTGTTCATACCTACTGCACTTAGAGATCACAGCATCTTGATTCTCCCCAGCAGTAACCTTCGAACCAAGGCTGACCACATGATATTTATTCTATGGGTGGTTTAGTCAACTTTCTCGCTGCTGTGACTAAAGGATCTGACCAGACCAACTATAGAGGAGGAAAAGTTTATTTGAGGGCTCACAGTTTCAGAGGTCTTAGTTTATAGAAGGCTGGCTCCATTTCTTGGGGCCCAAGATGAGGCTGAACATCATAGAGGAATGTGTGGCAGTGGGAAGCAGCTTACATCATGGAGATTAAGAAGCAGAGAGACTCCACTCGCCAGATATAAATATATATACACCAAAGCCACAATCTAATTCCCACCTCCTCCAATCACACCCTACCACTTTAGTTAATCCCACCAGGGATTAACTCATTGGTAAGGTTAAGTCTATAACTCAATCATTTCTCCTCCAAACCTTCTTGTGCTGTCTCACATGTGAGCTTTCAGGGGACACCAAATCAAAACCATAACAATAGGTTTGTCCCATGATCCCAACTGAATTAATGTGTCAAGAACAGCCTGTAGCTTTCCAGTCTTCACTAGACTGTGGCCAACCTCAACCCTTCATCTACCAAAAGCAGAATGAAAATGAGGTGGGCAAGACCTACCAAGAATGGGCTGAGGCTGTGGGCTCTCTACTGGTCCAAAGTCTGGAAAGAAGCTTAGAATTCTCCATCCGGACTTGATGAATGAAATGGTTTCACTTAGAAAATTTGGTTCCTCAAGTCCAAAAAAAAAAAAAAAAAAAATGATTCCAGCTGGAATTGTTGGGAAGTCCAAGAACCTAACTTATTGGAAATTGAGAAAATTTCCCTGTCCCACATTGAGCCTGTTAGTGGAACAGAATTTGCTGTTTCTGTAGCAAGAATGTTTTTTGGATACAGTGTGTAAATTTCTGTCTTCCTTGGCCCTGATGTTGAGGACTCTGGCATCTGACACCACATGGATACTCGCAACATCTTTAGTCAAGTTAGAGGAGCAAGGCAAGACTTGGTCCAAGACATAGCAGCAGAACCTTCCTGTAGATTGTTCCAGATAAAATGATAATTGCCAATCTGGTAAACAGCCTTGTGTCTAGTACGAGCTGGATGTTTGCCCTGTGACAGTCCTAGAATCCCCTGCCATAAATGTTCTCCATTTGTGCCCCACTTGCTCTTGGGTAATAGCTAAAAGGGTGAATAATAATAAAGCTATACTTTTGCAGATTACCCTGTTCTGGTTTCTAAGTTTTTTTTACACTCATTCAAAATTTCCAGCAACCTTTAGATTAACAATATTATATTCATTTAATATAGGTAGACACTGAAGCTTAGAAAATGCAAATGACCTGACCCAATTCACATAGTCAATAACAGCACCAACACTGAAATCCAGGTGTCTGAACACAATGCTCTTTTCTCTCCACCATAAGATACTTATCAAGGGTTAATATCAATATGCCTCTTAGATACTTGTTGCTCCTATATGCTGTGTAAATAAAGACCACAACTTTTCTGAGTGCATTATTGATTTGGGGCAGTAATACAGCAATTCTTCTATCTCAACAACAGTTTTTTTCCCAGTGCATTGCACATGTTTCCTACATTTAGGCAGAGGAAAAAAAACCTAGCCAGTAGATTTTCCCACAAAGTTAGCTACCTTCAACAGTCTTGTTCTTCTTTTTTAGGTGGTGATTGGGAAAATTGGGGGGTGGAAGCTAATTCTAGTACTTGTGATTAATAATTACACATGTTTGTGTTTATCTTGGCTCATTATATAAAGATTCATCTGTTAAAAGATAACATGTATCATCAGAATTGAACTTTATTTTTTGTACCAGGGATTAAACCCAGAGACACTTAGCCACTGATGTGCATCCCCAACCCTTTTCATTGTTTACTTTGAGACAGGGTCTTGTTTAGAGCCTGGCTAAATTGCTGAGGCTGACTTTGAGATCTTCCTGCTTCAGCCTCCTGAGCACTGGGATTATAGGCTGTACCACCGTACTCAGCTCAAAATTGAATTCTTAATGTGCTGTTTAGGGAAAACAAGAAATGATCCAAGAAGAGCTAGTATCTTAGGTAGACTGGATGATCTGATGACATTTACCTACAAATTCTTAGAAGTTCTCTTTTGAATAAAGCTGAAAGCAGTGGTCAGTTTTCCTCCTTCAGTAAAAGGAAGAAAATTCCTCCTTTTGATAAGAGATCCCCCACTCCTCTGACATATACAGATAAATACTTGCTTAGATTAACTGCTACTTAATCTCAGACTTAGGTTTCTATCTTCCTGTATTCATCCTGATTTTGCTTTCCTGCTTTATTTCCATGAGCTAACTTTATTAAAAAGCATTTCTTTAATCCACTTTGGAATTTTACTCTTACAATTAAAAAAATATTCCTACCATTCCACAAGATATGTGCCACCTTTTACATACAGAAACAAGGTAGCTGGCCCAAGTGAGTTGTCTCATCTACACTCTAGTTGATGATTTTGTGAAATGCTAGATGAGTGGAACGTGGCGGGGGGGGGGGGACATTTTTTTTCCCCATCAGATTGATTAAGGTCTTGCAACCATAGAAAGTCAAGGTCCAATGGTTATAGAATCCATAAACCTCATTCACATCACTCTTTATAGTTTTGAGAAACTGACAAATGACCTGATTGGCTGACTCAAAAGCTGCCTTGGTCCTTACTTCCCACTTCCATTCCTGACATTTACAATCTGGAAGAATTGAAATTGCTTCAAATGGGCTTTAATGATGCCTGTCTCTGACAACAAAGCAGGTGACAATTTGCTCTTCTTGTAAAGACTATTTTAAAAAATTCCAAATAAATGTTGTTTGCAGATATAACTGAAGCTTGCATTCAAATATTTTTCTATTCTAAAAACCAATATCATGAGTAATCTGGAAAATAAAACCACCCCTGCACAAATAAATGCTAACTAAACAGTTATTTTTTTCTCCCAGATACATAATAAATGCTGACCTTTCCCTAGTTATTTGTATAGCTTAACATAATTAATTGAAAATAATTCTGTAAACCATTTGTATTTTCAAGATATAAAGTAATAATGCATTAGTCCATTCCAGTTCCTGCAATGGTTAGCGTTTTAAAGTAGTGTCTTACTCATTTGTAAAGGGAAAGTTAGCACTTGTGTGTTTTGTTATTCTCTTATTTATTTATTTATTTATTTACTTACTTACTTACTTATTTTTGATACAGGGGATTGAATCAGGGACATTTAACTACTGAGCTGCATCCCCAGCATTTTTTTTTTTTTTTTGATTCAGGGTCAAGCTAACTTGCTGAGGCTGGCCTTGAACTTGCATCAACCTCCCAAGTGGCTGGGGATTACAGGTGAATGCCACCACACTCAGAACTTTCAGGTTGTTGAGGGGGAAAAAAACTGGATATTGTTATTTTCTTGGTTTCCTGTTACCATTGTTGGAGGCAATTTTAGGATATTGCAAGTGGAGGGATGGCAGTTACCATTTGAAGCTGAAATGGGTTATGTCTAGGACAGATGGAGATATATTCATCTTTGCTGGCTCTAAAGCACTTTCCATGGAATATGTTAGCCTCAGCTACACACAGAAAGCTAACACCAAAGCAGTGGTCACTGGCTCACCCTGGGTTGCTTTTAACCCTGTCATGCATGTAGCACATTGTTGGCATCACTGTGATTAGTCCTAGAGAAGCTTCCTGGAATAAATGAATTGTATATGGTCTAAAGGGATTAACAGAAGTTTAAAAATGAGAAAGAAGAAAGAGAGGGTAAAGAAATTAATGTAAATCCTGTCAATTTTTTTATTTAGGGAAAATAAGAATTTGTAAACTTACATACAGTCCATACTTATGAGACCATTGCTTAAAGACTATAAATTATGTAAATATATTAATAAATTTTAAGTTGCGTTCAAGCCTCTGAAAATAGTGTTACTGTGAATTTTTGTAGATTAGTGGTGATTAAAGAAATGAACTAGGATGTAGCATTTTCCTAAGAATTATTATTTTATCACTATTTCTTAATAAGTTTATAATAATTTCTGAACAGTCTTCTCAAAGATAAATTTGGTTACTTTATTGTTCATTTTAATGATTTTTGCATGCTCAGGAGCAAATTAACCTATTTAGTTTACTATAGCATTTACAGTTACTCTTTTGGTTAAAAATTGTCACCCTTCACCAATATTTCCAAATGAGAAGACTTTCTTTTTTTTTTTAAAGAAAGAGTGAGAGAGAGTGAGAAAGAGGGAGAGAGAGAGAGAATTTCTTTTTTTTTTTTTTATTCAAAACATTACAAAGATTTCAGAATCACATCGGAGAGAGAATTTCAATATTTATTTTTTTAGTATTTGGCGGACACAACATCTTTGTTTGTATGTGGTGCTGAGGATCGAACCCGGGCCGCACGCATGCCAGGCGAGCGCGCTACCGCTTGAGCCACATCCCCAGCCCCGAGAAGACTTTCTTAATGCAAGTCTGAACTGAGAATTAAGTCACCTGGGTTCTTATCCCTGCTATGCCTCTAGTTATCTGTGCTATCTTAGTAAACAATCTAATGCTACACCTTAAGACCCTAGGAAAGGACAATCTGTTTCAGTAAACATTTTCATCACTGTGACCAAAAGACCTGATAAAACAACTTTAAAGGAGGAAAAGTTTATTTGGATACCATGGTTTCAGAGATTTAGTCCAAAGATGGCCAACTCCACTGCTCTGGGCCAGAGATGAGGCAGAACATCATGGCAGACGAGTGTGAAGGAGGAAAGAAGCTCAAGACTTGGCAATCAGGAAGCAGAGAGAGGACTCTGCTCTCCTAGGAACAAGATATAAGCTCCAAAGGCCTGATCCCAGTAGCTTACCTCCTTCAGACACACTCTACCTGCCTACAATTACTACTCAGTTAATGCATATCAGTGGATTAATTCACTGATTAAGTTAAGGCTCTCATAAGACAGTCATTTCACCTTTAAACTTTCTTACATTGTGACACACACGAGCTTTTGAGGGACATCTCATATCTATACCACAACACAAATTAATTCCAAAATAAGTAGAAGATAGGAAATAATTAAGATTGGAGCCCAAATTAGTAAAAATGAGAATTTAAAGAAATAATACACCAGATTAATAAAACAAAGAGTTGGTTCTTTGAAAGAATAAACAAAATTGATAAATCCTAATTCAAATTAACCCAAAGAAAAAGACCCAAATCAGCAAAATTAGAGATGAAATAGGAGATATCACCACAGACACCTCTGAAATCCAAAGATCATTAGAAACTATTTTTTAAAAATTCATACTCCAATAAACTGAAAAATCTAGAAGATATTGACAAATTTCTAGACACACATGAACTGCCGAAATTGCACCAGGATGATATAGAAAACCTAAGCAGACCAATATCAAGCAATAAGATTGAAGTAACTATTAAAATTCTTTTAACAAAGAAAAGCCCAGGACCAGATTCTCAGCCAAGTTTTACCACACCTTTAAAGAAGAACAAATGCCAGTCTTTCTCAAATTATTCCATCAAATAGAATGGGAGGGAACACTCCCAAATAGATTCTAGGAAGCCAGTATAATGCTGATATCCAAACCACATAAATACACAGCAGGAAAGAAAACTACAATATCCCTGATGAACACAGATGCAAAAATTCTTAATAAAATATTAATAAACTGTATGTATGTGCATTTTCCCATGCATATGGAATGCATAATTAATGTCTTGGATAATTGCCAACAACGTATTAGCAGTGGTTTCCTTGGGGGGTGTGCCTGAGGACAATTTGTATGTGTGTGTATACATGTGTATGTGGGAGTGGTAATCAGAGAAATGTTATTTTTCACATTATGTCCTTCTGTGATATTTCAGTCCTTACATGCCTGTGTTGCTTTCACAAGAAAATCACTTTAATATATATCTTAAACAGAAAATCTTCAAAAAACAAAACAAAACAGTAGCTATCTCTGAAGTCATGATGGTCATGACGCACACAACAGTATCAAGAGATGCTGTTCTTTTGAAACGTCTCTAATAACCCAGATTATCTCTCCTTTCTTCTCCTCTGTGTTTCATAAGACTACAAGTGAATCATACAGCACCTGGGGGCAGATACAGCAGCAAGAGATTACCCAGGCCAGGTCCCTCTTTTCAAAGAGATAAATTATTTAAGTGATCTGGGACACATCATTGCTTATCAGGCAAATGTAATAACTTTCATTGGGAGAACACTAGTTACCTGTATTCAGTGATTATTTTCTTTACTGTTTAGTCACAATGTCTACAGAAATAAAAATGAATTCAGCCTGGCACAGTAGTGCATGCCTGTAATCCCAGTGGCTCAAAAGCCTGAGGCAGGAGTTCAAAGCCAGCCTCAGCAACTTAGTGAGACACCATACAACTTAGCAAGACCCTGTCTGAAAAAAAAACATTAAAATCCAAAAATAAGGGCTGGGGACATCGTTGAGTGGATGTGCACCCATGGGTTCAATCCCTAGTACCAAAAAAAAAAAAAATTTAAATATTCATTGTTTATTATGAAGTACTTTTACATACATTGTCACAATTTGAGCCTCACAGTGACCTTGATCAGGAAACTGAGACTCAAGAAGATGTATACGTACTGTGAAAATGGAAAGAGGGGAAGAAAAAGTAACATTTAGTGAGCACCTACTATGTACTAGTTATGATGCATAACTTCCTTCATTTTATCTTCACAATATATAGGGGTTATTTTTTTTTCATCTTGTAGATGAGGAAACTGAGACTGAGAGAGGTTCCCTCAAAACATAGTTCAAAACTTTAAAGAGCCAGAATTCCAAACCAGCACTTCCTTTGTAAGGGTAGTATTCTCTCCATTAACCTGTTGAGATCTCTGCAACATTTCCCTGATGGGTCTTGAATTCTCCTGATATGACCCTGAAATTTACAGAATCCTGCATGTGATAATTTCAAAATTTCTCTCCCAAGCTCCTGTGAGCAAGAATCATTGCAAATGTGAACAGAGGAATTCTGAGATTTAGTTAACAAAAAAATCACTATTTCAGAATTAGTCTTTTGTTCCTGTGGTAGTGGGCAGGGAAAAGAGCAGTTTATTTTTGTGGTAATTTCTTTTAGTTAAAACACTGAACATAAAGGAATGTATATGAATGATTCTATGATACACCCTATTGGAAGACAGAGGGGGAAATCTGGAAGTAATATTCAATGGGTCTAGAGTTTCAGTACTGCAAGATGAAAAAGTTCTAGAGATCTATTGTATAATAATGTGAATATACTTAATGCTCCTGAACTTTACACTTAAAATGGTAAAGAATATAAGTTTTATGCTATGTGCTTTTTAAACTGATGCTTTAAATTAAAAACAAACCCTATTAGAGAGTTCTGGAGATTTCTGGATAATGTTCAAGAAAGAAAAATGAAAGTGAGAGAGAGGTGATGAGCATGCTGTTTTCTTCATTCTAACACTGTTAAATTTATGACTTGCTTTTACCCTTGTAGCCAATGCAGACAGAGAATGTTCAGATTGTGTACCTAAATCTATTGTATTCATGACAGGTGAGAAACTAAGCCACAGAACTCATAGTAATAGTGAGGAGTAAAGGCGTTGACCATCTCCTGGCACCTATGATCTAATTGTGAAACAATCCAAATGACTTGAGCCCTCAAAAAATTGTTTTGTTCAAAAACATTTACATGTCAGCTATATTTGGACACACCACTAGATGGTACAAAAACATAGTTTTCTGATAATGGTTTTGTCATGTTGTGAAGACAATGACAGAGTATTAATTTGAAAAAGTCTGAAATATGTTATTTGTGAAATTGGAAAATGAAACACATTAGAATAACATCTTGATAAAATAGCATTACATTTTCTTTTTCTGTTAGTTTACTTCCAGCTAAGCTAATGACAGAAAAGGCATATTCAAGGAAGATAATTTAGACACACTGCCAAAATTTCCCAATTGTGAAATTTTGTTTTTTTGTGTTCTAAAATCTTGTTGCAGTGGTGATATGTCCACCCAACTAGCTAAACCTCAATAACATCCAGAATTTTGAAATTATAGTAGGACAATCTCCAATTTTAGATCAGAAAAGCTTGATATCTTGATAATATTTTATCTTTTCTGAAAAGAGAAATGTTTTCGAGTTCCAAAAGGAATGCATCAGGGTTCCACTTGTATACAGTTGAAAAACAGTACAAATCTATGATCTCAAATGTCAAGTTTTCTTCTGGAATGAAACTAAAGCTTGAAAACAAGGACAAAAATGAAAATCTCTTCCATCTGAAAAAAAATTTAAAATTCATATTGAACAATTTTGGGGTGAAAGGGGAAAAATCATAACTATAGATTTCCTGAAAGTAATTTTGATGAAAATACTATGCATGAGAGTCATTGAGATACATTTAAAGCAGTGGCCAGAGGAAAATTCGTAGCTTTAACTATCTACAACAATGGAAATAAACAAATAAAAATAAATGAATTAAATTCTCTCTCTTTTTTAGTTATAGTTAGACACAATACCTTTATTTTATTTATTTACATGTAGTGCTGAGGATCAAACACAGGGCCTCGCATGTGTCAGGCAAGCACTCTACCACTAACACCAGCCCCTAAATTCTCAACTTGAAAAACTAGAAAAAGAACAACAAGGTAAACCAAAAGGGAGTACAGGGATGGATATTAATAAAGATAAAAACAAAAATCAAGGTTTCCCTTGGGGACAGTGAGTAGTGGCTAAGTGGGGGTGTAGGATAATGGTGCTTGTAATGTTCTATATTCTGATTTGGTTGATGTTTACACCTGTGTTTTCTGTTTCCAACAATTAAGCTGACCACTAAAGATTTGTGCCTTTCCTATATGTATGTTAAACTTCATTAAAACATTTACCAAAGCACTGGGGATTGTAGCTCAGTGGTAGAGTCCTTTCCTAGCATATGCAAGGAAGGCCCTGTGTTCAACCCAGTACTGTGAAGAAGTTTACTCAAAAATAGACAATATAATTTTATTATTTCGTTTCCTCCAGTACATTATTCTTTTCCTGATGTTTGCCATAGTATCTTTCACAGAATAGGCACTCAACAAATACTGAATCTCCTTTAATGTTATTGTATATCCTACCATTAGATCTGTCATTATTGAAATTTGAGGAAATACATAATAACAGCATTAATATTTTCTCAATATTAATAATGAGTTTTATTAATTATTATAATTAATATTGTTATAATATTTATTATTTTATTTATTATTATTCATAATTTTATTTACACTATATAATATTGTATAATGTTATATTATGTATAAATATTATAATTTATATTATTGTTTAAGATGGTATTATTTTATTAATTATTAATTAAAATAATTATAATTATTAACTCATTACCAATGAGTTAATAGTGAGTTTTTTTCCTCAAAAGATGAAAGACTAACAGTAATAGTTAAGCTATACCCCCAGCCCTTTCTAAATTCTATTTTGAGACCAGGCTTCCCTCAGTTGCTGAGGCTAGCCTCAAATTTGCCATTGTCCTGTCTCATAATCCCGAGTAGCTGGGATTACAGGAATGTGCTACCATGCCTGGCTGAATCCTTGATTTTAATACAAGTGAAATAGATTGCTTGGATCAAGGAAGAGATGTAGATCACATGTATACTTGGAAGGTCTCCTGTCCTGGGAATGTTGACTATCTTACTGATAACAAAGACAAAGGGGAACATCTTGCTCACGTTCATCTGCAGTAACCAACAATCCTGGTTTCCCTTGACTGCCCTGGTTTTAGCAGTTAAGGTCTCATGTCCCAGGAAAACCCATTCCCAGGCAAATTGGAACAGTTGGTCATACCATATTACTTTACATGCATTATTTCATTAGCCTTCACAATAACCTTGTTAGTTAGGAGCTATTATTGTTTTCATTTTCCTAATGAGAGATTGAGGCTAAATTACTTGTGTAACATCACACAGCTAGGAAGTAGTGCAGTCTCAACTCTAGCCCCTGGTTGAACTGACTTAAAAGTCAACATTCTTTCCACTCTACTGTAGCTGCAAAGAGCCAAAATAGAGAGGTAATCTCAGTCAATGAAGACTGAATTACTGAAGTCTTCCAATTTGAAAGGATATTCTTCAGCTTTTCCAGAGAATGAATGAGAGAATTCAAGACTAGCTGAGAGAATTGAAATTGAATTAGTTCCTTGACCTGGAGCTGAAAACTGTGATTTAGTGCAGCCCTTCTCGGGAGGTGGTCATTAAAGCCTTCTGCTGTCATTGGATCTGGAATGTCCTCAAAGGCCCATTATGACAAAGGCTTGGTTGCCAGCCTGTGCCATTACTGGGAAGTGGTAGAACCTTTAGGAGGTGGGGCATAGTTAAAAGAAGTTAGATCATTGGGAGTATGCCCTTGAAAGGGACATTGAGACCCCTATTCCTGATCCCTTTCCTGGATGCCATGAAGTAAGCAGCTTTGTTCTACCACATGCTCCATGCCATGATGATCTGTCTTTTTCACAGGCCAAAAAACAATGAAGTCAAATTACCATAGACTGAAATCCCTGAAACTGTGAGCCAAAATGAACCTTTCCCCCTTCTTTCAAATTCTTTATGTTGGGTACTTTGTCACAACAACTGAAGGCTGACTAATCCACCTTTCTATGCTGAAAAGCTTTGTAGATTTCTCTCTAGATAGAGGAGTGAATACCTATGTCCTATTAAATTCATTAACAAAGGGTTAAATTCCAACAGGACTTGGAGCAGTTCCTCTGAGCAGTTTCTAGATAACTCACCAAGCAGGAAGGCCAATATCTACCCAGAGTAGAATCAGTCACTGTTTGAGCCAACTGTCATTTTTCCCCAAATGACCCATGAAGACCTAGCTGGGAGCACCGTTGTATTTCATTGGAAAATCAGAATCATGACTGTTTTCTGATGTTTAAGGTTCATAAACCCAGGTTTCTATTATAGATGCAAAGATATGAGAAAATGCATGGTTGGAAGTTCCAGGATGAAACATTCAGGAGACACTTGGAAAGATCTGGACAGAGATGGTAAAAGATGAACATGAGAACAAGTAAATGGAAACATAGATGGAAGTAGTGATGCTTCCCCAAACCAATAAAAGAGTATATGAAACTATATTCAAGCAGAGCCATGATACAACATTCTGGAATGTATAATAAGCACACCATTTGAACATTTCCTCATTATTTACCCAGAAGCACAGCTGAAAAGATTTCAGATCTCTAGAAAAACAATTTATCATGCTCTAATCACTCTGTACCATGACAGGTAGAGAAAATTCCAGTATTAACATGTTTGCTTGCATCATTGACATTGAGTTTGATTTCATCCTCAAAAGCTGAAGGATAGTCAGTCTTCAAAATTCCATTAGCAACTATCTCTGATTGTTGATGACATGAAACTATATCTAGAAGGCCCAAAACATTCCACCAGGAGAATTCTAGAGTTGACAAATGAATTCAGCAAAGCAACAGGATACAAGATCAACACTCAAAAATCGGTAGCTTTTCTATACTTCAACAGTGATTCAGTTGAGAAAGAAATCAGGAAAACATTCCTTTCACAATAACCTCAATGAAATAAAATAAAATAAAATTCCTGATAGTTAATCTAACCAAGGAGGCAAAAAACAAACAAACAAACAAACAAAAAACCTCTGCAATTAAAAGTATAGAACTTTGAAGAAAAAAATTGAGGAGGACTTCACATATTCTTAGATAGGCAGAATTAATAATGTCAAAATGGCCACACTGCTGAGAGCAATATACAGATTCAGTGCAATCCTCATCAAAATAACAATGACATTCTTCACAGAACTAGAAAAAAACTGTTTTTAAATTAATTTGGAAGAATAAGAGACCCAGATAGCCAAAGCAATTCTTTTTAAATTTTTTTAAAGTTGTACCTTTATTTTATTTTCTTATTTATAGGTAGTGCTGAGAATCAAACCCAGTGCCTCACATGCACAAAGCAAGCACTCTACCATTGAGCTACAACTCCAGCCCACAAAGCAATTCTTAATAATAATAATAATTCAGGAAACATCACAATACCTTATCTTAAATTATAGTACAGAGGTATGGTAGCAAAACCAGTATGGTATTGTCATCAAAGTAGACTCCAAGATCAATAGGATAGAATAGAAGACACAGAGAAAAATCCACATACTTCCAGCCAAATGATACTTCCCAAATGTGTCAAAAATATATATTGGAGAAAAGACAGCCTTTTAACAAATGGTGCAGGGAAAACTGGATATCTATATGTAGAAGAATGAAATTAGATCCCTCTCTCACCTTGCACAAAAATGAAACCAAAATGGTTCAAAGACTTAGGAGTTAGACCAAAATCTTGCAACTACTAGAAGAAAACAGAAGGTCAACACTCCATCACATAGGTTCAGGTACTTACTTCCTCCACAAGACACTTGAAGCTCAAGAAATAAAACCAAGCATCATAAGTGAAATGCCATCCAATTAAAAAGCTTCTGCACAGCAAAGTAAAAGATTAAGAATGAAGAACAAGCTTATAGAATGGAAAAAAATCTTTGTCAGCTACTCCCCTGATAGTGGATTTGTATCCAGAATACATAAAGAACTCAAAAAACTCAGCACCAAAATAAAAACCAAATAACCCAATCAATAAATGGGCAAAAGAACTTTATAGAAATTTCTCAAAAGAAGAAACACCAATGACCAACCCATATATGAAAAAGTTTCAACATCTCTAGCAATCCCCTGATGAAAATCAAAACTACACTGAAATTTCATCTCCCTCTAGTCAGAATGGCAATTATCAAGAACATGAATAATAATAAATGCCAGTAAGGATGTGGGCAAAAAAGGTACACTCACACGTTGTTGGTGGAATTGCAAATTAGCATAATCACTCTGGAAATCAGTGTGGAAATTCCTCAAAAAACAAGGGTAGAAGCACCATATGACCCAGTTGTTCAATTCCTTGGTATTCATCTATAAGAACTAAAATCAGGTTACTGTAGTAATACAGTCACTTCAATGTTTATAGCAACACAATTCATAATAGCCAATTTATAGAATCAACCCAGATGCCCATCAATACATGAATGGATCAACAAAATGTGGTGTACATACTCAATGGAATTTTACTTAGTCATAAAGAATGAAATAATGGCATTTGCTGGTAAGTGGATGGAAGTGAAGACAATCATGCTAGGTGAAATAAGCCAGACTCAGAGTTGGATGTTTTCTCTCCTATATGGAAGCTACAGCAAAACAAGGGAAAGAAGGCAGCAGAGGAGGGGATCAGATATCGTAAAAATATAAGTAAGATCAGTGGAGCAGAAGGAGATGGAGAGGGAGGGAGGAAAGAATGAAGGGAAAGCGGAGGGAATGCAGAATTGATTTAACAAAATCATGTTATGTACATATATAAATATACCACAGGAAATTTTGCCTTTATGTATATGTAGAAAGTACCAATCAAAAATAAATAAATAAAGGAGTGAAGGGAAGGTCAGTAGAGTATAGGAGGGAGAATAGGGTGAGGGAGGAGGAAAGGAATGAAATCAAATTCCTTGTATGTGTAATTTTGTCAAAATAAACCCAAGTACTGTGTATAAATATAATGCTCTAATAAAGATTCATATATAGTGGACTGGGGTTGTAGCACAGTGGTATAGTGCTTGCCTAGGATGTCTGAGGCACTGGGTTCTATTCTCAGCATTGCATATAAATAAAATAAAGGTCCATTGATAACTAATAAAAATTTTTAAAAAGGTCCATATATATGTATAAAAATATTCCATTAGCTAATCCCATAACATATAACCATGCAGGAGGTTCCAGAAATTCAGGAACATTATCCTGTTCATAAATCAACATACTTCATGACACAAAAATAACAAATACTTAATGGATATATTAATCAGGCAGAAAAAACTCAACCAGTGAATTCTTCAGCCTTATTGTTACCTGTTACCGGAAGCTAATGGAGTTTGTAATTCTGAACACATTGAAAAGGATCACTCTCTCCCACTTCCTAAAGGAAAGAGCCAGATTTCACAGGGGCAATACCCATGTATGAAGCATGTCTGTTTTCTTTCTTTTTTAATGTATTTTTTAGTTGTAGATGGACACAATACCTTTATTATTTATTATTTTTATGTGGTGCTGAGGATCCAACCCAGGGCCCTGCATGTGCTAGGTGAGCGCTCTACTGCTGAATTCCAGCCCCAGCCCTGCATGTCTGTTTTCTATCATTCCTACCATGGTGTCCTAGTTCAGCCAATGTTTGTTCAATAAATAAATAAGTGAAGATAGCATTTATGCCACTAATAAATTGATATTACGCTTTGCTAAGAGAAGAAAATGAACTTTATAGATCCTACTTCTCTACACACCAAAGCTGAATTAGTTCTCCTCTTCTGAGCTCCCATAGTTCCCTGGGCTCTTCCTGTTACCCCGACACCATGTCCCAGAAGCAGTTATAGAATGTTCATCCCAGCTGACCATTTCCTTGTCTGTCTTTCCAACTAGACTACAATCTGAATCCTCTCCTGACTATCACTGCATCTGTAACACCATGTTTATGAATAACTTAATGCATACAATATTAATTTTACTGTGCGTTCCAGAAGTACAAGTTTGACTTCAAGGAATAATGGTTTTAACATTATTTCTCTAGTCTCCTTGCTCAACCAACTGTGTGACCACAGGCAAATAACTCAGCTTCTGGAGAGCAAGCCTCCGTTAGAGGAGTGGGACCATGAACAGACCTTCAAGCAGAAGGTAGGGGGGTGTCAGGACACTTCCTGACACCAGGGCTCTGAGAGAGGCCTAAAGCTGGAGGGGAAGAGTAGATTGCTTCTCAAAACCAAAATTGTGGGCTGGGCACAGAGGCACATGCCTGTAATCCCAGTAGCTCAGGAGGCTAAAGTAGGAGGATCATGAGTTCAAAGCCAACCAAATCAATGGTGAGTCACTAAGCAACTCAGTGAGACCCTGTCTCTAAATAAAATACAAAATAGGGATGGGGATGTGGCTCAGTGGTCGAGTGCCCCTGAGTTCAATCCATGGTACCAAAAAAAAAAAAAAAAAGAACAAAGTTGCCAGGAGGAGCCTTAATTTTCTTGTGGTTAATGTTGGGACTTGGACAAATGAAGGCTTAATGTGCATCTCCAGTCCCTTTCTGACTTTAGACAATTACCTCATCTCTGTGTACCTCATTTCTTTATCAAGACTTATTTTAAAAATCTTATCATTGCCATTAACTCTCCTTAAAGTGAATTCATAACTGTGCGTGTTTAGAATTTTTACAATGTTTGAGTAAGAAAGGCTACTCTTTGCTGAGCGTTCATCATGGACCAGGCTCCAGGCTAAGTGCTCGAGATGCCTCATCTCATCAAGCCTTTGCAATAACCATTATAATAATATAAGAATCAGTGTGCTGTTTTACAGATAAGTAAATGAAAGGTTGGAGTGGTTTGGTAATTGGTCCAGCCCATACAGCCAGTTAGTTGTAGACCCGAGATTCAAGACTGATTTTGTCTGACTCCAAAGCCCATACTCTCAATCCCTATACTTGATTGCTGCGGAGTAATTAAGGGGTATTAAGGTAGAAACCTGTAACAGTCAAAGAATAATATAAATAAATAGAAAAGCTTTTGCCTTCCCTTAAAAGGCCATTAGTTCCAACCGCACTTTGGTGTTTAATGGAAAAAATAATAAAGTTGGCCCATCAGTTAGTAGAAGTAAACAGGCCACTTGACCAGTATGCTAGGCCCTTGTTCCCACTGGTAGCTAAAATAATTGCCATCCATTCAACCCATTTAATGACTCCTGGCCCAGAGATATGGAGCTTTCATTTGGCTCTTTACCAAGCTGTAGAACATCAAAATAATATGTAGCTGGACAGTTCTTTATTGAACCTTTGCAATCACTGTTGGGGGAAAAAAAAAGCAGAAGTCACTAGCTTTTACCAGGAATTCTTTCAACATTCAATAAGCCCCTTTGTCAGTTGCATTTAACTCCTTATACAGGAAGTAGTAACCACCCTTTATACTGTCCTTCCCAGGACAGTTTCAGACCTCATGGATGCTGTAGGTTAGTTAACATTGGGAATGATATTAGTGACTCAAATAGCTCCTGTTGCCCTAGTTTTGGTCTGAAATTTGCAAATTGCTTAAATGTTGAGGAAGCACATTTTAGTCAAACCACGCTCAATTTCCATCCCTTTAGAGATAGGCCACTTGCTGTGCAAGGTTCAGAGAAGAAAGGAGATGTGGCCCCATCACAGGGGCTTGTTTACAGGCAGGTTTATGCTTGGGGTCTCTGCTGCTCTCTGCTGGTCGCAGGCCATTGCTGTAGTTGCCAAGAAAGTGGCTCATTCAAAGTGCTGTGGCTGGGCTTGTCCTACTACTGTGGCTTTCATTATCACTACCACTACATAGTACTATTTATTGAGTGCTCTTTTAGTGTCAAGTTCTGAGCTAGGTGCTGTGAAGACAGAGATGACAAGACCTGGTCCTTATCCTTGGAAAGCTCAGTCTAATGTGGAAGATAAATTGTCAAAGAATTGCTATAAAATATTGAAAGAGAAAATGGAAAAGCATCCATGTACTGTCTCAATCAACAGTACATTTGTCCCTTGGTATCCACAGGGGATTGATTCCAGAACCCTCTGTGAATACGAAAATCTGAGGATGCTTAAGACCCTTATATAAAAAGATGGAACATTTGCATAGAACCAATGTACATCCTCTGTATACTTTACTCATCTCTAGATTATTTATAATACCCAATATGATGTGTGCTATGTAAATAGTTGTTATACTGTATTGTATATGGAATAATTATTGGAAAAAAGTCTGTATGCATTCAGCATGTTTGCAATTTTTCCCAAGTATTTTTCATCTAGAGTTGGTTGAATTTGAGGGTACAGAACCCAGTGATATGGAGGGGCAACTGTACTGAGTTCCTACTCCATGTCAACTGCCAAGTGAGATTCTGGGAAAACAAGTACAGAGCTTCATCATTTTAACTGTCCACTTGGTACACATCTCATTTGATCATCACAAAAAACCTGTGAGGTTTGTGGGGCAGATTAATATTAATAATAGCTTCATGTTGTAGATTAGGAAACTGAGACCCAGGAAAGGTTGCATAAGTTGCCAAATGGAACATAGCTAGTTTCTAGATTATAGAGGCATGGACTTGGTGTGACTTAACAGTTCTCTCCCTCTGTGTCATACTACATTGCCTTGTCTGCTGAGAGGTCAGTAGGATAACAGTTAAGATCAAGTGCTCCTAGAGTCAAGATGCCTGGGTCCAAACCCAAGCCGTGCCACTGTCTAGCATCAGGCAAATTACTTGACTTTCCTGTGACTCATTTTCCTGATCTTTAAATGGGAAGAATTAACAGTACTTAACTTGTAAGTTTATTTTGAGGAGTAAAAGTCTATACCAGTCATAACATCAATACAATAAATAAATGTCAGCTTTAACGTCACTGTCAACCCATGAGGCAGAACAACTATGGGCAAGTGTGAAGAGGAAGTGTGCTGTAAATTTAAGGAAGGCACTGAGTGCTGCAGAAGTCCCATCTGATTGGCTACTCTTCCTTGGTGAACAGGAAAAACCCTTTGGCTTTCTATGTAGAGTCCATTCATTTTTCAGTCCTCCAGGGACAGAACCCCTTCTTCTTGTCTCCTAGAGTACAGAAGTAATGGGGCTACAGAGAGTGGAGGAAGTCATTCTGCTCTGGAGAGCTGATCTTTGCCTCAGAAGGGACAAAAGGCAGAAGGAAACTGTCAGAGGGTGCAGACTTTTAAGAGTCTGTTATAGAGGATTTATCATTGAACAAAATTCATCTTACCAATATCTTCAAAACAGGGTCAGTGTGGGCTTGTACTGGGAATGTGGGCAGAGATTTAATTATATAATAGTATTTATTTATTTATTTTTAAAGAGAGAAATTTTTTTTAATATTTATTTTTTAGTTTTCGGCGGACACAACATCTTTGTTTGTATGTGGTGCTGAGGATCAAACCCAGGCCGCACGCATGCCAGGCGAGCGCGCTACCGCTTGAGCTACATCCCCAGCCCCTATAATAGTATTTAAATCGGACCTTCTCTACAGCCAGATGAATGAGACATTGTGCTCCATTTGTGTACAATGTGTCAAAATGCATTCTACTGTCATGTATACATGTTTAGAACAAATTAAAATTTAAAAAATAAATTGGATCTTCTCTCTGTCACAGCTTTCTAGGATCCTGTAAAAATCTCCTTCTCCTCCTTTTCTGTTTCTCCTTAAATATTCCTGATATGTTCTCTTTTAACTCCTTTGTGAGCTCTTCTTTCTTTATCACCCCTTAAATGTTAGTGTTCCCCAGGGATCTTTCTTTGGCCTACTATCCTCACACATTATACCCTTCTCTCAAGTGATCACATCCTTTCCATTAACATTAATGGCCATCTATCTCTACATTGATGGCTCCAAAATCTTTGTCTGTTCTCAAGACCTCTCTTTAGACTCCAGACTCATCATCCACCTGTCTACTGGCCACCAGTTCCCAGAGGCCCCTCAATCATCAGTCCCTGCCAAGTATGTTCCTACTCCTGCATTTTCTGAATCGTTTAATGACAACATCATTAACCCAGCCAAGCAAGATAAGAACTTGGAAATAAATTCCATGTTTTATTGAGACATAATTCACATACCATAATAGTTACCCTTTTACCATGTACAATTTAGTGCTTTTTTAGTAAATTCATTTAGTTTCCCAAGAGGCCCCCAAACTCAGGTTTAGAACACTTTTTCACTTACAAAAATATTTATCTTATCATTAGCAATCTTTCTCTATTCCTCCATCAGTCCCTAGAAACAACTAATGTGCATTCTGTCTGTCTGGTAGGATTTACTTATTCTGGATATTTCAATATAAATATAATCACACTTTATGGAATAATTTGTGACTGGATTCTTTCACTTAGCATTAATATTTACAAGTTCATCTATGTTATAGTATGCAAATCCTTTCTTACTCCTCCTCTTCTTCTTTTTCATTTTTCCTCCTCCTCCTCCTCTTCCTCCTCCTCCTCCTCTTCTTGTTTTTGTCCTTGAAATTAAGCCTAGGGATGCTTTGCCACTGAGCCACATCCCTAACCCTTTTTATTTTTTATTTTGAGACAAGGTCTCACTAAGCTATCAAGGCTGGTTTTGTATTTGTGATCCTCTTGCCTCAATCTCCCATGTCCCTGGAATTAGAAGCATGCACCACCATACCCTCCTTCATTTCTTTATGGCTGGAAAATTCCATTATATGAACATACCACATTCTGTTTATCCATTTATCATTTGACAGGCATTTGGGTTATTTCTAGTTTTTAGCTATTATGAATAATGCTGCTGTGAATATCTACAGTTAAGTTTTTGTGTGGTCATATGTTTTCAATTCCCTTGAGTGTACACTTAGGATTGAAGTTGCTGGGTTACTTGGTAAATTGGTTTAAACTTGTGAGGAACCATTAAACTGTTCTTTTTTTCAAAGGCATAGATAGTTTATTTGGAAAAGTAGATACATATCCAAGGAAGAATGAGGGTAATATTAAGAAAGAGGCCTATAAGAGTAAAGCAAGTAATGCATGTTCAAGGGAGAATGCAGGCATTTTCAAGATGAGAGATGACTGCTAAACTATTTTCCAAAGTTAATGCACCATTTTATAACTTCAGAGCAAAGTATGAAGATTTAATTTTCTTTGAGAGTCATTCTTGATTCCATCTTTCCCTGAGTCCATAGTTAATCAATGACCCAAGTCTTGCCAATAATGCCAATAATGCTGCTGAAAACCATTCCTTGTTCTCTAGTCCTATCACTGCTGCTATTGGAGAGTTCTACATCATTTCTCACCTAAACTATTGCAATAGCCTCCAAACTTATTCTTGCCTCTGTCTGTTCCTCTATCTGTTATCAGAGTGAGCTTTCTAAAATAGGCACCTGAAAATATCATTGATCTGCAGTGACTCTCAACCTTGGCTGTCTAGAATAAACACTTGGACAGATTTCAAATATCCTGATGCCCAGTCTGTACCCCAAGCCAGTTAAATCAGAATCTCTGGAGGTGGTGTCCAGACATCAGTATTCTGAAAGCGCTCTAGGTGATTCCAATGTGTAGCCAAAATCAGAGACACTGCTTTAGTTGCTCTAAAGTGCTCATAAAATAAAGTTAAAACTCCCTATCATGGTCCATGGGTCCTTCATCATCTGAACACTGCTTACTTCTTCATGTGCATCTCATACCCGACCCTGTCTAATATTTACCCCCTAGCCACACTAATTTATGCATTATCTCCATCAGAAACCTATTTTTCCTTCCCTGTCTCCTCGGTCTTGGATTTCTTTCCCAGCTCTACTTTACTTAGGGTGATCCTTGAGAAACTCTTCCCTTATCATTTCTTTCTTGGCCTGTGTACTCCTTCAGCCCTGTTGTAATTGTCTTCCCCAGAAGACTGAGACACTCTTCCCAACTTAGCTGGTTTCTTCATTTCTCACCACCATCTGAAATTTTATCATGTATTGTATGAAGTGCTACTGCATGAATGAAAGGCCCCAGAAGAGTTGCAACACAGCACTTTGTTAGGTGCTATCCTAACAAACAGTGAGACCCTGAAGGCAACTGGGCCAGAGTAGACAAGGACTTCAAATGTGCAGAAATGGCCTGGTCACACCATTGCACAGATCCCCCAGACAGGAAAATCTTAAGGTGCCACCAGACTTTGAGCTCAACCAAAGAAGATGACCCTTGACTAGAGCACATGAAGCATGAAATAAAGTAGGACCTAATATGAAGCACAGAACATAGCAGATCCTTTTCCTAAAACTGCAAAAGGGAGGTACCATTTGAAGTTGAATAAAGGATTCTAGTGTGGGGCAGATTGAAAAACTCTCCCTCCTTGAGCCCATGCCAGTGTTCCATCTCATCACTGGGGCTTCCATATGTTTATCTCTCTGCCTTATCTTAACCTTGAATCTCAGAGAAGTCTTGCTCTGATCAGTCTATACCTGCCTACATGACTCTCATATCTTAACTCCATCTTGATCACCTGGTAGCAACTTATAAGCCAACCACACCAAGTGGAAAGCCCATGAGCTCTCAGAAGCCCATATCTCTAAGAAGGTCTTCACATAGAATGTCTATATCAAGGCCCAGATTTGAATCCTTGATTAGGTGATTTCTCTATATTTATCTCAATGCTAAAATGACGTACTAACATTGCCAAAGACTGAATGCTTGTCTGCCAAAAAATTCATATGATGAAACCTAATCTTCAAGATGGTATATTAGGATGTGAGATTTTGGGAAGGTTATTAGGTCATAAGAGTGCAGCCCTCATGAATGGAATCAGTGCCCTGGTAAAAGAGTTCCCAGAGAGCTCAATTGTGCCTTCTGCCAGGGGAAGACCCTTGAGAAAGTAGCTGTCTATGAACTAGGAAGTAGCACCTCACCAGACAATGAATCTGCTGACACTTTGATTTTGGGCTTCACAGCATCCAGAACTGTGAGAAATAAATGTATTTTGTTTATAAGCCTCCTACTCTATGATATTGTTACAGTAGTCTTATTAAATTAAGAAAAATACTAGCACTAATACTTAGTGTATTATTGCATGTTAGCTATAAGAGAAAGAACCGTTTGAAGAAACACAAGGCTATATAGACATGAGGGTCCTTTATCATTTCTGGTATGCTTTATCGCTTTTTAATTCATGGTTCTTAACCTTGGCTGCACATTGGAATTACCTAGGGAATTTTTAAAAAATACCAACAGCTATAAGTAAATCAATCAATGAAGTTACTTAATTAAATTTAATAAATAAACTGCTTATTCCTTGAGCTCACTTCCAGACATTATGATTTAATTTGTTTGGAGAACTTCTCTGGCATCAAGGTTTTTAAAAGTGCACCAGCTGATTATAATATATTGGAAGGATTGAGACCACTGCCTTAGGTCTCCTTTCTAAGCCCCGAACACACTTCCCTGACTTGGTTCCAGAAACTTCACAATGGTGATGTTATGACTTGGTCTTAGAGTGGTTTTAGTGCTCTCCCTCACTCCTTCTTTTGCCCAGGATCTTAGAGACTACTCTAAGGACAATATTTGAGAACAACAGCTAGCCCTCTCCCTGTGTTTTCTTCCCTTCTGGCTTTGAGAGTTTATATTCATTATGCCACCTTCATCGGCAAAAGAGCCTAGAACTCTTTTTGTGCAGGCTGGCCTTTTAAAATCGTCCCTGTTGGCTCTTATTTTTGGCTTGCTCTTTCTGTGTTCAAACTGAAAGCCCAAAGTGAGAGAAACCCACAGAACAGAGTGACTCGCTGGGGTTTGGTGCAAAATCTTACAACACCCACTTTCCAATCAAGGGTGACTAAATTATGAAGTAGCATCGCCCCCACCCCCTGCTTTTTAGTTCCTCACAATGCCTGCTATCACCTATTTTATAATTAGTATTGATTAGCTTGAAAAAGAGCTTCCTTCCTGAATTAGGTCTCACAACTATATTTTCCAAATTGTGACCTTAAATTGCAGATCAGATTAGGTTTTTTGTTTGTTTGCTTGCTCCCACCCCCACCACCATTCACCAAGTCTCTGAAACACATTTTCAATGAAGCATCTTGAAAGTAGACTTAGGATGTTTCTGCAAACAAATAGAATAGCACCTAAGCTTGTGTTTCTACCAATGGTCTTTTGTGGGAAAAGATGAACAGCCATGGGGGACCAAAGTTCAAGTTTCACTTACAGAAAACTGGATACACTTCTTTAGGTGAAATTGACAGCTTGTATTCCAGGGTCAGGGATTACCAAATCAGGAGGTCTCTTGTTTTCAATAAGAGGATTTTAGGGTACACAGTATGGATAGTTTTGAAACATTTTCCCACCAGTATATTACTGGCCAAGACAGATTCCACTGCAAGCCCTCTCTCTGAGAAGGTTCCCCTCATGAAGTGTCCCACTTCCTTTTCAAAATTTGCTTATTCTGCTCATCAGCAAGAAAATGAAAATGTCTTTTTCACTCTCCATAATCATCTTCCCAACTCAGCAATTTATGATATCTTTATCACTTTGATTTATCAAATGATTTGAAATGTCAACTCATTGAAGATTTGTAGGGGGCTTCTGGATAGTGTCACCCATTACCCTGAAAAGTCAATGGATTTCAACTCTCTGAATGGATGTCAGAGAAGGACAAAGCTGACCTGTGGAATCACCTCCTGCCATTCTTCTCAATGGAGTGTTTCAAGGTAACTTGGGCACACTCATTGAGAAAGCCACATCTCCTGCCAGTTTGAATGGCATCATCTACGCAAGAAGTAAAATAGTCACTGAGGGAAGACTTTTCCCCCAACTGTGATTTCTTAGAGAACCCTGAAATTTTCCCCAATGCTTTATGAAGCAGAACCTTTCGATCCCAACCACAGTCTTGTCTTATTGGATTGGCAAGAACCCCAGCAAACTGACAAATGATGTTGAGTACTTTATGTGAGACCTTATTAATTATTCTATGAGGATAGCCTCACATGATCTGGACACAGAGGTAGGAAGCACTCATTGCATTTATCAGCTGTTATGAGTACTAGAATTCTCTTCCAGGAGTCCCTCCTATAGCTGAAAGGTAGGCTCACTATGGTTGGGATTTGGCCTCAAACATAGTGTGACTGTGGCTCTATACTCTTGGTGGCTAACCTGGTGCTCCAGGGCAATCAAAATCATTACAAGAAACCTTCGGAAAATATTCAAACATTCCTATTGGGCTGGAATCTAGTTAGCTCTAATGGATCTTGGCATAATTGGGTATGTAAGGCTTGGATAGACAAGAATTCTCTTTTGCTGCATGGAATTTGTTGTGAATTTGGCATTAAGATCAAACCTGTACTATGTTGCTTGCTTCTTCAGGAGAAAAGTTGGCTCTAGTCTCTAAAGGGGAGGATGGCACATAGCAGAGCCTCATTCAGTTTCTAAGTGGGGAGTGGCACATTAGCTTAACATGGAGGAAGCTAGTAGTGAAGTGCAATATATAATGGAGATCTGACCTTGTTCTTAGCTGAGGTTTGTGTGGCTTCCTGTAGAGTATTTACCAAGTGGCCTTTGTGGTTAAAAACACACTGGATTCTCAACTCTTTTAAAACTGAGAACAAAATGATGGATATGCCTGGCTGCTTCCAATGAACATTAGCAAGTGCCTCCTCTATGCCAGATGCTGGAGGTAGAGAGAGGAGCGAGAAAGGCTATCTCAGTTCTCAAGTTCACAGTCTACTGAGGGAGAGTAGTGTGATGGAGTCAGGGCCTACAGGCTGATGAAAGTTGGTAGATGATTAGAAATCTTACAAACCAGTTGTTAAACACATAGTTTTTTTAAAAAAAATAAGTTATACCATCAGTCTTCTGTATCTCTGGGTTCCACAAACTGTGCATTTAACCAATTGTGAATAAAAAATACTTTTTTAAAAAATTGCATCTTTGGGCAGGGGGTACTGGGGATTGAATTCAGGGGTACTTCACCACTGAGCCACATCCACAGCCCTATTTTGTGTTTTATTTAGAGACAGGGTCTCACTGAGTTACTTAGCACCTCACTGTTGCTGAGGCTGGCTTTGATCTCACAATCTTCCTGTCTCAGTCTACTGAGCAGCTGGGATTACAGGCATGCACCACCATGCTTGGCAAAAAAAAATGCACCTTTACTGAACATATACAGACTTTTATCTTGTAATTAGCCCCAAGCAATGCAAAAAAAAAAACAACTATTCACATATAATTTACATTGTATTAGCTATGATAAGTAACCTAGGGACTGGGGGCATAGCTCAGTAGTAGAGCACTTGTGTAGTATATGCAAGACCCTGTATTCAATCACCAGCACTGTAAAAAAAATAATAATCTAGAGATGATTTACAGTATATGGGAGGGTATGCATAGGTTATATGCAAATACTATATCATTTTATATAAGGGACTCGAGCATCTTCAACATTTGTTATCTGAGGGGAGACCTAGAACCAATTTGTTCTGGATTTTGAGGGACAACTAAATAAACTGGCAGATAAATAAAATATATTTAAAACAGAGTTCACAAATACTCAAAATTTCTCAATGCCTAATTATTTTGCTTCCTTTAATGACTATCTGTGCTTTTGAGGTTATCTGCATTTATTGAACCAATATGATGGAAATTCTATACAATATAATAATGTGCTGCTGCTTGGCCACTTCTCTTCAACTCAATGTTGTGTGACCTCATGTCATTATATTGAAATTAGCTATGGTGAGGTCATGGAAATTGGCAATCAGTACGAACTAGGAAGTTATTTTTCCTTTCATAAAACCAATTATTAAACATTTACCAGCACACCACTGGAGATAGACTACCAAATAGATGATTACAGTAAATGCAGTGGACCACATAGCTGTGGGATTTTAGTCTAGGGTGAAGCAGTGTGGGAAAGCATTGAGAAAGGCTTCACATAAGGGGAAGCGATTGAGCAAAATTCTGACAGGTAATTAGGAGTTAAGGCCCAGAAGCAGCATAGGGCAGAATTGATTGAATATAAAAGATGTAGTCTTTTCTCTCAGGGACTCTCAGTCTAGTGGGAAATAGGTAGAAGAATGTGCAAGGACCAATAGCCTAAGTGGTCTTCTAAGGCTGTGACAAGAACACAGAAGAGAATACTGTGCTGATGTATTGGAAGAGAATGTGGGAGGAGGGGATGTGGCATCTTATGCTAAGATCAAAAGAGGACTAGGATTGAGGAGGCTGAGGCAGGAGGATCACGAGTTCAAAGCCAGCCTCAGCAACTTAACAAGGTGCTAAGCAACTCAGTGAGACCCTGTCTCTAAATGAAATACAAAAAAATGGCTGGGGATGTGATTCAGTGGTTAAACATGCCTGGGTTCAATCCCTGGTACCAAAAAAAAAAAAAAAAAGAAAAGAAAAGAAAAGAAAGAAAGACCTAGAAATAGCCTCTCTTGAAAATAGAGATAGAAAAGTAATGTCTTCTTATATATTAAAATACATTGCCAACATATTCAGCATAAAAGTAATCAGAGCTTTTGAAAGGAATTTTCAAGAAGTGCTTCACTCTATTTGAGAACTTATATAGTCCTTGAAATCTTGCCTTGTGAGTAGGTGAGGAGCTTAGTTTTTGTTGAAGCCTCCCACTAAGTATAGGATTTGCTTTCCAACAGTGCTGATGAGGGTTTCCAAGGTCTGCCTGAATACTGTAGGTATGGGGACTGGGGGAGAAGAAAAATGGAGTGCATTTGTTTAATTAGGAACTAAATGAAAGAAAGAGTTCATTTGGAGGGGGGACTACTGAATCTTACATTCAAAAGTCTAGGGGTCAGAATGCCAATTATCAAGAATACAAGAAACAATAAATTTTGGTGAGGATGTTGGGGGAAAGGTACACTCTTACATTGCTGGTGGGATTGTAAATTGGTGTAACCACTCTAGAAAACAGTATGAGATTCCTCAGAAAACTTGGAATTGAACCACCATTTGACCCAGTTATCCCACTCCTTAGTATATACCCAAAGGACTTAATATCAGCATACTACAGTGATGCAGCCACATCAATGTTCAGCAGCTCAATTCACAATAGTCAAGCTATGGAACCAACCGAGGTGCCCTTCAACAGATGAATGGATAGAGAAAATGTGATATATATATATATATACACACACAATGGAATATTACTCAGCATTAAAAGAGAAAAAAATTATGGCATTTGCTGGTAAATGGATGGAACTGGAGACTATCATGCTAAGTGAAATAAACCTATCCCCAAAAAACCAAAGGCTTAATTTTTTCCCCTGATATGTGGATGAATACACAATAAGTGAGGGGGGGCAGGAAGAAGTTCACTGGATTAGACAAAGAGGAATGAAGGGAAGGGAGGGGGATGGGAATAGGAAAGACAGCAGACTGAATTGGACATAACTGTCCTATGTTCATATATGAATACATGACCAGTGTAATTCCACTCATGTACAACCATAAGAATGGGAAGTTATACTCCATGTATGTATGCTATGTCAAAATACATTCTAATGTTATGTATATCTAAAAAAGAACAAATAAAAAAGTCTAGGGGTGTTTGCTAAATGGGCTTAGTGGACAAGGCATAAACCACATCATTAAGAGAATAATAATTACTCGATAAATACCACAGCCTAATATTTCCTAGAAAAACTTATGGTGGAATAAGGATGGATTCCTTTTTGGCATAAGTGTGAGGAACTGGGAACTTGAACTGCTGACAGGTCCCTATGTACAGAGAATCTAAGAAATGATGCGGTCTCACTTTTGTAATAACTCTTGGGGAAAATACCTACTTTCTCTTTGCATTCATTGCCTTTAAAAATACCCTAAAGGTCAGATTAGCAACCTAAAAATGAAACTAGAATGAACACTAAGAAGAGGGTGCAGATCTAGTCATCCAAGCAGTCAGGGTTGAAATGTGGACCCATAAATAATCTGTTTGCAGGTAAACTCTTGGGGAGAAACTTGGACTGAACTTTTCAGAGACTTTGAATTTTCAGTTATTCCTTTGCCTTCTACTGAAGTTTCATGTTTACAAATAACAGAAACCCATCAAGTGAGTTCAGTTAAAGGATGGGTGGGGAAATTGAAGTTCTGAGCTAGGAGTCCCTGGTAAGCAGCAACTAAAGTGGACATAGTCCTGTTCTCATAGGATGTACCATCTAACAGAAAAAAATATGAACACAAAAATATTAATTACACACTTTGGGGAGGGTGTAATCAGGGATTGAACTCAGGGGCATTTGACCACTGAACCACATCCCGAGCACTATTTTGTATTTTATTTAGAGACAGGATCTTACTCGCAATCCTCCTGTCTCAGCCTCCCAAACCACTGAGATTACATGGTGTTTGTCACCATGTCCAGCTATTAATTACACAACTTGTAATTTAATTTTAAGTGTAATGTGCACTTTGAAGGCAAGGGGTGAGCAGCAGGGAGATGAAAGTGGGCTTTGCCCTAACGGGACTGGAAGAAAGGTCAGAGAAGACTTCCCTGGAGAAGTATATTTGGAAAAACTCAGGAGGATGCCTTCAGCTGGGTTGAAGGAGACATTATTTGATACATTCCTTTCTTCCTAATTTCCTTATCAGGCAATGCAGCACAAAATCTGCACAAAAACTGAGAAAAAAATGTAGAAAATTAGCCCTCCAAAACTATTTTATACTTGCAGGTTCCTTGAACCCGTATGCTCAGTTTTTTCCCTGAACAGATGTTCCCAGCTTCCACGTTCCCAGGGGTTTATTTCTTGGCTACTCCTGACAAAATTGTTATTTAGCATGACTTTTAAAAGATGCACAACATCTGGATACATGTACTCAGAAGACACCCTGGAAAGTCACTTTCATTGGTAAACGTGTGACCTTAGTCAGGAGTAGGATAAGATTAAAATATTGTGGGAGTGCTGATTATGTAAGCATGTAAACATGACATTATTGAGTTATAATGCTCTATCTTCAAGACCAATTATTTTCCCACTGCTATAGAAGTGATTACCCTGTTGGCTCATGTTTTCTACTTTACACAGATTTCATGTGCTTTTTGGGCATTTTTATTAGTGCATTATAGTCATACATAATATTGGGGTTTGTTTTGACATAATCATATATTCATGAAATGTAATTATGCTTGTATTTCCACAGCTACTTCCCATCTGAGAGTTAGGGAAAGGCATCTGCATTGACCTTTGCCTACCCACAGCCTCACTGTGCCTCTGACAAGGAGAAATCACCTGAAGGTGACTTGATACATCAAAAGACACAGCTGCTGGACAGGATCCTGCCTTACCTTTCTTAAAACCATCTCTCCTTTGTACCCAGGGTAGCTACTGGATACAGGAAGGGGCCTCTTTTGTTCTCACACCCACTTCTCTCCTTTGGTCTTATGGTTGCACCAGTGTAGACAGAGTTTTCTGGCCTAAGAAAGCAAACTGACCTAAGATTTGTGCAAACTCTGCAGTTTCCATTTTGCAAATCTTCTTCCATTGTAGTTGCATAAAAGCCCTTCCCCTTGAAATTTCACTTTGAACGCTACCTTTGACTGAACCCATATCTCAGCATGAAACTCAGTCAAAACCACAGTGTAGACCCCACGTAAGTAAAGGTTTATTTGAAACCTGGAGATTTTCTCAAAATCTTTTAAGATGGTACAGATAGAAAGGACAAAACTCATTCACAATTTTAATAAGGAGTGAAGTCTAAAACCATAGGTTCTAGACATTGGCTGCCTGCCATTAAAGGTAGGTGTTAGTAATAATAACTACCATTAACAGTAAGTCAGGAGGTGACCTGCCAAGCATTTTTTATCTCATATTTCATTCCAACAACCCTCTGGGGTAGGCATGATATGACCCCCACTTTATAGATGAGCAAATGAGACTACTCAAATTCTGCCAATTATATGCCAGTGTGTGTGTGTGTGTGTGTGTGTGTGTGTGTGTGTGTGGTGTCTTTCCAATTTTATCGTGTGATGAAGATATGTGTAATCATCACCACCACAATCAAGATACTTAATTGTACCATCACCATGAAACTCTCTTGTGTTACCTTTGGAAAACCATACCAAGCCACTCTTTCTTATCCCTGAGAAAAAATACTTGCCCTCCATCATTATAGTTTTGCCATTTTGAGAATGCTATATAACTGGACCCATACAGTCTGTATAATTTTAAGACCGTTTCCCCCTCCCTCACCATAATTCCCTTGACATTCATCCAAGTTGTTGTGTAGATTGGCAGTCCATTCCTTTGTTTTGTTGAGTAAGATTCTATGGTACACATGTGCCATGGTTTGTTTAACCATTTGCCCATTGAAGGGCACTTGGATATTTTCTAGTTTGGGGTTGTTACAAATAAAAATGTTTTGAACATTTCTGTACAGGTTCCTGAATACAAATTTATGAACATAAAGTTGTTTATAGTGTTCTTTTTATATCCTTTTATTGGTTGCAGGATCTGCTATGATATCCTTATTTTGTTCTTCACATTAGTGATTTGTATTCTCTCTTTTTACCTTTGCCAAACTTCCTAATAATTTATAAATTTTATTCAGCTATTTCACAGAACCAGCTTTTTAATTCTATTCTGTTTTCCCCTGTTGATTCCATGTTTTCAGTGTCATTGCTTTCTGTCCTCATCTTTATTATTTCCTTCCTTCTGCTTTCTTTGGATTTATTGTATTCTTTTTCGTGGTACAAATGTGTGAGCTTATTGATTTGAGATTTTCCCCATTTTCTAATGTAAGTATTCGCTGTTATAAATTTCTCTCTAAGCACTGTTTAAGTATCTCCACATATATTTCAATATGATGAATTCTCATTTTCATTCAGTCCTATGTATTTTTAAATTTCCTTTGAGACTGTCTCTTTGTCTTACAGATAATTAAGTGTGTATTTAGTTTCCAAGTGTTTGGACACTCCCCTTTTATCTTTCTGCTGTTGATTTCTAATTTGATTCCATCTTGGTTAAATAACACATTTTGTATGACTTACATTTTGTAAAAAATTTGTTATAGTTTATTTTAGGATCTAGGACATAGTTATATTAGTGAATGAGCACTTGAAAAAACTGAGTATTCTGTTGTGTTTGGGTGAAACATTCTATGTAAGCCTATTAAATCCTGGTGGTTGCTTGTGTTAAGTTCTGATATATCCTTTCTGATTCTCTATCTAACAACTCTTATCAATAACTAAGAGTAAGGTGTTGGAGTCTCCCAGTATTATTGTGGATTTATTTCTCCTTTTCACTGTATAGGTTTTGCTCACACATTTTCCAGTTTTATCTTTGGCGTCTTTGAAATGGATTAATTATTTTATCGTTATGTATCATCCCTCTCTGTCTTTGGTAATTTTCTTTGCTCTGAAGCCTACTTTAACTGATATTAACATTGTCGTTTTTGTTTTGTATTGATTGCTTACATGGTCTTTTTCTACCCATTTACTTTCAAACTATCTTGTTATTTTTGAAATATTTTGCTTATAGACAGTATATGATTAGGTCACATTTTTTAAATGTACTTTTCCAATATCTTTTAATTGACGAATTTAGACAATTTACATTTAAAGTAATTATTGAGTTTCCAGAGTTTACGTCTTCCATTTTAATATTTATTTTTGTTTATTTTCTGTTTCTTGTTCCTCTGTTTCTTTTTTCTTGCTTTCTTATATGGCGCTCAGATAATTTTTAGAGTTCCATTTTATTTATTTATAAAACTTTTGAGTATATTGCTTCAAATAGTTTTCTTAGTGGTTATTACAGGTATTACCACACAGAGACATAATATCACAACCTACTGTTGTTAACATTTTACCACTTTGAGTGAAAGATGGAACTTAAATCCATTTAGGTCCCTTTACCATCCCCATGTTTAAAATATAATTATCTTAAATATTTTCTCTATAATCATTGAACTCCACATTAGATAGTGTTATGACATTTGTTTCAACCATAAAATATGATTAAAGAAACTCACGAAATGAAAGATAGTCTAGTATATTTACTTCTATTTTAAACCATTCCATTATTCTTCTTTACTTCCAGAAGGTCCATGACTTCTTCTTTTAAAATTTCCTTTGTGTTTAGAGAACTGCCTTTCGCCACTGCTGTGACCAAAAGACCTGACCAGAACAATTTTAGAGGAAGAAAAGTTTATTTTGGGACTCATGGTTTCAGAGGTCTCAGTCCATAGACAGCAGACTCCATTGCTCTATGCTTGAGGTGAGGCGGAATATCATGGCAGATGAGTGTGGCAGAGGAAAGCAGCTCAAGACATTGCACCAGGAAGCAGAGAAGCTAAGCTCAGCTCACAAAATGTAAACTCCTAAGGCACACCTTCCACAGTCCACCTCCTCCAGCTGCACCATACCTGCCTAATACCAAAAAAAGTCAATAAATTCAGTTGGATTTATAATAGATTGTTGAAGCATTTTTATGACGTGTGATTTAAAACCTTTATCAGATAATTCCAATGTATGATTCATCCCAGTATTGTTGTCAGTTGATTATTTTTTCTCAGGCAGTGATTTTCCTGGCTTTTGGTATGCCAGGTAATTTTTAAAATTATATCTTATGAATTTTATTATATAAGTAGACTCTTAATTTTATTTAAATCTTATATTTTAGAGGGTAGTTGCCTGGTTTAGATTTAGTTTGCATGTTCTGACCTATACATGTAGACTTTAGTTCCAATGAAAAAAATAAGTTTTCTTAACCTTTTTGGAAGCTATCATGCTATTGGCATCTGCTCTGAGTTTAGGTCATCTTTGAAAATTTTAGCAATCTCTAAAGGAAGCTGATTATAGTGTTCCAAACTGTTATGAAATCCCAGGGGTTTCTACGGAACCAGAACTTTCCAAGAAAATATAGATGTAGCTCTAAACCACTGTTATGTTACTACAGTGACCAATATTTTGGTACATTATGTTCACTAAGGACAATGCTTTTACAATGGTCAATAATGATGTTTTATCCCTCTCCTACATATTATTTTCTTGACCCAAATGAAATATTAACCTAAGGTCAAGATGAGGAGAGAGAAACGACTGAGATGAATGTCTTTACTAAAATACCAATAAATTTTGTCAAACTCAAAAAAAATGATGTTTTTATATTTTCTACCTAAAATGGTCTATGCTATAAATTATACCTTTCTAAAAATATGCATATTCCTTTTCTTTACTAAGAGACTTTTTTGCAGAGTTTTCTCTGGAAAAAGTTCTTTCCTCCGTCAATTTCATGCTATGATGCTAATTCAACTGGGATATTTATTTTAAACAAATACATTTAATTTCAAAAATTTTAAAGGTTAATCTTCCTGATGACCTAAGAGGAGAAATGCAATATAACTTTCCATTTTAAGAAAATTATTTGAATCATTTCACTATTATGAACAAAATGGTGGGTTTGATTTTAAGTAGAGTAGTCAGAGAAGGACACCTCAAAAGAGTGTAACATTTGAGCTGAGATGATACAATAATAATCTAGCTATACATCTGGGAGAATAGCCTCTGAGGCAAAGAAATAGAAGTGCAAAGGCTCTGAAATGCTAATATACCGCATGTGCTTCAGAACAACAAATCAGTGAGGCTATAATACCATGAGCAAGGTGGCAAGTAGCAGATGAAATTAGACAAGAGCTGGTCTCATAGGGCTTTATAAATTATACTCAGAACTTTGAATTGTAGTCTAGGAGATTCCATTTATGTAGCAAGGAGTGTTTTTAAAAGGATTTTGAAACACATGCTTTGATTTATATTTTAGAATGATCACTCTGGCTGTTATGTACAGAATGGAATAAAATGGGGCCAAAAGAAGAATCAGGGAGAGAAGTGAGGATGATATTCTAGTGGTCCAAACAAGAGATCACTAGTCTCTCTGCATCAGACTTAAATTAGATGGGTAACGGTGGACGTAGTAATAGATGGCCAAATTCAGATATAATTTGTAGATAAATTCCATTGAAATGTTTCAAGAATTGGGTAAAATAGATGAAGAAAATGGGGAGAGTTAAGAGTGAGTTCTAGGTTTTTATTTGAGCCACTATTGAACAATTCATTGAGGGGAAGAAGACTCAGGGGGAACAGGTTTGTGAGAGTGGTGTAAGAGGTAGGGAGCCAGATATTTTGCTTTGATCTTATTAAATTTGAGGTGTCTATTATATGTTTAAGGGAAGCAGTTAAGTGGAAGGTAGAATACATGAATGTGGAGCTCAAAGAAGGGATCTAGACTGAAGATAAAAACTTTGGAGCTATCAGTATACATAGATAATAGATGATGCCATGGAATTGGAGGAAATCATTTAATGGGAATAGGCATTATTCTAGATCAAAATCTAGAGCACTTCAACATTTAGGGGTGGGATAGAAGGGGAGAAACCAGCAAAGAAATTGAAATAAGCCAATGGTTGTGTAGGAAAAATATGGTATCACTGAAACCCATAGAGTTAAGTATTTCAGGGAAGAAGGAGTGGTTAGACATGTTGAATCTTAACAGGGTTGAATAATATAAGAATAGAGAAGTATTAAAATAAGCAATGTGCAGCCAGGCACAGTGGTGCATGCCTATAATCCCAGCGACTTGGGAAGCTGAGACAGGAGGATTGCAAGTTCAAAGCCAGCCTCAGCAAAAGCATAGAGCTGGGGATGTGTTTCAGTAGTTGAGTGCCCCTGAGTTCAAACCCCAGTAACAAAAAATAAAATAAAATATAAGCAATATAGAAGTTATTGGTGACTTTGACAAATGCATTTATAGTGGCTTGGTGAAGATAAAAGCCAGTTGGAAAAGGTTGAAGAGTGAAGGGTGGTCAACTGATGAATGAATCGACAAAATGGGGCATAGTAATATAATGTAATATTATTCCACCACAAAAAAAGAATAACAGTGATAAATGCTGCAAAATTGAAGAACGTTAAAACATTATACTAAGTGAAAGAAAATAGTTGCAAAAGAGCACATATTATACAATTCCATATATAAAAAACTGTACAGAGTCAGTAATTCTGTAGAGACAGAAAGTAAATTGATGGTTGCTGAGGGCTTGTGGGAGTGTTGAAGGGATAGGGATGATAGTTAAAGGGTAGTTTGGAAATGGGAGAAATGCTTCTAAATTGATGTAGCAATAGTTGCACAGTTCTGTGATATCATAAAACCACTGTACACTTTAAATAGGTGAATTACATGTTGTGCAAATTATATCTCAATAAAATTGATATTTAAAAATAATGAATGGGAAATTAAAAAGTAAATAAGGTGCAGGAAATTCTTTGAGAGGAAGTGGCTGGAAAGGTATGTAAGATCAAAAAGTATGTGTTTTAAGGTAGGAGGCATTAGAGTCTATTTGTACGTTTTGGGTTTTTTTGTTTTTTTGTTTTTTTTTTTTTTTTTTTGAGAGAGAGAGAGAGAGAGAGAGAGAGAGAGAGAGAGAGAAATTTTTTAATATTTATTTTTTAGTTTTCGGTGGACACCACGTCTTTGTTTGTATGTGGTGCTGAGGATCAAACCCCAGCTGCACTTGAGCCACATCCCCAGCCCCCCTATTTATATGTTAATGGACTTGAGGCGCAGATATTTCCAACTACTCTACCTGAAGGTCCTATTAATCCCATAATGTATCCCAAACATAATTTATTATATCCCTACCACTAAGATCTTCTTCTGAATTTTATAATTCAACAGATTCTGTCTCCATGCTTAAGAAACATATGAATCACCCTAGACTCCAGCTCCCATCACTCCCCTTTCTAAAATATCAATAAATTCTGTCATTTTTACTTTCTCAAGAGTTTTCAAATATGTCCCCTTTCTCTCCATTCTCACGAGCACTGCTCTATTTCAGATGCTCGTATTTTTTTTTTTAATTATACTGTTGCAACAGTTTTCTATAGTTGGATCTTGGTCTCTAATTTCCCACTTCTTTTTTGTGGGGAGGGGCATGCTACCGGGGCTTGAACTCACGGGCACTGGACCACTGAACCACATCCCCAGCCCTACTTTGTATTTTATTTAGAGACAGGGTCACACTGACTTGCTGAGTGTGAAGCTTTTTCTGAGACTGGCTTTGAACTCATGGTCCTCCTGCCTTAGCCTCCCGAACCTCTGGTATCACAGGGATGCACCACTGGGCCTGGCATAAATTCTCACTTCTAATATACCCTTAGTCAGCTACTGGAGTAATCTTTCAAATCCGACAATTAATTCAGCTCATTCAGTCTGCTTAAGTTCTCAGTGTTTTCCCTTCCCTCATTTCATACAGCAGAAGTTCTTAACTTGGTGTCTATGGGCCTCCAGTTCCTACCTGCAAAAGAGAGTTCTCCGCAAAGTTGTTCCTCTCCAGTCTTGCTTATTTTTTCCATCCACTCACTCGTTGAAACCCAAAATCTAAAAATCATCTACATTCCCATCTCTTCCTCAACCCCAAATCCTCCCATTCTATTGGATCTGACTCAAACTTATTCCTCAAATCCATTTACTTATCTCTACACTCACCACTTCCACTTTGATCCAAGCCATCAAAATTTGTCCCTGTACTACCATAATAGTCTCTTAACTTGATCTCTCTTTCCACTTTTGGTGTTCTCAAATCCATCCTCTACCCTGCATCCATTATCATCTTTATCAAATATAAATATGATCTTGAGTCCACTGCTTTAAACTCTTTAGTGGATTTTTATTGTGCTTACACTAGAGTCTGAGTACTTTAATTTGGTCTATAAGACTCTCCAAGATCTAACTCCAAGTGTACATCCTCTTCTCTGACCTTTCTCTTCTTTACACATTAGACTCAGTCATAGTGAGCTTCTTTCTGTTCCTGAGATGCATCATGCTTTTTCTCACCTCTAAGCTTTTGCATATGGATATTTTCTCCTCTCATAACCCACTTCCTACCCCATCACCCTTGTGATATGTGTTACTTCTGCTCATCCTTGATATTTTTTACGTATTTTTTCTGATCACTTATATTAAATTAGGGCTCCTCTATATATTCTCATCAACCTTTGGAGTCTTGCTCGCAAAATACACAGCACACAGTTTTGTACCTTTTCAATTATTTCTCTTCCTTGCAAAAGTACATGTTCCATAAGGATAGAACTTAATTTTTCTCTGTTTACTGTTTGTGTTATTTTGTCAACAAATGCCACATACTGGGTAGCTTAAACAACAGAAATGCATTGTTCATGGTTTCAGAGTCCAGAAGTCCAAGATTAAAGTGTCAGAGGGGTTTGTTCCTTCCAAGGGCTCTAAGGAAGAATCTGTCCCCTGCATCTATACTAGCTTCTAATGGTTTGCTGGCAATCTTTGGGGTTTCCTGGCTTATGGATGTATCCCCTTGATCCATGCTTTTGTGTTTACAGGTGCCTCCTTGTATGTGAGCCTCTGATTCTAAATCTCTTCTTTTAACAAGAACATTTGCTATGTTGACATAGAGTTTTCTCTATAACCTAATTCTAGATTGGTTACCTCTTTAAAGATCTTATTTCCAAATAAGGTTACATTTTGAGATAACTGGGTGTTAGGACTTCAAAATAACACTATCCTGTCTCCAGCACCTAACAACACAGTGTCGGCTTCTGGCCTCTAATTCCCTTAGGGTACTGAGTGAATGATTTCATGAATGGGCTTTAGAGCTTCCATGACATGGTAAGCGAAGTTATGGGCAAGATATGGGTGTGCTTTGCATGTATGATCATGCATTCCTTTAGGGAATGAGGCCCCTAATCTTTCATTAGATTCTAATCAATCTATGACCCTAGAAGTGCTAAGACCCCTTAAAGTACATGGTAAACATACCTTCACTGGAACCAGGTATCTGGACTGGAGGGTATTTCACCCTGGAACTCTGGCTGACTGACTAGGCCAGGGTTAGAAAAGGTACTTTCCAGAAGTTTATCATCCCAGGCATACTCACGGTGCCTGGCTTTGTCTTCTCAGCATCTGTGACTTCCCATCTGAAAATTGACTAATACTTGTTAATTGTATATTCTAAGATGCTTTGATGAAAATGCCATAGTATGTAAGTATCAGGTATTGTTATGAATAATAAAAAGGAATGAAGTTTCTGTTGCTTACTCCTTGAGTGACATTATAGAAAATAGATGTCTCTTGCCAAACCACAGGGAATCTGCATTATAGAAATGAGAGTAATAGAATATATTCAACCCTTTGGTCTTTTGGATTCAACATAAAAATATTTGATTTTCCAAGACTCTCCTGATTGCAAAAATGCCATAGAGTCTTTTGTGGCCATTGTGAGTGTGCCCAGCAGTCTTCTATCACACACAATAAAATCATACTGCAGTGGTTATCTAATCTCTCTCTCTCTCTCTCTCTCTCTCTCTCTCTCTCTCTCTTGTACCAGGGATTGAACCCAGAGGCACTTAACCACTGAGCCACATCTCCAGCTATTTTTCATATTTTATTTAGAGATAGGGTCTCACTGAGTTGCTTAGAGCCTCACTGTTGCTGAGGCTGCCTTTGAACTCACGATCCTCCTGCCTCAACCTCCTGAACTGATGGGATTACAAGTATGCACCACCGCACTTGGATCTAGTCTAATCTTCTACTCAGAGAAACACTCTCCTTGTGGGAAATGACCCTTTGAAAGACAACTGCTATGTTCTTACAGAAATCTGATGCCTGGACACAGTGATTGGGCACCTGATACAAGCTGGGTGAATCAGATTCCTTCCAGGGACTTTTAATACTTGTGATTAAAAGGAGTAAGTAGAAATTCCTCTCTGTCAGCAACTCTGGGAAGTACGAGTACAGATCTAACCAGCTGCCATGAGTGCAGCTGTGTGGAAGAAGTCCAAGACAATGAAGCTGATACTCAGAAGCAAAGATGAGAGACAGAAAAAGAAGAAGACTGGAAGGAAGAAGGAAAGAGGGAGGGAGAGAGAAAAACAAATGACAGAGAATCCTTTCAGTTACTTGCATCTTTTGTTCAGTTGTCCTTGTTCTTCCCATGGCTTGATTGTGTGGAAGAATAAGTCTCCTTTTTCTTTTTTCCTTTTTTGTTTGTCCTAAGCAAAGTTCTAGTCTAGTTTCAGTCGCTGTAAATCACAAGAATCTTGACTGATATACACATGGAGCATGCTATTAGCTCTGGAAATGAATGCAGAGCCTTATAGTCTCTAAGTTCTTTCAGCTCAAGACAGAATTTCTTCTATCAAAGGGACTTTTCTCAAGAACATCCATTTTCTCCCATGGCAATGACCTGGAAATCCAAAGAAAAACAATGGGTTGATATCCTCCAGTACTTGTACATGAAAGGGACTTTTCAGATCATCTTATCAAACTTTCTTTGCATAGTTGGGGAAATGCAGCTTCAGAGATGGAAAAGAATGGTATGCTCCCCAAGTCACACAGTAAGTTAGCAACATAGTCAGAACTAGATTCCAATTCTCCTGATGTCTTCTAACACACTAGTTTGCCACAGTTCCCACAGTTTTCCCACAGCTTCCAATCTGAAATTATATAAATAAAATAACAATGCTTTTTTTAAACACTGGACTTTATTTTGCTAATGAAATACACATTAACTCTACCTTCATTTGCTCTATCCCTTTCGGACAATGAGTATATAAAGTGCCATGAATTTCAAGATTTTATATATATCTGCTTGAGAGTTATGATGATTGACACATAAAATTTTAGTTCTACAAGCTATTTTGATTCATATCTAATTCTCAATTTTCTAAAGGAAAGTCAGGTCTCCAGCCTTTTTGATTTTCTTCTTGGAAAACTACTACTATATTTGCCTTTTTAAAAATGATGTGACCAGCTTTCATTTTGACTATTGTGTCCTTGAGACTTCCACAAACTGATGAAATTGTCATTGTTGTGAAATCATCCTGCAAACATTGTGCATATATATGTGTATTTTGGAAATCATGATCTGACTTATGTCATTGTCAGGCCCTTGAATATTTCTTTGGAAGGAAATGTATGCAAGTAAGATATTATTACTTGTTATCAATCAGTCAATTAATCAATTTTTATAGAGTACTAGTTAAGTACCTAGTATGATTCTAGTTGTTCAAGGGCTAAAGAAATGCAATGCCCTGAAAGCACTTAAAATATATGAATATTTTCCCTCTTATATGTGCAACAGCTTTCCTGTTGCTTCACTTTTGTTATAACAGGAAGTTACATAGTAAAATAAAATGGACATGGGCTTTGGAGCAATACTTTCATGGCTTTGAGTATCCAATACAAATTGTGCAGACCCAGAGAAATTCCAGCCCACAAGAGTCCCTTACTTTCTTCATTTCTAAGTTGAAATAATAGTAACAGCAATAATATCTACTTTTCAGAGTTGTTCTGATAATTAAATGTTATCACTCAATAAATGCAACTAGCATTATAATGAATGACTGATATATGTTTAGGTCCAGAAACTAAGAAAAAAAAAGTGTGTCAACTCAGAAAGTTTTAGCAGATCCTTTAGGAAGCAGTTCAGTGTAGAAATTAACTAGCATGGGCTCCCAAGTCTAATAGAACTTGGGTTGAATACCAGTTGTATCACTTTAATTCACTGAGTGAACTTGGCTAGATTACTGAACTTCTCAATTCTCAATCTTCTTTTCTCTCAAATGGGAATAAGATTGTAACACATGGGGGCACTGGGGCTGTGGCTCAGTGGCAAAGTGCTTGCCTAGCATGTGTGAGGCACTGGGTTCAATCCTCAGCGCCACATAAAAATAAACAAATAAAATAAAGACATCCTGTCCATCTACAACTACAAAATATATAAATAAAAATAAACACAACCTGAAAAACTATAAAACTATTTTAAAAAAGAGTGTAACACATGGGGTCTTGACATGATTTAATGAGATCATGACTGGAAAGAACTAGCACAGGGTCCAGCTCAAAGCAGTATTTAACCTTTTGTGAAGTTGTTAGCATTTGTGCTGTAGAACTACTATGACAACTTTATTAGTTACTGTTATGGAAACATCATTTTGTTTTCCAATTTCTACAGGTAGGAAAAACTGAGCCACTCTATTTTTATCTGCTTTTGTTGTGACTGAAAATAGCATTAAAAACAGAAATTTAAGGATTACTTTTAAGAAAACTTAAAGATTTTCGAGATGATATATCAAATTTCAGGAAGTCTCATTGTTTCTCAGAGCAAGAGAATTATAGATCTTCGGTAGTTGCTCTTCCAGTTACTAAAGTATTAAGCAATCTACTCTTTGGGGAGGGGGCGGTTCAAAGAAAAGGTGCTTTCTAAATACGGAAAAACATTTACAATACAATCAAATAAATTCTCTAGGGATCCTGAAATTGTTTGCAACTATTTTTTTTTTTTTGCCATCAACATCCAACCACTAATATGGATCTAAAGGAAAACAAAGTTAAAAGATTATATGGTTTCAAAAGATTATATGGTTTTTTGTAAAAAATAAACTAAAATAAAATCGGTTTTAATTTTTTCACTGCATTAAAATACTTTATTAAAAAATTAAAGTTAAGTTTCTAAAAATCAATGCATTTTTTAAAAATAAAAGACTGCAGTGGAAGCAGAGTCAGAGAAGAAGAGAGACAACATCCATTATTCATCAGGCACATTACATGGTCTCTTTTAACCAGCACAACAATTGCAGGAGGTAGGTACTTGTGTTATTCCCATTTTACAGAGGATAGAAGAGGCACAGAGAAGTGAAATAACTTGTCAGCACAGAAAGTTAGTGATTCAAACATGGGTCTATTGAACTCCAAACTCCATATTCACTCCAAATCTAGCCCTTGTGCTGACAACAACCCCAGTGCTCCTGGAAGTGCTATTTAGTTTACTTGTATTCTGTAGCAATTAGGCTGTTTTTTGTTGCAAATAATATAGTAACTGACTCAACACTACATTATTATTTTTTATTTTTTAGATGTTGATGGAACTTTATTTTATTTATTTTTATGTGGTGCTGAGGATTGAACCCAGTGCCTCACACATGCTAGGCAAGTGCTCTACCACTGAGCCACAACCCCAGCCCTACATTATTTTTTAATTCAATTTTATTTTTATGTTTTGGTACCCCAGATTGAACCTAGAGGTGCTTAACCACTGAGAAACATCCCCAGCTCTTTTAAAAATATTTTATTTAGAGACAGGGTCTCTCTAAGTTACTTAGGGCCTCACTAAGTTGCTCAGGTTGGCTTTGAACTTGTGATCCTTCTGCCTCAGCTTACAGAACCACTGAAATTACAGGTGTGCACTACTCTGCCTGGTTCCTACTTTCAACAATACATACATTTTCTCTTGTAATACAAAGTCCAAAAATAGGCACCCTCCAGGGAAGGAACCATAGCTTAAGTTCCCAGTTATATCTTTCCACTCTGCCCACTTCTGTGGGTCGGCAATATCTTCCTTAGGGTCTAAAGGGTACTTGACAGCTCCAAGCATCATATCACCTGAGGACTTTGAAGAGCAGGAAATGGGTGAAGAGAAGAGACTTTCATTGCCTCTCTCTATGATTAAAGAGAAAAATATTTCCCATAAGCTCCCCAGTGGACTTTTTTTTTTTAGAGAGAGAGAGAGAGAGGTAGAGAGAGAGAGAGAGAATTTTAATATTTATTTTTTAGTTATAGGTGGGCACAACATCTTTGTTTGTATGTGGTGCTGAGGATTAAACCCGGGCTGCACGCATTCCAGGTGAGTGTGATGTGGCTTGAGCCACATCCCCAGCCCCCAAGTGGACTTTTATTGTCTCATTTGCCCACAAAGAGGCACACAGCCTCCATAAAGATGGCAAGAAGATGGGCTGGGGTTGTGGTTCAGTGGCAGAGTGCTTGCCTGGCATGTGTGAGGCACTGGGTTTGATCCTCAGTACCACATAGAAATAAATAGAGAGATAAATAAAGCTATTGTATCCATCTGCAACTACAAAAAAAAAAAAGAAAGGAAGAAAAAAGAAAAGAAGAAAAAGATGCCAAGGAGAATGAACCAGTGATGATAATGGCTGGAGACAATCAAGGCTCTGCTAGAAAGGAAAACTTGGAGGTGAGAAAGTCCAAGAGTAAGCACTCGACTGTGTCTGGATTGGGCCTCTATATCCCTATCAACAAAGAACAAATCTACGGGCTGCCACTCAGTAAGATGGAAGAGAAGGCACAACCACAGTTAAAAGGCAAAACTCTGAGACCTATAAATACACTTAATCAACACATGCACTGTCAACTCCAACTCCTGAGTACTGACTGTTCCTTCCCCATCCCTCAACTATTCTCATCTTTCGGTAAATTCTTTCTTCCATCCAAACTACCCTTGATTTTCTCAAAACCATTTGTTGAAGTGACTGTCCTTTTCCAATGTGTGTTTTGGGTGGTGCCTTGGTTGAAAATCAGTTGCATATTAATATATGTGTTAATTTCTGGATTTTCTATCATATCCCATTGGTCTATTCATCTATTTTTATGCCACATGTTATTTGATTACCATAGCTTTCTAGTATGCTTTGAAGTTAGGATTTAATGCCTCCAGCTTTGTGGTCATTCAGAATTCCTTTGGCTATTCTGGGTCTTTTTTGATTCCATATGAATTCTCTGATTAGTTTTTCTAGTTATGTTAAGGATGCCATTGGTATTTTGATGATGGATTTCAATGAATCTGTATATCATTTGGGGCAGTGTAGACATTTTGATAATATCAATACTGCTAATCAATCAACATGGGATGTCTTTTCATTTTTGTGCCCTCTATATTTATTTCATCAGTGTTTTGTAATTTTCATTGTAGAGATTTTTCATTTCCTTGATTAAATTTATTCCTAGATACTTTAATTTGGGGTAGATAGTGTGAATGGTATTACTTTTAAATTTCATTTCAGCATTTCATTACTGGCATATCATATAGAAAAATCAACTCAAAATGGATCAAGGACCCAAATGTAAGACCTGAGTCTATTATACTACTGGACATAGGGCAAACACTTCAAGATGTTGGGATAAAAGATTTTTTGGACAAGACCTAAAAAGCATAGGAAACAAAAACAAAACTGAAATGGAAATATATCAAACTAAGAAGCTTCTGCACAGCGAAGGAGCAAGTAATAGAGTCAAGAGACAGATTACAGATTGAGAAAAATATTTGCAAACTATTCATATTATTCATGTGATAAGGGGTTAGTATCCAGAATACATAAATAACTCAGACAATTCAATAGCAAAACAAAAAAAATTGACAAATTATCTGAACTGTTATTTCTCAAAAGATATACAAATAGCCAAGGAGTATACAAAAAATGTTCAACATGACAGGTGTAGTGGTGCATGCCTGCAGTTCCAACAACTTGGGAGGTTGAAGCAAGAGGATTGCAAGTTCAAGGCCAGCCTCAGCAACTTGGTGAGGCCCTAATCAATTTAGGAAGACTGTAATTCAAAAACTTTTTTTAAAAAAAGTAAACAGGGTCAGGAATGTAGCTCAGTGGTTAAGTATCTCTGGGTTCAATCCCTAGTACTCCCCAAAAAAATTGCTCCTACAAATCAAAACAAGAATGATATATTACCCCCACTCCAATAAAAATGACTATTATCAAAAAGATTTTTTTTAAATGTTGACAAGGGTTGGCAAGGGTGGGGAGAAAAGGGAACCTTTATACACAGTTGGTAGGATTGTAATTAGTATAGCCATTGAAGAAAACAGTATGGAAGTTCCTCAAAAAACTAAAAATAGAACTGTGTGATCCAGCAACCCTACTACTAGGAATATATCTAAAAGAAATAAGACCATTACATCAAAAAATCTGCATTCTCAACGTTTATTGTTGCACTATACACTATCACCAAAATATGGAATCAGCTGAGGTGTCCATCAATGCATGAATGGATAAAAAAGTATACATACCTCTCTTTACCCAACTGGTTCCCACCAGTGAATGTGCTAATCATGTTTCAGAGTTGTTTTATGATTTTCCCGCGGTGTGTGATGATTTGCTAAGAGATGCTATGATGTATGTGAAGTCCCTACCTTCCCCAAAGAGTATATAAAACTGCTGCAAACCCTGGGCTTGGGGCCTCTCAGCGTCACCAGTTGCTGTGTGCACGCGGAGGACTGAGCTAGCTCGTAATAAATATCTCTCTGCTGCTTACCAAAAAAAAAAAAAGTGTACATATGTACAACACAACAGTATTCAGTTATAAAAAGGATGTGACAACATGGATGGAACTGAATGAAATTATGTTAAGTAAAATAAACCAGGAACAGAACGACAAAATCCTCACATTTTCACTCATTAGTGAAAGCCAAAAAGAGTTGATCATAAAGAAATGGAGAGTACAATAGAGGTCATTAGAGGCTAGGAAAGGAAGGAAAAAGGAGAGAGCCAGAGAGTGAAAAATGGGTATCAAAATATAATTGGAGTAGTGAAGCCCAGTAGGGCAACTCTGTTCTAGAATAATTCATTGCGCATTTCAAAATAACTAGAGAAGAGTTTGAGGGTTCCTAACACATAGAAATGATAATATTCAAGGAGATGGAAATGCTTATTACCCTAATTTGATCATTACACATTTTACATGTGCATTGAATTACAATATTGTGCCTTATAAATAATTACAATATTATATATAAATTTTAAAATATTTTTAAAATAAATCATGTCAGTAAATGAACAAAAATGCTGAACTGTCCTTGAAAATCCTTTTAAACTAATGTTTGCAGATGGTGGTTCTGGGGGAGGAAGGGGATAGGTGAGTCCTGGTCCTTGCCTGGTAACATCTTCTATTACCTTCTTCTCCCCTCTCCCATTGTACTATCTGATCTCAATCTGGATTTAGGAAGTTGTCCTGCCCCGTATTACTCATAGAAATAAATAAAAAACAATTCAAATGGTAGTCCACTGCTGTAGGATAATAGATCCAAAACTGGTTTGTTTTCTGTTTGATTTATAAAGGAATTATATTTGAACTAAAATCTATATAATCTGAAAAATTTTTAAACATTTTATTGTGTTAAAAAAATCAACAGATGTCATTTTAAAAAAAGGTTCTGTTGTGTTTAATTCTTTAATAGCCTAGTGAGTCAAAACATGCCAAATAATGGTTTGGGGATCTGTGCGATAGCAAGAACACTCATTTCTTATTTTGAATTCAATATTTTACTATCAGCCTCTTCCCCCAAGGAAATGTAGAAACTGAATGCTTGTCAAAATATTTTATAACCTTTCTAAAAATGTAGTACTATGAAAATAGCATTTAAATTGTTTTCAAAATGTAACTCAGATTTTTTCTTAAAAACGGTATCTTTTTTCTACACATAAAAAATTTATTTTCCTATCTTTATAGGAAATTCTTTTTTTTCCTACAATTTTTTTCAAAAGAGTTGATGGCACGCCATCTTCACATTTCCAACCAGTGATTCAATCATCATTTCAACCTTTCCCTTTAAATACTTAAGTCAGGAAAAAAGTTGAGCACCTGACCCCTCTGTGGAAATAAAAAGTCTGGGTATCTCCTAAATGAAAATGAGGTGGAGAAGGAGTAATCATCTTGAGAAGTCAATCAGTACTCACTGTTGACAATCTAGAACACTTCATCTCAACTTGTTCTCAACAGGTTGGTGGGGAGGAAAGGTCAAAATGTACCCAAGTTATCAAGACGAATTGCCTTGCTTCTGGACTTTGCCTGCATTTGGTTATTCACCCTCAAAGACTTAAGGGAGCCCTTCCTAGGTGCAAGGCACTGACTGTACTAAAGCACTAAGGAAACAGCAACTAACAAGACAAAGATCTCTCAAGGCGCGAATCCACACCCTGTGTTAGAGGAAATTAACGTCCTTAAGTGAAAGCATGAAAGAGTCTTGAGGGTAGTTCAACCTTCTTCAGGGCTAGAACAAATGGTTTGGATCCAGAGGACTGGAATAACACACTGTTCCACAGAGCTGGAAATGTAACCCACATCTCCTGTGTAATTGTTTCTGAGGTTTATTAAGTGTACTGTGTTTCATATGTGTAGGTCAAAGCATAAAAACTTGCTGATATTCAATTGGCTTTTATATACGGAAATGAGAATTTCAGAAGGTTCAACCTATTATTATTATTATTGTTGGTGGTGGTGGTGGTGGTGATACTGGGGATTGAACCCAAGGGTGTTAACCATTGAGCCACATCCCCAGCCTTTTTTATTTTTTATTTTTGTATTTTGAGACAGCATCTGACTAAGTTGCTTAGGGCCCTGATAAATTTCAACCCACTATAATTATACTAAATTCTCATAATAATGTGATAAGGTCAATAATACATCATTTCCAGTTGACATATGGTGAAACTGAGACTGAGAGATGTGAAGTAACATAAACTTTTGCCAAAACTGGGTTTTGAACTTGGATCATCCCAATGCTATGGCCAGAGCATTTGCTGCCTCCATAGTGAGTGGCAGTTACTTTCTACTGTGCTCTTTCTCCCTCCGGGGATCATATAGTCATTCAGTGATACATTTAAAATCAAAACATAAAAATAAAAAAAATAAAGTTTGGATTTTGCAGACTCAACAGCTCTAACAAAATCAACTAGACAAACATTCACTATACATTTTAGATCTGAAGTGTCAAAAATAATTCCTGTGAAATTTTTTTATAGATTTCACAAAGTTCTTTTGAAAGTAGTACCATCGTTATGTTTGCAAACAAAATGAAGAAAGCAAGGAACTATGTGCTTAAATATGTGCTTAATCGAAAAGCAAGACATTCTAAATACATCTCTGGTCCTTCCCAACTACTTGCTCCTCCTCTTGTACAGTTCATGTCTGAACATATCACTGTCATCTCAGGCACCTTAGCTAAGGAAACTCAAAGTCTTAGCCTTTTTTAAACTCTTCCTTCTTCATCATTCAATATATATATATAGATCAACAAAGCATGATGGTATTATGCTAAAATTCATCTCTTTAATTGAATATCACATCCTGTTATTCTTAATTTCAGTCCTCATAATTTTTTAGAGGGTGAATCTGGGTGTGGATCCTCATGATGTCTTTAAAAAAAAATGTAATGGCAATTGAGTAATCTCCCCCACCAGGAAGTCTACATTTTTGCTTTAATTTGGAGGAGGCATAGGGTTACTTGTGTAAGGGATAAATAAATCTCAACAGTATGAGTGGAGCAGCAGAAGAGGATATTGAAGTTCCAGCTGAACAAACGGCTTTGTTTATTCTGAGACACATGCAATAAGAATGTAAGGTTCCTTGACATTGTTCTACTTCTTTGCCTTATACACATGTGATGACCAGGACATCAAGGGAGTATGATCCTCTACTTGGAGGAGTTGTAGAAATCAGACTGTCCGTGGAACCCTTGACAGTTATAAAATCAATAGAAATTCCAAAACAAAGTTGCCTAGCTGGGAGGCCCTCAATGGATAATGAATGTTTGGTGGTCTACAGAAGTATTGAAGGTCAAATTATTAAAGGCCAAATATCAGATGAGTGCAGGAAAGGTATCTGGGTAATATTGAAATGACATTTGTATTCTCCCCCAAAAGATCTCACCTTTTGCATTAGATTCCTAAAGCTGCAGTTAACAAATTACCACAAACTGGGTGACTTGCAACAACAGAAATTGGTTATCTTACAGTTCTGGAGATCAGGAATCAGAAATCAAAGTATAATTCCTTTGTAGGTGCTAAGGGGAATTTGTGTATGTTTCTGTGTCTTTACATGACTTTCTTATAAGGATATCAGTCATTGGATTTAGGGCCCACTTAAATCCAATATATATCATCTTAATTTAACTAATTAGAACTGCAGTGACCCATTTCCAAATAAAATTGTGTTCTGAGGTTTTTGAGAGGACATGTGTTTTGGGAGAACACTATTCAACCCAGTATATTAGGATATAACACCAGCATCATTCTGGTGGCCCACAAAATAGGTGTTTTATAAGATGTTAGACACTCTAAATTTTTCTTCTTAGATCAAAGCAGATAAACCAAAATTATTATTTTTATTTACAAAATTCATTTTGTGAAGGCAATGTAGGCAATAGCAGAATCCAAGTGGAATGCTTTTGATTGCTATTTGTAAACTCTCAGTTTCTTGGAAAATACGAAGTGTAGAATTGTTGACAGCTTCTTATTAGTACTTATAATGACTGGAATCTTCTTGGCCCCAGACTTTTACTGGATTGAACTGCTCCATTCTCAAGAGGTCTTGGTATTGCCACCCTTCCTAGCCTCTGCCAAGGTACGTATTTTCATACCAACTGGGTTCTGTGAATATCAACCAGGTGATCATTGTAATTTCAAGGAAAATATAGCTGATATCATCAATTTGAGTAAGATCAAATCAAATATCATGAAGAAAATATTTACCAATTATTGACACAATTCAAGGAGAATGTATGTCCATCTTACTCTCATGGCCATTGGTGAGAACCCTTATGAATCCTGCAGCTCACAACCAGCCAATGTGGGATTCTCTGAAGAAACTACAAATTCCAGACTGTCCCCATCTTGTGACCAGAAGAAGAGACCACCTAGGAAATTTGCAGGACTTCATTCACAGTGAAGATTTGTAACTGCAGAGCTAAAGAAGAACAAGCCACTGATTTTATCTTTGAAATAAAGAAAACATACTCATGTTTCTGGGGAAAAGTACGTCAAAGGTCTCAAATAAGGTAAGGGTAATGGAAAAGCAAAATGTTATCATGATAAAAGTTTGGGCCCCTTAGTTGTTGTGGAGAACTTGTTTTCTGTTAAGATTATCTGTTTTGTTTACTTCACAACAACACAAAGGTCTCTCATTTTAGGAATGCTAGGGAAAGATTTGAACTAAGGCATATTTCAACTGGACAGGCTCGGGTTCTGTGATTTTTTTCAAAACTTAGCCTGTCCAGTTTGTTAGTCACAATTATTCCAAACAGATGAATCATTTCACTTCCCCTGAAGCTAATAAAGGAGCTTACTAGTGATTCCTGCAAAAAGATTTGAACTGAGGCATATTTCAAATCTATTTCATGCCAATCACAAGCAAGTTATTAGAGTAGAAATTGTGAAAAAAAAAAAAAGCCAGAGACAACAAAGCCTTCAGAAGATTGTTTGGTGTCAATTGTTTGTAGTTGTTTGTTTCTTGGAATGAAAAAAGAATTTTTTTTTCTGAGTCACAAATCTGAATATACTATCCCCACTCTCTGTACCCTATCCATCTTGTTACCTTCAAGCAACTAATAGGACTAAGAAATGAGTCCTAAACTTCACTGTGATGGACTTTTGTTATCATCTAAAATACAGGTGACATGATGAGGCATGGTGATAGCGGTAGAAGGAGGGGTGGCACTCATTCCATCCCTTCCCTTTTATTGGACAGAATCATAAAATAAATTTTTTATTACCCTTTTCACCTTAGGTAATATATTTTTTCTGCCATTTGCTCTATTGGAACAAAGTAGTTTCATGAACCACTTTTTCCTATGAAATACAAGACAATGCAAATGTCTATCAGTAGAGAAATGGAGTCCTATGTAGACAATAAAAAGCAGGAAGTAGATCCACATGTACACACTGGAAAGATGTTTGAGATATGATATTAAGTAAAAAGAAAGAGACACAGAACAATATGTAAATGATAATTCAATTTTTGCAAAACAAAATGGGAAAAAATCCAAAGATATGTTCATATGAACAAATACAGTCCATAAGAAAATACAAGAATCCGTGGACAGTGGGTAGGACCTCTGGGAAGAATAAGAAGACGGGTTTTTATTTTCTATTTTTGTAATGTGTGAAGAGATGTATTTTTTTGTCATTTGTTTCAGTTCTTTTGGACAATCAGATTTTATTTCTGCAGATTTAAAAGACATTTTTAGAAGTTAAAAATAAAATATGTATTTTTAATAAGAAGTAAGCAGAAAAAAGGAAAAGGGAGTTGAAGTGACTCAGAAATCTGTATTTTTAAAAAGTATCAAAGATAATCCTGGTGCAACTTCTGCAAAAATTCGATATTTATGTTTAATTTACAGTTCACATAACTGTTTTTTTTTTCTTTTCTTTTGTACCAGGGATTGAACTCAGAGGCACTCGACCACTGAGCCACATCCCCAGCCCTATTTTGTATCTTATTTAGAGACAGGGTCTCACTGAGTTGCTTAGGGCCTCACTTTTGCTGAGGCTGGCTTTGAACTCGCCATTGTCCTGCCTCAGCCTCCACAGCCCCTGGGATTACAAACATGCACCACCATGCTGGGCCTTAACTTTTTTTTTTAACCATTTAGATACATTCTCTCTCTCTCTCTCTCTCTCTCTCTCTCTCACACACACACACACACACACACACTCACTATATGTGTATATGTGTGTGTGTATGTATATATTCTGGAACATTTGAAAGTAAACTGCAGACATTTTACCAGCACTTCATCCCTAAATTCCTAAGCAAGTATTTCCTCCTAAAAACAAGGATATTCTCCCACAAAAGCACAACACCAATATCACACTTGAACATTTAACACTGGTGTAATAATTTGATAACTAACATTCTTATTTCCAAAATTATCTCATAATCCTTTGATACTTTTTTACTTTGATATCATACATTGCATTAGTTGTCATGCCTCTGTGTCTCCTATAAAACAGCAGCACTCCTCTCTGCTCCATTTGGGAACCATATTTTGGGGAGGACTGCTCTGTAGCAAGACTTCTTATTGCATATTCCCTTCCCTCATCCTATTTGCTTTCTGTTTTCCTAGTGTTTGCAGTGTCTTTCAGTTACTACCCCCATTCTCTTTTGAATTCACTATATTAAGATTTTTATCCCACACTACATATTCATGTCAAAGTTGCCAAGGATCTCCACTTCCCTAATTACCTCTACATTTCCAAATCCAATGGCCAATTTTTGTACCTTCTCTTACTTGACCAATCAGAAGTATTTGGGACAGTGGATCACACCCTCGTCCTTGATATACTCTTAACCCTTACCAACCAAATCAACATCCCTTCCCTTGGTTTTTTCCCTACCTTACTGGCATGATATGGTCTTCCCACCTGGTTCCTCACCATCTTTTTGAACTTTAAAGATGGAAGTCCCCAATCCTAGGATTTCTGCTGTCCATCTCTACTGACTACTCTATGGTATCTTATTTTTGGGATAGAAGAGTACCAGGGGTGGAACCCAAGGGCACTTAACCACTGAGCCACATCCCCAGTCTTTTTTTATATTTTATTTAGATACAGGATCTCCCTAAGATGCTTAGAGCCTCCCTAAGTTGCTAAGGCTGGCTTTGAACTCATGATCCTCTTTCCTCAGCCTCCAAAGTCTACACTACCTTCTTACAGTCTATTCTCAACACGTCAGTTAGTGTAATCCTTTGAAATGTGAAGTCAGATCATGTCCCTCCACTCCTCTGCTTAAAGAACCCCAGTGGTTACTGTCTCAGGAACTTTCCTCTACTGGACCCAAAGAAAGTTGTTTCCCTTCCTTGTCCCTCCAGTTCTAGGGCTTCCCTGTTTTTCAGAAAAAATCTGATCCTGTGTATGAGAACTGGTGGAAGTTGCCATGTGACCATAGAAAGAGGCAGATAGATCTAGGATTGCACAATGTGCAAGTTACTGGGATTTAATGGACAGAAGAATGTCTTGAGCAATAACAAGGAAGAAGGATAATAAGGCAGGAAGAAGGGGTTTATGTACTGTACTACATAAAGATGATAAATGGCCAACTCAAAGGCCAGTTATCTGTCCTTTCTCAAAAACTATTTACATGCCCAGCATAGTGGCAAATGCCTATAATCCCAGTGATGTGGGAAGCTGGAGGATGTCAAGTCCAAGACCAGTCTCAGCAACTTAGCAAAGCCATAAGCAAATTAGTGAGACTGTGTCTCAAAATTTTTTAAAAAAATGGCTGGGAATGTAGGTCCATGGTAAATGGCCATGGGTTAAATTCCCAATCCCCAGTGGCAAATATATATGTCCAAAATCTATTTTTTAAAAAACAACCTAAGCATCAATGTCATGCTCAACTATCTTATGACTTTGTCTTTTAGGACTTGGGACGTGTGCCAGGATTACTTGGCAGACAAAGTGGTGGTGATGAGCAAGATGGCTGTAGTCATGTCAAGGTGGATCCTTCTAACCCTTCATCACTGTGCCCTTGTCTCTTGTTGTTCTTCCCCTTCGGTCACTCTACTCCAGGCACAGTCACCATTTCATCTATACAAGCCTCCACATGTTTTTCAAGTATGTTTCCATCCTTTTGCTCTTGCCCTACAGAGGCACATTAATTATTCCCTCACTTCCTTAACAGGCTTGTCCAAATGTCACCTTCTCTAATATGCTTTCCTTCTCCACTCTATTAAATAGCAACACCATTTCCACCTTGCTGAGCACTCCCCAATTTTCTTACTATGTCTTATTTTCTCTCTATCATCACCTGGAGTATTGTGGATTACTTATTTGTTTGGAGGCCTTACTCCTTGAACTAAGATGTAAGCTCAAAAATGGAAGAAATGATGTTTTGTTCATATCTAGTCCCAGCGTATAGCCTGGCACGTATGAGGCTCTAAAGAAGTGTTTTTGAGGTTGAGGTTGTGGCTCAGTGGCAGAGTGTTTGCCTAGCACATGTAAGGCACCGGGTTCAATCCTCAGCACCACATATAAATAAACAAATAAAAAAGGTATTGTGTACATCTACAACTAAAACTATTTTTTAAAAAAATAAAGAAGTATTTTGGAATGAAGGAATGAATCATATGTGCTCATGTAAATACATGGAACTTCTGCAAGGGTACACATTAAACTAGTTACAGTGAGCAACAATGGAGACTGGGAATATAGAAGGAGGACTTTCTTTTTTACTTCATATGCATCTCTACTATTTACATTTTTACAGCAACTATGTGTTTACCTTTATAATTAGAAGAATATCAACAATAGAAATTTTTAAAACAAAAAGTTTTAAATAGCCAAAGCTGCTTAGGGAAGGAGGTTGGGCAGCAGGTGGCAGGATTGTTTCAACTTGTGCTCTCTATGCCAGGCTGGTGTGCATCAGAGGCCACATTCATGCTGGCCTGGCAATGGCAGAAAGCCAGGAAGACTGGTGTGAATATAGAAAAGAAAAAGGCTGCAATTAACAAACAGTACCATGTGACCAGTGGCTATCTATGTACGTGAGATTACCATGGATCATTAAAGTTTTCTCTGTGCTTTTCTGCATGATTTTGATTTTCTCCATTATGAACTTGAGGAGTAAATAAAGTAAAAACATTTAATATTTTTATAGCTCTACTGAGCCATATTGATACATAAACTGCACACATTTAACATAAATCTTTTTTTAAATATATTTTAGTTGTAGATAGACACAATACCTTTAATTTGTTTATTTAGGTGTTTTGTTTTTTTTTTTTAATGTGGTGCTGGGGATCGAACTCAGAGCCTCAAAAGTACTGGGCAAGTGCTATACTCCTGAGCCATAACCCCATCCCTTAACATGAATCTTGATAAGTTTAGACATATGTGTATACTCACAATCTCACCCCCAAATTTTAAAGGCTATCACGTCCTGCCTCCTCAAATAGTGGGTTGCCCAGCCCCCAGATATTAGAAGGATTCTACCATACTGCTCTGGTTGAGAGGGTCTTAGAAAATGCCTCTAGCTTACTTTGGAGCAATGGTGCTAGGTAGTAACCATTTACCAATGTCAGTGGGTTGTGGAATCACCTCTGCTTCAGTTTATTAGGAATTTCCAAGGTGTGAGCTGAGGAGTTTGGGACTATTGTATTTGTTGTTGTTGTTGTTGTAATTGTTATTTTTTTTTGTTTTGTTACCAGGGTTTGAAACCAAGTACCACTGAGCCACATCCCCAGCCCTATTTTGTCTTTTATTTAGAGACAGGGTCTCACTAAGTTGCCTAGGGCCTCACTAAATTGCTGAGGCTGGCTTTGAACTCTCAATTCTCCTGCCTTAGTCTCCCAAGCTACTGGGATTACAGGCGTGCACCGCCACGCCTGGCAAGGCTGTTGTTTTGAAGCCTTGCTAATTTCATGATCATGGACTGTGTGCATATCTCTCTCTCTCTCTCTCTCTCTCTCTCTCTATATATATATATATATATATATATATATATATATATATATATATATATATATATTTGAAGAAGAAAATCTAGAAAAAATATTTTCATTAGATACTTTTCTCTTACTCATATCTTGAAGCTTGTTTTCTTAGCTTTACCTCAGCTGCTCTCACCTGACGCATGTGGAAGCAGAATGGTTTTGCCAACATTAAGCAATGGTTAAATGAAAGATGCAGCTCTACATGGTTGAAGCAAAAGTGGAAGGGCTAGTTTGTGCTCTTGCTGCCAACTGAATCTGACCATCCCTTGTGCCACTTAGCCTCCATGATCTACTGTAGATCCCACTTTGGGCTAAGATTTTTTTCTAAGATCCCCCTTTTCCTGCATACGCCTGCTACACAGAGACACACGTAAGGTGTGTACACACACATTTGTGCATATGCGTGTGTGCACGCGCACACGCACACACACACGCACACACACACACATCTGGCTCTGGGCAGAAAGTCCACAAGAAGCCTTTGTCTTTCTGTACTTTATCCTGCCACCAGGTACCTTCTCCTGGTGCCAGATTGTCCCAGCGCTGCCTGCCCAATGGCCAACATCCTGCTAAACTTGTGCTCTCTCTACTCTAGACTCTGGGCTGTATACCCATTCTGCAAATACTTCAGTTAGGGGTCCTTTGGATGCAAGCAACAGAGATCCATTCAGGCTGATTCAACTACAAGGCAGGTGAAAGATGAGCATAGGTCATTGTAATGAGACCAAAGTCTCATGGCTTTCCCAAAACAAACATCACAGTGACAGCTACCAAAGGAAGTAAGGCAGCTACAATTTGTGGCTGTCCTGGTGGCCCATGATCTCACCCTTGCCATCTCTGCTCCTCTCAGAATATCTCCTCCATTCTCCTTTTTCTACTCACTGATTTGCTACAAGTGAAGCTTCTGAGGAAATCAGTCCAGCATCTTTAGTATGGTAGGCTTGGAAACTGGTCATGAAAACATAGACTAAAGCCTTGATAGTCCTACAAGATATTTGTATGTCCTATCTATTCTCAGAGACTCCCAAATTGTCAGGGCCTCAGCTCCATCAGATCTACAGATACCTTATCCTTGTCCTTCTTCACTGCTCCCCATAGCTTAAAAATCCCTTTGTTGAAACAATATGCTATATGCCTGCTCAATAAAATATTATTCACCCACAAAGGAATGAAGGACTGATATATGCTACAACATGGATGAATCTTAAAAACACTATACAAAGGATCGGCAGCCAGATACAAAATACTTCATGGTATATAGTTCCATTCATACAAGTCTAGACTAGAAAAATGTATGGAGATAGAAAAAGATTGGTAGTTGCTTAAAGCTGAGGGGTTGGGAGGTAAGGGTAATGACTAAAGGGTACGAGGTTTCACAAATATGTTCTAAAATCAATTGTGGGGTCAGAGTACATATCCGTGAATATACTAAAATTCATGTCTCTCAAAACTTCAAAATGCAAAGAGACTTTTTCTCCAACTAGTGAGAAATGGCTCAAATGAAGGAAAAAGAGACAGTCTGGCTTCCAATATGCTTTGTGTCATGAAAAAGAAAAATGTCACACAAAAGATGAGTCATGAAATCAAAGAGGTACAAATCCCAGCTAAAGATAGTTAAGCATGATAGTGAAATTCCATGTCAGAGGTCACGATTCTCCCACATCACTTTTAAGAATGAAAGTGTAAGGGGATCTATTCGTGGCTTATGGCATTACTCTTTGCCAAGGAGTTGTTAGATCTTAGAAGAGCAACTGCTTTTGCTCGTAGGACACATCACATTAAGGTCAGAGCAATCCGCAGGGCAAGGGATTGCAGGGAAGGAACAATTTCTTCTTTTGGAAAATGGATAGTGGCTCAACTTTTTTTAACTGACCAACAAGTGACTTTTCATATCACAGTCACATCTTATAGAACTTCAGAGTAGGATATCATCTCAAAGTATTTTTACATTTTATTTATTTATTTATTATTTATTTACGTTGGTACTAGAAATTGAATCCAGAGCCTTTTTATGACTGAGCCACATCTCCAGTCCTTTTATTGTTATTTTTTAAATTTTGAGACAGGGTCTTTGTCACAAAGTTGCTCAGGGCCTTGCTGAGTTACTGAGGCTCGCCTCAAACATGTAATCTTCTCGCCTCAGCCTCCCAAGCAGCTTGATTTACAGGTGTGTACCATACACCCATCCCTTAGTATTTTTAAAGTGAGCAGAGAATAGCAGTGCTGTATAAATGAAACACAAGGGAAAGACCTGCACAGAGAGGGTGTACTGTGCAAGAAGAAAACAACAAGAGAGTAAACTTTTTGAAGTCTGACCTTCATAGAGGTTGTGACATTTTTCTTTTTCTTTTATTTTTTGTTTTTACTTTTTAATTTTTTAAAAATATTTTTAATTGCCACAATGCAGTAAGTACATATTCATGGGATAATTGAATGCATGTATACAATGTGTAACAATCAAATCGGGATGATTAGTGCTTCAATTTCCTTAAATATTTATCACTTCTTTTTGTTAGGAACCTTAAAACTATTCATTTCTATTTTTAAATCAAATCTGTAATAAATTATTATGAACTAGAGTTACACTACTAAGCTATGGAACAACAGAACTTATTCCTTCCATCTGACTATGCTTTGGTATCAATTTTTCCCTACATCCCCTCCCCTCAGCCTTTATAGTGTCTAGTAATCATTATTACAATTTCTACTTCTCTGAAATCAACTTTTTCATATTTTGTTGATGCATTATAGTTATACATAATATTGGCATTCATTTTGACAATCATACCTTCATGGAATATAAATTGCTGTAATGCAGTCCCCAGTACTTCTCCTTTTCCTTTCTTCCTCCCTCCTCCTGTTGCCCTTTCTCTACTCTACTGGTCTTTCTTCTATTTATTTACAGTTTTTTTTTAATTCATGCTTTCTAAATATATGCAAAGGTGAAATTCACTGTGGTATATTCACAAATGTATATAGCATAGTTTGGTCAGATTCATTCCATGGTGAAATCAACTTCTTAAGTATGGACAAATGAGACAGAGCATATCATAATTGTCTTTCTGTGTCTGGCTTTTCCTACCTCACATAATGCCCTCCAGGCCCAGTTACATTGGCACAAATGACAGGATTTCATTCTTTTTTTGGTTGAATAATATTCTGTTGTGTATATGCACCACCTTTTTTTTTTTTATCTGTTCATGCATTGACAAGCACCTCAGTTGATCCTATGCCTTGGCTATGAGGAATATTTCAGCTCTCAGTTTAAAAGTTTAGTGTTTTTGTTGGAAGTTTTCAAATGCATTGACCCATTAAATACCCGTTAAAATTATACCTATTGCTAACAAACCAACATGGGCCCACAAATAGCACATGCAAACAGCAGAAAGCAAAATGTGGTTTCTACAATTAGTTGTTGCTAAAAAAAATGTCCAAAATGTGATCCACATGCTGATTTACTTATTATTTCAGAATGTTCAAATAGAAAAATTGAATTAATGTAAGTATACCAAAACATTATGTGGTTCACATTAAATATATGCAATAAATTAATATTAAATTTTAAATAAGTTCTGCCTCTTTCCATTGGGAAGCTTCTTGTAGTATTTTTTAAATATTTATTTCTTAGTTGTAGGTGGATACACTATCTGTATTTCATTTTTTAGGATTTTTTAATTTATTTCTTACATATATGACAATAGTGGAGTGCATTACATTCATAATTATCCATTCACAGCACAATTTTTTGTAACTTTGTATATAAAGTGGAAGGAGATAGTCATCATTATACAAAATACATGTATGAAGATGTGAATTTGGTGTCTTTATTTCATTTTTATATTGTGCTGAGGATTGAACCCACTGCCTCACGTGTGCTAGGTAGGCACTCTACCACTAAGCCACACCCTAGCTCCATCTTGTAGTATTTTTAAAAATTAAATCATCTTGAGTAAAATTTACCAAATAGAACAAGATAAAGGAATATTCATTTACATTTTTGTTTAAAATATGACATTGCAAAACTTGTAATTATGAGAACATTAAGATGTTCTTTTTTTAAAAAAAAAAGTCCCTACAACACCCACTTAAATGTTATAATAAAGCCCTCATTTTAGGTGTAATATTAAATTTATTCCTCAATTTGTTTTTTCTTGCCTGGAAATAGGAAAAACCTGCTTTACAAAGGTCTGTGTAGCAAAAAGAATATGAACTGCACATTTCAGTGACGTTTATGAACTCTTAGGATAAATTGCTCCAAATCTCATGAATTATTTCATAGATTATAGCTGTTTCCCTTCCATTTTTAGAAATGGGGCTGGAATGGGTCATCCTTACTTTGAAGTATTCTGACTTTTTGCCTGCTTGATGCAGGCACAGTCTGAGACACATAAATCTCAACTTCTGTTAAATTTCTTTCCTTCTCTCATAGGCCCACAGGGAATGGGTAGATGAAACATACATATTTAATAGACAAGACATAATACATTTTATCACAAATATGCATAAGCAGAAGGAAAACATTGTCTATTCCCTCATCTCTCCACCAGGAATGTGGTTAGGACAAAGATAGTGAATCCTCACAGCCTCACTTCTCAGAGATTGCAGGAGGCAGACCCGTCCCAGCATTTGATCTGGCCTCCAAAATGTAAAAAGAAAATTTCCATTTCAAAGCTTCTGCTAGTTCTTGGGGGTAGGGGGCTCTGTGACAGGCCTAATTTAAATGCCTCTGGAATCCCTCTTCATCCTGGGGCACATCTGAAAAGGAAAGAAGAAACAAACAGTAGAATGAGTCTGATTTAACTTTCCTATGTACATATGTAAATACATCACAGTAACTCGTACCATTATGTATATCCACGAGGCACTAATTTAAAAAAAAAAACTGTAGGTAAATAGCAGTTAGATCAGTAGAGGAAAGGGAACAGAAGGAGGGAGGATGAAAGGGGAAGGGGAGGTGTTTATAATTATGTCAAAATGAATCCTAATGTTATGTATAACTAAAAAGAACTAATAAGAACACTGGAACTTGCTTTGCTTGACAATGTAACTATAAATATAATATAGCTGTGGAGGGTTAATATTGTAACAGTAATTTCCTTGTCTCTAATACTATCTTAAACTGAACTGAAAAATCTATCAGTACCTGGTTGGACAGAACAGAAAATGTAAAAGAAACATCCCTTTTGACTGATTTATTCCAACAACTAAGTATACTTCTATAATAATTCACCTCCTTTTTAGTGTACTGCTATGTTCTGAAGGTTTGTGTCCCTCTAAATTTCATAAATTGAAGCTGAATCGCTAATTTAATATTAAGAGGTGGGACCACTGGGAAATAACCAGGTCATGAGCAGGAATATGCAGAGGTGAAATGATTAGATTATGGGAGCTGTAACTTAATCAGTGGATTAATTCTTTTAATTATTATTTTAAATGGACTATTGGGTGGTAACTATAGGCACATAGGGCATGGTTGGAGGAAGTGGATCACTGTCTTGTTCCACCCCTGGCTCCTCTTTCTTTCTCTGTTTCTGGGCCACCATGTCCTGAACTGCTTCAGTCTGCCACACCCTTCCACTATGATGTTCTTCCTTTCCTCAGAGCCCTAGTGAATGGGACTATTGTTCTTCTGAAAGACTCTGGAGAGCTTGTTCTTCCTTTCCACATTCAAGAAATTAGCAATCTGCCACCTGGAAGTTTCCTCACCATAGTCCACCATGCTGTCACACTAAGCTTGGACTTCCTAGTTTCCAGAAATGTAGTAAATAAATAATTGTTGTTTAAAGTAAAAATAAATAAATAAATAAATATAATCTGGAAGGACTACCTGATCAGGTTTTATGTACCTTAAGAGAAGACTTCTCTTCATCAGTATATGTAGACTAAACCATTCTTGATCACTAACAGGGGCCCTTGAAGGAGGTAATCCAGGAGGAACAGGTCATCTCCTAAGAGTATGAGCCCCTGAACCAGGGTGCCTAGTTTCAAATCTCCCATTTACCAGTTGTGTGACCTTAAACAATCTTGAGATTATTAACTGTGCAACCTCTCTGTGACTCAATTCCATCATTTATAAAATGTTAATAAAAGCTAGTCCTTATGTGATGGCGTCATTGTGAGGATTAAATTGCCACAGTTCAAATATAAGAGATCATCAATTTAAGTCAAATGGATATTTTATGTCACACTAAAAGAGAAAAAAAAAAAAACAAGTTACCCCTTAAACTCTATATGCCATTGATTTTAAGACATGTCCTGGTTTCAGATATGTTGAAATGTGAAATACAGGTACATTTCAAGATCAATGAGATATAATAGTTAATACTGTTACGGTGCTTATGGCAGTGTCTGGCTCATAGTAACTGCTCAACGCTTGCTATGATGCAGTGGAATTTCCCTAAAGAAAGGTAGTAATTTCCACCTTGAAAGTGGAGGCATAGAAGAAAAGCTCACAGCCTTCAACAGTTGTTGTGGTTTGGATATGAGGTGTTGCCCCAAAGTTCCTGTGTTAATGCAGGAATATGAAGAGGTGAAATGATTAGATTATGAGAGCTGTGACCTAATCAATGAATTAATCCTTTTGATTATTAGTTTAAATGGACTATTGGGTGGTAACTATGGGCACATAGGACATGGCTGGAGGAGGTGGATCAGTGTCTTGTCTCCCCTGGCTCCTCCTTCTTTCTCTGATTCTGGGTCACTATGTCCTGAACTGCTTCCCTCTGCCATACCTTTCCACCATGATGTTCTGTCTCTCCTCAGGCCCAATAAAGTTGTCTGACCACGGATTAAGACCTTTGAAACCATGAACGAAATAAATATTTCCTCCTCAAAGTTTTCTGGTCATGTATTTTGGTCACAACAACAAAAAACTGACTAACAAAACAGGGGAGACCAAACTTAGGGACTGGAAAGTATCCTCAAAAGATTCTCATGTAGGGGTTTATTCTTACATGTTTTTGTTGCATAACACAAGGACAAAAGTCATTTTGAGTGTAGTTTTGCATGGTTCCCTTTCTCATTATAATTCTCTTAGTTACCTCCACTCCCAAGCCTACAGTAAAAGCTAGTATTCCCATTAAAATCTGTGTGATGGAGTTCTTGGAGCATCAAGGGTGAACTGTAAGGGGAGAGGACCTATTGCACATTCCTTTGGGGTTAAGGTCCAGGCAGAGAAGCAGCAGCAGCACTCTGGAAAGAACCATTGTGCAAGAGCTCCACTTAGTGACAAGCACAGTGGAGAGCAACGGCCAGGGCTGAAGAGTCAGAAAGTAGCCAGGAAGAATCCAAACACAGAAAAAATGGCTCTGACTGAGGAGTAAATTTGATGAATGAAAGCTTTTTTCCAATGATCTTAGGGGGAAAAGTGACCATTGGGGTGGCAGAAAGGAATAATAATGCTTATGTCACAAAAATTATGACATTATGAGACAATATTTACAATCTAGGCCAGCAGTCAATCAGAACAATGTCTTTATTCTCTTGCTTTTAAAAAGCACATTTTTTCACACTTCAGCACTAATGAAACCACAATATATAAAGATAGTGATGTTGATGAAGATGATAACTAACACATATCCAGCTAACTATGTGCCAGGTACTATTCTAAGTGTTTTATCTGTGTTAATCCATTTAGAACCCTATGAGTATAGTACAGTTACTCTTTCTTTGTCAGATGAGGCAACTGAGGCACAAAAAGGCTGAGTAAGTTCTCCAAGGTCACACACACACACACACACACACACACACTCCTCCCTATTACGTGGCAGAGGTGGGCAGCATCAAAAACCTTAGCTACTACACTCTCATGCAATTTCACCAGTGTTGGGTATAATTTGACATAGGCAGCACCATTTTGAAACATATCCTCCATTTTAGAAGAGTCTCCTCAAGGTCACTCTGACTCAGCCTGACCTAAACCCCAGACAAAACCCCATCATCATGCAAAGAAACCTCAAACATTCCATCAGCACAAGAAATGATATTGTTATCTGGGACTGAAATCCTGAAAAGCACCTGGTTCCTTATGAAGGTGACACCACAAGGATTCTTCCCTGACAAACCCCTAGCAATGGCTTAACAGCAAAAAATTCCACCCTCCCTCATTCCCTATACCTACCCCAGGCTGTAAGCAGAAGGTGGGTCTCAGTCTCCAGTGGGCCCCCCCTCTGCAGGTTTGTCCTGAATAAACCTGTGTTACTGTGGAGCTGCCTCCCTCTATTTCCTTCATTGGGTTCTTTCCTTACAACCAGATCATAGGACTTGTGTTCTTTCCCAAAAGTTATTTCTAAGTCAATGCTGCCTGTTAAGATAACTGGTGTGTCTTTGAATCAAGGAAATTCAAGGAGTGGTTAAATGGTACCTACAGTCCAATTCCAGCCCCACATTCCTGTCCTGGGGACCTCTGAGAGCTAGTATATGGTAGGAGCAAAATGCCTATCACTGCCTCTGTTTTAGTCTCAGCTATGCCACTTTCAGCTGAGTAAGCTTAGGTGAGTTTTTAGATCCCTCTGATCCTCAGTTGCCTGAAAAATGAGGATGAGCCCAATATATCCTACCTCACAGAGCTCCTGTGAGAATCAGAGCAAATTCTTGTGAAGTCCTTGGACACAGCCTGTGCTCACAAAACAGGGAGCATTTTCATTTCATTCAACTTCCTGGTACACTCAGATGAAGGGCCTTCCCCGCAGCCTTCAGAAAAAGGGGCAGTCTAATTGGAAGTCTGGTGTCTGTAATGAGTGGCACCTGTCAGTCATTTCAGGCTTTACAGACTTTTCTGGGTGCTTTTGAGTTCACAATGGAGTGTACAGGGGTAACTAAAAAGGCTACTACTTGCCTGGAGAGTGCTGCTATCAAACACTGGGCACAAACTCCTTCCATTTGCTCACCTAGACTCAAAAACAACTCCTTTATGTTTTTGCTTCACACCATCCAATGGATTTGAGTAATTCAAACCTGATGTAGGTTTGTGAGAAGACTCAAAAGACTGTGTCAGGAAAAGCAAACACTCTAGCAAACAAAATGCAGGCACTTCCATCTAGAAGCAACAGATAGCCACATGCCAAGAAAAAAACTGGAAAGAGAAGTTTCAATTGCAGAAGTGACCACGAATTAAGGAGTGTCATGGATGTCAGGACTGGGCTTTTGGTTATCAGGCACATCTCTGAGTCTTAAATGCACGCTTATTTCCTCTGGCTTTTCTCTCTGTAGAAAAGAAGACATGATTTTTTCATCCCCTGGGTAAAAACATTTGGATTTTAAAATGTGGTCAAAAAAGGGAATTTAAAATGTGGTCAAAAAGAGAGAGAAAATATTGTGAGACAACCTAAGTGGTAGAAGATCTCTGAGGAAGAAGGAGAGGAGAATTCAAGGTTGCCCTGCTACTGCATTTTCTTTTATTGGGGACATCTTGAGATTGATGTGTGGAATATGGTAAACAAGTACAAAGCTGGTACATAGCTTCCTGGGACTCATTCATGACATATGCTACAAATGCTAGTTAAGCTGTGCTTCTCCAGTACCCATTTTCACTTTGACCTGTTCTTCCAGGAGTGTGGGCGGATTTTTGCTTGGAATCTTTCAGATTCTTCCCTTCAGCATGTGCTCCTGGGGTTAAAACACAAGCCACATGAGACCATCATGTCCTTGCCCCTAGCAGCAAACTCATGACCTTTCCCATTGTAAGCACACTGGTTCAACCAGCTAACCAATTCATCGATAGCAGTGTTCTTCCTACTAGCCTGGGGCAGGATTTCTTGCTATGTGTAATAACCAAACTCTGGGCTCTCATCCCAGTATTTAGTAAAATTTTGCTTTGGCTCCAAGTTGCTGAAAATGAAATCAGTCATCTCTAAAAAAAAAATGGGGTGTCTGCCAAGGCAATATCTGGGCGTGATGCCCACCCAATTCATACTTTACAGAAAATACTGTGGTGCTCATTTTGGCTTCAGATGTTCACAGCCCTGGTACTCTGAAGAAAGAGTAGGTATAAAAAACACTTGAGGGAAATGTGTGGGTGGGTAACAAATAATTATAAGTCAGCTGGTAGACATTTGGTGAACTTAATCTCTAGGTTAGTTGAACATTTAGAGGCTAAGTCACCACCTCCAATCTTTTCTGGAAGTAGTTTGGGAGGAGACAAATAATAGATGAATGAGTGGCAGGGGCAGAGTTTAAATAAACGCACAAGAGCAATTAGAAACATGGAGAGTTGTAGAATACCTGTCACAGGCAGTGACAGATACAGGGATAGTATGATGGTTAAGACAATGACTTGGGAAGTATGCTTCCTAGATTTAGATCCTGCCATGTCATTCCATAACTGGAGGACTAAATATTCCTTCTTGGGCCTCCATTTCTTAATCTGTACAATGGAGATACTATTTGTAGAGCTACCCTACAGAACTATTGTAAGATTAAATGTGTTATTACACAGAAAGGGACTGAAACAGAGCTAAGCGTATACTAAGTGTTTAATGTTATTGTTGCTGAGCTCCAAATGTTTCTAGAATATTCAACAGACTGGTGCTATGCCAGTTTAGTGAATAGCCATTAATGACAGAATCAATCAAAGGTAGGTGAGATGAGAGCTAGTGTGAGTAACATTTCCCAGTTTGGGTCACTGATTACTGCCTGCAAAATCTATTGTTGAGGTTGTTTTATGTTCTTATTCTTCTACACACCCACATTTTGAGGGCAGGGGAGAGTGGGGAGTGTTTCCACATGGAAATTAAAGATTGAGATTGCTTATTTCAGGAAAGCAAAAATAAACAATATGGAGGTGCACCTGGGACCGTCCCCACCTACTTCCTAGGCAGCTTCATAGGAAGCTGGCGCTGGTCCTTTGAGCAGTGTGGGGTCATCTGGGTCTGGTTCTGTCACACACCTACTCTTTTCTGTTCTACCATGTAACAAAGAACCAACTCACCGTTCTTTGGTTACTGATCACTTTGATGAGTATAACTCTTCATTTCCTAGTAACCGTTTCCTTCCTCATTACTAAGCCCTACCAACTGAAGGCCTCAGAGCTCTTCCACTGTGACTCAGAACAAGAGGCCCGCATGGCAAGCCTGTCGCCATGAATCAGAGCTTTTCCAGTGTTTGTTGATAGGAAGGGAAGAATGCAGGTATGGCAACCATGATCACAAGATCTATGGCTTTGGAAACCTCTGAAACCAATTTCTAGTCACTCGTCATCTAAAGATTGTTCCTGAGGGGTAAAGCACCTTGATGTGAAGGCGGAAACAATGACACAGAGGTTGTAAAGGGCTTCATCTGTACCCCACCTCATCCTCTACCCCATTGGGTCCCTTTGTTCACATTTTGCTTCACCCTTACGATGGGGTAGAAAGGATTTGACACTGAATTCATATTAAGGCATTGGCAGTGCGGGTACCATCACTTTACGTGGCACTTAGAGTTGAGAATCCCAGATAGAATAACAAATCTCTAATCATGGCTGGCCAAGCCTAGTGACCTCTAGTTCTCAAACCATAAGAGGAGATGAGTTATTTTGGATGAGACCTTTCTTAACTATTCCAGCTAAGCCAATCCTGGTCATTCTCTAACCAATTATTTCATTTAACTTACTTCATGATCCATATTACTTTCAAAAATCATCTCTTTAATTTATGTATTTGATTATTATTTATCTACTCTCTCAAGAATATAATGTGTACACAAACAGGGACTTAGTTTGTTCACTGGAACCATGTCTGGTACATAATAGCTGCTCAGTAAATCTCTGTGGAGATAATGAACAGAAATCCATTTTAAGCAAATACTCCAGAAAATAAATCATTCACTGCTCTATAGCCTTTTACAACTCAGACCTCATAAATTCTGTATGGGCAAATGAGACTATCTTCTATTTTCCCTGTATGCTAAATATCATGGGGCTAGGGCAATGATAGGGAGCATGAGTTACTTAGTTACCATCACTCAAAGAACTTTTAGTGAGAAATAAGCTGGAGCACAGGATGCCAAGAATTAGGGATTCTCTCCTGGATGTGTACACACTGGCTTGGCACCGGAAGAGAACAATTCACTTCTAACACAATTGAAATGTTGAAGAGGAGTTTAAAAGATGAAGATAACAGGTCTCCGCACGACATCCCCATCGCTTTGAAAGTTCAAAGGTTTCCACTTTGTTAGATGTACATCTTCTAATGAACCCCCCGCTCTCCATGCTTTTGCCTACAATAACCCTCAAAACAGCAATAAGACACGTAGGTGGCAATTATTATTAGACCATATGCAGGTGGAGAAAGTGAGGCAGAGCCAAGGCGGAGTGAGGTGAATCAACAAGCCGGGTTACTGCATACTCCATTCAAATTGCTAGTCATTAAGCGCCTACTTTGTGCAAGCATAATTCTTGAGCTCTTTCAACTCAAGAATTATGCTTGCACAAAGCATATGCTTGCACAAAGAAATAACATGATAGCCCATGTTATTTCTCCCATTTAGACAGGTCTGAGCTTGATTGGCTTAGGAATTGGAAAGGGTTCTCTGATAGCCTAGAAGCTGCAAATGAGCAAAGATGGGAAGACCAGAGCCCTTGAGGTGACACCCAGTGCTTAAGAATGGTGGGTTTCCTGTGTAGAATGAAAGGAATCTGATTGGTCTGTTATCACAATGCTCACTACGGCCAAGCACTGTGTCCTCCTGCATTATCTCATTGGGTCTTCAGGACCTTGAGGTTAGAAATATCTTTATCTCCCTCTGACAGGGTGAGGAATCTAAAGCTCACTGACTTGCTCAGGATCACAAAGCTAATGAGCGATAGAGCCACTTGGAAATGAATCACCTGGAGCCTTTCTCAAACACTCAACAAATGTTGAATGAATGCACGGACAATGTTCATAACAAAGTCATTTGATCTTCAAAAAAAATGTGACCATATGTTTAGAATCTTCTGCTGTGAAGTAACATTTTAAGGAGAGCTCAATCCAACGACAGCTGTAATTTGTAAGATCCCACATGTAATGGCTGGCTTTCAACTATATGGAAAATAAACTTCTCTAAAAGAGTGTTTCCCCTGATGGCTCAGAATAGTGGGCTTTTTTGTCCCTACCATCTTTTCCTTCATGTGCAGTAACTAAGCAGTATTAACTTACAGTGCTGGTACACATAGACTCTGAAGTCAGAGGTCCTAGTCTTGGCTCTGTGAAACTTGCTCATACTATAAGCTTAGGCAATTTACTTCATCTCTGGGTACCTCCATTTTTTCCCAACACTGCTGCATGAATTAAATGAGTTTTATTTGCACACTACCTAAATCAGTATCTGGCATACAATAAACACTACACAAGTTTTATGTTCCTTCAAATGAGAAATGATTCTGTCATGGAAAACTGGTCTACTGTTTGGCCACCAAATAGACAAAATAAAAGCAGCAAGTTGGAGGTTAAGCTTGCAAGTTAAAATTTCTGCCCACTGAGTATCTGTCCTTCCTAAGAAGCTTTTTGTTATTGAGTTTCAGGGTAGTTAGACTGTGGCCCACCAGAAGCCACACTCTGTGACCACCAAAACTCAGAATTGCCCACCTCTGTCTTCTAGAAACTCTGGGTATGTGACTCAGCACTCGATTTCTAATTCTCCCATAGTACCCTATACCCAAGAATCGCCTAAACCACAATAGTGAGTGACATTGGCCATGTCTACTGGGTGGCCCCTCTCACTCCTTCATTCACTCTCTCTCCAATTCTCCTAGGCACCCAGTGCCCTTATAATGACCCTAGATGTGCACAATATTTTGCAAAGAGACTCAGATTGTAGTTCAGGTCTCTAGATCTTCCCTAATGAGATTCTGATTAAGCAAAACCTATTCAAACAGCCTAATCTCATGCTCCCCAAACAAATAAATTATCCCCAAACACTTAAATTATCTTCCTAATCTTTGTTAGTGAACTGTTGGGACACATTTGAGACAATTTTGCCACTAATACATGTTTATTTTTTTCCCATCCCCCTCCTGCTGTCCTCCCTCCTCTTGCCAGGCTACCCTCAAGTTGTATCCTCCACTTTGTCGTCAGCCTTAGCAAATCCCATTTTATTTAGGATTATCTGAATAAGAAGTCAGAAACATCTCTACTTATGTTCTCAGTGAGGAAATGTTTAATGCTTTTTTATTTTCTTAGGTAATGCTACTATTTTTCCCCTAAAGTTAAGAAACTTGGGAGAATCTTGTTTTAGAACATTCCAAACAATAAAAAAGGCATATTTTTTTTCTTGACTAAGAAAAGCACATTTTATCAGTAAAGTGAAATATTAATTCATGCATATGGAGAGTTTTCATGAGAACTTCATCTGTTCTTATGAAATGTTGGATTTAGTACAAATAAAAATATATGGCACATAAATTTAGGATGGAATTTCCTCCCTGACAGCTGAGTTGTCTTACTTAACAAACACTTCTCACTTCACTAAGTTGCCCTACACTTGGATTTGATTCTGCTCTTCTGCTCCTCTCTCCACTGCCACCCATCTCACCTCCAGCATGAGTTGCTCATCTCCATTCTCTGTAGAAATGAATAAAGACTACATGTGAATGAATTGTGCCCCCCACCCCCAAATTCACTCACAGAAGTCCTAACCCCAAGTACTTCATACTACAACCTTATTTGCAAATAGAGTTGCTGCAGATAAAACTAGGTTAGGTTAGATTACACTGGAATAGAGTAGGTCCTCAATCCAATTAATATTATTCTTTTTGGCTAAATTCATTTATTCTAATGTGATCAGATAGCCAAGTTTTGAATGATCAGTATATGTCAAGGGGCCAGGTGTCCTGTGGAAAATCCTCAGTAGGACAGCTAGATTGGGCCTAGGGGCCCAGTTGTGTAATCGGATGTGAAAAAGCTAGTTGGTTTAGCCGATAGCCATGAAAATTTATCCTTAAAGCACGGCACTCTGGCCCCAGGAAATCCTGCACTGCAGTTGAGCTAGTTCACTGAGAATAATGAAAATAAGGGAGTCAGATGCATTTTATTTGATGCCCCTTCCCTACTAGCATATCCCACCTGTCTGAGACCTTTAGTGAGCAGAGGTACTGGTCCCAGTTAGAAACAATGATCCTTGGCAATTGGAATAGACTTAGGTGGAGAGCCCCAAAGAAGGAAAAAGAGCTCAGTCTATGACCATCAGAGAGAAGAAAATGCCCTGGACTGAGAATCTTGATTTCTGAATCTAACTCTCAAGGCCCTTGGGCAAATAACCTAACCTCTTAGGGCTTTTTTCCTTATCTGTAAAATGAATGAGCTGTAACTTCTACGGAAGTTGCCTCAAGGTGCCTCAGCATGGACAATCTGCAGCACAATCATCCCAGATGCACTGGGATGCACTGGGTCAGAATCTCTGACCTTGGGGTCTTAGAATCTGCATTTTGAAATGTTCCATAGCTCTAAGTTCTCTTTCAACTTAACATTTCACATGTCTATGTTCTATTATCCAGTCTGCCCTATTCCTATCATCTGTTTATAAATAGAGTCACTTTCTTGCCTGGGCCTTTTGGTACTCTTAGCCTCTATTTTCACCCTTTGTACAGATGGTAATGTCCTGAAGTGTTTTCTAACTAGAGAACCCATATTTCCACTTCCAGCAAATGATGATCCACAGCAAGGAGAAAATTAAAAAATAAAGCTTTGGTTGGGGAATAATTTTGAAACTACTAGCTTAACATAAATAGGTTTTCATATTGTCTGGTTTTTAATTTTCCAGAACTTGTTTGTCCCTCATGAACACAAATGATCAGTAGGTAGCCTCACTAAAATTTTCCTTGAACTAGTTTCTTTGACCAAAGAAACAAAACAAAACAAAACCAGAAGGGTAGGTTCACTAAGAATTTGAGTTCTACCAAACATCACATTGTTACTTTGCATATCAGTACTTTGGCCTTTCCTGCTAAAGGTATTTCCTTGGCTTTACAAACAGGAGTTTGAGAAGAGTCCTGGTTCTGAGTGAGATTTCTTGGTAATGTCACAAAATTTCCAACCACAAAGTCGGTCTCCATTTGAGTCAGAGCAATTAGAGGAAGACTAATGGTTGTGGACAAAACTACTGAAATATTTTATTGAGGAAGCCAGGTAGATAATTCAAGTGGGCAATGTCTTTTTGCAATGGTGGAAAGCAAATCTCTGCCCTTTAGCAAGGAGCTGCCCCAAAACTGTTCTTACAGGAGAGGAGAAAATACAAGTATTCAAGCTTGCCCTCTGTCAAGCAGTAGGGAATGGCATTGAAGAATACTTCCCTGAGCCCTTCTGTAACATATTGCTCACTACCTTTCTATAATTCAAAGCATAAATTTTGATTTTCAGATGTTATGGCACTTGCCCACGTTCTAGTGACTAGGTCAGTGCCCTAAGGGAAAGCTGCTTATTTCAATCAATCCAGGATACTATTGGTCAAATTCAATAATAAATTTATTAAAAAATATGCTCTTGAGCTCAGTATGAAAGCACACTATAGATTTATTTAGAAAAGTCATTTTGAGCAAAGCTGAGTGTTGGCCCAAGCAGAGGTGCCCTGTTTAGAAGTCAGAATAGATATTAGCAGACTGAAAGCCACCAAATGTTTAAGTGGCTCTTTTCACTTGAGAATACATTGATGCTGGTAGTTTTATTTCCTGAGGTTTGGCAGTCAGTTATGAAGATTTCCTTGTATAGAGAATGCACTTCTTTTATGGAACCTAGGATACTAAAAAGAGTCCGTACTAATAAAAAAGATTTATGAGGCAAATCATTTGGATTGTTAATGATTGTGCAAATCAACAAACACAAATTATAGATTTAAAAAATTCTTTGACATTTATTGGTCTGTAAGTAAAACAGGTTGGAGGTTTTAAGTAGTATGATGAAATGTAGTAAACCTTACCAGAACTTTAGAGTCTGTGACATCCTCATCAGCTGAGCCACTTGGTATCAAAAAGATTCTGCTTCTCACCTTAGAATTTGATGTCCTTGATACTGGGTATATAGCTCATTTGGTACAGTGCTTACCTCGCATGCACAAGGACCTGGGTTCAATCCTCAGCACCACAAAAAAAAAAAAAAAAAAAAAAAAAGGAAGAAAGGAAAAAAAAAGAAAGAAAGAAAGAAAGAAAAAAGAATTTGATGTCCTCTGAGGTGGTAGATCTTCTCATTTGATCACCATGCAGATGGGGTGTAAACTCACCAGAGCACACTATCCACTGAACCATCCAATGAGATTATAGAGCCATGGGGGTGCATTGCATACACATAACCCCCCCCCCCAATCAAAACCAACTGAAATGCTTCCCTAGCCAGGAGTACAGCATTTAGGAGCCAATACAAAATCTGAGTTTGAGGGTGGTAGACTTGGGTCATCCACTTCATCCATATGTACTCCGTTGCACATGGACTGTTTAGACAGTCCTGAACTTGATGCTGCTTGTGGTTTTTGGGATCCAACATAAGAATCTTTGAATAAATTACTATCTCTACCAGAAAGAGTTCACCTTCTTTGAGGGAGTAACCCTATATTAAACCTCATAACTCTGTAGCTATTGCAAAGAAATAGGAGAAAACCCACAATCTCACAATGATGCAATGTTAGTAAAAAGAAACATTCCAAATGTTGCTTTTTTAAATGGTGGTTATTAGAATAAGGAAAATCACATAAAATGCTTATTAGGAAAGTCTAAATGACAAAAACAGAATGCAAACATTATATAGATGCTGTAATTACAACCATAAAAAATATATGAAGAAAAGGCTATAAGGAAATAGGACAACAATGGTTATGCTAGAATTTGAGTAATTGTATTTCTCTTTGTAGATAGCATTAACTTACTTCTATACTTCTTAATAAACCTAAGTAAAAGAGAGGTTTCTCTGCAGTTATTGTAAAATTAAGTTCCCAGGTTGAAAGCATGATTTGATTTTTCCCCTTGCCTAACCCAATCTTCCAGAAACTAAGAATCTCAACTAGGTGAGCAATTCTTCATCCTAAGAAGATCGTCTAGGAGAGGGGCTCACCTTGGCTCTTGACTCTCAGGGACTAGGCCTGAAACTCTGAGTCACCACAGAACAAAAGCCAATAGCCTCATTTCCTTTTTTGCTTTAAGTAGAGGCCCCAGTGAAACCCATTTTTTGTGTGTGCCTGCCAGAGAGTTTTCAGAAAGCTGATCCTCAAGGGGAAGGAACAATGTGTGCTTTCAAAAGTTCAGTGTGGATGGGCCTGAAGTAGGAAAGAGGGGGAAAGTGCAATGCTGGGTACAAGAAGACACCTCTACTTCCTGGGCAAGAAGATGACCTTTGTGGCTAAGATTTGCCATGTAGTTTTCCCTGGTCCCCCAGGTAATCAAGTGAATCACTAGATTCATTAAAATATTTTTAGGGGGATTGCTTACCATACTGACTGACAAAAATATCTCAAAAGTACATTTGAAACAATTTTTGCAATTGTTCATTGAAATTTGGAAGTGAACATACTATAGAAGGTTAATATCTTATGCTTGTTCTGCAGCTCATGAACTAGTTTTGGAGACAAGAAACAGTTAATTATCAGTGTCTGGTACTACATAATTAAATACCACATGAATGGAAGAGAATTCCTAGGCTACCAAAACAACTCTGCCAAGTACTTTGTCACACTCTGGGCTTTGGAGCCCCTTTTTATTCATTGATTATATTTCGGTATTTGATGGCTATGAAAAGTGCTTCTGAGAGTCAGTATTAAGATCAACTTATTTGCTTACAAAATCCATTTTGAATAGGGACAATTTGGAAACAATTCTACGCTGAGATAAAGCAGGTAATTTGTTCAGAGATAAAGAAGGTATAAAGTTATATACTTAACATAATTTCAATGATGCATAAATGTATGTATATATATACATAATATATATGTACAAAATATATTACACATATTTATATTTTTTAGAGAGAGAGAGAGCATGCAAGCTGGTAAGTCTAGAAGGAAATACTCCAAAATGTTATCAGTGATTATCTTTGGGTTGTGGGTGCTTTTTGTTTCCTTCTTTATATTTTTCTGCATTTCAAAGTTTCCCACAATGAGAGCTTATCATTTTTCTCATCAGAAAACCAGAGCTCCATCGGGCATTGGTTGGTGAAGCATTCTCAGATGTACAGCTCTCTGTAAAAATAATAAAATAGGTTTAAGAACAATTTGAAAGAAATCTCAGGGTCAGTGAAAATGAATTCTTAACAGAATTTTGGCCTTATAAACTTTTTTCCCACTGAGATTCAGGAAGCAACCACACCCTCCCTGCATACTTGCTTTTATATTTCAGTATGCTGACAGATCACCCAAAGCTGGAGCAATACAAGATCATCCAAGTGCTGGGTGTGATAGCTACAGAGACCTCTGTCATGGGCAGCTGGGTGCTACCAACATGATACAGCATCTCAAATCCATTCCCTGGACTGGCCTTATTATTAAGTAGCCAAATAGGGTTAGTCCCATCTTATTTCCTTCCCATTGCTAACCCATGTTCTGAAGTACTGACATATATTGGCAGATGTCCAACAGAAGAGAATCACAAAAACACTAAGACAAGTGTGGAGAAAGAGGGGTATCATGGTGGGGTACTATTCTCTAGGTATACACAAAAAGCACAGATTCCTTGTATATAAGGCATTCTTATTGCCTCCATTATGCCTGGGCTTTTTTGTTCACTCACCTATAATCAAAACTGAGTGGGAGGCATGGGGAGGAGATAGGACATGACTGATAAAAGGGACACAGTCTCTTATGAAGGTAATAATGGAATTAGTGAATATACTAAAATTATTCAACTGTATCCTTTGGGTGAATCCTATAATATGGGAATGATATCTTGATAAAGGTGTTACAAAATATAGTAAATGGATCCATTTTACATTCTAACCCAGAGTCTCAGTTAGTGGGAGAGGAATGAGGCCAGTGAATGACAAAACAACAGAGCGATGTGCAGTTCAGACCATAATGGCAACTATGATACTTGACACACCCCAAACAAAAAAAGAAAAAGAAACAAAGAAGAAAAGAAAAAGCCTGGGCAACTCTGAGGTTCTTAGGTTTGGCCTGTAGATACCATTTCTTCCCCTCCTTTCCCCACTCAGGATGCCCTTGATGTCTTCGTAAACAGTTGAGATCACATGGTGCCACTATGTTTGGAGTGCCTAACACCTGTTAGGTTCCAGGTGCTGGCAAAGAGCTAGAGCTCCCCTGTGGTAGGGATCTGCCTGAGGCTACAGAGGTCCTATGTCAAGTCTCCATAACCCCAGGGTGACTTTACAAGCACAAAAAAGGGCTTCAGCCTTGATGTTCACCCAAATGTATGCCTCACATTGTCTCACAGCGTTTTGTGAAGTTGTAAGGTTTTTTTTTTCAGCTTTTTAAACACCACGGTAAGTTTTCAGTGAGGCAAAATGGATATGTCCACAACTATTTTTCCTTAGTTCTTTCAATTTTTATTTATTCATTTGTTTGTTCATTCTGCAAAACAGACATGTGGGATTCATGATCTAGTTTTGAGGGGAGAAATTAATCAAATGATCACAGTGATAGGTGGAATTCTAAGATGAGCCCAAGATTACTACCCCCTGGTACATACCTTCTATAATTCCCTCTCTTGTCTATGGATGGGACCTGTGAATGGTGGAATATTACTACCATGATTGTTACATTATGTGACAAAAAGAGGGGATTTTGCAGATATAATTAAAATCCAAAATCAGTTGGCTCTAAGTTATTCAAAAGGGAGGTTATCCTGGGTGAGTCGAATTTTAATCACCAAAGGCAACTATGACAACTGGGACAAATGCTGCAGAAAGGGAATGCACAAGGCTTCACAATGGGGTATTTCAAATACCAATAGCTACCACTTACACTTACACTAATACATATTGTTTCCGAGGTGCTATTCTTGCTGTATTACTTAGAGCAATGGCCCTATATGCAGAGTCCTTTCCATTTTGTACATAATGAGATGAAGACACAGGGAGTTTAGTAACTTATCCAATGTTGTGTTCTTGGAAAATGGTGGGCTTGGGATTTGAAGCCAGACAGCATAGTTTTTGTTCTGAGGGTCAAGCCACACCAACTAGTCCAGAAAATCCTCCCTTTTGTGGGGATGCTTGATAGGAAACTAGAAAGTTGAGCTTAATCCTTGCATCTTCTCCCATTCCTGGTTCTTCTGAACCTTTCTTGCTTCTCTTTTTCACTTTTACCTAATTTTGAGATTCCCCCATAGTTCAGTTACTTGCTCTCTGCTCTTTTTTATTTTTTTAAATTTTTAGTTGTAGTTGGACACAATATTTATTTATTTATTTATTTGTATGTGGTGCTGAGGATCGAACCCAGGGCCTTGCAAGTCCTTGCAAGTGCTAGGCAAGAGCTCTACCACTGAGCTACAGCCCCACTCCTCTGCTCTTTCTTTTAAGTTCTCTTTCTGGAAAGTGTGCATTCACTTGAATGAATAGTCTTTCAGAGCATTATGGAATCATTCAGTTAATTTTCAGTAATGAATCAAAACTGATTTCAGAAGCAAATGACATGTACATTAATTCGTGTAGAACTAGTATCTTCGCCCATTTTCTGTTGCTATAACCAAACACCACAGAATGAGTATTTTATAAGAATAAAGATTTATTTAGCTCACATTCTAAATGCTGGGAAGCTCAAGATCTGGCAGCATATCTGGTGCGAGCCTTCCTGATGGTGGGGACTCTCTTCAGAGTGCCCAGGTGGTGAGAAAGAGCATCCTAGCCTAGGTTTCTCCTCCACTTCTCATTAAGTCACATTTTCATTGGATTAGGGCCCCACCTTTATGGCCTCATTTAACCTTAATTACCTCCCTGATATCCTAACTCCAAAGAATATAGCTAATACCTTTTAATGTTTCACACCACAGACTAAATTTCAACATGAATTTGGTGGGGCCATTTAAACTATAGCAGCTAGTAAAAAAAAAAAAAAAATTGGAACTTGGAGTGAAATGATGATTACATCAGTTTGAAATTCTAGCAACCAAATAGGATCACCTGGGAAACTTTTCAGAAGATTCTAATTGCAAACACAGATGCCATTGGATGTTATTACAACCAATGATGCCCATTAGTACAATCTCATTTTAAGGAGCTCTAGGAGTTAGCATGGAGACAGGGTGAATCAGAAAGTGATCAGGAAAAGTATTACTTGACTTATGAGATCATGCATAAATACGGCAAGCCAGAGCAGCAGGAATACATTCCAAATCCACTGGTGCAAATGAAAAACCACAGAAAATCAGAAAAATGAAAAACTTAGTGTACTCCATTCAGTGCTAATGAGTTTTACACAGGTGAGAAAATGAGGTGATAAGAGCGTGGGTGTACTGGTTATTGTGCAATAGCACTTTACATATGTTATTTAATCCTCATAATACTGAGAAGTACACATTATTGTCCTGATTGAAAATATGCAGAAACTGAGGCACAAAGAAAATATGAAAACTAAGTGACATGCCCAAGAAAATAAAGACAGTAACACTAAAATATAAATTTATCTTAGGCATGAAAAACATTGCTATTCTTCCTCTTCCAAAATATCATAGGGGATTGATATTGAATTTTTTTGGTTTTTCACCATTTATCACAATAATGCTTTTTCTTTGTTCTGCCAGTTCAATTAATTAGACTCATAGATTTTCTAATATTAAACCATTCTGTCATGACTTGAATGGTATCCTCTTGGTGAAGTCTCTTCTCTTGGTATAGTCTTTTCTATAGTCCCAGATTCAATTTACTAATATTACACATGGCATATTTTTAATAAATATGTAAGAGATTGGTAGACAACTTAATTCCTATGCTCTTTGTTAGATCTTGATATCAATGCTATCCTGTCTTTGGTTAAAAAAAAAAAACAGGGAGGAATGTTTTCTTATTTTTCTCTGTTCTAGAACATATGGAAAAGTATCAAAATTACACATCCCTTAAAAATCTGAAAGAATTCATTCATGAAATTGCATTAGCCTGATGGTGTTTAGGAAAGTGGGCTACTTTAAAACATTCCTAATTTATTCCATACAGGGCTTAAACCAGTCCAAGGAATCAAGTGAGGGGCAGAAGACGTTCATTTTATTGTCAAACTGTTTCTTTGCTCTTTTCAATATTAATGATAACTGTAAAAAGAGAAGGGAATTTTCCCTCTCCCTCTGAAGATTTGCTGAAATAAGTTGACAATAGATCATTTAACAGGAGAAAAAGCAAACAAATATTTTAAGTGCACTTGTGCCCAGGAGCCATAAACATACGAAACTCAAAGAAGGGCCAAATAGTTGAAGCTTAAACATCATCTTCATATGGGAGAGAGAGGTAGGGGGACTGCAGGAAATTTTGGAGGGATAATCAATGATTTGTAAAGGGAATCAATGAGCCCAAAGCATAGAACATAGTTTGGAAATGAATATGGGAGCAAAGGACAGCTTGTGACAAAATCTGTCTGGATGTGATGACATTCCTGAGTCTTCCTCCCTGCAATATGAATTTAATCTTCTCTGGTTAATGAAATTTCAGAGAGGGGATTGAAGGCAATTGTGTCCCCTTATGTTGGATCCTGCCTTCAGAGAGATAAGGGAAGTTCAGAGAAGAGCCTTTCCCTATGCTTGGGTGGGAATGAAGGGGAGGGAAGATCAGGGGAACCTGGTTGGGCAGCTTCTAAAGCCTTCTATTTTCCTTTTATTCAAAGTGCTCAGCACGCCAGAGACACATACTTTAAGGTGTTGTTTTCTGAGCCCCAAGTAAATCTTCCATACTTTCTTCTTATCCCTAACTGGATTATTTATACAATAGCACTGACTTTTCCTCAGGTCACAACTGTGTGCATGAGATGCTTTGGTATACTCTCAGTACGACTGGATACCTGGTATAGATTCATTCCACATGCAGGCAACTTTTGAGTTAAAAATGTTCTGGACTTCCTGAAGTTGACGTTAATTTTCTTTTCTTTTTCCTCTATTGAATCAAATCCCCTGCCAGGGCTGCAGAGCTTGGTAAGTGGGGCGAGAGTGGAAACCTATCAGAAGCCTTTATTAGGAATTAGATTTTCCCTGTCTGGCCCCCTCCCACCCAGAAAAAGCCTACTGTTCTTCCGGGCCACGGTTTGAGCCTGCCATTCTAGAATTTTCCATAATGCAACTATTACTTTCCTGCAGAGATCATAAAACGTAGATTTTGGCTTTCCGGTCTTGCTTAAAGATCTTGATTTCAGTGAAATACCAATCCTGAAGCTACTTTGAAAAGTGTCACATACTGTCCCCAGCCTCGGTTTAGGAATAACTTGTGCAAAAGCCACAATTGCTCTTCTTCACAAAACTTCTACTGTGGTTTTCACACATCACTGCTAACTTGAGCACAGTCTCTCCTCCTTCTTAAAGGAGTAAGAGAAAGTATTAACACTAAGTCAGCTTTGTTCACATTTCCGGTTTCAGAGGAGCTAACTCTGAAAATGCAGTAATTTTCATTGTTCACCAACTCTGTGAAGGATGCTCCCAAATGCCATACTACTGTTGGAAAGTTCCTAGGTGTCCTAAGTGGAAAATGGTCATTCTGCTCTGAGATAGGAGCAGATTTTCAGACCGTTTTTTGTTAAGAAACTGAAAATAGGAAAATTGATAATTGACAAAATGCATATTCTTGGGTTCAGCTGCATGAATGAAATCCTAGACTGGCATTTTTTTTACCTAGTGTGTACTGATCCTGTGAAGCCTAGGAGGTTGGGAACAGAAGTATACAATGTTGGAAAAGAAGAAAAACACCCTTGTGACTCCCCTCCTATACAGCTCAAAGGTGCTGGAAGACTTCCCTGACCAGAATACACACAGCTCTACCTGGATGCAGAAATGCATGACCTCCCAAAATCTTTTGTTATCAAAACTGTACCCCTCCCCTTGCATTGCAAATTAGCCAGAAATGGTCCCTAATTAAGACAGTGGTGCCTTTTAAAGGCAATTTTCTTACCTATAATTAGTTGGCCCTTAATCCTCAAATTTCCTCTTTCTGTTCTGGGATGTGTGGAAAAGGCTAGGAGAGAAGAGGGCTGTGGAATCCTGAAGCTTCCCAGGTCTCCAGGGCTCTGCTTCCTGACCCCCAGTCCTCAGAGGTCTCCTGGTCTCCGTCTCTTTGTGGAATTCCCCAGCTTCCCCCCCACCCCTAGTCCTCGTCAGCAATAAGAGTAACCACACACCTAACTGTCCCAGGCAGGGGAGGGGTACCTTTAATGCTTCCTGGAAATTTACTCCCCAGGCAGCTTTCCCAGTAGGATTTGCATTAGGAAGTCTCTCTGCACAAAAGCCTGTCATCTGAGAGACCTCGACACAGCTTTGTGGGAAGTTGTCACTTGTATGGGGGAAGTAGAGGGTTATCCTTAGGACAGGATGTGAGAACTGGGGATTGGGCTAGGACTGCAGTAAGGCATAGATATAAAGATAGGATTCTTGTGCTTGCCTCACTTAACTTTTTAAAAAGTTTTTTTTTTTTTTTTTTTTGGTACCAGGAATTGAACCCAGAGATGCTTAACCACTGAACCACATCCCCAGCCCTTTTTATTATTTATTTTGAAACAGGGTCTCCCTAAGTTGCTTAGTGCCTCGCTAAGTTGCTGAGGCTGGCTTTGAACTCATGATCCTCCTGCCTCAGCCTCCTGAGCTGGTGGGATTACAGATGTGTGGCCCCACCCAGCCTCACTTTTCTTTTTACCCATGTTTCAAAGTCAAAGAGTCATACTTGTTCCAACAAGGTTTCCCCTCCGGCCTTGATTTTTGGACATTTTCTGCACACCTCTTACTCTGTTCCTCACTATTCCATCCATGTTTCCCACCACCTTATCTCTCCATATCTCTCTCTCTCTCTCTCTCTCTCTCTCTCTCTCTCTCAATATTTTTTGATGTGTCCTGTTACTTGTCCCAGAACCAAATTTTCTGTGAGTAACAAGCCCACACATTTACAGAGCCTGCCCTCCCATTGCCCCTGGATCTTTTTGCTGGGTGGTATTATTTTTGGACAAGGAGCCCTTTCCAGTCCCATCGTCAACCACACAACTAGAAGATTCCTTGTAGGTGATGTGAGGACCAGGCCATGGAAGGACACAGATTGGGAAGAAAGCTAATGGGAACTCCTTGGCAGCCCTGCTTGCCTTCTGCATAGCACAACAGCCTGGCTTGAATAAAAACGTTCCAAGCAGCATAAAATACTTCTCAGGAGGAGCCTGCATTGTAGTTATACATTCATTCAATGAAAATTTACCAAACAACTACTACATTCCAGGCACTATTCTAAGTACTGAAGATTTAGTAGTGAAAGAAGCAGATGAAAGCTAATGTATCTTATATTCTAGAAACTTGTGCCAAACTAAGTATTAAGACCATGACATCCTATGAGACCTTGGAAGGGTTGCTTAATAACTGTCCAAATCTCAATTTCCTTATGTAACTGGCAGGGGACCTGGGAATTCAGAGTTTGCATTGTGTTTCTTGGCTCTCTGTTTTTGCAGGAGAAAATGTCAGGACATGAAATTAAACTTAGTTAAAAATATAATAAAGATTATTAAGAAAGAAAGCACTCTCAAAGGGGTGGGAGAGAGAGAGTAGTTAGTCTCTAAGAGAGAGTAACATTGTGCCTTCTTTGATCCCTAGTTTTATTGGGATCTTAGAGAACTTTCTAGAGAGTTCCAACCAGATAAGCCTACTTTTAATTTTTGACTGACAGTAGGATTACAAGAGACTTCTTTTTTTTTTTTTTTTTTTTTTTGATACCAGGGATTGAACCCAGAGGTGCTTAGCCACTGAACCACATCCCAAGCCCTCTTTATTTTTTATTGTGAGACAGGGTCTCGCTAAATTGCTTTGGGCCTCGCTAATTTGCTGAGGCTGGCTTTGAACTTGCTATCCTCCTGCCTCAGTCTCCCAAGATGTTGGGATTACAGGCATGTGCTACTGCTCCCAGCTATTACATCAGATTTTTAAGTGCCTACTGTGCACTTACCCACAAGTACTCAAGCAAAACCAATGAGGGGGTTACTATTAAAAGGATACACTAAAGATCTTAACGTAACTTTTGGTCACCTTGGCCCATGCTGACTGGTTCTAATTGGAACTGTTTGCTTTTTAAACAGATTTTTTTCGTGTCTTCATACATATACTTTGAATAATAATGATCATCACATTCCACCATCATTTATTTATGGGCTTCACTTTTTATCCCGTTTTCCTGAGTCTTGGAATCTTTGTTCTGTGTAAAGTTCACAAAAGTCACCCCTTGGGGGTAACTTATGTTCTTATTGGCAGAGTGGAGTCTTAAATTCCTCTGCCCTAAGAAAATAGCCCTAAGGATAACAGGTTTGTCAAGAAATGTAACATCTTATTGACTGAAGTCAGAGCAGTGCCAGAATGGCCTTAGGTAAATTGCTTTTGGGATAAATTTCTTCTTCAGGGAAAATATGTTGAAGTCTAGCATGTATGCCCAGTTCATAGAATTATCCCCTTGGCTTCATGTTCCTATCACTCAGTGTGCTCACTGTCATTTATCTATCAAAGGATTATCAGGTTAAATGTATCAATGGATATGGAGGTGAATTCTTTGAAGAGTATCAAAGGCTATATAAATATATGGTATTATTATTATCCACTCTTATCCCTGCCACAGCTTTTAAGGAGTAATTCCTAGCCTTGGGACTATAAGAAATGAAGTTACCCTGGAACTATTTCACTTAGAAGGGTTCTACAAGTGAATGAGAATATGATTGATTAAAGATATACATGGATGGATAAGTACATGATGGGTGTATATAGATATAAATGTCTATTTTTACACAAGTAATGCATATTTTTTTCTCTTTTTTTATTGGTTATTCAAAACATTACAAATATTGCAGAATTACATCGGTTACACATCCACATTTTTATATAATACCATAATAATAACTGTTGTATTCTGCTACCTTTCCTATCCTCTACTATCCCCCCTCCCCTCCCCTCCCATCTTCTCTCTCTACCCCATCTACTGTAATTCATTTCTCTCCTTATTTTTTCCCATTCCCCTCACAACCTCTTACATGTAATTTTGTATAACAATGAGGGTCTCCTTCCATTTCCATGGAATTTCCCTTTTCTCTCCCTTACCCTCCCACCTCATGACTCTGTTAAATGTTAATCTTTTCCTCCTGCTCTTCCTTCCTGTTCTGTTCTTAGTTGCTCTCATTATATCAAAGAAGACATTTGGCATTTGTTTTTTAGGGATTGGCTAGCTTCACTTAGCATAATCTGCTCTAATGCCATCCATTTCCCTGCAAATTCCATGATTTTGTCATTTCTTAGTGCTGCATAGTACTCCATTGTGTATAAATGCCACATTTTTTTTATCCATTCATCTATTGAGGGGCATCGGGGTTGGTTCCACAGTCTAGCTATTGTGAATTGTGCTGCTATGAACATCAATGTGGCAGTATCCCTGTAGTATGCTCTTTTAAGGTCTTCAGAGAATAGTCCGAGAAGGGCAATAGCTGGGTCAAATGGTGGTTCCATTCCCAGCTTTCCCAGGAATCTCCATACTGCTTTCCAAATTGGCTGCACCAATTTGCAGTCCCACCAGCAATGTACAAGAGTACCCTTTTCCCCACATCCTCGCCAGCACTTGTTGTTATTTGACTTCATAATGGCTGCCAATCTTACTGGAGTGAGATGGTATCTTAGGGTGGTTTTGATTTGCATTTCTCTGACTGCTAGAGATGGTGAGCATTTTTTCATGTACTTGTTGATTGATTGTATGTCCTCCTCTGAGAAGTGTCTGTTCAGGTCTTTGGCCCATTTGTTGATTGGGTTATTTGTTTTCTTATTGTTTAATTTCTTGAGTTCTTTGTATACTCTGGATATTAGGGCTCTATCTGAAGTGTGAGGAGTAAAAATTTGTTCCCATGATGCAGGCTCCCTGTTTACCTCTCTTATTGTTTCTCTTGCTGAGAAAAACCTTTTTAGTTTAAGTAAGTCCCATTTGTTGATTCTTGTTATGAACTCTTGTGCTATGGGTGTCCTATTAAGGAATTTGGAACCTGACCCCACAAAATGTAGATCGGAGCCAACCTTTTCTTCTATCAGACGCATAGTCTCTGATTTGATATCAAGGTCCTTGATCCATTTTGAGTTAACTTTTGTGCATGGCGAGAGGAGGGGATTCAGTTTCATTTTGTTGCATATGGATTTCCAGTTTTCCCAGCACCATTTGTTGAAGATGCTGTCCTTCCTCCATTGCATGCTTTTAGCCCCTTTATCGAATATAAGATAGTTGTAACTTTGTGGATTGGTTTCTGTGTCCTCTATTCTATACCATTGGTCCACCTGCCTGTTTTGGTACCAGTACCATACTGTATTTGTTACTATTGCTTTGTAGTACAGTTTGAAATCTGGTATCGCTACACCTCCTGATTCACATTTCCAAGCAATGCATATTCATCGTGGAAAACTTCAAAATTATAGGTGAGTTAAAGCAAAAGTGTTATTAGAGTCTTGGCCAGAGGTCTGATTCTAGGGGTCCAACAAATCAGGTCTGGCAACTTGCCCCAAAAACCAAATGGAAAAAGTAATGGTGAAAATCAAAAAAAAGAGCTTCAATCAGTGTAGCTACACCAGGAAGACAAGGGGAACTTGGTTCCTTAGCCCTGATTTCAAGGGGTTGACAATGATTTTGAGGTTTTACAGAAAAGAGAATGAGGGTAAGGTTGGAAGTTTCCAGAGCTGGAGGCTTTGCATAGCTGCAAAGCGGTGATATTGATCAGATATGGTCTGGTTTATCACTATCTCAGGATGGTCAAGCAGGGCCTTGTTGAGGACAAGAAAATTGATGTTATCTGAAGGTTAGCCTTGACTCATCACAAGATGTTTTTCCATCAGACTTTGTTCATGGAATCCAACGTGACTCAGAAAAAAGGAGAGGAATACAAAATGGAGGCAGTGATGCCAAATCTTTAATCCTAATTTTAGCTATCCATCTGACATTTGCAGGCCCAAGTGAAGAGTCTAAGTCCTTGTTACAAAAGGACAAAAATATCCCAGAACTTTTCCCTAAAGCAAGCTTTATGATACCTTACCAATTTGTTTCCCTACTCATGTAGAGACCAGTGCAGAGTATAATCAAAAGAGCCACACAGTCCCTTTGCTTCCTCATATCATTATTGAAATGCATTTCAGAAGATGAAACAAATTTCCTCCATGGAAATCTTGTATTAATATTCAGGGGATGACGTACCACAAACTGAGGGGTTTAAAATGATATAAATGCATTACGTCACAGTTCTGGGAACCATAAGTCTGAACTCAAGGTGTCAGTGGGGCCGTCCTATCTCTGAAGGCTCTAGAGAAGGATCCTCCCTTGCCTCTTAGTGGTTTCTGGTGGTTGCCAGCCATCATGATGTCCTTTGGCTTGTTGCAACAACTCTCACATCTCTGCCTCCATCTCTTCATGTGGCTATCTTTCATGAGTGTGTATGTCCAAAGTTTCCTCTTCTTATAATGATACTAGTCATTGAATTAAGGTCCATATTATTCTAGTATTGAAGCCAGAATTAAAAGAGGCAGTTGGTATAGATAGGTAAATCAAGTCAGGTCATATCAAGGAGGCCAATTTGGGTCTGAGAAGTTGGAGAGAGATTGAAATGTGAATTCCTGCAGAGCCCTTTCTCCACCTTAATCAAGATAACCTGCCCCTGCTCCAACCTGTTGCTAAGGTAAACTGTCCCAGGGATTGTCCCTACAGAGAGTGGTTAATTACACCCCCTTCCTCCTCTGCCTCTCCAGGCCCATCTGCTTTCCACCTTTTGGCCAGCCCACCAAGCATCCCTGGGCCTAGTCACATACTCAGGAAGGAGAGAGATAAGGGGAAGAGGGCAGGAGAACAAAGGAAGCCTAGGACTTATAAAAAGGCAGAACACCCTTGTTTCTTACTATACCAGCTATGGCTTCCTCCTCCCTCCAGGGAGAAGTCTATGTTACCCCTTTTTAAATTAACCCTGCTTTATATGCTTGTCTCAGTGTGCTTTTCTAATGTTCAAGCTTCAACATGTGAGGGAGAAGAACTCTTCACCAGTAACCAGTGGTATCAGTATGACTTCATCTTAATTTAATAATCACATTTAGAAAGACTCTCTTTCCAGATGAAATCACATTTACAAGTTCTATGTGAATTTGATTTGGGGAGGACACTACTCAATCCTGTAAGAGTGTCAGTCTGCTGCTTATGTAAATATACTTCGGATCTGGTTCGTTCCCACGTATCAGTGACCTGGTAACAATAGCAGGCACCAGGACTCCCTGCAATTCCCAACCAGAAGATTTTTTTTTCCTTTCCAATCCTGGGAAACAAATCCAGGAGCATTCTTTCTACTTCTGAGCTACATCCCCAGTATTTTTTTTTTTTTTTTGAGACAGAATCTCATTAAGTTGCCCAGTCTGGCTTTAAAATTTCCATACTCCTGCCTCAGCCTCCCATGTTGCTGGGATTACAGTCATGCACCACAGCACCTTCCAGAAGATATCTTGAGGTAAAAATCAAGGGCCCTTGGGATTGATATGGATGTGCTCTAGTGGAAGCTGTTCCAAACTGACACCCAGATGTCACACTTCATTGTGGGATATGGTAGAGGAAAAAAGTTGTCTTCTCCATTTATTTGCAGGGGAAATCTGTGCCACCTTAGCTCTGGAAGGTTATGGTAATTTTTATTCTACTATCAACCTGTGGGGAAAAATTAACATGAATGCAGAGAATGGAGGGAAACATACAGATAATTGCTAACTACCACTCATGGACAGTTTGGGGAGATTCTCAACTTACTTTTTTTTACAAAAGTGGAACTGTGGGGACATCTTTTTTTTTGCCATATTTGTACTAACTAGGTATCACAGGAGTCCTTTGAACCCAATAAATATACTTCTATGCCAAAATGTATTTCACTGGTAATCTTACACCTTTGGATATAGACCTTCTTCTTCCTACCAACCATGGTCCCTGTGGTACATTTTGTGCTGAGAAATTACCTTCCACTCAAGTCTTATTATTTAATTGAATCTCTCTACCTTTTTTTGCACCACCACCCCCAACCCAAACAGAAAAAAAAGAATGCTTCCTGCCTCAGATGTTTCCTTCATCATATGCAGACATGGCTCAATGTTCTTTGCTAGGCTGCTGAGTCAGAAGCCTGGACCGGCCAGCTTCAGTTTTGATGAAGTAGCTCAGGAAGGAAGTGTTGGGAGAGATGGGTGCACAATGCAGTCAGTGGGTGAGCTCATGCTGCTCTGAAGACCCAAGTCCTGTGAGAGGAGCCTGCTTCCCGGAAAAGAGCACTGGGCTGGAAGTCAGGAAGCTAGAGCTAGTCTCAGCTCTGCCACCAATCTGCTGCAAGACCTTGGTAAGTCATTCCCTTTCTCTAAGCACCAATTTCCCCCTATAGGAAACAATAGGGCTGGCTCCAGGAGACCCTGTGGGAGTACTACAGGTCTCCTGAGGCAGGTTCCAGGAATTCAGTCTCCTGTGAGGATACCTCAGAGGAAAATTAGGAGCAGAGGGGTCACTTCAGAAACAGCTTGTTTCAAAGGTTGTCTCCAGGGGGATTAAAAGGGACCAGAGAGGGGCTGCCAAAGCCTAGGGTCAGAACTGAAGAGGGAAACCTGCAGAAGAGCAGCAATTAGGAGAGAAAAAGAGAGACCAAGCAAGAGAGAGAAATTACAGGGGGTACTCTGAAGAAGTTAAGTCAAGAGAAAGGATTAGGGTAGTGCTGAATTTGGGAAGCCCCAAGGAAATGCTATGTGAAAGGGTTTCTGGGCATAGGAGCTAGAGGCCAGGCTACTAGAGTTCTGGAACTCTGGAGAAAATGCATAATAAGGCAGGCTGAGACTAAAGCAAAGGAGATTGCAAAATGGGCTAGAACCACCTAGACTATTCTTCAATTCTCAATCATGTCGGGATTATTTTTTTTTTTATTTTTGATACTGGGGGGTTAAACCCAGGGTAGCTCTACCACTGACCTACATCCACAGCCCTTATGAATAATTTTTAGTTTTGAGACAGGGCCTCACTAAGTTTTCAAGGCTTGAACTTGTGGAGGATCATAACTGTCACAGACTCCCAGTGGCTAGGATTGCAGATATGTGCCACTGTGACCAGCTTTTATGGATGATTTTATTCCCATATTTTTATTGGTGCATTATAACTACACACAACAATACACAAGGATAGGATTTGTTGTTACTTATTCAGACATGCCCAGGATATAACAATATAATTTGGTCAATGTTATTCCCCATTCCCATTCCCTTTCCTCTTCCTTTCCCCTGGTCCCTTTTCTCTACTCTACAGATCTCCCTATGATTTTAATGAGACCCTCTCCCACTATTCTTTTCCCTTTTCCCTCTCTAGCTTCCACATATGAGAGAAAACACATGACCCTTGACTTTCTGAATCTGATTTATTTCACTTAACATAATAGTCTCTAGTGACATAATTTCATTCTTCTTTATGGATGAATAAAACTCGATTGTGTTCATATACCTCATTTTTCTTTTATCCATTCATATATTGATGGACACTTGGGCTGGCTCCATAAATTAGCTACTGGGAATTTTGTATGAACATGGGTATGCATGTATCATATAGCTAATAACTTCAATTTTCTTTTTATGTACTGGGGATGGAACATAGGGGTGCTTTACCATTGAGCAACATCCCAATCCCTTTTTTATATTTTGTTTAAAGACAGAATCTCACTGAGTTGCTTAGGCTGGCTTTGAACCTGCTATCCTCCTGCCTTGGCCTCCTGTGCTACTGGGATTACATGCATGCTCCACCATGCCCGGCAATAACTTCAATTTTTTAAGCTAAATTCTGAGGAGTGGTATATGTCACAATGATTTTTAAAGGAAAATGTGTGCCAGTTATATATTTACCTAAAGGGCACTTGATCCCTGAGACCCTTAACCCTGGAACGAAAAGAATTTTTTTTTTTTTTTTTTTTTTACTTAGGCCTGATATTTTATGCTCCACATTTAGCACTCCATGGGGTGCTATGCAGAGCCCAGAGCAAAGTTTCAGTCTCAAGCATAAAAGCCAAAGAGGAAAAAGAGCCCCTGATCCCCAACCTCTGTTTCCTTCCATATGTTATTCCTTGCAACAAGTATGCATTCTCCCCTTCTCCCCCCAAAATTCCTTCAGAGATCTAAAGTTACTTCTTCTTCTACTTTTTCCCCCTCGGTACTTTTTAATTGATTTTTAAAAAATAAATGACAACAAAATGTCTTACAATTCTTATTATATTATAGAGCACAATTTTTCATATCTCTGGTTGTATATAAAATATGTTCACACCAATTCATGTCTTCATACATGTACTTAAGATAATGATATCCACCATGTTCTACCATCATTGCTAACCCCTGTCCCCTCCCTTTCCCTCCCATCCCTCTGCCCTATCTAGAGTTTATTTATTCCCACCCCTCCCTACCCCAGTATGAGTCACCCCCCTTATGTCAGAGAAAACATTTAGCATTTGGTTTTTTGGGATTGGCTAACTTCACTTAGCATTATCTTCTCTAACTGCATCCATTTACCTGCAAATGCCATGATGTTATTCTCTTTTAATGCTGAGTAATATTCCATTGTGTATACATGCCACACATTTTTATTCATTCATCTACTGAAGGGCATCTAAGTTGGCTCCACAGTTTAGCTATTGTGAATTGTGCTGCTATAAACATTACAAATTTGCTCCCATTCTGTAGGCTCTCTATTCACCTCAGTGACATTCCTCACAGAAATAGAAAAAGTAGTCATGAAATTCATCTGGAAAAATAAGAGACCCAGAATAGCTAAAGCAATCCTTAGCAGGAAGAGTGAAGTAGGTGGCATCACTATAGCAGACCTTAAACTACACTACAGAGCAATAGTATCAAAAACAGCTTGATCAAAAGAGACTAGTAGATCAATGGTACAGAATAGAGAACACAGAGACTAACCCACAAAATTACAGTTATCTTACATTAGACAAAGGTGCCAAAAACATGCATTGGAGAAAAGATAGCCTCCTCCACAAATGGTGCTGGGAAAACTGGAAATCCATATGCAACAAAATGAAATTAAACCTCTATCTCTCACCATGCACAAAACTGAACTGAAAGTGGATCAAGGACCTAGGAATGAAACCAGAGACACTGTGTCTAATAGAAGAAAAAGTAGGTCCTAATCTTCATCATGTGGGATTAGGCCCCAACTTCCTTAATAAGACTCGTATAGCACAAGAATTAAAACCAAGAATCAACAAATGGGATGGACTCAAACTAAAAAGTCTCTTCTACTTCTTTTTAAAAAGTTTGTACCAGGGATTGAACCCAGGGGTGCTTAATCACTGAGCCACATCCTCAGCCTTTTTTAGTTTTTATTTTGAGACAGGGTCTCACTAAGTTGCTGAGGCTGGCTTTGAACTTGCAATCTTCCTTACTCAGCCTCCCAAACTGTGGGATTACAGGAGTGTACCACCACACTCCATCTGATGTTTCTTATTCCAGAAAGTCTTCCCTGACTCTCTCACCTCTTCCTCACCCTTGTTTCTCCTCCATGCTCTCTATTCCCCCTGCAGTTCTCTACTGTGTTGCTTACCTGGTACACTGTGGTCAATTCTATGCTGTTCTCTCTCCTTAATTAGCAGTCCTTTCTTTTTCACTTTGGATACCCAGACCTGAGAGCTTAGTGTTTGCTAAGTGCTGGGCAAATATTTCTTGAAAGGAAATTGACTATTTGATGTCAGCTACAAGGTTTCTCAGGCAGTCTTGTAATAGGAACCATCAATGGGAGAACCTTTTGGAATTATATAGACAGATGATGTGGGGGGCAGTGTCTTTCTGCTAAATACACAACCAATGTTCAAATCATACAAAGGTACAACAGCCTCCAAGGGCCCAGTTATGACTAGAAATTTCTTCTAGAACTCCCCTTCAAGCAGTATTCACCTGCTGTATTTAGTGGGGTGGTGCATGGCAGGGTGTAATGGGACAGAATCTTGCCTCTAAGATACAACTCAGAAGTTTTTTCTTTAGAGAAATAAAAGAGAATCACATTTTCCCTCAGATACTAAGTCACTGACCACTTCAAGCATATCCCTTTTCCTTCCTTCCTTCCAGGAATTTCCAGAAGGACAGAGAGAACATCAATGAACATATACTGTGACAGGAATGGATCAGAGAACCTTATATAAATTTCTCATCTAATACTCAAGACAACTCTATGAAGCAGAAACTATTAACATCCCTGTCTTATATACAAACCAACTCTGTGATCTTTGTATTATTTTTAAAATGAGAAAATTTTACCTTTTTAGTAAGTTATTTTTGACAATGATGTTAAATAATTTGTCTGAGATCCCACAGAAAGTAGAGTAGTCCAAAATGTCTACTAACAAATTCTGGCTATTTACACTATCCCAATCTGCCTCTTGGGAGGATTGTTATTCTCAAAGAATGTTACCAAGCCACATTAATGATGCCATTATTTTCAAATAATTTTTAAAAGAATTATTATGTTCCATTCTTATGGAAGATCTCACTACCAAGAGGATATATGGATAGCAAATGAGTATATGCAAAAATGTTGACATCATTAACCACAGTAAATGCAAATGAAAATCACAGTGAGACAATACTACAGACCTATTAGAATGACTAAGGTAAATAAAATCAATGGTAATAAGCACTAGTAGCATAAGGAGTAACTGGAACTCTCAGTCAAAATTAATCTTTGAGAATATGGTACATCTACACAATGGAGATTCAGCCATAAAAAGAAAAACAAAATTATGTCATTTGCATGAAAATGGATGGAGTTTGAGAGCATTAATGTTAAGCAAAATAAGCCAGACTCAGAAAGTCAAGGATCATGTTTTCTTTTATATGTGGATGCTAGAGAGAAAAAAGGAAAAGCAGAATAGGGAAAGTTCATAAAAATTAAAGGGAGACCAGCAGAGTAGAGGAAAGGGGTTAGGGGGAAGGAGGAGGGGAGAGAAAGTGGAGGTACTGGGGAATGAAAATTGACCAAATTATGTTATGTGTATGTATGAATATGTAACAATGAATTCCACTATTATTCATAATTATAATGTACCAATTATTTTTAAATGAATCTTTGGTGATAAAGGCAGAACAGTGGTTATCTTGGGGAGAAGCAGAGTTGATTGGAAAGAGACAAGATGATGAACTTCTCAGATACTACTAAAGGCTGACAATATGGGTGATTACAATTAATGTGTCTACTTTATGTAAATTCGTGAAGTTTATGATTGTGTACTTTTCTGTAAGTAAAAGTTTACTTCAATAAAATGTTTGTCAAAAATAATTGATTATAGGCCAGGCATGGTGGTGCATGCCTATAATCCCAGCAGGTGGGAAGGCTGAGACAAGAGGATAGTGAGTTCAAAGCCAGCCTCAGCAACAACGAGGTGTTAAGCAACTCAGTGAGACCTGTCTCTAAATAAAATACAAAATAGGGCTGGGGATGTGAATCAGTGGCCAAGTGCCCCTGAGTTTCAATTCCTGGTACCCCCCAAAAAAAAAACTTATTATAAAGGTAAAATATGCTCATTGTAAAAATAATGCAAAGAATACAGAAGGCATGGGTAAAAAAGTAAAACTTGTTTCTACTTCCCAGTAGTTGCCACTGCTACCTGCATTTCTTGTCTAGCTAAGCACATCAATAAATATAGCTTCATTTCTTACAGAAATTCAGAGTGGATTCAGAGTACTCACAAGTCAAAAACAAGGAGTGGGCATTTACCAAGAAAGTTCACCTTGGAAGCCTGGAATGGAGGTAGGCAGTTGGTAGTAATGGAAATTGAGGATTGCAATCACATAATTGAAACTATTTAACAGAAACCAGGCCAACAGTCTAAACATCCCCCTTCCCAGTTGCACTCATCTATGCTGGAGATGATTATTGCCATTTCCTCCTACCTTGTTCCTCCTGAGCCTTTGGATTATAGTCAACTAGAAGCCTTCTGCAGAATGAAAAGAGAGTGGAAGATTCCAGGCTAGAAAAGCCACAGACAGCAGATGAACACAGAATGTTGGAATTTGTCAGTGTAATGCTATAAATAAGGATGCAACATTACTACTAGTGTCTCTTCTTCCAGAAACTCTTCTCTAAATATCCTTTCTATTCCACCCTCCTGGCTGTGTAGGTATGCCTACACTTTTCACATTGTTTATGTTTGTCTGTTCATGTATTGGTCATTTTCTCTGAACTGGGAGCTCCTGCCAAGACAGAGACTTTTTTTTTTTTGTATTTCTAGGGTCCAGCTCAGCACTTGGTCCACAGTAGTCATTCGGTGAATGTTGATTTGAACAAATAAACTCATTCAAAGAAATGTTTCCTGAAACTGCTTCTTACTAATCTAGCCAGCCAATGAAGCATCGCAGATGGAACTACCAAATACACAACATCTTTGTTTCTTGTGCAGACCCACATGAAGACTCTCACATGATACAACTGAAATTCTTAAGGCCACAGGACTTTGCATTGGAAGCTTTAAAATGTGATGTCTGGCTTTGAAGATGGTGTATAACACTAATCATTTACTGTGCATTGGTCTGAGTAATGGAAAATAATCACTCTTAAATCATCTTCCTTTAAGTGTGATATTTAGGGTAACATATTGGTTGGTCAATGCTAAAATACATGTGACTTTTAGATTTTCAGACCACATAAAAATCTCTGAAAAGAAACATTTAAAAAAATGACTAAGTATGGGTTATATATTGCAGCACTTTAAAAATGTTTTCTGCCATATGATTAGAAACAACCTGAATGTTCATCAATAGGGGATTAAATAAATTATAGTCTATCATTCATACCTGGAATGTAGAAGTCCCCTGTTATACACAGGGGATAGTTTTCAGCACCCCTAGTAGATTCATACTGTGGATAGTACTTGTCTGAATCTACATCCTGTTGCTGTAATAGAATACCTGAGATCACGTAATTTATAAAAAATAAAAGGATTATTTTGTCTCACGAATTTGGAGAGTGGCAAGTCCACAGCTTCTGTCTTCACCACTGCTGTGGCATTTTTCACAATTTTTTTGTTTCAAGGACAGAGTATTTCAAAGGGTATATTGAACTTTCCATTTGTATTCTAATTACTCATTTTAACAATGCTTAATATTGTCACACACAGTGACATAAAACACTATACACAGAGGAATGGCTGCAGACTCATGCTGCTTCAACTCATGGTAGAGAGGAGAAATGCAGCAGGCACATTTGGAAGAGACAGAACATAATGAGTAACCTTGCTTTATGACAACCTACTCTGTTGACTACTATTGTCCTGTGGCAGCAACAACTCACCCATATGAGGAAAGGCCTTAATCCATTCATGAAGGCTCCTCATTCATAATCAAAACACCCGGTGTCTCACTAGGCCCCACCTCCCAAAACCGTGCTTTGAGGAATTAAAGTTCCCACACTTGAATTTGGGAGGGTACACTCAAATGAGCACAGAAACCTAAAATACTATACATACATACTAATGATAAAGTTTAAGTGATTAAATTAGGCCCAGTAGGAGGCAAACAACCGTAACTAACAATAAAATAGAACAATTATAACAATGTACTATAATTAAATTATTTAAAACTTATAAATATTTGTTTTGGTAATTTTCCATTTAATATTTTTAGACTATGATTGGCTGTGGGTAACTGAGACTATGGAAAGTAGAACCCTGGATAAGGGGAGACTACTGTAATATGTTGTTGTAAAAAAGAAAAAAAAAAGAAGGATTTTATTGACATGGAATATTCTCCAAGATATATTGTTAAATAAAAAGCCAAAGATGCAGAAGGATGTATTGTATTCTATATGTAAATGGATGAAAAAGAATATGTATTTGCTTAAATGTGCTTTAAAACAGTCTTGGAAGACACATAAGAAACTGACAACATTTGTTGACAATGGAAGACTGGGAGGAAAAGGGGAGAAGAAGACTATTTTGTATCCTTTTATGTCCTAAAATAGGATATGAAAAGATTATTTTATATCTTTATTGAATACTATTTTATATCCTTTACAAATTTAACCACATAAGTATATTAAATAGTCAAAAATAAATGTGAAAAATAAAAAGAAGCCACAGCCATTGGAAGCAAGAAAAGGTAACATTGATGTGACATGAATATTGAGGGACACAAGGAAATAAGAAAGTGAATGAATTGGAGCTGGGCATGGTGGTGCACACCTGTAATCCTAGCAACTCAGGAGGCTGAGGCAGGATGATCATGAATTCAAAGCCAGCCTCCATAATTTAGCGAGGCCCTAAACAACTCACTGAGACTCTGTCTCTAAACAAAACATAAGAAAGGGCTGGGGATGTGGCCAAGTGGTTAAGTGCACCTGAGTTCAATTCCTGGTACCAAAAAAAGAAAGTCAATGAATTGGGACTAAGAGAGGAATCAAAACAGAAAACATTGCAATTCAGGAAATCAGAGGTAAGAGTATGTTTTCCCAAAAAGCATCCATCTCAGAGTCAATAAATGGGAAAAGCAGGTGTAAGCTGGGAGGAATGATTATGTTCCTCATTAAAGAGCTGCAGTAGAAGCAGCTGGAACAGGTGGACCTCTCTCCCCTCCACTCCCTCTCCCCTGTAGGCCTTTGCTAGCAGGCCAAAGTTTTCTGGGGAGTGCTGCCAGGGAGGGTGCTGAAACACTGAGACCTCCACCACAACGGGAACAGTAAAGCAAAAGAAAACCAGCAGCAGTCAGGAGTGAAACCCTTTAAAGAGCTCCACCCCCAGAGAAAAGCCCTCCTTACCTTATCAGTTGTGGGGGTCCCTGGTCTTCCTGCCTCTCTACCCACATAACCTAAAGGGAAGCCAGCCTACTTGTTTACAGGCCCTGCCCACTTAAACAGAACCCACAAGTCTGCCCTCCCATTCCGGAGAGAGGTTTGTAAGGGGAAGCAGATCAACACAATTGCAGAGGAAACCTATGCCATCTACCCATATTAACCAACATAGTTCTTCATTCATAAATATGACCAGACAACTAAGGATCACCAGACATTTCAGGAAAACTGTTAACATGAAAGCAAAGGACTGAAATAAACAAATAGAATTGACTCCTAGAGAAAAAAGAGATAATTCAAAGAATGGAAGAAAATGTAAAACAAATATATTCTGTTCTGTATCACCAGAGAGGCTGTCAAGTATCTTTCTTCCAGCTTAGAATGTTTTACAACTTCCCCTTCTATCCCTGAAAAGAAAATTTCGTAATTTGACAAATATTTACTAATCTCTAACAATGTGTCAGGAGCCAAGGACTCTGAAATGTTTTTTAAAAGACTTTGTCTCTTTCCTCTGGGAGCTGATGGTAAAGATGTCAGACAATAAGTTGTAATAAGTTCTAAGACACTGAAAAGGAATGGGTGAACTTCACTCTCAGGGGAGTCTACTCTTCCCCTCTAAGGAAGTTGAAGCAGGGGACTCACTAGTGCATGCATGCAGAGGTTCAAACTTTCCCTCTGAGGGTTTGAGTCTATGCCTGCTGATGTGGTATGGTGAATACCTTATATATTAAGCACAGAAGAGGACACTCTGTCAGAATGGGACCTTTCACTTTGACATTAATGGATAAGAGAGGAGGGAATCAGCCTGTGCACAGGGAGCAGCATCAACAAACAATGCACATTTATGGAAATAAAACTTGCTCAATATGCTTGATGTTCAAGTTAAGGACAGAAATGTGGGCAGGGGTCAGCTCATCTGTCATACTAAGAATTGAGACCTTATCCTCTAGGCAAGAATCTTCCAGATATATTCAGGAAAAATAGTCTTTGTGAAACCCTTTGTAGAACAACAACAAAATACTGACATATTTAACTCTTTCGCATATACTGGAAATCATTCTCCTTGCAGAAACTATGACTGTATTCTATGTTATCTATATAAAATCACAACCACAAATATATTTGCACCCAAAACAAGTTGGTAAATTATAATACATTTAAAATTTTTCCCTTGATACTTGTTTGCTATAGATTAGTTACTAGCTGCCAGAAAAGCAGTAGTAAAAAAAAAACAAAGATTCAAGAAAATTAGAAAGCACTCATTTTGAAAAAGCTATAAATAAATGGAAGAAAGACAAGTAGAGTAGAGGAAGGGGAACAGGGAAAGGTAGGATGGTAGGTAGGGGGAAATACTGGGGACCGAAGTAGAGCATATTATATTCCATGCATCCATGATTATGTTTAAATGAACCCCACTATTATTTACAACCATAATGCACTAATAATTTTTTTAAAAAGAAAAAAAACTGAAAAATGAGACAATACGTATCATTAACTTAATTATTTCTGTGCAATAAGAAAAAGATGGTCAATATTTGATTTTGACAACAGGCACTTTCATGAACTCCATAGATGTTCCCTTTTCGTGAAAGCAATGTTTGAGAATCTTTTCTAATGTGTTAGGCAGCTGAAGATTTTTAACTGGGGAAAACTCGATGGCCATCCCACTCTTAGTTGGGGAGAGATGGGTATGGGGGGGGCGTTGATACAAAGGCCATCTGATACAGAAGCAGATATCAGAAAATGGAGCTTCAGCTTGGGAACTAAGCAGGTAGCCAATTATGGCACCAAACTAGGAGGCTAGGCAGAAGAAGGATGGGAGAAAGAAGAAGCTTCAAGGATTGAAATACAAGCAGTGCATTCTGGAGCTATTATTCATGCTGAACACACCAGGGCACTATATCAATGTGCTTCCTTGGGTCTGGAATAGAATCTCAGGAAGTCAAATCAGATTAGTTAATATGATCACTTAAAAGACTTAGAATTAACATTCTGCTGGTGGCATGGAAGATAGATGGGGTGAGGCAGGAAATAAATAAATCAGGATGATACAGTTTCATAAATTACAAAAGAAAGGATATATAGGCCTGGACTAGGATGTTTGCAAGAAGACATGGAGAGAAGTAGTGGTAATCAAGAAGATTTGGGGAGGAAGAAGCCATTGAAATTGGGGAATCATCTGGGTAAGAAAGATGAGGGAATCATAAATGACTCCCAGGTCTCTGGCCTGGGCAATTAGAAGCCTGGTGGAACCAGGTTCATCAAGATACGGAGAACTTGAAGGGAGAAGTTGTCTGCGTTGGAAATGAGATAAGTCTGGGGCATCTCAAGTGCAAGGTGGATCTGGAACATCTAAGTAGAGATATTTAGTGGTAGCTAAACTTTCAAGACTGCAGTCTTTAGGATCTCCAAGTGGCCTGTTATTTGGGCAATGAAAATATTATTAATTCAGGACTTACAAATTCCCAATATTGAAGTAAGAAACAATATTTGAATGTACATAAGGGGAGGACCTTAAATTGGAAGGACTGTCTAAATAGGACATGTCATGGAAAGCCTGTAAAATACTGGTAAAAACAAGACTAATTATTTTACAGTGTATACATATATCATCATGGTGTATACTTTAAATATATACAATTTGCATTTCTCAATTACACTTCAATAAATCTGGGGAAGCAAATAAGAAAAAAGTGTATTATGGTATAGATTTCAAGGGTGGAGTGTATTCAGAAGAGTAACAACAGAATGATAGGTCAATAGGATAATAAAGTGGTCACTAAAAATGAATTCTAAAAACTATGCAACTCAAACTATTATTGAGCTAATAATAGTAGGAGCAGTTTCAGTGGTATTTATGGGCAGAAGTCATACTGAAGAAGATTGGAGATCACAAAGGAGACCAGAAAGGTTAGACAACAACTCTTTCTTGAAACTGATCACACAAACAAATCCTGACATTGCATCTCTGTGGTCTCTTCAGCATCCTCTTCCTCTGGGCTTGGCTGAACCGATCTTCACAGGGCCCTTGCAACTCTGATATTCTGTAATCGTATGAAACTGACTCTGGAGGAGGCCTTGAGCCCATTTTGGCTCTCATATTAATTTTCCTTCAGCAGTACTAAGGTCACTACTCTAAGAACTGAAGCCTCTGACTTGACTGATCAAAGTTCATCATGTGCATTGAAGCTACCTACTTGGCAAACGTAGTGAAAAGCTAGCTGCACAGATCAGGGCCCAGGACAGGATGCTGGGGCGTGGGAGGGAAGAAAGCAGGTGCTAATTCCACAGAGAGCATGCCTATCAGAGCAGTTTTTACGTTTTCTATTTGTCTCTCAAAACAATTGTATAAGAATCACCAAAGCAATTTTATCACTTTCTAGACAAGGTTGGGATGTGGGCTAGGGAGTACCGCAACTGCATTTAGTTTGAAGACTTCTAAGATAGCACACAGTAGCCAGTCAGGAATAGATAATCCTATACACCTCAATGATTCAATTTATGGTCACAACTTTAGGTGCTTTTTGGGGGGCAGCACTGGGGATTGAACTCAGGGATACTCGGCAACTGAACCACATCCCCAGCCCTATTTTATATTTTATTTAGAGACAGGATCTCACTGAGTTGCTTAGTGCCTTGACATTGCTGAGGCTGGCCCTGAACTTGCAATCCTCCTACCTTAGCCTCCCAAGACACTGGGATTACAGGCATGAGCCACTTGATGTTTGTTGATCATATGTTTTTTTAAAACCACTGTAAAGAGTAGGCAATGATTTATAAAGCTCAAGTTTTAGGCTAAATAATTGTTTAAAAAAATAGGGATGAGGGCTGGGGATGTGGCTCAAGTGGTAGTGCGCTTGCCTGGCATGCGTGCGGCCCGGGTTCGATCCTCAGCACCACATACAAACAAAGATGCTGTGTCCGCCGATAACTAAAAAATAAAATATCAAAATTCTCTCTCTCTCTCTCTCTCTCTCTCTCTCTCTCCCCTCTCTATCTTAAAAAAAAAAAATAGGGATGAGAGCTGCCTATTGCTGAACATGTTTCAAATCTCTTTTGTGTACATCTTTTTTCTGTCTTCACAACAGCCTATGGGATAAACAAAGCAGGTGCCCTCTTTGGGTCTGAAGAATCTGAGGTCTACAGAAGTTTGTGATTTACAAAGTCCATAGCAATTTGTTGGTAGAGCAAGGAATAGAATCCAGGTGTCTCAAGTGCAGCCTATTTTCATTATTCTGAACCATTGTATCAGCATTAGCAATTGAGACCTGCAACAGCTAAGCCAAGCTAATATTTCTGCTTTAATTTCCATCCCAGAGTTTTGGCCTGATTTCCTCAAAGACCCTACTTAGCTCTGCCTTTGGACAAAGAAAATATTGTTCTTGCATCATCTTTTTGCCTAAATCTTATTCAGTAATTGTTAGAACTCATTTTTTTTTTCTTTATTCCATGTAGTCTTGACTTGCAAAGCTTCTGGGATTTTTAATGAGCTGAGAATGTAAAGAAATAGTCTTGAGAAGAAATCAGCCAATAGCACACCAGTCACAAAATCAATCCAGACTTTTGTTGACAATTTGTTTCTGTCTTCTTATACCAGTTTCCCACTTTATATTAGTAAGATTGAAATTGAAATGAGTCGATTGCTTGTGGATGAATTTGTCACTTTCCTTGAAACTGGTGAACCCAAAAAGTTAGATAGCGATAGGAAAATGCTGCCATTGTCTGTTAAGAAGTCTATGACATCTCAAGGCAAGAATGAATGTATGGAAGAAGAAACTTGTTTCTTCTTTACTAACAAAAAGGAAAGCCTGGAAGTGAATGATATGGGTATAATTTAAAAAAAAAAAAAAAAAAAACCTTTACGTAACTTTTTAACTAGGAGAGAAGACTACGAAGCACTTTTTCCAGGAAGTGTGGGTTGCAACGATTGTGCGCTCTTAACTAATCCTGAGTAAGGTGGCCACTTTGACAGTCTTCTCATGCTGCCTCTGCCACCTTTTTGGTCAGAAGATATCATTTCGATTTTAACCCAGCATGATCGAAACGTACAGCCAACCTACTCCCCGATCTGTGCCCACTGGACTGCCTGTCAGCATGAAAATTTTTATGTGTTTACTTACTGTTTTTCTTATCACCCAGATGATTGGATCGGCACTTTTTGCTGTGTATCTTCATAGAAGGTTGGACAAGGTAAGATGAACCATGAGCATTTATTAACTAATTCAAACTCTTATTGATCTGTGGGTTGCTTGGTTTTAGTTCTAACCAAATGATGGTCGATGGTAGAAAACCAAGCTGATTACTGGCCTTGTGGCATGTTTGTTGTCTATTCAATCAAGTGTCATGTTCTTACCTCTGGTTAAGATATTGGATCTGGACCCAGATTGCCTGGTTTCCAATCTTGGCTCTGTCCCTACCAGCTCTGTGATCATGGATAAGTTACTTTACATTTCTATGCCTCAGTTTCCATGCCTGAGAAATAGAAATGCGAATGGTACCCATCTCATAGATCAAATGAGTCCAATCTTGTAAAGAGCTTAGAACAGTTGCCTTGCACATAGTAAGTTCTACATGGGCATAGCTATAATTATTTGCTAAAGTTTTATTTGAAAAGTAAATTTTTTTTCTGATAGAGACAACTTTTTTCTTTTAAACTTCCATCTAGGAGAGGAGAGAATCAATTTGATCTGAAAAGTCAAAGTGCTGCAGATTAGCAAGACATGGAAAAGTGCTTAAATTGGCAGGTTTTTTTGTTTTTTAAAGCAAAAATGGTGTTCTCTGTATGATGCTTCAAACACCAGTTGTAGTTGCAAGCTGCTCAGTTTTCCTCTGAGGTGTTTTACCTTCTTAAACAGTTGGACATATAGGAACAGAAGAAAAGAGTAAAATTAGCACGAAGTTTTGCATTCTCAGGAAAAGATAACAGGAGTTTTCCTGTTTCCATGTATTTGTCCACTTATTGGCTCTATTGATAAAACACCAATCATAGTGTGACTAGGAGAAAATGAATCAATATCTGGTTGTTCCTAAAAGTCTGGAGGTGGCAACTGTGGCTAGACAGCACCTGGGTGACTACAGTTTCTCAGGGATCCTTGACTGTCCTCTCTTGGAATGAAGATCTAGAATTAAGGTCACAGACTTCTCTATCAGTAAAAGGTGAGGTAGTGAGGGCTGAGGCAATCTATTACAAAACTCAAATTGTAGATTTCACTGCTGAAAAAAAAAAAGATGGGTTCTAGATCTGCTTGCTCGTTTGTTTGTGTTTGGTCTGGTAGATTCTGGACATAGGCCTAGCTCTTAAAGGAGAAATACTGACCTGGGTAGACTTAAATGTACCATAACATTCAGGTGTGCTCTTAGTGACCCCCAAAGCTGCTGGTTAACATGGGTTTTATTTGTTTGTTTGTTTTCATGCTGGAGATTGAACCCAGGGACACTTTACCACTGAGCTACCTCCCCAGTCCTTTTTATTTTTATTTTGAGACAGGTTCTCTCTAAGTTGCCCAGGCTGGCTTTAAACTTGTGATCCTCCTGCCTCAGCCTCCAGAGTGGCTGGGATTATAGGCCCAGCTTTCGATCTTGTTCTGAATCTTAAAAATCTGCTCCTAAAACAAGATAATTCTATAGGATTAGTTGATGACACAAGTGAATTCTATACATTTAATTACTACAACATTGGAAAACAAAATATCTTGTTAACTTTGGGGATTAAAAACAATTTCTTTAAAAATGCAAATATTTTCTGCAAATATTGATGTTATGAAGGAAGAAAATTGTAATTAGAATCAAAGTAAAATTGACTCACATCACAAATTAACTTCTTTTGAAAGCACTTCTTCATGAACAATAAAATAAAATGGGTAAATTAGCCCAGCAGAAAACTATTTTATAGACTGATGGGAAATATGACAATTATACAATATTGTAACTAAGGTACTTTGAAAAATATACACTTTGTAATGGCAGTTCATTAGAATAGCTGTGATTCTACCTACAGTTTCAGATAATATCCTTTCTTAATTGCTGGATTTTGCAGATTTTTAAATGGCAAATACCAAAGGCAATGATCTGACATAATAATTTATAATCTTCCCCACTTATGCTTTCTCAACGTCCTCTTGTTGGTATGATGGAACTGAATGTGGAGGCAGGCATTGTTAGCTGTATTCTTCTAATGAATGACATTTCTCATCTCCTTGTTATTTCAAAACAGATAGAAGATGAAAGGAATCTTCATGAGGATTTTGTATTCATGAAAACGATACAGAGATGCAACAAAGGAGATGGATCTTTATCCTTGCTGAACTGTGAGGAAATCCGAAGTCAATTTGAAGGCTTTGTCAAGGTAATACACTCAGTTATTGGTAAAAGTCATTTAAAAGTTTTACTGTATTTGTTAGGTTGGGAAACTGAAATCTGACAATGTGAAAGTTTGAAGATTTGTTATACCTACACATGCACATATACACATACATATGTAAAAATATATACATACTTGCATTGATAAGAATGTGTGTATGAAAAAAAAGCAAAAATTAAGCCAAAATCCTACATTTAAAAGGAAAGTTGGATGGGCTGGGGTTGTGGCTCAGCAGTAGAGCGCTCACCTAGCATGTGTGAGGCACTGGGTTTGATCCTCAGCACCACATAAAAATAAATAAAATAAAGGTATTGTGTCCAACTATAACTAAAAATATATTTTTAAAAAGTTAAAAAAAAAAAAAAAAGGAAAGTTGGATGCCAGGCACAGTGGCATACGCCTGTAATCCCAGTAGCTTGGGGGCTGAGGCAGGAGGATTGCAAGTTCAAAGTCAGCCTCAGCAATTATAGTAAGGCACTAAGCAACTCAGTGAGACCCTCCCTATCTCTAAATAAAATACAAAATAGGGCTGGGGATGTGGCTCAGTGGTCAAGTGCCCCTGAATTCAATCCCCAGTATCGAAAAAAAAAAAAAGGTGGAAATGGGTACATTCTTGCTTGATAAAAACAAAAAGGCTCTCTCTGGGGAAAATATACTTGTGGGCACATTCATGCATCCTCAGTAACTCACACATGTTGATGCCACTGAGAAAAAAATGATGAAGAAGTACACCAAGTTCTATTTTTTGCATTTCTGTATCTCCCCACCCAAACCTTGATGTTTTCCACTGGGGCACCATAGTCTGTTCCCCATTTTCCAGGAAAGCAATAACCATTGGCAGCTGCCATGTTGGCAGGTCACAAGTGAATGTGTTGCTTACACCAGGAGTAGTAGGGATTCCTGACAGATGCAGTCTCTAGTACTTATCCCATGAAGGACTTCCAGGTACTAACAAATATATCTACCTACCTAGCAAACATATTTCCATGCCAATCAAACCAGACTTCATAACATACCACTTGCTCACAAAGTCAGTGCAGTAGAGCCAGTCATGGCCAGAGGCAGAGAAGGTTTGAAGCCTTTTAACACAAAATGCTATTAGCCATCCACTAGTGATATGGCCAATAATGGGTACCTAAAATAAGAACTTCTAGAATTTTTATATTACTTTGGTCATCACAGACATGATATCAAATGGCTCTTTTTCCTGAAACAGACCATCAGGAATTCTCTCTGCCCATTTCCCTCTCTGAACACTGAGTCAAGTGCCCTTGGCCTTCAGCTCACTTAGGGGTCATGTCCAGGAGGCAGCACACCACATTGAGGATAGCCCTGTGTCAGATTGAGTGGATACCTGAATAAACCAACAGGAATTAGTTCTCACATGCAGATAACGTGTAATTGAATAAGGGAGTAAGGGACTTCAGAATTTATTCTTGTCCTCCTGTACTGTCACCAATGTATAATTTAACCCAGTAGTGAAAACTCGAAGAGCTTATTCCTGAGTCACCTACAGGGATCAAAATGTAGCTCAAATCTGTAGCTGAGTTTCAGATTCTTTACACTAGGTTTTATGGAAATTAAAAAAAATAGTTGTAGATGGACACAATACCTTTATTTTATTTATTTATTTATTTATTTATTTATTTATTTATTTATTTATTTTATGTGGTACTGAGGATGGAACCTGGTGCCTCACATTGCTACGCAACTGCTGTACCAGTGAGCTACACTAGGTTTTAAATGAAACTTCCAACCCTTTATCTGTAAGACTAACCAGATTGGGAAATTTGGGGTTTGTCCAGTTCTTGGAGGTTTCTAGCAAAGAGTATTGGGAAGTATTGCAAATTTAAATGTAAATAAAACCACATTTAAAAAAATGATTAATTATCCAAATAGCATAATCCAAGGCTATGTGCCTTGAGCTAATGACTTCACCTCTCTGGGCCTCTGTTTTCTGATGTATAACATGAGAAGGCTCAGATTATCTGCAAGGGCACTACCAGCTCTGACAGTCTGTAATAATATGATTATCCCTCAGTCCCTTCCAATGGCAGTGAGAACAGCTTGTTAGTTTTTCCTTCTCTCTCTTATGGAGAGTTTTACAGTTGAACTGCCAATTCCTCATGTCCTTATTTCAGATCAGAATTGTAAAACTTCCAAAATCAACTACCGGATAGGTGTAAGGAAAACAGTTAGTTTGATCTCCCTGTTTATGCATATATGAAAAACAGTAACAGCTCCAAGTTTTGTATTTTAAAAAGATAGCCCATTTCAGGCAAGTCAACCAGTGACCTCCTCCTTGTTGTGACCCAGGAGGTCCCTTGTCTGAAATGTAGCAGGTATGGAACCCTGATCAAAGCCATCTGACAAAGTCCTTCAACTGCCCAATCCTCCTCCAATGCCTGACCCCTTTTCAAATACCAATTCCCCCCAAATTTCTCACTCCAAAAATATTTTGGACTCTTTTTAATCCAACGGTCCAACTACAGAATAACCTCAGATAGGATTTGTGTTTTCTCATCTAATGGTAGCAGGCTTTCTTTCCAGGCTATAATCTGGCTTGTCCAGAGCAACAAGCTTAAATTTTAGGACTTTGAGTCATAGGGCTTAACAGAGTCTTAGAAATTATCAGATCCACTGGGCCATAATCCCAGAAATTTAGAGGGCTAGTTCCAGGCCAGTCTCAGCAATTTAGTAAAGACCTTGTCTTAAAACTAAAAAATAATAAAATAATTTTTAAAGGGGTGGGGATGTAGCTCACTGGTAGAGCACTTGCCTAGCATGTACAAGACCCTGGGTTCAATCTGTAGCACTGCAAAAAGGGGAAAGGAAGGAAAAAAATCAGTCTTTTTCTACTCCCCCTACCAAGTGATCACCCCATCTTTATTTTAGCATATCTACTGACAAGGAACTCATTATCACCTGAGGCAGGTAACCATGCTGTGGGAGGAAAATGGGATTCAGGGCTCAGGGCTAAATGAAGGCATCATTTTGAAAAGAGAAATTTCACATAAAAACTACCTGTCTCACTCCCTGCTAGAAGGTTCTATTCAATGATTATCTGCACATAATCCCTGAGATGCCTTTGAAAGAGTCAAATCATTTTGTTTTCAAGTTAAAGGGCAACCTGTCCATATGTGCCACATAGAGTTCTAGTTAAGAGAGAAATAACTATTCCTATATTTTCTGAAAATCAACTTTAAAAAGTCTTTCTGTTCAAATGGTGAGAGAAGGAGAGAGAGGGGGGGGGGGCAGGCTCTGGGGAGTGTGGCTGGGGAAAGTTCACGAAAAGGCAAGGCCGGGTGCATAAAAGACAAACTTTGCTGATTTCACGTTTTCATCTTGGCCAGGTCCTGACACCAATGCAAACATCTAGCCTAAAAGTATCTCAACCTCGATCATCACACTCTAGTTTTTTAAAAGACACTAAATAGTCATTTGTTTACTTGTTATCTCGCAAACATTTTCCTGTTGCTGCATTTTCACCAGGCCCCACTTCAGCTCAAATGGAAAGTTGAAGGCCTGCGGCCCCTGTGAGACTCAGGTTCTCCTTGGGGCTCTGTGACTTACGCCCTCACATCTGGCAACTGAGCTGAGCCCACAGCTAAACAGTCAACAGGAGCAACACAAATTCCTTCTCAGGGAGGGATGCAAAGGGAGGGCTTTGTATGCAATTGATTTCAGGGATGGGAGGAAGCACAAGACTTTGACTATCAGAAGATGGGAAAATACCATTATCTTCCCACTTGTGTTCCTAATATAGAATAATGGAACAAATCAAGCCAGGCCTGCGAATGTGTTTCTACTCTTGGTTTAAGCCTTGGACTCTTTGGGTAACCTCCAATCAGCCAGTTAAGCCCCCCAGGCCTTTTGTTCAGTCTCTTTAAAATGGCAGAAATGGCCTTGATCATCTTTCAACCAATGTCAACGGCAGTTGTTTTTAGCTTCTTAAGAACCTCTAATATCCCTTCAGTTTGTAGTGAAAATAAGTCTGTTAAGTGTTGTATCTGCCTTTGAACAAAGCAGCATTGGGAGATGACCTGTTTTCCTAATAAATACAAATTCAAATAAATTCAAAATAAATACACTCCATATAGGATGACCACCCACACCGAGAGAATCTCTTAAGCCATTGACAAGAATAACAAAATTTAAAATGTCTGAAGGTCTTTTCATATTCTGGAATTTTTCTCTTAAGGTTAAATTTATTATTTATTATCTTTTCCTATGAGATTTCAGGCCAATTTTATCCTAATATATATACACTATGCTTTATGTTAAAAAAATATGCCATATAAAAGTTCCCAGGGTAGAATCAGCTCTCCATTCAGCATTATTTGTCAATACCTGTCAAAGCCAGGGAGGTTGGGGTCATAGGGAGGCTCAGTACCACAGCCTCTGGTATACAGAGAGCACTGGAATGGAGATAATAAGGCCTGGATTTTGTTTCCAGATTCTCCCCAGGGATTTCTGGCCTTGTCAACCCATCTGTCAGAGCCATGGGCTCCCAATTGGTATGATAGAATTAATGAAAGCATCTTTGTCTATATGATAATCCTCACCAGAAACAGACTACAAAGTAATGTTGGATACCAAATCAATGATATTTCTAAAATCCTGTAGCAGAGTTCCTGTCAAAATAACCTTTTGCAATGATTCTTCTTTTAGGATATAATGTTAAACAAAGAGGAAAAGAAGAAAGAAAGTGTTGAAATGCAAAAAGGTAAGCTGCTTTTTACCAATTTTGATGAACACTTGAAAAGTAAAAGGAAGTTTGAGGCTGATCATATTGAACAACCCAGTGATGAATCAGGAAAGTTTTAGCCCTGAAAATAAAATAGATATACCATTTACAAATGGGTACTTTCTCTGGTCCCTCTGATTTGGAAAGGCTTGGTGTGTATGTTCCTTTAATGATGACTACTAAATATGAAAAATCCCATTGTATTCAATTTCTTAATTCAAAAACCATACAGCCTGGTACCACCTTCAGAGGATGAGATGACAAGAAAGCCATCAATTGGTAAAGGTGGCATCGATCACCCAATGATAACAATTTTTTCATCGGGGACAGTAGCCAGTAGAGCTTCTAGGATCCAAAAATGATAGTGTGACAGCATTCTAATTTTTGTCCTATGCTTGAACTCAGAGTATCCTGAACATCTAGGGTTAGGAAGGGACCATGATGGTTCTCAAGTCTAGCACAATCCCCAGAATATAAATCTCTTTTAGTAAAAAATAAAGGGGGACACTATCAGGTCCCTGTTGAAACATGCCTATGTATGAGGTAACTTCTACCTCATAAGATGGCCTGGTCTACCTCTGAATAGCTCTAATAATTGTGGTAAGTTTAATATACTACTCAACAGAAGTCTTTCATCCTCTTGAGTTGAATTTTGTTCCAGTAGTTTCCACTCACTGAACCCAGTTCTGCTCTTTGGGGCTAAACTAACCAACTGTCTATATATGGAAGACAACAAATATGGCCCCTGTACTTTGATTGGGTTTTTTATTTTCTGGTTTAAAATAGTCTGTGTCTTCTAGTATTCCTCTGACAACAGTTTCTAGGCTTTTTCCTCTCCTAGTTACCTCCTTTTCTGGAAACACCCACTTTTACCTGTTCCTTTTAGACTATAGCACCCCCAAAGCAGCACAATAATACCTGACATGACTTGAGCAACTGAAGCAGGAGAGAGTATTGTCAGAGAGACTAGTATATCACAAAGTTGGTGACTAAAACGCTATAGCTTGTGCAAATCTAAAACACATGAAGAAATGCATATAAATAGAGATATAGATACTATTTTCTGACACAAAAAGAGTACTCAGAGCCTTAACCATTGGTTGGTATGCTAAAGAGTCATCTGATTCCCATGGAAGTTTCATCCTCAGAATTATTACAAGATAGGTTGAGTGGTACCATGTTGTATGTTAATTACAGTGAAATTTGAGAAAACAGTTCATGTGGATGCTGCCTTGTAGTCTTCAGGAAAATCATAAACTTAACCAAACTGGCCTTTCAGGTCATGCAGTTTGATGTCAACATTTACAGGGTACCTTCAAAGTGCCCAGCACCACACATATAACTGGAAAAAAAGAAACTTCCAGACAACCTTTGTACTTTTGAGACCAGCACATCTAATTAAGGAGCAAGCCTTTCTACATGAGAAACAGAGAAAAATCCAATAGTTTAGCCAGTTTCTTGACCAAATCAGACTCAATAAGCATCTTACTAGCAAAGTCTGCAGACACAACTTTGGGACCCACTGAAACCCCCAATGTGTGAGAGTTGTTCCTAAAAGCAAGATTCAAATTAAGCTTAATGAAGAAAGTATTTTAGCCTCTTTAAGTCTGTGTCAATTGGAATTGAGTATTGAACAACTATTAGGAGAATGGGATCAGTGAAAAATTTCTAGTTTAATTATTGATATTAGAAACCAACTTTTCCTTCAGTGGGAAGAATTTCAGACCACATAATCATTCTTTTTTATAACCTATTTTAGCATAGTCTCTGTGACACACTTGTAGAAACTGCACCATATAGTCCTATGAGCAGTTTCATATTTTCTTGGCCTGACAGTTTGCTTTTGGTTTCATTTCAGGTGATCAGAATCCACAAATTGCTGTACATGTTGTAAGTGAGGCCAGTAAAACAGCATCTGGTAAGTCCCATAGCATCTGAGCACCAGCCACTCAAGGGGGAAAGCTGGGATATAGAAGCAATGCAGCCTAATGATGAGGCTCCCCTCTTCCTCTGGGGCCCAATTTACAAACCTACCCATACACCTCAAATGCTGTCCTTTGTCTTCAAAGTGAGCTCAAATGCACAGATGGGACTTGGAGGGACAAAGGGAGATGGGAAGCAGTCCCCATGTTCTCATTATGTTCTTGCTCAATGGCTGATTCTAAATGATGAATTACTGGGTGGAGGGGCCATTATTCTGACAGCATAGAAGAGATGGCATGTAGTGACCTCCTGCCTGGGAGCGTCCCTCCTCCTAACCCCTCTTCACTATGTGTAAATGGGCCTCAGGGGGTCTTTTCTGTCTTCTGTCAATCCCTGTATGATTAACCCCAGCCTCACTGGGGCCAACCTCAGGGAAATTAAAGGTAAAATCGTTCTGTAAAGATCAATAGGTGCCAAGACGTTAGATTTTCCAATGAAGTAACAACAGACAACATACTGTGATCTTTTCAACTCTGAATGATTTTATTTCCATATATGTTCTGCCATCATTCTAGCCCTTAGATTTTTTTCCCAAATCTGTACCTTGCAAAAGCTGATGTTAGAGAATGTGTCGCATCTGATAAATGATGGAAACACGTACGCTAGCATAAAATCCCCCATCTACATAAAGGCAAGAGCATCAGAGCAGTCTTTGAAAATTTCAGCAGATTGCTCTGGAGTTCTAAAGAGAGAGAGAGAGAGAGCACTCACACGTGTGAGCACGCATGTGACAGAAACAGAGACTGAAAGAAAGAGAGGAAGATACTGTCTTATTGCTGAGGCAGCTTGGGGTTCTCAGTGGACCATGTAACACATACATGGTTATCATGGATCATGGTATGGAAATAAAAGCACCTGATAGAGAGCTTTTGAACAATGGGATTCAAGAACCATGACCACCACTTAGTGGTGAGTGGCGTCAGGCAAGTTCCTTTAACTATGCAGCAGTTTCCTGCCTTACCTACTTGACAGGGTGACTTTGAGTATCAAATCAGCTAATGTGGAAGAAAGTTATGCTGTCAAATTATGCTATACCACTGAAAGGTGCCACTACTTAGCTTACCTCATTGTGATTTAGATGTCAAAAGAGTGACATAAAGTCCCTAATTAATATCAGTTATTCCTATAATAGTTAATAATTCTATCAGATGTCCCTTTCTCAGAAAATACACTTAATGGAGAACATCACAACTATATTGTAACTACATTGTTATGCCCATGGAAGCCATTCACATGATACCTTCTCTTTTGGATTACATGACAGCAACAGAGAAACCTCTTAAAATCATCTCCTACTAGTCTTTGTCCACCTGTACCTAAATTTTTGCTCTTGGATATATTTCATGGAATTCAGACTCTCTCCAAAGGCTCATGACTGATATCAGTCCTACAATATCTTAAAGTCTGTATCAAGTAGTTCTGCAGGGGGTCAAATGGGAAGACAATAACATCCCTCTCCATCCCAGTCTCCAATTTCTCATTCCTACCCAGTCACGCTGCTGTAGACTTGACTTACATCTTACAGCAAGAACTAAAATAAAGTTCTTTTATTCCATTTTGTTCACTTAACAAAGTGAACAAAATGGAATAAAAGATAGAGAACCTGTCCCTTTTTCTGAATGGTCCCAAAGTGAAAACATCATATGGGAAGCATAATTTCCAAAGTTTTTTTGTTGGGGGGGACCTAAAAATGTCAGGCATTTCAGTATACCTCTCTCTTACCTGAGGATGAGTCTTTTTTTTAATATTGTTTAGTTGTCAACGGATCTTTATTTTATGTTTATATGTGGTGCTGAGGATTGAACCCAGTGCCTCATACATGCTAGGCAAGTGCTCTACCACTGAGCCTCAGCCCCTAAGGATGAGTCTTAAAGATAGAGTCTAGTGTCCTGATAGACCTAAGACCACTGAATAGGACTTTTAAAAAGATGCTCAAGGAAGCAAATGCATCAATACTTTCACTTCTCCTCAACCCCCACCCCCTGTTAGCCAATCTAGCTCTCTGTGGGAGCTGAGATTTGAAGTTGGGCACATATACTACTTTGAACCCACTCAACATCTCAGCAGAGAAAATGGCACATGGTTGGTGGGTACTCTGGCTTAGCCACAAGAATACAGGCACTTTCAAGTTGGTGGCGCCCACTACAATGGGAGATCAAAACACACATAGTGAAATGAACACAGTTTATTTTCATACTTCCTTGCCTAATTTTAGTCCTTGCTGTGGGAGGCAGGTCGGTTTTGCTACATGATCAGCTAGGAAGAAACAGGGGCTTTTCTCTGAGCTAAGGCAGAGCTAGGTAGGGTAACAGCTCTTTGACTTTATGAAATTCAAGGCAAGCAAGGTATCCATGTTAATATTAGCAATGATTTTGTCTGAATAATTTGGTATGCATAATTCATGATGTGGAATTTTGAAATCACTTGCACTTTCTTAAATCCAAGGGAAAATTGACTTTTAAGAACTAAAAAGACAAGGAAACTCACTGTGAACTGTTACTTTATTTAATCTCCACAAGTTTCTGAAATATGTTTGTTTTAATATCAGCTCCATATTGCCAATGAGAAACTGAGGCTCAGGGAGATTAAGTGACTTGTCCAAGGTTGAAGAAAGCTAGCACTGAAATCCAGCTCTGACTCTAAAGCCCATGCTAATTTGTTATCCACAATTCCTCCATAACTCTGAGGGCTGGAAGGAGCCTTGAGAATCCATTCCTACATAACGCTATTTCCAGTTAGAATGTGAACCATGCTCTTGCTTCCCCTTAACCAGAATTTTCTCCTCTTTTTTCAGTTCTACAGTGGGCCAAAAAAGGATATTACACCATGAGCAACAACTTGGTAACCCTTGAAAATGGGAAACAGCTGACTGTTAAAAGAGAAGGACTCTATTATGTCTACACCCAAGTTACCTTCTGTTCCAACCGGGAAGCTTTGAGTCAAGCTCCATTTATAGTCAGCCTCTGTCTGAAGTCCTCAAGTGAATCCGAGAGAATCTTACTGAGGGCGGCAACCAGCCACAGTTCCTCCAAACCTTGCGGCCAACAGTCCACTCATTTGGGAGGAGTATTTGAATTGCAATCAGGTGCTTCACTGTTTGTCAACGTGACTGATTCAAGCCAAGTGAGCCATGGGACCGGCTTCACGTCTTTTGGCTTACTCAAACTCTGAACAGTGCAACCTCCTAGGCTGTGGTCAAGCTGACAGTGGCAGTCTTCATAACACAGCAAAGCAGTTGAGACCACCCCCTGTTGAACTGCCTATTTATAACCCTAGGATCCTCCTCATGGAGAAATATTTATTATGCACCCCAAGGCATGTAGGTCTGTAACAAGCGAATTACAGGATGGGCAACACCCTAACAGACCCTGCTCCATAAGAGCTTATATTCTGAAGCAGCAACCCCACTGATGCAGACACCCAGAGACTCCCATGAAAAGATGAGGTCATTATGCACAGATAGAAATCTGAGTAAACAGCAGATTATTAGCCAAGTTCAGTTTTGTTTATTTATGTGCGTGTCTTTCAGTGGATAATGTATTTGATTTACTAGTGAAGATGCAGAAGGGAAATGAGGAGCCTCAGCTCACACTCATGTGTGGTTGACTCTGGGTCCCTGAGGCTCTGATGGAGGAGGCCAGGTTCTAGAAAGTCTACCATTGTGGAGAACTGAGAAACCCTACCCCACTACCACCCTAACACTCATTCATTCTTTCTCAATCTCCATTCCTCCCTGTCTCTCTCACTTCAACACACACACACACACACACACACACACACACACACACACACACACGAGTCAGGCTGTTAATAATCAGCTGCCTTATTTCTACCCTGTTCCTATCTGCAGCACTGAGATGAGAGGTGGCAACAGAGAAATCAGCTCCAAGCCTGCCCTCTTCTCATCATGAAATGACTGTATTTAAAGAAAATCTATTTTGTCTCCCTATGGTATCCTTTGTTTCCAGAGTGAATTTGTCATTATCTTGTTATTTATTTTTTGAATAATAAAGATCCCTTAACATTATTGTTATTGTTTAGTACTTAAAATTCACAGCCAGGTTGGGGGAAGAGGAAGGAAGTATTTGGAGGGGATTTTGCCAACCTTTGTACTACTCTCATAAACTTAGTTCTCAAGCTTGGAACACAACAAAATGTCTTGGTGACAACATACTCTCCAAAGTTTCTCACTACCTTCAATTCTTCAATGGATGACAAAGAGGCCTATTCAGGTGAAAAGCAATCTGGGTCTTTATCTCCAGCTTGCATGAAAAAGGTTAAAGGAGACTGACATTTAAAAAACTTAATCACAGATAAGCAAAACTGGAGGGAGGGCCTTAAATGAGAAGCAGTAGCCTATCATTTTAACAGCTGTCTAGGTTGTTCCATCTTAGACAAGAGGAAATGGAAACAGGATACCCTGTGGGTTTATTGGCCCCATAGTCTTCCACTGAGTCCAATAAAGTCATTTCTAGTTGCCTCTAATCAGGGAATTGTTCATATAAGAAAAACAGAGTGGCGTCTTCATCTTTATGGATAGAATGCTTTTTAAGACAAACATCATCTGTCCATCTAAAAACTTTTACTGTAGAAATAAGAAAGAGGAAGAAGCAGAAGTATGGCATCCACTCTTGGCCACCATCCCTGCTCTTCAGCCCTGTGGCTAGCACAGTCCTGTCTGGTCAGGGTGACTCTGAAGAGCTTGCAGTATGAGTACCCAAAACAAGGCTGATATGTCAGACCAATGTACGTGGCTTGTATACTTTCTCCAACGGGAGAACTTTGATATGAACAAGGGTGATGTTGATTCGGGAGCTCACTGTGTATGGGTCCACAGTGCTTTCTTATCCTCCAGAAGCAAAGATCTTTCTACCCTGTTAACCTTTGCATGGGAGGACTGAAGGAAATGGGGCAGCTGAGGAGACACTGACTATGATAACCTTACAGGTATGGGCCTTCCTTTGGAAGGCCAGGATTCCAAGACTACCTGAGGGAAGGACCTGGCCCAGTTAAAAGAGAACACAATACACAGGTCCCAGCTCTCTCTCCCTTACAGTAGGTGAGTGCCTACTGTAGAATTGCCAAAATGCATTCTACTGTCATGTATTATTAATTAGAACAAATAAAAATGGCTATAAAATAACCACATTCCACATGACCTATTTCCTCCAGCCACTCCCACCCCACTTACCACCCAATAGTTCAAATTGTTAATCCATTGAATTGAATAATCCACCAATGAGGTTTCAGCTCTCATAATCTAACCATTTAATCTCTGAACATGGTTACATGGGATATCATATATGTTTCTAACACATGAGCTTTTGGGGAAACACTTCATATCCAAACCATACCAATAGGTTCATCAGAAGGGAATTCATGTCCACATAGGCAGACTTTTTTTTTTTTATGCTTTACAATCATGACCTCTTTTCATTTAAACATCACCCCTGCATTTCACCCTGTTTTCTTCTTCTTTGGGAATCATTAACTTCAAGATTATTTCTACCTGTAGTAACCAAGTTCCTAACAATATCTATTATCAAAAGTAATGTTATTGATACAAAACACTACATTTTCTAGGCTCATTTTCTCCCATGGTTTCTACTGCCCTCTAAATGTCATCTCCTGTAGTACCAACCCAGACCTTTTCCCTAAGCTTCAGTCTCATATAAATAACTGCCTTCAGCCTCTCAGACTATTTCATCAGGAGGACATCTTGATCCCATCCATCACCTTCTTTTATTTATGTCTTATGTACTTACCATGAGCCATCTCCCCGGGTTCATGGTTTTAATTACCACTTTCATGCTTCTAATGTAGTACTTTTAGTTTTTACCTATCCTCTTGAATTTGCCTCCATCTCCAAATGGTAGGCCCAAGCCTTTAAACCTAATGCATCCAAAAGGAACTCTTGATCTTGCCCTCCACTTGATAGGATCCACTTTCACAGTTGCTTGCTCCAGTGAGTGGCATCTTCCTCTACTCTGTCTAATCCAGAAACCTGGCTTAACTATCTCTCAATGTCCTCATTCCTCATGTGCAACTCTGCCTGCTTATATTCATCAACCCTATTTCTTAGTTCTTTTTTTTTCCTGGGGATGGAGATATTCTAGGCACAGCCAACTACCACCAAACTACACCTCTATCTCCTTACTTTTTACTTCTATTTCTTCTGTCACTAGTCCAGCCTAAATTATCATTATTTCTCTTCTGGAATAGTAAAGTAGCCTACAAGACTTCTTGACCCTTCTCATCCATTCTCCATGCACAGCCAGAGTGCTGTTAAACACAGTTATGATTTTACCACTCTCCTGATTCTTATTGACCTAAGCATGAAGACAAAAATAATTAACTTATCATATCTTCTACCATCACCTCTAAGTCTCCAAATGTAAGACCCATTTCATTCCCCAAACGCATGCTGCAGTTAACAAGTGCCTCAGGCACTTAATGTGATTGGGATTTTCCCTAATGTGCTGTGAGATTCTTGAGGACCAAGACCTTGTCCTCTTCACCATGGTAACATCATTGTCTACCACAATGTTCAGCACAGAATTGGCCCCTTTTTTGTTGCATGAAGGCATAAATGAGTGAATAAATGCAGCTGCTTATAACCCAAGAGTCCAGGAAATAGTTCTGTGTGTTAGTTGAAGCAAAATTTACAAAACAAAATTTACAAAATACTCATTATATCAAAAATATCTAAATAATAAAAATGTGTCCCTGGAGTAGAAGACAAATTAGAACTAAACTGTGAATAAAAATAGATAATTTATCTTTGTTATAATTTCATTGTAGTCTGAAAAATAGTACATGATGCTTGCTCCAAACTTCACTTGAACACTTTAGTAGTTGTTCTAATAAATGACAAGAATTTGAGTACATTTCTGACCTACCTATAGTAAGTTATCTAATTTAGTTCCAGTTTTATAAACATGTTACTTAGGTATTCCATCTGAAGATGAAGAAGGAATGCTTGAAATTCCTAAAAATTTTTATTTCTAGATAAACAAAAAATTAACAAAGTAAAAATATTACAATGTTTGTTGTTTGATGGGAAACAAATGACTATAAAATGCAATAGGGTGTGTAGCAAGCTGTCAGTACAGGGCACCCCACTTACAGGAAAAAACACATAAACACTTGGGCTTCAGGAGAGAACCCATTTTGAACCATATTTGACTATTTCTACTGAGTCTGATACCACTGTGTTGGGACCTGTGCTATCTTAGGTCTCTCAAGCAACTTAAGGCCCTTTGAGACACAGAAACATGGAACTAATTACAATTTTAGTTATGCTCTTTTTTGTGAACCACATGCCCATTTAAAAAAAAAAAAACAGAAATATTCATTGTAGTGTGGAGATTAATTTTGGAGCCTAGCAGATATAGCCTTAACTGAGGTTCTGCTATTTACCAACGTTATAACCATATGCAAGTCTTTTTGCCTCCTCTCATCCCTTGTCTCTTCATCTGAAAGTTTTGCACATTTTAGCTTTGAGGTGATACAGACGTACAACCTGAAATGGTAGCTGAATCCATGGGTCCAGAGCTCAAGAGAAAGGTCAGAATGAAAAAAAAATGTATGGATGTGGAAGTCATTGCATTTTTATAAATGAAATAATAGGACTACTTCAGAAAGAGGCTAGAGAGTGAAAAAGAATGTTAAGGGATCAACAATATTCAGGGGACAGGCAAAGGATATGGGTACAGCAAAGAAGATAGAGGGGTGACCAGAAAGATTGAATGAAGGGCAAGGAAGTGAAGGATGACAAAAACAAAGGAAAAAGAGCTCTATTGAGAAGGCAGGGTTGAATACTCTAGAGAGGTCAAGATGGGTATTAGCAGGCAATCATCTGAATTTGTCAATTAAGAGTTCATTGCTATATTCCATGCTTTTATAATTATGCCAAAATGAATCCTATCATCACATATAACTAAAAAGAGTCAATAATAAGGCTCATCGTTGACCTTACAAGGGTAGATAGCTAAAATAGAAGCCTTAACAGGTGTCAAGTGCAGAGGAGGAAATGTGGTAGAAAGAGGTAGATAGATAGAGTCCAAGAGGCAGATAGCTCAGGAGATTAAATCCCAGCTCCACCACGTATTAGCATATTGTTCAACATCTCTGTGCCTCTGTTCATTTGTAAGATGGAGATAATGGTAGATAACATCATATGGTTGTTGGGAGGCTTACGTGAACTTAATATAAAACACAGTGCAGTGCCTAGCACATGAGAGGTACAATGCTATATCTATTGGTTCAGAATAGGAAAGGTTAACCACTGAAGGTGTATCAGACAGAAAGGCTATTAGGTGTCTACTAAAACCTAGGGCTATAGAAGTAGGAGTCAAGGGACTTCCAGTGATCTAACGGCTTCAAGTTCATCCCACTGCAGTTGGAATCCAAATGTCATGAAGCTACTGCTGCTACTACTACCCATGAATGCTGTCACATAGCCTCTCACCCACAAAGGTTTAGTAGACATATTGGAATGTGGAATACAGAAGCCACAAACATGTATTTAGAACTGCCTACAGGCCACCATGCTCCAAGAAGAGAGCTCCTGCCTAATTTAAGTACTCCAAATCTCATTGGCAGAACTTAAAATGCATCAGAATCCTCATTTTATCCAGAAATATAGCTGCAAGGAATTCTCAGAAATGTACTTTTTGGCCTTTGTTTCCAGGAGGATAAATAAAAAAGGGATAGGAATGGATGGTGGATAGCAAGGGATCCTACACAGCTCATCTACCTTTAGGTAGAACAAATGTTTTCTTCCTGACAGGTGACACTAGCCTTTGACCGTGGACAAAATAGAGGATCTCACTGATCAAAAAAGTCATATAAAATATAAAGATAGACAAGGACAAGACTAAAGATCAAGGGATAAGCTTGAACAGGAAAATAAATATATCCTTTTTTAGTATTAAAAGGGAAATGATGAGAAGAGGTACAAATAGTTCATAATTTGGGGCCAAAATAATAGAGGTAGGGAAGTTAAGAAAAGTTCAAATTCATGGGCAGATGATATTTGCTCCCTACTTTACAGAGATAATACATGCCATGAAATAGAAACTTCCCTGAGTAGAAAAGATAGAGATTGGCTAGGGGGTCCCAATGAGACTGGACTAGCAAATAATTCTACCCCCAAACTAAAAACCATCTATATTCCTTCTCACCATTTCCAAAGGAAATGAAATTAGAATGTCAAAGAGCTATCTGCACTCCTGTATTTATTGCAGCACTATACATAGTAGCCAAGTTGTGAAACCAGCGTAGGTTTCCATCAACAGATGAAAGGATAATATGATATACATACACACAATGGAATACTATTCATACTTAAAAAGAAAGAAATGCTGTCATTTATGACAACATGGATGAACCTGGAGGACATTATGCTATGTAAAATAAGCCAGGCACAGAAAGACAGATATGGCATGAACTCAATTTATTTGCAATATAAAAGAATCAAACTATGAGAATCAATAAATGGGGTGGCATCAATATGAACATCATATTAAGTGAAATAAGCCAGACTCAGAAAATCAAGGTTCATTTATTTTCTGTCATATGCCCTTCAGTAGATGAATGGATAAAGAAACTGTGATGTGTGTGTATGTGTGTGTGTAAACTAGAGATAAATAAAGGACAAAAGGGTGATTTTCACAAGAATAGAAGGGAGATCAGCAGAGTAGAGGATGGGAATTAAGAGGGAGGGAAGAAGGAAGGGAAAGAGGAGGTACTGAGCAATGAAATTTACCAAATTATGTATTTATACAAATGTATCCAATGAACCCACTATTTTGTAAAACTATAATGCACCAATAAAAAAGGAGAAGTAAATAAAGATGGTTCTGTCTCTTGCTTTAAAAAAAAAGAAGAGGTACATTTGGCTAACAATTATATGAAAAAATGTTCAGCTTATCAGGGAAATGCAAATCAACATTATACTGAGATTCCATCTCATTCCACTAAGAATAGCAGCCATCAAGAATAAAAATAATAGTGCCTAATAGAACAAAAAGTAGGCCCAAATCTTCATCATGTCGGATTAGGTCCTGACTTCCTTCACCAGACTCCTAAAACACAAGAAAAAAAATCAAGAATCAATAGCTTCTCGGCCTTTTGGCTAAGATCAAGTGTAAGAATCAATAAATAGGATGGACTCTAACTAAAAAGCTTCTTCTCAGCAAAGGAAATGATCAATGGCATGAAGAGAGAGCCCACAGAGTGGGAGAACTTCTTTACTACATGCACACCAGATAGAGCACTAATCTCTAGGATATATAAAGAACTCAAAAAACTTAACACCAAAAAAAAAAAATAACCCAATCAATAAATGGACTAAGAAACTCAACAGACACTTCTCAGAAGATATACAATCGATCAACAAGTAAGTATATGAAAAAAAATGTTCAACATCTGTAGCAATTAGAGAAATGAAAATCAAAAATACTCTAAGATTTCATCTCAGTCCAGTCAGAATGGCAATCATCAAGAATACAAGCAACAATAAGTGTTGGTGGGAATGTGGGGGAAAAGGTACACTCATATAGGGCTGTGATTGTAGTTCAGTGGTAGAACACTTGCCTTGTACATGTGAGGCACTGGGTTCGATCCTCAGCACCACATAAAAATAACAATAAATAAAATAAATATTCACCTACAACTAAACAAGAATTTAAAAAAAAGGCACACTCACACATTGCTGGTGGGACTACAAATTGATGCAACCAATCTGGAAAGCAGTATGGAGATTCCTTAGAAAACTTGGAATGGAACCACCATTCAAGACAGCTATCCCATTCCATGGTCTATACCCAAAGGATTTAAAATCAGCATACTATAGTAATGCAGCCACATCAATGTTTATAACAGCTCAATTCACAATAGCTAAATTATAGAACCAACCTAGATGCCCTTCAGTAGATGAATGGATAAAGAAACTGTGGTATATATACTCAATGGAATATTACTTAGCATTAAAATAGAATAAAATTATGGCATTTTCAAGTAAATGGATGGAGTTGGAGAATATCATGCTAAGCATAGTAAGCCAATCCCCTAAAAAACCAAGACCAAATGTTCTTTCTGATAAGTGAATGCTCATCCATAATGCGGGGAAGGGGGTATGGGAAGAATGAAGGAACTGAGATGGGGCAAAGGAGAGAGGGGAGGGGAGGGAGCATGGGGGTAGGTAAGGTGGTGGAATGAGATGGACATTATTATCCTAAATATATTTATGATTGCACAAATGGTGTAACTCCGCATCGCTTACAACCAGAAAAATGAAAAGTCATGTTCCATTTGTATACAATGAAACGAAATACATTCTGCTGTCATGTATAACTAATTAGAAAAAAAATAGAAAAGAAATAAAGTAAAAAAAAGAATACAAATAACAAAGCTAGGTGTGGTAGCACATGCCTATAATCCCAGTGGCTTGGTAGACAATAGGTAGGCAGGAGGATCACAAGTTCAAAGCCAGCCTCAGCAACTTAGCAAGACACTAAGCAACTTAGTGAGACCCTGTCTCTAAATAAAATATAAAAAGAGGCTGGGGATGTGGCTCAGTGGTAAAATGCCCCTGGATTCAATTCGTGATACCCTCCCCCAATATATATATATATGCTGGCAAGCATGTGTGGAAGGAAGGTGATACTATAAATCAGTCCAGCTACCATGGAAATAGTACAGAGGTTCCTCAAAAAACTAAACGTAGAACAACCATATGATATAGCCATACCACTTCTCAGTGTTTATCCAAAGGAACTAAAGGAGTTTTATAAAATAGAACAAAATTATGTCATTTGCAAGAAAATAGATGGAACTGGAGAGAATTATGTTAAGTGATATAAGCCAGACTCAGAAAAACAAGGGTCATATATTTTCTCTCATATATGGAAGCTAGAGGGTAAAAAAGAAATCTCTTGTGAAAAGTAGAAGGAAATCATGGACAGAGGAAGAGGATCAGGGGAGGGAAGAGGGAAGGCAAGGAGAGGTATTAAGGAGTGAAATTGATCAGATTATTTGCATGTATGAATATGCTGCAATGGAATCCATTACTCTGTACAATTAATGTACACCAATAAAAATTTCAAGTGAAACTCTCGGAAGTAGAGAATAGAATGGTGGTTTCCAGAGGCTGGGGTGGGGGTGGGGAGATGAGGAAATGCTCATCAAAGTGTACAAAGTTTTAGTTAGGAGGAATGAGTATGTGAGACCATTATAAAACATGCTGACTATAGCTAATGATAATTTATGATGTATTTCAAAATAGTTAAGAGAGAATTTATAAATGTTCTCACCACAAAGCTATGATGACTATTTGAGGCAAGAGACATGTTTGTTAGCTGATATGATCTACCACAATGTGTGTGTGTGTATATATATATATATTGAAACACCATACTATACCCATAAGTACATACAATTATTTTTCAATTAAAAATAAAATGAAACTTTAAACAATTAAAAGTGAAAAAAAGAAATCTTTCTTCATTCCACCTAGAAAAAATAGAAACAAGTTACTTATGTTATAAAGCACTGTTTATTCTTCTTTATGGAAAATGTCAATTTTAAAAGTTTTTAAACTAAAAACAAGTTAGAAAATTTGCGCTTGTGTAAGAAGGGACATGACAGAGAAGAAACTGAGAGGCCTCTAAAGGCAGCAGTTTAGTTACAGAGGAACAAGAACCCATTTATAGAGTATTGTAAACAACATAGCTATGAAGACACTTCTCTCGAGTTAACATGGCTTCATTTCCTTTATATTATTGTTTAGTGTATGAGCACGGACAGCTCTCTGCACAAGCTTCATTACCCAGAGTACCAAGGGCCTCTCATCAGAAGGGCCAAGTCCCCAAAACATGCATATGTACATATCACTTTAAAATAAAGATCTTTCAATATCTTAAGCAATCAACTAAAATATTTTATAGTCACAAAAATGTTTCCTATGGATATACTTTGCACATTTATTGCAAGCCATTAACTAACGCAGACAGGGCAGATGTGAAGATCTGTGTTGTTATTGTTTTAATTTTGAGGTGAAAGATGTCATATCTAAACTTCTGCACTTAAAAACCGAACAACAACCATTCTTAGAAATATTCACTATTTACCTTCCAAAGATGTCTGTGTGTGATTGGCTGATGTTGGATTGTGGATGCTGTAATTTCTGCCATGCAGCAGGCACACAGAAGCCCTGTACCATAAAGCTATGGAACCCTGAGACTCTCAGTGCCAGAAAGCAAAAGGGCTCCTCAGCAAGCTGAAGGATTCAAGTTCCAAGTTTGATTTTTAAACATTTGCAAATCGCACATTTATTAGGAATCCATCAAATGTATCTGTGCAGGACAACTTGTATCAGCCTATTGACTATTTGCCTTTCTTTCCAGTAACCTTCCCCATCTGTCCAAATGTCCCCTGTCTAAGTGGGAAGGAGGAGTGGGCTGCATTACTCTGTCCTATAGTCTTGGATAGACATTGAATTGAGCTGAATTTGGATGTGCACTGTTCTTTTGTGACTCTCTTCTAAACCTGGTTTCTCACAATTCTAATTTCTGGGATACTTACAAAATCAATGGTCTGATTCAATAAGTAACTTGAGTAAATCAGTTTCAAATAATCAGCATCACTAGGAACCAACAGAGCTACTAGAGGAGACTTTCATTCTGAATATACAAACTGGACCAACTTCACATTTCTGCAAATAATGCTTACAGTCCTACTCAAAAGAGGCTAATGATTATTACAACTTCTCATGGTGTAAAGGGGAAAAGCAATAAAGTGAGTGACATGTCTATTAGGGCACAATATCTTCTCAATGTAGATTCTTTCAAAGAATGAGAGGTTGCAGTTTGAATATGCAATGTCAAATAACCACTCACATTCTAAGTTCATTTTTTTAAAAAGTAAGCAAAGCACATACATACTAGTTTACACAGCACTCAGTATGGTTGGCTAAAAGCACAGAAGAAATATAGAACTTACACACTAGGCAGAAGGCTTGGAGGAGGGAACCCCATCATGCACTAGGAAGAGCTGGTCAACTCTGCAGCTGAAGGAGGATTGCCTAATGTAATTTGCTGCTGGATTTGGTGTTGGCATGAATGACCAGAGCTTCTGCTCCACCTAGTTAAAATGTACACCCGCACAAAAGATATCAGGGTACTATAGTTTTCTTGGTCTTGTAGACAACATAGGGCAATAGTTTCAAATGGTGTGATTGAAGGGTGGCATATGACAGTCTAGGAATAGTCGGGTAGATCCCTACTCTACTCATAGCTCAGGAAGACTGCCTTCAGTAAATCAGGTACTGAGGAGCAGCTGAGCACAGGAAGTGAAGAGGGAAACCTGGGTTCATAATTATTACTCCATGGCCAGCTACTTTATGAAAACAGTCAACCCAAAAAGCATGACCAGAGGGCAATGGCTATTGCAGAGGCACTGCAAAATGAAGGCCATCTGAAGAACACTGAAGCCATTTGCCTACATTAGCTTTTCTCCTTCTTATTGAAAGAAGAAGATGCTGGGGCCACTTCTACCACCACCTTCTGCTTTTTCCCATTGAAAAGAAAAACCAATCAACCAATAATCGATCAACAGCAAACACCCAAACACAGACTCACACACACATATACCTGAGCACACTCACACATATACACACAGAGAGAGACTCAAACACAAAACAGAAGCCATAGAAGTGAGCAAAATGAGTCAAATCATTCAGCCAGACATTTGAAGATGCACCAAAAGCACAATGCCCAGCTGCACAGTGATGGTTATGGAAGAATCGGGGTCTTGCTACTGGATTCAGCTCGAATGCACTCATCTGTTTGCTTCAACAGCCTCCGGACCAGTTTTTCTAGATCCCTTCTTGACTTCAATTCTTCTTCTAGGCACTGCTTCATTCTTTTATTCTCCTAAAATGGAAAAAGACCTGTCAATTACTGAACAGAGCGAGCCTTTCCCAGGCTCTTCCTGCTAATCTTCTTGGCACCCTTTACCCGTGATTACACTTTTTCTTTCTCAAACTCTGTTCCTGCAGCCTCTAAGACAAAGCAATTTTCTCACCTGTGTCTGCTCAACCCTTTCCATTCCTCTTTACTGAAATACAAGCATTCTCCGAGGTCTGACCTACCCTGGCCCTCTTTTCATTTAACACTCCTGTCACTTAGTGTCTTCTCTTTCAACCAAGTGTCTACTAAGGGACCTCCCAAATAACTCTGGTAGTGGTCACTCATGTCTAGCTACCAGCTCCCCGCTGCCCTGCGCATGGTGGGCTGGCATCGGGCCCAGGGAAAGCAAAGCAAGTCTGTGGGGGCCCAATGTCGCAGCAGCACACCTAGCAGTGAGAATCCAGAGGAGGAGGAGAAGGCAAGGATAGGCCCAGGAAAACAAAGAAATGGAGCAGCCTTGCAGAATGGAGAGGAAGACCCGCCCTTTGGGAGGAGGTAAAGGCTACCAGCCTGCAGGAAATAATAGATGGGGACAGGCCTGCCAACTTGCCCCTAATTTTCGATGGGCCATACCCAATAGGCAGATCAATGATGGGATGGGAGGAGATGGAGATGCTATGGAAATGTTCATGGAGGAGATGAGAGAAATCAGGAGAAAACTTAGGGAACTGCAGTTGAGAAATTGTCTTGGTATTCTTAAGGGGGAGCTCTCTAATCACCATGACCATCATAATGAATTTTGCCTTATGCCTTGACTTCTGCACTTTTCCATGAGATTAATACTGTGATTCCCCCTGTTTTCCTTTTCCTTGCATTTTCCCAATATGCCTTTACTGATCTGTTTGCTGTAAACCTTGTTATTTCCATGTGTCAAGTGGGTCTTACGTTGCCAGCTTCTGATGAAGATTGCCTTTGCACCCAGCCTAAGTTTCTGCCAGCAGTGGAGTTCTACCCATTTGCATGGAAAAATTTAAAGTTAATAAAGCAGTTAAAAAGTAAAATAATAATAATAATAACAACAACAACAACTCTGGTAGTGACCCCATCTCCTGAGCACAATGTCCACAACCCCAAATGCCAGCTTGGTATTTTTACCTAAGAGGTTCCAATCACATCAAACTCACTAAGGATCCACAAACCATGATTGATGGTTCTCTTTACATTTATATGCTGTTGTAATTTGGATAAGAGTTGTCCCCTGAAAGTACCTGGGTTAATGCAGGAATGTTCAGAGATGAAATAGATTAGGAGATCTGAAACCTAACTCGTGGACTAATCCATCCATTTTATAGATTAATAATTTGAATGGACTAACTAGGTAGTAACTGTAGGCAGGTAGCATAAGGCTAGAGGAGACAGGTCACTGGGGATGTGTCTTTGGGGTTTATATTTTGGCTCCTCAGTCTCTTTCTCTCTGCCTCTCGGCTGCTATGAGCTTAACAGCTTTCCTCCAGTAGGCTCTTCCACTATGATATTCAGCTTCACTCAGGCCCAAAGCAGTGGAGTTAATAGACCATAGACTGAAACCTCTAAAACCATGAGCCCAAAATCAACCTCCCCTAAGTTGTTCTTGTCAGGTATTTTGGTCACAGCAATGAAAAGCTGACTAACACACACACACACACACACACACACACACAATTGATTGATATGCCTTTTCTGAAGCTCTGTTTACAGATGTCAAAACAAAATAATCATAACTAAGTTTGGAACCCTATTTCAAACTGATAAGTAGGAATATAAGTAAGCCTCAGAAATCTAAACTCCAGGCCACATGGCAAAATCAATAAAACCCACCATGATGACACAAGGAAAATAAAAATTCCCCCTTACCACCTTGCTCCTGGGCCTTTCCTGACAGCATCTCCCAGTGGGCAGCAAGGAAGATGGAGAGGTTCTGTTATCAGAGAAAATGACTTTTAATTTTATTACCTGCTTCAGTTCTTTGACTTCATCCTTCAAGGCATAAACAGTATCAACGAGGCTTCTAGAACATAAAGAGAAAATTCACAGATGAACGACTGGCACCAACATACAATTAATTAATACTGAACTCCATAAACATATGGATCCTGGGAAGCAGTATTTCTCTAGCCAGTGGGGAATGGGATTGCACTGACTAGTCCTTGCTTTCTTTTCATGGAAGAACAACTGCTGCATTCCAGAGCCGTGTAATGCACCTTCTCTGTAATTCCCTCCTCCTTGGCTACTCCCAGCTTGTATAACCAGAAAACAAGAGACAGACTATCATAAAGTTTTTCCCACCTTGAAATATAATTAACAAATAAAAATTGTATATATTTAAGGTATACAAATAAAATTGTATATATTTAAGGTGTCTGGTGAGAACACTTATAATCTACTCTCTTAGAACACTCCAAATATATAGTACTGTATTGTTAATTTAGACCCCATGCTGTACATGAAGTCTACTAAAATGAACTGATCCTGCCTAACCAAACTTCATACCCTTTGACCAACAAGTTCCCATTTCCTCTATACCATGACAGCTTCCAGCAACCATTCCTCTGCTTCTATGAGTTTAACTTTTTAGATTCCCATCATAAGGTTTGGATTTCTGTGGCTTTAAGGCAGGAATGAATATCACTTAATGTATAATGAGAAGTGTCAGAAGGCCCTGTCCATACTACAGTAGCTCTGCTAAACCATTGCCTTTTTCACTTACCCGACCATAACTGACCTCACATGACACAAAATCAGGGCATTATTTCTGGACTATTTCATATGTTACAAAAAATGAGGAAGTACCCTGGATAAGCTGTGAAGCAGTCTTTCCTCTCAGGCTCTATCCCTGAACAAGGAGTTTAGAGATCTACATTCCAGTTCAGATCCTGCCACTTACTAGTCTTTTAACTTTGGGTAACCAGCTTCCTTCTCATCTTCTCTTGGTCTTAGTTTCTTTGCATATAAAATGGGGATAAAAACCACATTCCCTGAAACCCTAGGAAAATTGTGAAGACTAATATAGATATAATAAAATTTATTATTATTATATTTATGTACTGAGTACTAGGCTTTTATACTTAACTATAATTGTTCATATAACAACTTTAAAAGCATTGCTATCATTTATATTGTACATATGAGGAAACAAGTCCAGAGAGGTGAAGGAAGTAGCCCCAGGTCATACAACTAATGAGTAGCAGAATCAAGAGTTGAACCGGGCCTGGGCGTGCATGCACGTTCGTTCGTTCTCTCTCTCTCTCTCTCTCTCTCTCTCTCTCTCTCTCTCTCTCTCTCTCTCTCTCTCTTTTAATTGTAGATGGACACAATATCTTTATTTTATTTATTTATTTTGATGTGGTTCTGGGGATGGAACCCAGTGCCTCACACATGCAAGGTGAGCACTCCACCACTGAGCCACAACCCCAGCCCAAGTGCTTCACCATTTCTGCCATATCACTTTATACACCAGATATAAGAATACATAATGATGTGAAGCACTTTGAAATGTGCTATCTTGTGCAAATTCAGGTCTGACTTCAGAAATGACTCAAGATTAAACAAATTAATTTTAACTACTTTGTATTTATTTTATGAGCCATAAGGTATCTATCCTCCAAGTCATACTTACTTCTGTGAAAGGTAGATCAGAGACTTAATTTCCCTGAATCTCAGCTTCCTCATCTGTAAAAGTGGTGAGAATCATGTTTGTCTCACTGGATTACTGTAGGACTTTGAGGTCAACCATGTGAAAGACTAGCCCTGACTCAAAAAATGTGAGAGGCACCCCTGTAGGCAGGGAAATCACAGCTATGGCATTCCTATATACCTTCCAGAGCACTGAACTCTTGGGTGCTCTGAAGCACATTACTTTCTGGAGGAGCTGGCTGCAAATGGAATTGTTCTGGAGGATTTTGGTCCCTCCACCATTATTTCCCCATGTTTCCTTCCCTTTGTAAGGGAGATATCCCTCCCAAGGCCCCCAACTGTATGCTCAGCAGAGGACTAGACTTTCTTTCCAGCCCCTGGACAAAACAGGAAAGATGTCACCTGCTCTACTCACTTTTCTTCAATTATGGTCTGGCCATTGCTTCTGGTTTCTTCAATGATGATTTTTTCTTCCTCGGGGAGTAAGACTTGTGGAACAGAATCTTTGCGAGCACCTACAAATGAGGGTTGCAAGAGGGATAAGTGACTAGCAAAAATTACTTGTAAGAATTAGTTCTTTTCCACTATCATTAAGGTTGGGTCTTTGTTCATAGCATCCTGCTACCTTGTATTCAGAGATGAATATTTGCTGACTATTTTTCCTAGCACAAGAAATTCTAAATGCTAAAATATATTACTTAATTTGGAGGGGGCATTTTGCATTCAGAAAAATAACATGAAATGATCACTGTAATAGCTGTTCTCAATCAAGATTCCCAGAGTTTCCTGTTTTGCCCGCTGCAGCAAAGAGCTAACTAGCAATTGCTCCATGCCTGCAGTTCTCTAGGACATTCACACCACATCCTATGCTATGCTATTCTATAATTTTAATAAAGCTCAGGTTGAAAGCAGCACTGCATTAGACACAATGCTCTTGAAGGGTTCCAGAAGCAGCATTCCTGCTCATTTCTTCTCTTTGTGGTCCTAAAAGGGAATGGTGGGTCACTTAAACTGTTTTTTAGGGGGTTCAGGGAGTTGAACTTAGGGGAACTTAACCACTAAGCCGCATCCCCAGCCCCTTTTTGTATTTTATTAGACACAGGGTCTCACTGAGTTGCTTAGCGCCTCACTGTTGCTGAGACTGGCTTTGAATTTGCAGTCCTCTTGCCTCAGCCTCCAGAGCCACTGGGATTACAGGCATGTGCCACCATGCCCAGCCACTTAAGACTATTTTGATCCAGGGTAGAATGAGATCATCATGCCAGCAGAAAAGCTTCAAGTGTCCACACTTCTCTCTGCTCAGACTGTCTCCAGGCAATGGCACAGTAAAGGTGACAAAACAGACATGGAGGCCTGACCAAACAGCTCTCCTGAATCTTCAACTTCCTCCTCTTTCTGGATCCTTCCTCTATGAGCTCAAGTGCTTAATCCTTGGTCTCTCTGAGATGCTGGCCAAGTTCCTTCAGAGTTTTGTAAACTCACTGCCTTCACTTGATCATGCCCTGCTTTCATGAGGTGAGATGTGTCTTTACATTCTCCAGGGAATAGCACTTTGTAGATACATAATAAGTGTACAGAAGACTGGCTGACTGATAAATAAATGCAGCAAAACAAAGAGCAGTCAGTTCCCAGGAAACAGGACATCTGACTGGGCTTGGCATCTGTCAAACATGCAAAAGAGAGGCTAAGGAGAAGGGGCATAAACGTGGCTATATTCAGGCTAGGACACCTGCTTACACCTTCGCCTGTGAGTAGATGAGTGAACACTATGGAAGTAAAAAGAAGTGGTGGGGGACAGAGATGAGGTCAGATTCTATAGGAATATGCTCCTTCTGGTGTCTGCTTGTCTCCCTTGTACTCCTAACTTTCACAATAAAAACTGCTCTGACTTTTTTCTTCTGCATCCTCCAAACTTGTTTTCAAAACTGGGCATGCCTGAAGTCACAGCCAGGTTTTGTCTGTGAAGCAGAAAGTGTCCCTTCATGGTCAAATGGTTGACTTCCATGTGGAATGCTTTCCTCTTGACAGACTCAAGATACTTTGAAAGAATATGTGAAAGCAGTCTGCCTAAAAAGTCCCCTCCCGGGAGGGGAGGGGGATAGTAAAGGATAGGAAAGGCAGCAGAATACAACAGACACTAGTATGGCAATATATAATCAATGTAAGTGTAACTGATGTAATTCTGCAATTTGTATATGGGGTAAAAATGGGAGTTCATAACCCACTTGAATCAAAGTGTGAAATATGATATATCAAGAACTATGTAATGTTTTGAACAACCAACAATAAAAAAAAAAAGATGCAAGGGTTCATCTTGAACAATGTGAATACAGTTAACACTACTGAATATCATGCTTATGATGGTTTGGGGTGATAAATTTTGTTATGTTATGTTTTTAACATGATTTTAAATAAACAGATAAATAAATGTGAAAAAAAAGTCCCCTCCCACACCAAGTGATTGATAAGTGGCTGTTCAAATGGAGCATTGTGGGGCATTTGTTTCTTATGCAAATATGAAAACCTCACAATCAGTATCTTGAATGTCTATGATAATGGCAGAAAAAAGACATTATCCATGTGACCTGGCTTTTATAAAGCATCAGAAAACATAATCCAGCTTTCATTTTGTAGCCTGCAAGTTGTGTAGGGAAATAATCTCACCTCAGAGCTCCCTGATCAATCTCATACATTTTGAACAGCCCTGCTACACTGCTACATATCCAGATTTTCAGAGAAACTTTGAAACTTGATTCTGGTGCAGCATTGTTTGTTTAAAATGCAGCTGATCAAAGATAGTATTTTGACTTCCTTTCCAAATCTGCCTCTAACATGAGATTAGCATCAGTTCACAGAAACAGGAACTCTCTGGGCTCTTTAATTCCTAACTAGTGCTGGTGCAGGTATCTGTGTACTTCAAAGGAGAATGAATGGCTTTTTCAAATTGTTTTCATTTCGATCACCTCCAACTTTTTCCCTCTTGCATCTCTTTCTCTCTGGGTGAAAAGCAACAGTGGTAAACAAACCGCTCAGTAGCTAAAACCACCTTATCTGAAAGATGCAGTCCTGCACCGCTCCTCTGCACTCAGTCAGCTGCTTTCCACACCCTGCAACCCCATATGCATTGCCCCTCCCTCCCTCCCTCCCTTCCCCCCTCCCTCTCCCTCCCTCCCTCTCTTTCTCTCTCTCTCTCTCTCTCTCTCTCTCTCTCTCTCTCTCTCTCTCTCTCGTCTAAGAGGCAGTGAGCAGTAAAGGAAGAAACACCAGTCATTAGAGAAAGTAGTTTGAAAGAATCTAGTTGAGGCATTACCTTGTTGAAAACTGGCGCTGGTGCAGTAGGCTTCGATCACCTTGAGAATCTGAGCATCTTCTTCCAGAGCAGCTGTACCTGTCAAATTGAATTAAAAAGGACTTCATAGATCAGTGCCTCTGAACCCTCAAAATGATGCAGCACACTTCACCACCAAGGACCAACCTCTCTGATGAGTAATGTTTCTAAAAGGCAGTAGGAACAACTATTAGATCCTCATGCTAAAGAAGAGTGATAGCAACCCCACAGAGCTCTGCACTGAGAGAGGCCTGCTCCTGCAGCCCAGAACTCTAAATTGGACAGTCCTGTTTGCCATCTCTTGGAGGACAAAATCACAGTGTGGACTTGATACTGGCTTCAGCTCTCATCCAATATACCACAGCCTTCCTCTCCTTCAAATTTCAAGGCTCGACTTCTCTAGAAAACTTTCCACATTAACCCCCATCCATCTTTCCAACCAGCTGGCATATTCATTGTCTCTCCCTCTTCTCACCCATCTCCCCAACTCATTCTTGAAATGACTGGAAGGCACCCTGTTAATAAGTTGATGAAAATACTCAAGGTGTGTGTGGGGGATGAGGCATGCAGAAGTTAGAATCCAGCAAGAATTCATCCAAACTATAATTTTTACTAATGCACATAGTACTACCACCTGTTTGAGACTTGCTTTTTTTACATGAGTCTCAAAGTACCTTGTCCACAGTATTATAGCCAAATAGGTATGTATGATTGGCTAACTGGCTTTGCAGCTTGCCTCTAAATAAAGCCCTGTTTCTAGATGTCAGCAGGCCAATTCCTTGACAGAAAACATCACTGAGCTTTAGACTTCCTGAAAGGCTTCAGTATTCAGATCTATTTAGTCTACACTGTACAGGAAAACATTTCAGCCATCAGAAACTAAGAGGAAGAAATATTGTATCCTTAGGAAATGGGTCCCGTTAGCAGTTCTAAACCAGGTGGGGTAAAATGTTCGGTGTCATAAAAATAGATGATGTCTGCCTAAGATGACAAGAAATACTTATTTAAAAGTCTTAGAGATGACCAAACCTATCCATGCATTTATGTAACTGATGATGCCAAGAACAAATTGCTCTGATCAAGTGCTTTGAAAAAATTCTCATGTTAGTTCATCCATAAATAACTTTCAGAAAATACAAAACACATACTTTTTCTAATTACATATTCCTCCTCTGATGGTTTTCTCTCAGTCTTTCTTTTATGAAGAAACTTCTTCATTGTTTTGGGGCTTTTACTGGACTCCTGTAAGGATAAAGTTCTCTTAATGAATTAAAATTCTCTCCCAAATTCAATTTAAAATAGAGCAAATTAAACACAATAGAATACCTTTCTCTTATTTGGATAGTTAGGAGTGCATCAAAATTTAATACCTTACATAATAAAAATGACTCAAATAAACTCTACAAGGTTAGATAAAATACAGGCGATGATATTATCCTCTCAAGTGCCATAACAATGAGAATAAGAATGGAGACAGTCTACTAAAGATGAGACCAAATGCCTTTAGGGTACCATCTGCAGAGAAAGTAATGGGTACCAACCCTATAAAAAAATAATAATATTTTTAAATTGGTTTATGTTCCCCAGTGATACCATTTGAAGGGAATTAAATAATAACTGTGGCTAATAATATAGCATTTATCACTTTTCAAAGAGCTTCAAAACTACTTTTAAGAGTATTTTTAGCAACAGCAGCACAAAAAGTATAATGTTCATTTGTCAAATGGGAAAGATTAAGACAGACAGATTAAGTAATTTTTCCAAACTCAGAGAGAAGAGCCAAGTGAAGGATTTTCCAATAAATGATTGGGTTAGGAGTAATATACCAACAGACAAGCTGACATATATATGCATAAAGCATACTTTAAATTAGTAGACAGTGGAGAAGAGAATGACTAAATTTGCTTTTGCTTTAAGAATGATGAGAAAATTGAAAAAGAGTGCTCATTGTCAATATCCAAGCAAATGGATTAAATCTTACATTAGGGAAAAACTGTCATGATTACCTTATCCCAATCTTCCATGCAATGTATATATGTGATGCATAAATGATCATTAGTATTTTAAAATATATTAAACAATGCCAAATGTTTTCTCTGATATGAGGATGATCCATAAAGGGGATGGGGGGTGGAGCATGGGAGGAATGGAGGAACTCTAGATAGGGCAGAGGGAAGAGAGGAGAAGGGAGCGGGTATAGGGATAGGAAAGATGGTGGAATGAGATGGACATCATTACCCTAAGTACATGTATGAAGACCTGAATTAAGTACATGTATGAAGACCTGAATGGTGTGACTCTACTTTGTATACAACTAGAAACATGAAAAATTATGCTCTATATGTGTACTATGAATTGAAATGTATTATGTTGTCATATATAACAAATTAGAAAAAAGAAAGAAAATATATTAAACAAAGAATTTCATTCCTTTTGCTTAGCCACAGTGATCCACTTGGGCTTAAAAACAGACAGACATGAAAAACTCACATGTGACAAAAATAAGAGGAAAAAACAGTATTTAAAAAAACAGGAAATGGACCTTTTTAAAGCATTACATAGAAGATGACACTTTTTTATGTATCTCTCACAAGCCTGCTTTTTGAAGAAAGTACTTACATGTCAGAATCGCATCTTCATATTTGAGCCACCAATTATAACAAGGGACAAAACAAGCATAAAGCAAAGCTTCATTTATCAAAGGTTACAGCACAACATATGTCACTGTAAGCCAAAGATATTGTTCTACCCTTACCTTTAAGATATAAGACATCCTCTAAAATGAATATGTAAAGAAAGAGAAGATGAGCGTGAGAGGTCGATGGTTATAATGACCAAATCCATTTATCAATAATTCTAAAACAACATTTGAAATGTTAGTGTTATCATAAATTACACAGAAAGAATATCATCACATTTCCCACATTAGTTTCAGGTGCAATTTATCATGCAGAAGTCCAAAGAATACAGTACTGTGAAGAATAACGAAAACTGAAAATAACTGAAATACACACTGCATAGTAAGAATATATTAATAAATCTCTTTCTCCAGCAGAAACAAAGTGATCATGCCTTAGTTTTAATAGATTAGTTATGTGAAGGATTAAGTCAACTGTACACTTCAAAGCTCACCCCTGCACTGAATTTAATAACTGACAACTATAAATTATCCAGCATTGAAAAGGGGACCTACATAACTAGGAAGTGGCACTCCTGCTTTAGGTAATTAAAGAAGAAAAGTAGATGATTGCAGGAATTTCAGGTTAATTTCCAAAGCAAATCTATGGGACAGTTTTCTGGTCAAATTCTGAATAGAGGTGAACAATTCAGATTCAACTCAAGCATTTTCTCTCCTATTGTGTTGGGTCAAAAGTGTCCAAAAAAATCTCCTCCAATGTTCATACATTGTTCTATTTTTACTGCACTAAGAGTTGGAGGCAACAATTAATCAAAGCAGAAGCATGGTGGTTAAAATCAAAACATACTCAAAATTGAGCTAAGTCTGCATCATCCACTGAAACACACATTTGATATGCTGCCTTTGCAGTATAATTCTAAAGCTTATATCATAACTGTCACAAACTTATTCTTCCCTCAGTGAGACCTATTTAAAAACAGATATTAATAAACAAGCACTTATTCTGAAATCTAAAACTATAAGAAATTGGTTAGAGGGAGAAAAAAATCCCACTATATGGAAAAACTAACACTCCACACAGTTATAGAAGCTAGTGACTGACCTAACTGCAACTATGAGAGAAAAAAACCACCACCACCTTGAAATCCCACCTACTCAGATATCCAATGACCCTTAAGGTTGTTGACAAGAAACCTCTCTTTAAAAAGACATTTCTTCCATTGAATTCTTTTCCCATTCCCACTGCAGTAAATATTATTTTCATAATTTGAACTCATGGCCTGCTCTTATAACACTTTCCTGATTTGGTTTAATAAGTCAAAATGCTCCAAAATACAGAATTGGGTCTGTTTTGTTGAAAATTCAACTCCAAATAAAGTGGCTCTCATTCAAGATGTGTGTGCATGATTAACTAACTTAAAGAATTCTCACAATCACATAAGGTAAACCAGAGGCACTTCAGGAGGAGGTTGGAAAAATTCAGGCAGTGCACATTAACCATGTAGGTATCTGATAAACTTTTGTAGATGGACAAAAGGGAAATAGAAAATTAAGAAACAAAAAAAATCACCGAGCCTGGTAATTCAAGATTAACTGACATATATCACCTATCGTACATTCTAGCACATTCTCACAGAACTGTTTGGAATAAGCTACAAGATTAGCTTGTCAGAAGCATTTTATACCATATGTAGCAAAATTACCTCTTTATAACCTAGGGCTGCTGATGGTCTAAGTGGAGGTGCAGGTCGTAGACAACTTAAACTCCACGGTTTTATAATTTGAGGAGGCTCCAAGGGTCCTCGGGGCTGTCCAGTAGAGCTAAAAGACTGGGAAAACGTCTTATGAGATGTTGGCAAACTGCCATCTGAACCCGACCTTGGGTCACACAGTAAGACAACCACAATCACTTCATTGGGTCAGCAAAGCCAGCCAGAGAAAGGAAATGATGGGGAAACAAAAGTCTCCAGTTTGAGAACTGGCACTTTCCACTCAAGATTATGGGGTCTCTAAAGAATAGCACAAATTGACTCAACATCCCATGATCCTGTCCTTTCTCTCTCTCTTCTGCAATTTCGTTGAAGTCAGAAGGTTCTCCCCTCTAGAAGAGAGGAAAGTTGTGTACCAGGCAACATTTGAGTTCAGTGATGTGTTTAGAACTCAAACAGGTGTTTAAATAGGTTATTTTATCAGAACAACATACAGCACAGACTCAGCAACTGAAATCTAGCTAGTAGTTGGCAAAGTTAAGATTTGAACACAGATCTGAGGCCAAAGCCCATGTTCTACCACCACAATGCACAGTGCTCAAAATAGGAATTTTGGCATCACGGGTTTGAGTGTTAACAGACAACACAGAATATCTTCCATTTCACTCAACAAGTACAGTAAAATCTCATCAATTCAATTTTCATGAATTCTAAATGCAGGAACTCAGAGGAAGACAACACTGAAAGTTTATCTTTGAAGAAGGTTATTGAGCAAATGTGATAGCATGAGTGAGGTTACATGGAAATGTTTAAGTACTTAGGGAAATAAGCTATTTGTTTGACTCAGCATATTATTAATATGAAAATAACAGTTGCTAAACAAAGTAAGTTTTGTTGATCATGAAAACATCTTAGCAGGACTTTCGGTTGAAAACACTTGGCCAGTAGTTATTTGGAGAATCTGAATACTATCAAACAAAACTGCACACCTCTAAATGAAACTTTTTATTAATTTGGATGAGCCTCACAATGAGAAATCAGAATTAGTGAGGTTTAACTGTACTTCGAAATCTATGAATGAAAGACTAACCAAAGACGAAGGTTGTGCTCACTGCTTCGTATTAAGTGTTCAGCAGGCAAGATCTGAAGTAAGCATTCCTGGGCAGAAAAAATGGACTACTTACGGAATGAGCACTACATGACGATGATGATGTTTTGGATAATGAACCACCAGAGGCAGGTCCTTTAGTCAGTCTGGACAGCTGCTCCAGCCATTCCTGGAAGTCCTGGCTATTGTTGCAATGGACCACAACTCTCTCTACTATGTTACCTGCATCATCCGATTGTGAACATTTGAAAAGAAAAGGCAAGAAAAACCTTGAGTTTGTCTCATTCATAAATATACCTCATGCAACTAAGACTTGGGTGTCTATTTTCTGGGGTCTTCATATTCATGGATAACCCTTTCAAACTTCTATATTAGGAATAGATAAGCTATGATAAGAAAGTAAATAAATATTCATGTCTGCATTATAAAACTGTACTTGATTTCTTCCACTTACAGAATCTTAGAAGTAGTGTAAAACCTCACTGTGAACAAAATAGCAATCCAAAAATTTAAGAATCTAGCTCATAAGTCTGAAGTGAGGCTCTTGTACTGGATCCCCCAATATTAAAGTCAGAATAAGATTTGGGCAAATACCAAATTATATGCTTTCTATTGGGAAAGAAGAGTACTGGTAAGGCCAGGGGTCATTATCCCAGTCTTAGCTGCTGAACCACATCAGTGCAAAAAGTGCAGTCATTACATGTAAATCACACAGGCCTGGCAAAAGAAATAACAGCCCAAAATGTCAGAGAGCATTATCAAGACCTGGCATTTTGCTCAAATTGTGAAGAAAGTTTCATGGCTTTTTAGCACTTTTTTGAAACACAACCAAATCTTGCTAATTCATAGGGGGATATTAAGATTGCTGGTAAAAGTCTACATCTTTGGATCCTCTGCCACTAGGGAATAGATGACAGAGAGAGAGAGAAAATTACATTTACATCAGTCCATTTTGTTATTCTTTAGCTCTCACCAGTAGCTCTTACGCAAGGGAAGATTGAAACTAATGGCAAAGCCAAGGCTTTTAAATGACCAGGTGACTTGTCTGTTCTATCACTGTACCCTAGTTATTCCAAGAAATGGAATATACTGTGCCATGTCCACATAAAACTTTCTCATGGACTGTATAACAGAAAATAATTGCATTTATTTATTTAAACTCCACTTCATCCCCAAAAAGATTTGAAGTAGCTACATGAAAAAGTGAAAATTACCTACCTGTGATTTCAAATGTGCAGTCATTCCCTTCAATTTCATCTAATCTAGTCACCACCATTCCTGGTATTGGTATTTTTCCCTACCAGAAAAAAAAAGTAGATTCCCATTAATTCTATGATTTTATATATCTCTCTTAGATTTTTTGATCCTCTCTGAAATCACTGCTGAATTACAGGTAGATATATTTCTCTAGCCTGTTAATAGATAATGTTTCCTTGTTTAAAATTTTAATCAGACAAGAAAGCAAAGGGGAAACAAGGGTTGTGTTTGCCTAACACACCCTAAACAATAAGATCAGGATTTACAAAACAATTTGCTTTTTGAACACGTTTTCACATGAAGTAGTAAACAAAGAAAAGGTTCAATTTTATGAAAATTTGCCATGGTCAGGCCAGGATATAACAGGCATTAATAACTTATAACATTCTGTATCTTGGGAGCACACTGAGGGAAGTTTAATTTCCTAAGGAGTTTAATGACTTGCATCTTAGATACCCAAATTGTGTGATGTGACTGTAATAAGACAATCACAGGAGCAGGTGCCAGCTTTGTATTTTCTCACCAACAATGATATGGACCTATAAAATATTGCTGCTAATTTATCCAACTGTAGACTTAGATTTCTATTTATACATTCAAAACCCAGTTCAGAAGCAGACCAACAGATATTCAGGACAAACTCATTACTAACACAAAGGTCTTTGATCTAATGAACATCTGTTCTGATAAGCTGTTTAATTATAATGAAGGATCAGAACATTCTGCCTGCCTTTGCTGGCTTGAGCTTTTAATGCCATAGTGGAGACATTATGACTGAATGGAAGCCTATTTCATGTGGGTCCTGCCATTTGTTTTATATGAAATCTACTAACCTGATAGATAAAGCCACTCATCCGAGGACTTGCAGATAACATTAGCAAGACATTTGAAAATAACATAAGGTATCGCTCCTCTTTTTCCTGTGGTGGAATGAAAATATTAAATGGAGAATAGAAATTGGTCATTTTTATTAAGAATTTTAGGTTTAAAAAAAACCATACTCAGCCTCAAAGCACAAAACTAGTTTAATTATACTTTCACATGGACATAAACACACAATTTCTCTCTCCTTCTTAAACATAAAGTTAAATACAAATAACCGTGCTTGTTTCCCAAATACATAAGCCTGAGAGGTCAACAGTTTATGTAGCCAGTGCAATGAGCTAGGCCTGGGAACAAATAAGTCTCTAAGTTCACAAAACAAAAATACAATTTTACTTTGAAAAAGTGGCAAAAGAATTGGTTTCTTACTTTTTTTCCCTTTCTTTCTTTTTTTTCTTTCTTTTTTTTTTTGTGATACTAGGGATTGAACCCAAGGATTTACACATACTAGCAGAGGCCCTACCACTGAGTTACACCCCCAGCCCATGAAGTGGCTTTTGAGTTATGCTCTAATGCATGTGAATTTTTATTCACAAAATTATTTTTAATCATCAAAAATAGGATAATTAATTATATCCATATAAAACACAGAAGTAAACACACTTTTAAAAATTGTGGTTTTTGTATATGAATAGTGCTGGGGGTCAAACCCAGGGCCTCATGCATACTAAACACACACTCTAGCACTGAGCTGCACTCCTCAGCCCAGTTTTGTGGGTTTTTTTATTTACACATAATAATTGTACATATTTATATGGTACAATGTTATATTTCATGTATACATTGTGTAATGATTAAATCAGTATAATTAGTATATCCACCATCTTAAACTTTTCTCATTTCTTTACAGTGAGCACATTCAAAATCCTCACTCCCAGCTCTTTTGAGATACATATAATGCATTAATGTTAACTATATTTTTATAGCATTAGAAGAATCTTCATATATGAGGGTTCTTGGAATCCCTTAAAGAGACATGCAATTGGTAAATGCAAAATTTCCATTTGGCTTTCATGCCCAGCCATCTTAGCCACAATTGTCTGCATGCCTGTCTGTATTCACCTCCTCCTATTTGAGAAGAGTTAACACTCAGAGGCTAACTATTCTAACAAGTGCTCTACATTCTCACCAACCTTTCTCTCATCTAGTTTTCTTCTGCATATATCTCCTCTCCTCCTTCCTCCTTCAGCCTCCCATGCTTTACTAAGCTTTTCCCCTTTTGCCTTTAACATATGTGGATCTGCTGTCCTAAAAGGCTTTGCTCTTCCCATGTGACTCCTTATACATAATATCTCATTTCTTGACATTTTATTGCCAAATTACTTGCTGCCTTCATTTTCTTCCCATTGATCCCTCCCTAACTGCACCCCTACTGCTTTCTCAAAGCCATCAATAACTGCCTTCTAGCAAAATCCAATGGCTTCTTCTTGGTTCTCACATTCCTTGACCTTTGAACCTTCTGGAGCACTCAGCTTGCTGACAACTTTCAAGTGCTCCTCCAGGAATTTCCATGATACCACAAACCCCCAATTCTTTTCTACCCTCCTATTTGTCTTTCTTTTTTCTGGCATTTGTTCCTCCTCCTTTCACCCAGGGGATTTATCCCAAAGATGTGAAATGACTAATAGTTAGACTCACTGCATTAACCTTCCCCAGGGTATCTGCATTTTCAATGAGATTGCTTATTAACCCAAAGTAATGAATCTCTGCCAGAGGCACATCTGGGAATATAGGAAGATGTTTTGGGAGAGCGAAGACAATTCTAACACCCGATAAATCATAGCAGGTGACATAATCAACCTTTCTCCTTTACCCTACCCCCTTCTTAAAAGAAATAATCTATCTTCAGCCCCTGTGCTTCTCTTTGAATATTTACCTCCTAGGAAGGCACATCTGTCAGGGACATCTAAATCTCTGCCTGTAACTCTGACCTATCACCCACATTTCCATACTATTTCAACAGCTGCCTACAAGATATCTTCACATGGATAGCTATAGTCTCTTGAAAGTTAACAGGTCTAAAATTACATTCATCATCTCCTCTAGCCCATGGGTCACCCATTCCCATTGACTTTCCCATTTAAGCATGTTTCAGAGTTGCCTCTTATGCTCTATTACCTCTACCACCACCTTGGCTAGGGGTACTTCTCACTTCCCATTCAGGTTACCCTTTCTGTTTCTAGTCCCATCCTCATCTGATATATGTGTTCACCAGATTAAGTGTCAAACAGCCCTTTCATTATGTTTTTCTGCTACTCAGTACTCTTTCATTACTTCCTATTGCCTGCTGCATCAATCTAAACTGCTCTAGCCCAATTTCCAATGTTCTTCAAAACCTGATTCAATTAACCTTTTCTTTCATTCACTATGTTTAAAATGCTTCCTCTGATGCCCGAAGTCTAGTTTGCTTACTGCCCTACAGAAAAAAGTCACATTCCTGTTCTTGCTTGAAATAAAAATGACCTCTACTTTATCCTCCCTTTTTCTTTTTAGCATCTTCCTCCTTGAGTCCTGTCTCTATAAGGTCTTTTTGGTTGCTCCCTTCTCTGAATTTCTATGGACTCTACTGCTGGTTATTTGGTTTGTTTTCTAGTTGCAATTTGCATTTGAATCTATTTTAGTGTGTTATTTGAAAGCAAAGCTTGTTCATTCTCTCTATTTCCCATAGCACCTAGCAGACTGTCGGGCAAAGAAGGGGTGTTCAGTTTCTGATTTGAATGTTCAAGCATTTGTCCTTGATAGAAGGACAAATAAAGGAAGAAAAATATGAAACATAGAAGAAAAATGTTAATATTTAAAGCACTTTACCTCACATGTTCCATACTGCACCATTACTTGTGACATAAAAATCACATTTCCCAAGGTTTTAATATCTTCCCCTTCCCATGCCTGAATAGGTTCCGAAAGTATCTGTAACTCCAGCTGTTTTCTCTTTCTCAGATCTTGGCACTGTCCCTACAGAACCAAAACAGAGCACATTTTTGCAAAACAGGAATTCTTATGAAACAGATCAGTGAAAGTTATCAGACCTAACAGAAGATCAACGTAAGATGTGACATTTGCCTCTCACATTCACTGAATCCCACTATTCTTCACCTTGAATTCCATGAACAGACCCATTCCTGACAGACAGAAGATCTACTATCTTCAGTCTCAAGCTTTGAGCTCCTATAAAAGTTATATGAGGATGAACTACTTTTCATTTCACCAAAGCATCAAAATAGAAGGGTAGAGGGCTGGGGATACAGCTCAGTTGGTAGAGTCCTTGCCTTGCATACAAAAGGCCCTGGGTTCAATCCAGCTCCACACACACACCAAAAAAAAAAAAAAGATCAAAGGGTAGAAAGAGTTTGTTTGTCCCTCCTTGTAAGAGTCTAGAAGGACAAGTAGTGGAGTCAGATAAAGCAGAGGCAGGAAAACAGCTGACAGATTTAGATCTGTAGATTGGTACCCTGCTCTAGATCCTTGCCATCTTGTCTATCTTGGTATAAATAGGGCTTTAGTTATTACAAAGTAATTTTATTTTTCTAGCATATCTTCACTTTCCATCAAGGTAACATCCTCATAATAACAAAAACAAACAAACAAACAAAAGCTACAAGACTTATAGAAAAGAGACTGGCAAGAAAAATGTAAATTCATTTTTATGGCACAGGGAACCAAACTGAGCTTATAATGAAACATATGCACCACTCTGCTCTGTGCAGAGGGAGCAATACTAGATTGCTATAAAAAAATACTACATTAATTTTCTTTTCGAAAAGGATTAGGAAAAGGAGGACAATGGAATTTCATGATGACAAATTGAAAATTCAAACCAAGAAACAATTTACTGTTTATGTTCACACTGGCAAACAGTAAATTTTGGAGTGTGAACATTATATATATATATATATATCCCTGCTTTAGAAAGTGTGAGGCTATCTTAGAGTAATTTAACAGCACTCATTCCAAATTGAATACAAAAATAAGCATATGGTTAGTTATATTACTGTTTCCAAATGACTGTAATGTAATAGCTTTTTGGAAGTAATTTTTCCATAAAATCTCTGTTGCCTCATTTAGCTAAATGGAGACTTGAAGAAATAAATTTATTATAAAGATACTTTCCTGCATCTATACCAAAAATAAACAGACTACAACCACCAAAGCAGATTTTACATGATCAAAAATAAAAGCAGCTTTTTTTTCAAAGAGGCATTTTATATTCCATTTACACAGGAAAAATAAGAAACAAATTACAACAAATGCCATGGGTTTCAGTGGGCTGTTCAATTAGGTGGAGCCATGTGAAACTGCCAGGATTTGATTGTTTTTAAGGCACAACAGCAGCGTTGTTAACTTAATACCTTACTCTGGTCTTCAACTTGCTGTTTAACCATGGATATGCCAGTTACTGATCTTTTAACAGCAATATAAATGAGGTGATGGTAAACATTGCATCACAAACTTACAGCAAGGAAAATAACTGAACATTGATCCAAATAACTTAGTATGCTACAGAAATGTCAAAAATGTAGCTAAACTTAATCCATCACCAAAAATAAAATTTTCTTTGCTTTTAAAATGGCACCAAGTTGTTTTACTTCAGTGGGTTCAAGAACACACATTAATCATGATGGTCAAGATATAAGATTTCAGTACCTTTGGTAGCAATCTATATAAAGCAATTGTATTTAGTAGATGATAGGGTTTTTTTTTTCCTTTTATAAAGGATTTCTTTTTCATATGCAAAGAACAAACTCAAGGCCTTTGACATAGTTGATTCCAGTACTGATGCCAATCAGTGAATGACGAGTTATACAGACACAGGGTGAGGAAAGGGGGTAAAGACAAAGACAAAAGGAAACCCCCCACCTACACACCAATGCTTAATGTGGCCAAGACTTCAAATGTGATTGCTTTATATCTTTAGCCTGGCAACCTTTCATAGATAAGCATGATTTTTGGAGGACAAAATGACATGAAACAATCACTGCAATACTGTCATGAAAGGTCTGAAGACCTTTGCATAATAAAGAAAATATTACACACAAATCATTCTTTCAGGAACAAAATACAGAAAACGAAGAGTGACCATTCTTCACTTAAAACATGACCTACCATGAGCGTTTTGAATGCTACGATTGCTTTCAGAATATCCTGATGATCTGGATGAGTATCCTATCAAAGTAAATATTGAAAACAATATTAGCAGAGAACGGGTCATCAGTAGCCAGGGGTTCCAGGTGGGAGGAAAGTGTGGCCCCAAATGATAGTAAGCAAGAATTTTGGAGGGTGACAGAATCATCCCAACTGTAGTGATGATAACACAAGTCTATACCTGTGTTAAAGTCAAAGAACAGTGAACCAAAAGAAAATTTAATTATCTAATAATTGAGATTCCAAATGTCAGTCTGTGTTTTAATCCTTAAACTAGCATAAAGTATAACGGACTTTTAAAACAGCAGGTATTACAGCATATATTTAGTAACAGCACAGTAGATATAATTATTGAAGCAAGAGTTCCCATTTCTCTTTTTTGCTGTTGTGCTTTAGATAATAAATATTTAGCAATGAATATGGTAATTAAATAATTACCTGAGGGACCATGTTAAGTCATAGCATATACCTAACATTGAGGGGTTATATGGGGTTATACCTCACCTGAAGGGTGTATGTTAAATGTATGTAAACCTAACCCCTGGAACTCAGCTGGCACAGTAGGAAGATGCAATCTGCTCACCGGTTTTGGGTGAGAAAATACAGAGCTGAACTTGAACATTATCAGAGTCTGACTCAAGCCAAGAATAATATTGCTCATGGAAAGCAGGTTTGTATTCCTTTATAACAAAATTTGTAGTCACCCAAACCAGTTGACAACTGAGAATTTCAGGTTCCATTCTACTGCTAGCCAGCGATCATGCCCAGCAATCAGAAATATGGATAGTGTCTCAGCACTGGTGAACTAGCAGGAAGGAGGTGTCTTATAGAATGGTGGGCAATGGGAAGCAAGCCAAAGACAATGTGAACAATTGAAGGCAGGGGTAGAAACAGGCTCCACTACAAGGAAAGCCAAAATAGAGAATCTGAGCTGTGGGAGCATCTTCTTACCGCTTGAGGTTTTATTTTCTCCCCAAATTAAATGTGTATTTGTACTTCAGTACTAAGAAGTAACAGAAACTTAGGCCATTGGTTTCTGGATTTTTGTGATAAGCAAGGAGGGGCAAACCTCAAACGGTTCAGCCAACCAGTTTGATTATGGAAAGACCCCCCAGAGGCCAACACCTTTCCAAGCCCTAACTGAAATTTCATTCCGGCAGGCTTTATTCACCTGCTCCCCACTGCCTCCAGCTTTCAGGCAGGTCAAACACCCTGAGAATGCGGTTTCCCTCAGAGTACATGATTTCAATCCTGACAAATGCTGACAAACCTGACAGCATGCAACCTTTTGCTTTAAAGATAATCAGCCCTTTTAAAACCTCAAAACCTTCCCCCAGACACAGGAAGAGCAACTAGGGTAAATGCAGCCTCTCCCACCCACACCTCCACACCCCATGCATAATCACCAAAGAACAGCTTAAAGAGCTATCCCTGTTGACTGGTTTTTAATCACAACAGGATTTGGGCTCTTGATGAAAAATGATTCAATGATCAGTCTTCATCACAAATCTTAATATTTACAAAAGATTATACGCTGTGTCACGTAAACTGTAAGTTTATGAGCCAAAATGTGATGGGACTTTGATGTAGATGTACTGGTGTACAGAGAAATGCATTAATATTGGATGCATTGATTAATCTTGAAGGAATACCAGAATCTTCCACTGTAATCCAGAGTCAGAAAGCTGAATGATTGCAGTGTTCTGGAGATTAAATATTCCTGTCTACAATGAATGTGTTATTTGTATTTTCTGATGTTGGTTTGCTTTATCTCCCACAATACGTTTGGTTAATAGATCAGAACAGAGATTTCTAGGTCTGATTTTGACTGCACCACCATCTACAGATGAGAAGGCAAAAGAAAACCTAAGTAAATATAGATTTGAAGCAAGAAACAGGACCAAGACTTGGGAAGAAGGGAGGGGGATAATTATCATGAACATTTAGTACAAAAGAAAATAGATCTTACTTGGTTGCATAAATAAGTAAAGTAGAAGCCTTGGAAGAAGGAAGATGGGAGTGAGTAAATTTTGAAATAGACATTTTCTGGATCCTCATCAGGGCTAGTTTGGAGGCAAACTGACTGCTTCCCAGAGCAGAGGGTCATACAGGTACAGAAGCTTAGAAAAGCTTGCCTTGCCTTACCTCCATATGTCGTTCCAGCTCTTGTAAAAGAGTAACATACTTTTCCAGTCGCATAAATGGCTTGCTGAGGCTTGTGGTTAAAATGAGGATACCTGGGCTGGATGCACCTTGATTTTCCATAAATTGTTCCAGATCATCACTAGCAAAAAATGAATATAGCTTTGTTACTGATGACTATCCCAAGTAAACAGTTGTCAATCAAACATTATTTTACTGTATTTCCCACAATATAAAACCAAATAAAAATTTATTTAACTGGTCCAAAATGCTGTTCAATTTATTTCAACTCAATTCAACCAACATTTATTCAGTTCTTCCTTTGCCATTGGCCCTGTGCCCAGCAAGGGGACTCCAGTGGTGACCAAACAGTCATGATCTCTGATGTCCTTGACTCAGTCAGCACTTACTGACTAAGCATCTACTAAGTGGTATGCTCTGTTCTCTGATGGGGATATAGCAATGAATGAAGTAAAAATCCGCACCCTTCAGGAGCTTCCACCCAGGGGGATGGGGCATGCAGACCATCAGATGACCTCAACTTAAGTTTAAAAAAATAATATATTTTCTTAGTCACTTCAAATATTCTAGGTATTTGCTGGTCAAATACTAAGATTAGCAACTCACTAAGTACTCCTGTCACCCATTTGCAATGTTCTAGAATAAAGCCCTACATTCAGGTAACAATATGTTGTAAGACTCACCAAAAAGTTACTTAGCCTAGGATCTGAATCCAGTATTGCAGAATACCTGAACACTTCCATAAGGCAGCAATATGGTGAAAAGAGTAATAATAGCTTGTGAACTATGTCCTGTAAATGTTTAACTCTCAGCTCTTTAGCATGCTTCCAAATCATCTCCTTTCCACTCATAGGGGTGTGTTGAGTCCTGGGACCACTTGGCCATTTTAATAATCTTCTGCCTGACAACATATTTTGAAATTTTTTGTTTTCTCCCTTGACTCCTTGACTTTCTTGGTTGCCCATTCATATCCAACGAGTCCCAGTTCTCCTTGGATCCATTCCCTCTGCTACAGCCTAAATCCAAGCTCTCATTGCATCCAAATCTGGCTTGCTTCAATAGGCCAACTGATCTCCTAGCTTCCAGACTCTTTCACCTGCAAATCATCCTGCAGACCACGACTTAAGTCCCACAACTTTCCTACTCCAAAACCTCTGAGTTGGGTGTGGTGGTGCATGCCTGTAATCCCAGCAGCTCTGAAGCCTTGAGGCGGGAGGATCATGAGTTCAAAGCCAGCCTCAGTAACTTACCAAGGCCCTAAGCAACTCAGTGAGTTGAGTACCTACAAGGTCAAGTATTAACTTTTTAGACTCTTACTGATTGCAACAACCTTTCTCACCACTCCCTAACAGGAACCCCCCTACTGAGAAGTGACCTACTTATTCTTCCTAGAGCACATCTTGTGCTGTGGTTCCAACTGTAGTATGTTGCCACAGGTTGCAAAATGGGTTTAAAGAGACTTGTTATTGGTATTCAAGTATGGGGGATTGGGAATAGAGTGGATCACAGTTGATCTCTACTAATAATAAACACTCTTCCTCCTTGGGCATCTGTAAGCAACTAACACATCAGTAGCTTGGAGTCATGGATTAGCACACATATGTCAGGGAGAAGAAAGAGGGGTTGGGGTTGTAGCTCAATGGCAGAGCACTTGCTTAGCATGTGTGAGGCACTGGGTTTGATCTTCAGCACCACATTAAAAATAATAAATAAAATAAAGGTATAAAAATGTTTTTAAAGAAAAAAATGATGTAGTTTGATCCCCAACACCATAAAAATCAATTTAAAAAGAAGAGAGAAGAAAGGCAGGAATGGGCGTCTTACTGAACACTAGATCATATTTGGGTGGTCCCATCAAACCATGGCTACTAAGTATTTTATTTCACAGTTTTGTCCCAGAAGCAGCTGAGAAGTAGGAAATGGCCTGGGCTTAGAATCAGAAAACAGATTTGGTGACCCTGGGTGAGTTGCCTGAGCCTCAAATGACTCATTCGTAAAACCTACTTCCTAATAAAATTGTGCTGATCAAATCGGTGGGGTTTGTTAAGGCTACAATTTGATGCTAGGATCATTACATGAATTCATTCTTGTTTAACATTCACAACAGTATTTCAACATAGGCATTATCTCCATTTTACAGATGAGAAACCTGAGAATCAGGAAGGGTGAGTAATAGCTATGATGGGGTCATAACCAGGTCTGAAGCTAAAGCTTCAGGTCATTCCATGTTACCGCCCTGCCTGACTGCAGAAAAGGATTGTTTAAACTTTAATCAATAGATGTATTATTATCTTTATTCCAAGACACCTTGCCAGAATCTGATCTTTAAAAATTACTAGTACCCATGATTCCCAAATTAAAATTCAATTGATATTTAATTTCCAACCAAGAGCATAAATCACATAGAGGTTTAAAAATTCATCACATGTAAAATATAATTAGGAAAATAACTCAGATTTGGAGAGTGCATTTGAGTAGAAATGTAATTTTGAGAAAATCACTATCCTAACTTCTTTTGAGTTATCAAGTCCTATGTTTTCTTTCCAACACTAAATGACTGCTATATCTTCAATAGTCTACTCTAATTGATGAAAGAGTTATAGCAATTAAAAGAAAATGATTATAGGTATTTTATTATTACTTTTCATTCAACATACTAATTTCTAGGCTTACTAAATATTATTAAACAACATATTTTTTTGGTACCAGGGATTGAACCCAGGGGCATTTTACTACTGAGCCACAACCCCAGCCCTTTTAATTTATTTATTTTTAAAAATAATTTTTTTACTTGTAGAAGAACACAATATCTTTATTTATTTTTTTAATGGGGTGCTGAGGATGGAATCCAGTGCCTCATACATGCGAGACAAGTGTTCTACCAGTGAGCTAGGGCCCAGCCCTTTTTATTTTTTGAGACACAGTCTTGCTAAGTTGCTTAGGGCTTTGCTAAATTGCTGAGGCTGGCCTTGAACTTGTGATCCTCTTGCCTCAGCATCTGGCACTGGGATTACGGGTACGTGCCACCAAACTAGCTTAACTAATTTTTAAAGTTTTCAGTATAATATGAGCTCAATATCTCAGATTAAAACAGAGGCTACTGGACAGACAAGAAAATGTTGCTACTGCAAAAAAGAACAAAGCTGTTTTATATGGCCACTGCCTATTATAAGCAGATCCTAAAAAGCACATTTTACTTAGCCAAATAAGCTTAGTAAACAAATTAATATCATTATATGCAAATATGTATCATTATACTAAGAACAATCTGTCTTTAAAATGCAGTTTATAATTTTAAATGATCTGTTTGAAACAACAGTGGGTTAAGACTTACTTTTCAAGCTTAACATGTTCTGTATATGTGCTGTGATAAAATGAAAGAAGTTCTCAATGTACAAATGATGTTTAAAACTCAACATGCATTTATCTAATAGAATACATAGCAGATGGGGCTCTTTTATGTTCCTGGTTGGATAGGAAGGCAGGAGAAAACTATTCTACCTCATAACACTACAGAGCTTAACCATCTCATACAACAGTGTTTCTGTGGAATCTTTGTGTAGATTTTCAATTTGAAAGGTCATGACTCTCCCTAAAAGAGGGTAAAAGATTCCTGTTTCTCATCGCATTCCTTTCCCACAAGCCTGTCATGGGAATTTCTGTGGCCTGACAGATTAGGTGAAGCAAGAGGAGTTGGAAGGTCCAACTTCTGCCAGTGGAAAATCCCAGGTTTGCTACTCACACTGGACTGGGTAGATCCCTATTTTCCCTTTTTCATTTATCCAGACCCAAGATTAAGCTGTCTGCTTCTTTCTTGCCCCTACCACATTTTGTTTGCAACCATTCTCTGTTTTCCTGGTTCCTCAAAGACAGTAGCAAAACAGAATTGAGGCTCAGAATTTTTCCTATGCTCCTTACCCCCAAAGCAAATACACAACTTTTTGGGGGGTTTTCTGAAAGTCGTCATTGCTGGCAACAATGGTAAACAGAAGGTGAATAAAACTAACAAGAGGAAAAGTACACAGGGTGTTTGTGGTAGTTGCTTGCTACAACACAGACGGAAGTGAGATCCACATCTGTCTTAATGCCAACTCTTGTCCTCTTCTGGCTCTCTTGGAACCTTCTCCCTCATGGAAAGAATGGATATTACACCACTACACTGAAGCACAGGAAAGAAGTGGGTATTTTTGTAAGGGAGAAGTTATTCCCAGGAAGGGACAGAAGCTACCTAAGCAAATCAGCAGGGGAGAGATAGGGGAAATCCCCAAAGGCCTCACCCAGGGGATAACAAAAAGCTGGGGCAACCATACGAATATATGTAAATATGGGAATACACCAGGTTGGGGTCAATTACATGTCCAAATTTGGGCAACATGTTACTGCATTTTTATCCCAGCATCTGCATGCAATCAAACAATTTTAGGGTTGGATGTCTTGTCATCGTTGACTGTTGTGAACATTTCTGGTTTGAGATTGCCACCTACAGACCAAAAGAAAGAAGTTACCTGAGCATCAAAGATTCAGCAGAAGGAGGAACTCAAATCCACGGATGTTCCTATCAGCCAAAATATTCATCAAAAATAAAATTTTAATCTGAATTTTCTGTGAATTTCATCCAACTATGTTTTGCCTCTAATATGTCTTCATATATTTACAAGAGACTCATCGAAAATACCAGCGATTACATTAGAAGCATATCTAAGGAAAATCCCAAGAATTTAAGTTCAAATTTCATCCCTTGTATGTAAATGAATCAGAATGTAGGCATTTAGCTCTATGAAGACTTCAGTGAGTCTTCCATCATTTTCAGGGTGTATAATAAAATTCTCAAAAAACAACACTAATTGGGGGCTGGGGTTGTGGCTCAGTGGTAAAGATATTGTGTCCACCTAAAACTAAAATAAATATATTTTTTAAAAATAACATTAATTAAAATCAAGCAAACAGTATTGTGATTCTCAAAATAATTGAGAAATCTTTAAATCCATTGGGTAACAAATTTTAAATCATTAAAGTTGAAGGCATCTTTAGTTAAAAAATTAAATTCTTAACATAGGTAAATGCAGAAAATATTATTTAGCACACAGGGCTACAACAGAAACTTCTCTGAAACACCACAGAGAGTCTAGTCTTTAAAGGAAACCATTTCTTTCTGGTATTTATCCAGAGCTGTTCTCATATCAAAAGAAAAAGAACATGCACTCATATAAATAACTAACATGCCAGGGATCTCATATTTTATTGGTTAAACAATTTTCTCTTACACAAACAGGATATTTATATCTTCAACAAAGGGAGAAATGCCTCTGAATGACTTTTTCCTTATTGTATACATGAAGTAAAGTATGAAAACATTCCTGGAAATGAAAAAACCAAGTTCAGACTATGGTTCCCTCTGGTGAGAGAGGAGGAGCAGAATATATTAGAGAGTAAATATAGGATTTGAATTGCATTTGTAATTTGTTTATAATGTCAAATGTGGGCATGTACATTATATTGTCTATTATTTGTGTCTTGAAATATTTCTTGAAAGCCACTGGTAGCAGCAGGTAGAAGATGAATAAAGTCATATGGTGTGTGGTATCAACTACCTCATACTGTGTACTACATACTTTGTATATATCACTTCATTTAATCCTCACATCAATCCTGCAAGGTTGATGTGAGGATTTATCCTCATTTTATAGATGAGGAAACCAAAATGTAGAAGTTAAGTGAAATGCCTTCAGTAGAACAACTTTTAAGTGGTTGAATTTTGAACATACAATTTTGAGACAATACAAAAGCAGTAAAACTTTTAGGCTAAGATCAGGTAGGGGCACATGAAGACTTAAAAGGAAATGGGGAAGAAATCCCTTTTAGGATGGTGGCATGAGCTGCTCATTAGACCCACTCTCCAGTGAAACTGGCATAAGTGGAAACAATAAAAAACAACCATTTAAATTGTCTAAAAATTATTCTAATGGCATATGACAGATGAAGAAACATTCATTTAAAAAATGTACTAAAACTCATGAACAACAGGAAAGTGTGGCATTTGAATCACAACCTGCTGTGTCCTTCTTCCCAACTCATCTTGACAGACGCTCCATTCCAGGCAAATGTGGCCAAGAAAACAAGCCCTGTCCTTCCTCAGTTCTCAATCAATAGGCGTATTTCACCAAGCGGGGCAGACCACCAGCACATCTCATCCACTATAACTTTGGGTAAAATAGACTAAATTTATGGAGAGTGTGGCTGAGAGGTAGGAAACTCCCTTCATCTAAGCTCCCACACATAGGGTTGAAACTGTACCCCAGAACTGGCAGGTTGAAAATAGTGGGGCCAAATCGCCCTCACCCCAGCTCACTTGAAGGAGGTTCCATGGCAGATGAGGAAAGCTGAGAACACCAAGAGACATCACCTGCCAAGTGTCCAGAGTAGTGACTCAGAGAAAAAGGTCATCTATAGGAACAGAGAGCTCTGAAGGTCTTCCCAAGGAATTGGTTTGATTTGGGAAAGGGTCTGAGGAGACTTAAGACTAAGGGCTCTTACAAAAACAATGGAGATTTTGGTAATAAGAAAATAAAAGGAATCTGGTGATTCCTTTAACTGAAGAGCAATAACCTGTACTCATAGGCCAGCTAGGTCACCAGAAAGAACTAGGGGAAAAAAAATAGGAATTGCTCAAAAGAAAAAAAAAACACTCCTCCTTGAATTTAATCAGATTAAATAGTGGGGCAATTTATGCCCCAGAGAATTGTCAAAAATATTAGAACCAATCAGTGGAGTTTAACAGTGGGTATGATACTAAATTGGTTTTAACAGAGACATTAGGGACAGAGGTGGTCAAAGAGAGTCCTTTTCATACTCCTGTCATTCCAAGAGACAGCATGCCTGTGCCCTCTGAGGAGTGACACCAGAGGCTGTACACTGTAGGGAAATGGACTTCACTAAAATAGTTCAGTCAAGTTACTAAACAAACAAACAAACAACAACAACCAAAGCCCCAAAGAAGGGGTAGTGGAATCAGGATCTAGAGCTGTAAAACCTAAAATTACCTAAAATGTTTATTTTTTCAACCCCAAAAATGTGGTATGCAAAAAAAAAAAAAACAGGAATGTGTGACCCATACACTGGGGGAAAAATAAGAGCAACTGAATATCAGATTTAACAATGATTTCAAGTAGTCATTATAAATATGTTCAAAGAACTAAAGAAAACCATGTTTAAAGATATATGAGGGCAATGTGTCATCAAATAAAGAATACAAGTAAGGACTGGGGATATAGCTCAGTTGGTACAGTGCTTGCCTCACATGCCCAAGGCCCTGGGTTCAATCCCCAGCACCACAAAAAAATAAATATAAGTAAAATTAAATTATGGAGGCCAAAAGGCAGTGGGCTGACATACTCAAAGTACTGAAAGAAACAAAACTGCCAACCAAGAATTCCGTATCCACTCAAACTATTTTTTAAAAATTGAAGGTGGAATGAAAGCATTCTCAGACAAACAAAAACTGAGTTAATCCTTTGCTAGAAAATGCACCTTATAAGAAATATTGAAAGAAATTCTTCAGACTAAAAACAAAAAAATCCAAATGTAAATTTAAATCCACATGTAAAACCAAAGTACCAGTAAATGGAATTATGCAATTATGAATGATAGTATAAATACATGCTTATTCACCTTCTCTTAACTGATATAAAAGCAATTGCACATAGCAAAATTATATTATACCTCTTCCATATCTGTTCTACAAGAAATGCTAAAGGAAGTTCTTGAAACTGAAACAGATGTTATTGAACAAAAAGAAAGAATGGGAAAACATAAAACTCATTAGTAAGAGTAACTATGTAGACAAATTCAGAATTCTCTAATATTGTTAACATGGTGCATAACCCATTCATATCTTTAGTATGAAGACCAAAAATCAAAACAAATAAAAATAATAATACATTGAGTATGTTAAGAGGGGGCTGGGGTTGTGGCTCAGTGGTAGAGCACTTGCCTCGCATTTGTGAGGTACTGGGTTCGATCCTCAGTACCACATAAAAAATAAATAAATAAAGATATAAAAAATATGTTAAGAGATAGGCAACACAGAAAGATGCAAAGTGAAACATCTAAAATTCAAAATGTAGGAAGGAATGGGATACAAGTGTAGAGTTTTAATAGTATATTTTTTCTGTTTCTTTTTTATTGGTGTTTCTGTTCTTATCTTTATGAGTTACTATCATTTTAAAGTATCTTGTTACCATCAAAAGATGTTTTTGTAACTTTTGTGGTAACCACAAAGCAAAAATCTAAAAGAGACAAACAAAAACAACAATCAAGGAATTGAATCACACCACTAGAGTAAATCACATAACCACAAAAAGTATAAGAAGAGAAAGTACAATAAAAGTAGAAAACAAGTTACAAAACCACTGTAGGAAGACCTTACCTGTCGAGAATCACCATAAATGTAAATAAATCAAATTCTCCAATTAAAAGACACAAAGAAACTGAATGGATTTTAAAAAATGAGAACCAATTCTATGTCACTTATGAGGAACTTACTTTATTGGTAAGGACACACAAACTCAAAATGAAGGTACGGAATAATGTATTCCATGCAAATGGAAGAAAGCAGAAGTAGCCATGCTTACGTCAGATAAAACAGATTTCAAATCAAAAGCAGTAAAGAGATAAGTAAAATAATTATATGTAATGATAAAGGGATAATTCATCAAGAAGAAATGATAATTCTAAATACTTATGACCCCAGTATCATAGCACTCAAATACATGAAGCAAATATTAATAGAACTAAAGGGACAGATCAAAAACAAAACAAAACAGAAACCAAGAGAGCCACATTTCAGCCTAGACCAAATGGACCTAGCATACATCTACAGAACATCACATCCAACAGCTGTAGAATACACCTTCTTATTAGCACATGGAACATTCTCCGGAATAGATATGATAGGACACAAAACAGTTCTCAACAAATTTGAAAGAACTGGAATCATACTGAATATGGAATAAAACTACAAATTAATAACAATAAAAATTTGGAAATTAAGCAACTTACTGGAACAACCAATGTATTGAGAAAAAATTTAAGAAGTAAATTAAAAAGTGTCTTGAAACAAATGAAAATGCTGACACAATATAACAAAACCTATTAGATACAGCAAAGGCAGTACTTAGAGGGAAGTTTTAGCAATCAATGCCTGTAACTAAAAAAAAAAAAAAACAGAATGATCTCAAACAACCTATCCCTGCATCTCAAAGAACAAACCAATAATAAGTCATGAGATTGACTTTTCAAAAAGCCTTCCATCCAAGAAAAGCCTAAGGACCAAATAATGGCACTTCTGAGTCCTACCAAACATTTATGGAAGAACAAATACCAATTCTTCTTAAATTATTCCAAAAAAATGAAGAGGAAGGAGTTCTTCAAAACCCATTTTACAAGACTGGCACTACCCTGATGCCAAAATTAGACAAGGATACAAGAAAAAAATAAAACTACAGAGAAGTATCCATCACGAACACAGAAGCAAAAATCCTCAGCAAAATACTGTCAAACCAAATCCAATAGCACATTAAAAGATTGTTCATCGTGATCAAGTTGGATTTGTCCCAGTAATACAAGGATGGTTCAACATATGCAAATTATAAGCACGATAAACCACATCAATACAATAAAGGACAAGACCCATATGATCATCTCACTAGATTCAGAACAATACACTTTCATGATAAAAAACATCGACAAATTAGTCATATAACATACATACATCAACAAAATAAAGACCTTATATAATAAGCTGACAGCTAACATTATGCTAGGTAGAGAAGAACTTAAAGCATTCAAGATCTGAAACAAAACAAGAATGCCTACTTATCAACATTATTTTCAACTTAGTACTGCAAGTCCTAGCCAGAGAGATCAGGCAAGAGATAGAAAGGGCATTCAAACGGGAAAAGAGAAAGTCAAATTGCCGTTGCTTACAGATGACACGATAGTATATAGAAAACCCTGGACTTCACCAAAGAATTATTAGAACTAATAAACAGATTTTACCAAAGTTTCAGAATAAAAAATCAATGTATACAAAAACACTGCTATATCCAATGTATAAAAAAACACTGCTATATTTATTTATCTGAAATAAAAATTAAAAAAAAACATTTACATATTATATATTATAATAGTTACAAAAATAAAATACCTAGGAATAAATTTAAACAAATAAGCTAAAGATCTCTACAAAAAACATTCTTTTTATATTGCTGAACTAAATTGAAGAGGATACAAAAAAAAAATGGTATGACACCCCATGTTTATGGATTATAAGTTAATTTTATTAAAACTATCCATACTATCCAAAGGAATACACAGCTTCACAGAACTAAAAAAAAAAATCCTAAAATCTATATGAAACCACAATAAGCTCCAAATAGCCAAAGCAATCCTGAATAGAAAGAAGAAAGCCAGAGGTATTATACTACCTGACTCAAAAATATACCACAAGGCTATAGTCATCAAAATAACCTGTTATGAGCATAAAAAACAGACACATAAACCAATGGAATCAAATATAGAACCCAGAAGTAAACCCATGCATCTACAGCCAACTAATTTTTGATGAAGGTGCTGAGAACACAATTAGAGCTTTATTTAATAATCTTTTTAATAAATGATGCTGGAAATATTGGGTATCCGCATAGAACAGAATGAAACTAGACCCTTATCTCTCAGCAGTTACAAAAATCAACTCAAATCTGCTTCCAGACTTAAATGTAAGACCTGAAGCTATAGGACTACAAGAAAACAAAGCATATGGCAAATGCTTCAGGACATTGGAATGAGCAACAATTTGGGGGACAAGACCCCCCAAGAGATGCATACACACCCACACCCCAAAATCAAAAGTGGATAAATGATATTGCAACACACTAAAAAGCACAGCAAATGAAACAATCATCCAAGTAAAGAGACAAACTACAGGAGAAAATATTTGAAAACTATACATTTGGCTGAATTATAAGGAACTCAAAAACTCAATAGCAAAAGAAAAAAAAAATACCTGATCTAAAAATGCACAAGACACCAAAGTAGACATTTCTCAAAAAAAGACATATAAGGGGCTGGGGATGTGGCTCAGTGGTAGAGTGCTTGCCTAGCATGCATGAGGCACTGGGTTTGATCCTCATCACCACACAAATGTAAAATAAAGATATTGTGTCCACCTAAAACTAAAAAATAAATATTTTAAAAAAGAAGAAGACATACAAATGAGCAATAAATTTAAAAAATACTAATGTCACTAATCATCAGGAAATGTAAATCAAAATGACAATCAAGGCCAGGCATGGAGGTGCACACCTCTAATCCTAGTGGCTTGGGAGGCTGAGGCAGGAAGATTCTGAGTTCAAAACCAGCTTCAACAAGTTGGTGAGGCCCTAAGAAACTTAGGAAGACTCTGTCTCAAAATCAAATATCTTTAAAAAGGACTGGGTATGTGACTCAGTGGTTAAGACCCCTGAATTAAATCCCTGGTACCAAAAAAAAAAAAGTCAATGAATTATTACATAAGAATGGTTCTTATCAAAATGACAGAAAATAACAATTTTTGGCAAGGATATATAGAAAAGGGAACCCTAATACACCGTTGGAGGGAAAACAAATTAGTACAATCATTAAAGAAAACAGTATGGAGGTTCCTCAAAAAATTAGAAATAGAATTATCATATGATCCTACAAACCTGATACTGGATATTTATCCAAATGATATTAAATCAGTATGTCAAAGAAACATCTGCACTTCCATATTTGTTGCAGCACTGTTCATTAATGTCCAAGACATAGAAACAATCTAATGGTCCATCAACCAATGAATGGTTAAAAAAAAAATGTGGTATGGTATATATAATGGAATACTATTCAACCATTAAAAAAGAACAAAATAATGTCATTTGTGTCCATATGGATGGACCTTGAGTTAATTATATTAAGTGAAAGAAGCTAGGCACAGAAAGACAAGTACTACACAATCTCACTCATATGTGGAATCTAAACAGTTGAATTCACAGAAGCTTAGAATGGTGGTTACTTGAGGCTGGAGAGAGTACAGGGAAGGGAAGGACAGAAAAACACTAATCAATGGGTACAAAATTATAGATAGATAGGAGCAAGAAGTTCTGGTGTGCTATTGCACAGTAGGGGACTATAGATAACGACAATAATAATAATAATAACAACAGCAGCACATTTTAAAAAGCTAGAGGATTTTGATGGGTTTTCATCATAAAGAAATGATAACTGTAGCCAGGCATGGTGTTGCATACCAATAATCTCAGTGACTCAGGAGGCTGAGGCAGAAGGATTGCAAGTTCAAGGCCAGCCTCAGCAACTTAGTGAGAACCTGTCTCAAATTAAAAATGTTGGGGATGCAGCTCAGTGGTAAAGCACCCTGGGTTCAATCCCAGTACAGAGAGAGAGAGAGAGAGAGAGAGAGAGAGAGAGAGAGAGAGAGAGATAACAGTTTGACTAAATAAATATGTATAACTTGATTTAAACATTAGATGATACATACATTTATTAAAACTTCATATGATACCCATTAATATGTATGAAAAGATAAAAATAAAATATAAGATAAAAATAGGTAAAGGCTCTGAATAGACATTTTGCAAATAAATATGTACAAATTCTTAATAAATACATGAAAAACTCTCAATTAGTCATTAGAAAACTACAAATCAATGCCACAATGAGAAACCTACTTCACTGTCACTAATAAGAGTGATTATCAGAAAGACTGACAATAGCAAATGTTGGTGAGGGCATGGAGTAAAGTGGAACGCTCATATACTGCTGGTGGGAAACCAAATTGATATAGCCCCTTTAGAAACAGTCTGTTAGTCCATAAATTTGCTTCTACACTATAATTTAATGAATTTAAGTACATTTGTTTTATATATAAAAACTATAGTGTTTTAAATATGAGAACCTTATTGTCTAAAATATTAAAAAGAAAAATAATTGTGAACTGATGTATACATGTGATGCCCATGTAATCACTGCTTTGGAAACATGTTCACAGTATACCATTTCATGGGTAAAAAGAAGCAGATCAGAAACAAACAAACAAAAAATAAAACAGTCTGACAGCTTCTCTGAATGTGAAACAGAGTTTCTACATGATCCACCAGTTTAACTCCTAGGTGTTTATCAAAGAGAAACAAAAACATGCCCACACAAACACTTATGCATGAAGATTCAAAACTGTACTATTCACAATCCAGCATTATTTACTAGTGGATGGAAGAACAATATGGTAGCCACACAATAGAATAGTATTTATTAATTTAAAACTGAAGTACTGATTCATACTACAATGTGAATGAACCTTGGAAACATGCTAAGTGAAAGAAGACAGACATAAAAGTCCATACTTTTATGATTCTACTACATAAATGTCCAGCATAAGGAAATCCATAATGACATAAAGTATTTTAATGTGGCTACCTTGGGCTGGTAGGGTTGGGGAAAATGGGAAGGGACTGTTAGTGGTATAGGTTTCCTTAGGAAGTGAACCAAACAAAAAATATTCTAAAACTGATTCTGGGGATAGTTACACATATCTATGAATATACTAAAAATCAACTCACTGTATACTTGAAAGGGATGTTATCAATCTCATTCCACCATCTTTCCTGCCCCATCCCCCTCCCCACTTCTCCCTCCCCTTTGCCCAATCACAGTTCCTCCATTTTGAAGTGTAAGATTTGTGAATTATTTTTCAATGAACTGGTAGTAGGAACCTGGTGCTCATTTTAATTCTCTAAATTTGATTTTAGATTATTCTTTGTGGATAACATCTTTTAAAAAAGCATTTTTAGGGCTGGGGATGTGGCTCAAGCAGTAGCACGCTTGCCTGGCATGCGTGCGGCCCGGGTTCGATCCTCAGCACCACATACAAACAAAGATGTTGTGTCCGCCGAAAACTAAAAAATAAATATTAAAAATTCTCTCTCTCTCTCTCTCTCTCTCTCTCTCTCTCTCTCTCTCTCTCTCCCTCTCTCTCTCTCTCTTTAAAAAAAATTCTCTCTCTCTCTCTCTCTCTCTCTCTTAAAAAAAAAAAGCATTTTTGGGGAGTCTGACAGACCCGAATTCTGGTTCAACCACTTAACAATTATGAATTCTTGGGCAGATTGCTTAACCTAAGCCTTCCAATGTCTTATCTGTAAAGCAGAGATGGTAATAATAGTAACTCCCTGGTAGGCTTTTGAATCATGTGCCTGGCACATTGCCAGTACTATTATTAGCTAATGTTACTTCTAAGCATTTGAACCACTTGCCTTAAAAACAAAAATCCATGCCTCTCTTGCTTTAAAATCCAACTTCCATGTTTGCTATTTCAAAAGTGTTTATAACTTTGTTCAGGGGAGAAAACTGACCTTCTGCTAGGACATACTGGATTCAAATCTAAAAATGTCCTTAAATAACAGCTCTATAATACAACTGAAGCTCTAAACAAACCAAGGCAAAAACCAAAATTTCTGTCACTTCTGAGGGTTGGTGTTAACTAATTTTCTCACCTGATTCTGGGAGTTTAAATCTAGGCCAGATTAAGAGAAACTTATTCTTTCAGTGTCAAACAGTCTCCAGAATCTGTGTCTGCTCTGAATCTCGTCCCAGAGTTAAAGTCAAAAGAGCCCCTGAGGGGCTGGGGCTGTAGCTCAGTGGTAGAGCACCCGCTTCGCATATGTGAGGCCTTGGGTTTGATCTTCAGCACCACATAAAAATAAATAAAGATATTGTGTCCAAATACAACTTTAAAAAAAAAGCCCCTGAGCATGGATCTTGCTATTGCTATTGTCCCACTTGGGTTTCTAACATATGACATCAAAAGGCAAGCTGCACCTTTGAGCCTCTCATACAGTTTTCTGGTCCAGATGAACGTGTCAGCGAATGTGTCAGGGATGGGTAGTCTGAAGCTAAGGGAAGGTAGGAGAGCTGTGGCATTCATCCTGGTCCCTTCGAAAGACTTTTATTCTTCTTTTGTGTGTGTGTGTGTGTGTGTGTGTGGTGCTGGGGATTGAACCCAGGCCTTGTGCATGTGAGACAAGCACTCTACCAACTGAGCTATATCCCCAGCCCAAGACCCTTATTCTTTTTTTTTTCAAATATTTTTTAGTTGTAGATAGACATAATACCTTTATTTTATTTATTTTTATGTGGTGCTGAGAATTGAACCCAGTGCCTCACATGTACCAGGCAAGTGCTCCACCACTGAACCACAATCCCAGCCCCCAAAACCCTTATTCTTTTTTTAATATTTATTTTTTAGGTGTAGATGGACACAACACAATACCTTTATTTTTATGTGGTGCTGAGGATTGAACCCGGGCCCCGCCCATGCTAGGCGAGCACTCTACTGCTGAGCCACAATCCCAGCCCTAAGATCCTTATTCTTAAAGGAGACACTATTTTATTGTTCTTCATGAACCTGAAACAATTTATATTTGTGTAAATTATCATTGGAACCCTTTTTTAAAGGTTGTGGCACACAGCTCACACAAGTGTTGGTCTTCTTTCACCATTCCTTACCAATACCTGTTTCGAGAAGTGATTTCCTCTACCCACAAAATATTCAATAAAACATTGAATAATAATATAATAATACTCCAATAAAACATTCTTCAGGGCAGGGAAGGCTAAGTTCATACCACATTACCAAACTCTCCCAGATCCTTTTAATTACGCTTTTGGAATACTATGTGTTCACAATGTTTTATTTAATACCTGTATTTCCCTCAAGAATCTATGCTCCACAAGGGAAGGGTTCTTCTATTCTTTGTTCACTACTAAATTCCCATCAGATAGTACAAGGCCTTACACAAAGTAGGTGCTCAATAAAGTATGTGTTGGATTAATGACCAACTCATGTAACAATGAAGTAATTCCTGGAATCAAGAACATGGATAACCAAGAGTTTAACTAGAGGCCTTGGATTTCCAAATGAGGTGGTCCTAAGAAAGGATCTTATTACAAAACAACATAGTTGGGAAAATATTAGCAATTTACCTGTGCTGGGTAAGCACGTTTACAGCTGAAGGATGATTTGCACAATAAGCCAGATACATAGATTTAAAATGAGGCATGAGATTCAGCAGACAACCTCCTACTTTGTGTTGATTTTCTGGAAATCTGTAAGAGAAACCGGTGAAACACAGAATGTAAAATAGGAAACAGAAGGTGAAAGATGATTCCAGTTAAACTTGGCAGCATGTAAACCTTTTGACTGTTTTGCCATGGATAAAAATGAAACTGTATTAAAACCATTTTATCCATGAAATATACGCTTTTTTGAGCACTGCTTTAAACTCTAACCACCAAATACAGCTATAATACATATGTCAGATGCTTACCTAGAATTAGTAGGTAGGGTTGTTTGTTTATTTCTAGGATGCTTATATTCAAATTTAGCTTGACACATTAAAAATGCTCTTGACTGGTTTATATGAAGTACAGACAAAACTAATCAAATCCAAAAGCTACACACCACAAAAGGATATGATATAGTCCTGTTGGCCTGGTGGTTGCTAGGCAGGGTGGCCTCAAGATTTTAATTTTAAAAATTAAAAGACATCCCTTTTTGTTTGTAGAAAACTCAGAGGAGCATGAGAAAGAAAAACTTACTCAAAATCACACCCTTCAATTATATCTACTATAATAATTTTGGCATATTCCATGGGCTTTTATTTCTACGTGTTTCTCCATAGAACAGCAAACAAAGATCAGGAATCTAGTTTGCAAAACTGCCCTTCTCAGTAAACATCCTGCCATATCAAATATTTAGATCTCTACTGGCATTTGAAGTGGCTCCTCAGGTCTCTGTAGTTTAAGATCTTTCCATCTTTCTCCCTGGACAGCCCTCCGGGTCCCATAAAACCAAAGAAACAGGCAACTACCCCCATTTTCTTTATAGAGATGAAAGTTACCCATATCTCCAAGATATGCTATTTAGAAAATTAATCTTGCAACAGAAATACATTGCATAATGACTAGAACTGTTAACTTTGTAGTACAAAGTTGAATGCCTCAGCAACCAGCCATCAAATTATTTTGTAGTTCATATAAAGATATACTTTTCCTTCCCTCACTTTTATGTGTTTGAACACCTAATATAATAGACACAATTCTAGGAATGAGTAAAAAAGAGAAAATGGTCTGGGGGTGTAGCTCAGTAGTAGAGAGCATGTTTAGCATGCACAAGACCCTGGGTTCAATTCCCATGAGAGAAAACAAACATATGAAATAGATAATCTGAATGCCATTTCCATGTAATTTGCAATGTGCCAAAGAAAATATTTAATCAGAGTCAAAGGTGTCATCCATGGTCAATTAAAGAACTTATGTATCTCTTAAAGTGACCAGAAGTAGTAAATTGATATAATTTTAAATTAAAGTCAGAAATAATTTACCAAACGTACAGCCCTGATATACATCTAGTGCTTTGACACTGCAAACACCACCACCTAGTGCATCTTCTCTGCATTGTTATTTTGCTCTGGGACAATGTATCAAAACTAAAGCAAATGGATAAATATAAAGCACCCTTATGTAAGGCAACAGATAAGACAAGAACAACTCAATGTTGCTGGCCATCCTAACAAACATGCCACACTTACTTTGAACATTCTTCCAAGGCTTGACAGAGTGTTTGTTGAAATGTACATACTTCCTCAAAGTTTCCTAGTAAAGATGTAAACTCCACAGAACTCAGACTGAAAAACAAAAAAAATAATGCACAGAGTTTCAGTTAACAGAATTGAAGGATGATGTTACATTATCTATAGTCTAGTTAGCAGAGGGATTGCTAGTGTCTGGCAAATATGAAGGTAGCAATCCCTGTATTTTAACTGTTGCTTCTTAATTTACACCAACTCTTGGTCTTGGGCAACTTTTTAAGTTTCTTTCTTTGGTTTCCCTTTCCTATATTAACAATTCTAAACAAAATTAGTGGTAATATGGTGGCATTTTGGTAGTTTATAAACCCACGAGGAAAATCAATAACAAGTGCATAAAAACCTAAGTAATCTAAATAGATAAAATATACATCAGGGCTAGGAATAAGTGTAAAAACTTTTGTGTACCCTCTCCTGGGAAAACCAAAAAAGTAATTGAAAGACATATGCTCAAATAATGCACAGAAAAATAAAACAGAAAAATCATCTTTCTCCTGAACTAAAATGCTCATAAATCAACTAAAAGAAATCTTTATGAAAGAAAGTAAGAGAAAGAGAATAGTACTGATGTTTATTTCTTCATTTTTGTAATGCAGTAGAGTCAAATAAAAGCAAATTGAATAATTTTACCTAGGGCCTCTCTATGAAGAATGTTCTTGTTCAGTTTTCCCTTACCAAACAGTAAATGATAATGAGAACAAGATCCAACCTTCATACAGTGATGAACAGTTATTCAAGCTTTTAACAAATAAGAACTCATTTTAACAACCTTATAATATCTGTATGGGGTAGGTACTACTGCTGTATCTATTTTCAGGTTAGACAACCCAGACCCAGAGAGGTTAAACACACCAACCAAAGTCACAATGCCAATGAATTGCAAAGACAGAAATTGGAACAAAACATCCTATCTCCAGATTCCATGCTCCCAACCACTTCTAAAGAGAGAATTTTCCAAAGATTTACTCAACAGATTAGTGTTTGCTGCTTGTTCTTTCTCCTTAAGAATAAAATGATCCTTGGAAAGTATTTCCAAGAGAATATTTTTTCTAATAAAAAATGGGAAGACCCAGAATGATCTCCAGTAACATCTCCAGTAACCCCTAGAGTGTAAAAGCTTCCAGTTCTTCTGCTATAATACCCTCTTGAACAACAAGCTGGAAAACCCCAGTGATGGGTGACAAAAGCGAAACTGCTAGTGGCCAGCTTCTCTGCTTGCTGCTCTTTGTAGCAGCAAAGGCCCGAATCAGGAGCTTACTTAAGCCTGACAGGAGGCTTCTCTGGCACCTTCAGGATCAGACAATAAACACTCTTATTTTCTGAGATCACTCTGGGATCGACCAGATAGACAGAACTAATGGAAACTGACTACAACTACATACCGAATATATTTAGGAACAATGCAGGTCTGACCTCAGGTCTCTCACCTCCCCTGCCCTGGCTCTTGGCCTATCTTTTCCTCTCACTGTGTCTTGATTGCTAATCAGTCTCTTCCTCATTTGAAATACTACCCCCTCCCCTCCCAGGTTTACCACTTAAATTCCTCTATCCTCTGCTTGTCACCTCCAGAAAACAAAGAGCATATTTCACCTGGTGTCAAGAGACATGGTAGATCCAGTCGGGTCTCTTACTGTCTGCGTACAGACAAGGCAGGAAACCTCTCTGAGCTTCAGTCTCTCTTTTTAAGTCTGTGCAATGGAGATAGTAATTTTCTCCCAGGGCACTGGACCCTGAGGTGCCATCCAACTCTAAGAACTATGATTCATATCAAACTTCATAGTTCGCATAGCAATAACAGCCCAGAACAATGTTGTTGATCATGTTCAAACTCTTCCCACAAGGAAATACACAATCCTTTCATACTGAAGAAAGATTCCTATAATGCCATGAGAATAAGCCAGAAATTCAGCAAGACAAACCTGAACAAACATAATTTTTAAAAAGGAAGACAAATAGCGAAAAACTCATTTAAGTTGATAGTAGGCCACTGTCTAGCAAAAGTAAGCAAGTTTAAGGTCTAGGCAAGGAAACTTAGCAAGATCCTGCCTCAAGATAAAAAAAAAAAACACATAAAGGAGCAGCCCTGGATTCAATCCCCAGTACATAAATAAATAAATAAATAAAAGTCAGTTCCTATGGAAATTAAAGGGGAGACTTTTGTCCTTCATTCCTTGGATTGCTAAATTTTCTATTTTATTTATGTATCACGATCTCTAGTGATATATAATCAATTAAAATAATACAAATAAAGCAGTTAGCCCCTATATGTTAAATATATTATGCCTACAAGCATAAAAAATTAAATGGTCAAGAGTTTTCTTTTGTAAAAACTAAGTTTTCATTTCAGGCCTTTGACAATCACTTTAAATTTCTAACACCAAAATAAGGTTCAAACATTTTTGTTTTAAAGAACAAGGGCAGCAGAATAAAATAGACACTAGTATTGCTGTATGTATATACATGTCTGTATAACCAATGTGATTCTGCAATCTGTACACTCAGAAAAATGAGAAACTATACCCCATTCGATTCAAATGTATGATATGTCAAGATCATTGTATTGTCATGAGCAACTAATAAAAAATAAACATTTTGATATTTCATTATCATTCACATTTGCTCAGCGAAAGACTGTCTTGAATTGTTGTTATGAATATCTACAAAATGCTACATGCATTCCACTCTCACAGCATGGCAAAGAAGTTCTGTCCTGGCAAGGAAATACCAAATGTGCACGAGAATTTTCAGTTTATGTGCTTTCTCAATAAAAGCACCAGCAAGTCCTTAGTAATGGTAAATAAGACATGCCACTTTTAAAATGTACTAGATACATGAAAGATTAAAAAAAAAGTTCATCTAATAGATGCAGAGAGTGAAATAATGGTTACCAGAACCTGGGAAGGGTGTGAGGAAGGGAAGAGGATGTTTAACAGGTGCAACTAGATAAGAGGAATGACTTCTAATATTCTATAGCACCATAGGGTAACATGGTTGATACCAATTAATTGTATATTTAAAAATAATTGGTAGAGAGGCTTTTGAAAATTCCCAACACAAAGAAAACATATTTAGGGTGCTGGATACACCAATCTGCTGGATCTGATCATTACACATATGTATTAAAACTTCATACTGGGCTGGGGCTGTAGCTCAGTGGTAGAGCAGGTGCCTACCACATGTGAGGCACTGAGTTCAATCCTCAGCACCACATAAAAATAAAAAATAAAGATATTGTGTCCGTCTATAACTAAAAATTTTTTTAAAAACTTTATACTGTATCACATAAATATGTGTAATTAGTATTTGTTGATTACGTTTTGAAAAAAACTTAAATAAGGGAAGACACAAAAATGTACAAAATAAAAAATTGTAACAGGAGAAATTCATATCTACTCATTCCTTCCACAGAAAGCAAGTCAAGCTCTCCCAGAGCAACATCTTGCATAATTTCTGTTGCCCTGACCATGTTCTTGGCAACCTGTGATCTGTGGAAATTCTTCTAAAGGGCAAAATCAATTATTCAGTGACATAAGAGTAATGACTCCATATGCTGACATTATCTTTCTTTATTTAGCAAGGAGTTTCAAAGGAAAAACTTACTTGTTATTGGATTGCAAGGGTCTCAAGTAAGTAACAAGAAGAGACTGAAGTTCTTTAGCATATTCTCTTTCAGTGTCCAAGATATTCTGTAACACCTACGGAGAAAAAAAGGTTAATGTATTATAACTGTCAAGAGAGTCCAAGGTCTAATATAGCTTTAGATATTTTAACCAAATTACTAGCAAAATAAAGGCCTTATTTATTTAGGTTGGTGCTATAAGTAAGGAGCACAGAATCTGAATGCACTTTATTTTGATCTAGCAAGGTATTCTAATAATTGACAACTGGTTACATTGCATAACTCATACAAACACAATTTTTCAGAGTCACCCATATCTGGAGGAGCTTTTCCATTTACATGTTCAAAATACTTTCATGTGTGTTGAATAATTTGATTCTCAGGAAAGGGCTCAGTTAACAAAGGATTATTATCCCCATTTTATGGATGAGAAAATTGAGACCGACTACCTTAAGATGTAGAGATTCAATGCCAAGATAATTTAAGGATAACTGTATGGAAAGGGTATATAGTTCAGTGGCAGAGCACCTGCCTTGCATATGTGGTGCCCTTGAATCCATCCTCAGCACCCCCCCACACACACACACACCAAAAAAAAGTCACTTTTTTTTTTTTGGTACCAGAGTTTAAACCCAAGGACACTTAACCACTGAGCTACATTGACATCCCCAGCCCTATTTTGTATTCTATTTAGATTCAGGGTCTTACTGAGTTGCTTAGGGCCTAAGTCGCTGGCTTTAAACTTGCAATCCTGCTGCCTCAGCCTCCCAAGCCACTGGGATTACTGACATGTGTCATGGCACCTGGCTTGAAAGTATTTTTTATTGAAAATATTTTTAGTAATATCATCTGTACTGAACATGTATAAACTTTTTTTCTTTTCAGTAAATAATATAGTATGACAACTATTTACATAGCATTCACATTTTATTACTTATTATAAGTAGTTAGAAACTATTTAAAGTATACAGGAGGATGTACACTATTATATGCAAATACTATGTGTGCCCTTTTATATAAGGAACACAGCATTCACAGATTCTGTTATTGGGTAGGGGGGTCGTGGAACCAATTACCCAAAGATACTAAAGAGTGGCTGTACTCACAAGGCAATGCATGACCGTCTGCTTTTAAAAGGTGGAATGGACCAAGCAAGTGGAGGCACAGGTAGCTAGCTGTGGACTTTCTAGGAAACAACTGGACTGGAGGATGGTAATCCTGACTCTGCTACTGAATGACAGGTTACTTAAGTTTTAATGCTTAACTCACCTCATCTCAGATTGTGACATTTCAGCTACCTTAGGGACCATTGTGAACAAGTAGTGAGCTACTATACAGGCAAGTGCTGGGTGAGTGGGAAATAGTCTGATTAATTTAAGAGGTTTAAAGGGTGTTTTTCAACAGCAGCATTACTGACATTTCAGATCAGATGATCCCTGTGTTGTGAGCAGATGCACTGTGCATCATGGGATGTTTAGCAGCATCCCTGGCCTCTACCCACTAGATGTAAGGTGCATCCTACCTCATAGCCCAATTATAGCAACCAAACATGTGTCCAGATATTTCCAAGTATCATCTAAAGGGAAATACTGCTGCTGATTAAGAATCACTAACTTAGAAGGTTACAGGCCACAGGGTAACTTTAAAATATAGGGGTTAAGTTGTAACCCCCACTCCCAGCCATTCTTATCTACTTTCAGTTCCTTTATTCCTCAGAAACTATCTCTAAAAATATAAATACAGAGTTCTGAAAGTATTGATATTCTCTGAAGTTAACCCAGTGACGGAAAAGAAACATTGTCCCCTATAGATAATCCAAGCACAAACACAGCTGATAAGGAGAATTACAATTTATCAGAGGAAAGACCCACAATTAGAAGCCTCTACAGGAATCAGGACCAGGCAGGGAAACCTGAAGCATTAATTGACAAGATTGGTAGGGGCTCAGTAGGGATATAACTGAGAATTGAGAACTCCGGGGCGGGGTCAGTATTAAGGGAATACAGCCACACTTCTTTGAGTTTTATCGCCAGAAGCCCTACAAGTTGTCCCAGTGAAGAACAGAGGAAATGTCCTCATGCTTTATACAGGAGGAGGGGGAAAGTAGCCATTTTGAATAACACCAGAACAGTCTGTTCTTAAAATGTCCTGCCCTCAGGAGAAAACTACCAGCACACAAGTTATTAGAATTTCATGACAGCTAAACAGACATGGAGAAGAGAAATGCTCAACACCAACCATCTTCTACCCTTCAGTGTGGAGGAAGGGAAAACACCCAACTCCATTCTCCTCTAGCCATCCTATCCCACCTGAGTGGGAACTGATAAGCAAATATATGTAATAGGAATACCAGAAATAAAGGAAAGCAAGCAACAGCAACATCTCTAGCAATTAGAGAAGTGCAAATCAAAACTACTCTAAGATTTCATTTCACTCCAGTCAGAATAGTAGTTTTCAAGAATATAAACAACAATAATTGCTGGTGAGGATGTGGGAGGAAAGGCACACTCATACATTGCTGGTGGAATTGCAAAATGATACAACCACTTTAGAAAGTGGTATGCAGATTCCTTAGAAAACTTGGAATGGAACCACCATTTGACCCAGCTATCCCACTCACGCCTGTAATCCCAGCATACTACAGTGATATAGCCACAACAATGTCCATAGCAGCTCAATTCACAATAGCTAAACTGTGGAAACAGCCTAGATGTCCTTCAATAGATAAATGGATAAAGAAACTGTAGTATATATACTCAATGGAATATTACTCAGCATTAAAAGAGAATAAAATTATGGCATTTGCAGGTAAATAGATGGAGCTGGAGAATATCATGCTTAGCAAAGTAAGCCAATCCCCAAAAACCAAAGGCCAGATGTTCTCTCTAATAAGTGGATGGTGATCCATAATGGGGAGAGCAAGGAAAGAATGGAGGAACTTTGGATTGAGCAGAGGTGAGGGTGGGGAGGGGAAGGGATGTGTAGGAGGGAAGGTGGTGGAATAAGATGGAATATTACCCCATGTGTGGGTATGATTACACGAATGGTGTGACTACATCATGTACAACCGGAGAAATGAAAAGTTGTGCTTCATTTGTGTAAAAAATAAAATAAAATTAATTTAATTTAAAAAAAAAGAAATGAATAGAAGGCATATTAAAAAAAACAATAATGGCTGAGAATTTCACCAAAATTCATGTCAGACACCAAACACAGATCCAGGAATCTGAGGGAACAACAAGGAGAATAAATGCAAAATAATCTAGGCATATAATCTTCAGACACCAGAAAATTAAAAAAAGACAAATAAAATAAAATCTTTGAAGAAGATAGAGAAACCAAGCAGCTTATCTATTCAGATCAGGTAAAAGTTACATTTGACTTCTCAGAAAACATGCAAGCAAGAAAAGAGTGCAGTAAACTATTTAAAATGTTGAGGAAAAAAACACCAACCTTAATTTCTGTACCTTGTGAAACTATTATTCAAAAGTGAAGGAAAACTAAGACTTCCTTAGACAAACAAAAACTGTCAACAGTAAGCCTGATTTCCAATAAATGTTAAAAAAAGTTCCTCAGAGAAAAGGAAAATGATATAAATCAGAAACTTGAAGGTACATAAACAAAAAAAGAATAGAAAAGGAATAAGTGAAGACAAAATAAAAATTTTCATTTTTTCTCATTCTTAACTTCCTAAGAGACAATAAACTATTCAAAATAGCAATGATGTATTTGATTATATTTGTGTATATGTATACACTTAGGTATGCTTATATATAAGTGAAATGAATAACATCAATGATGAAATAAAGAAGCGATTAGGACAAACTTGTTATTATAAGGCATTTGTAATAAATGTGGATATAGCGCATATCTTGTATGGTATTATTTGAAAATAAACTGGGATTCGATGTTATTGTATATTTTAAACTCCAGGGCAATCACTAAAAAACAGTTTTAAACATTATTATTAATATGTTGAGAAAATGGAATCCTATAAAATGATAAATTAAAACAATAAAAAAAACAGAAAAATGTAGAAGATATAAACAGAACAAGAACAAGGGCAAGAAGCTGGACATGGTGACTCACACCTGTAATCTCAGTGGCTCAGGAGGCTGAGACAGGAGGATCTCAAATTCAAAGCTAGCCTCAGCAACTTAGTGAGGCCCTAAGCAACTTAGTGAAACGGTTTCAAAAATTTTTTTTAAAGGCTGGGGATGTGGGCTGGGGTTGTGGTTCAGTGGTAGAGTGTTCACCTTGCATGTGCAAGGTCCTGGGTTTGATCCTCAGCACCACATAAAAATAAATAAATAAAACAAAGGTATTGTGTCCACCCACAACTAAAAAATAAATAAATTAAAAAAAAAAAAAGGTCAGGGATGTGACTCAGTGGTTAAATGCCTCTAGTACAATCCCTAGTACAAAAAAAAAAACAAGGGCAACAAATAGAAAACAGCAACAAATATGATAGGTATTCAACCATATTAATGCCTATTTTAAGTGCCAATTGGTTAAATATTCTAATTAAGAGACAGATATTTTCAGAAGGGATAAAAAACCAAGGCCCAAACATGCTATTTACAAGAAATACAATTGAAACATAAAACATATAAATGAAAAGGAATAGAGAAAGAGATATCATGTTAACACTAATGAAAAGAAAGTTAGATGCTGGGCATGGTGGCACACAGCTGTAATCTCAGCAACTCAGGAGGCTGAGGCAGGAGGGTTACAAGTTCAAAGCCAGCCTCAGCAACTTATCGAGGCCCTAAGCAACTCAGTGAGTCCCTGTCTGAAAACAAAGAACAAAAATGGCGAGGGATATGGCTTAGTAGTTTAGCACCTCTATGTTCAAATCCCTGGTAGAAAAAAAAAAGAAGAAGAAAGAAAGAAAAAAAGATAGTTGGAATTACTAAGTGAAAGAAGCTAATCTGTGAATCCTACACACTGTCTAATTCCAACTATATGATATTCAGGAAAAGACAAAACTATGAAGATTGTAAAAAAGAAAATAGAAAGAAATCAGCGGTTGCCAGGAAATAATGGGTTAGAGGGAAGAATGAATAGGCAAAACAGAGGAATTTTGAGGTAGTGAAGCTATTCAGTATAATACTATAATGGTAGGCAAATGTCATTATATGTGTTATGTATAATGTTGTTCTTCACAGAAATAAAGAAAACAATTCTACTTCATATGGAACTAAAAAAAAAAAACAACAACAACAACAACCCTGAATAGAACAAAGCAGGTGGCATCACAATATCTGAATTCAAAATACACTATAAAGACATAGTAATAAAAACAACATAATACTGACATAAAAACAAACACACAGGCCAATGCAACAGAAATAACAATTCAGAAATAAATCACACATTTATAGCCAATGAATTTTTTTACAAAGGTTCTAAGAACACACATGGCAAAAGTATGGTTTTGTTAATAAATGATGTTGAGAAAACTGAATATCCACATGCAGAAGAATGAAAACAGATTGTGGTTTTATGCCATATACAAAAATCAACTTAAAAATAAAAAGCTGGTGCAGTGGCGCACACCTGTAATCTCAGTGGCTTGGGAGACTGAAGCAGGAGAATCACAAGTTGAAAGCCAGCCTCAGCAACTCAGCAAGGTCCTAAGCAACTTAGTGAGACCCAAATATTAAAAAAAAAAAAAAGGTGTGAGGGGTGGGCTTGGGATGTGGCTCAGTGGTTAAGCACCCCTGGGTTCTTAATATATAATAAATAAATAAAATAAAAGCATAAATGGCTGGGGATATCGCTCAGTGATATATTGTCTCTGGGTTCAATTCCCAGTACCACACCCAAAAAAAGATAAAAGACTTACATGTAAGACTAAATGTTAAACTACTAGAAGAAAACAGGGGAATCTCATCCATTCCATTGGTCTGGGTGATGATATTTTTATACAACACCACAAAAGCACAAGAAAGAAAAGCAAAAAAAAAAAAAATCAAACTAAAAAGCTTGCATACAGCAAAAGATCACAGACTAAAGAGAATTACCCACAGAATAGGAGAAAATATTTGCAAACTATACATCTGATAAGGGGTTAATATCCAACATTCATAAGGAACTCAAATAACTCAACAGCAAGAAAACAATCTGATTTTAAAATGGCAAATAGTCTGGACAGACATTCTGAAAATAATATATACAAATCACCAACAGGTATATTTAAAAAAAAATACTTAACATCACTAATCATCAGGGAAACCCAAATCAAAACCACAAGGATATCACCTCACACCTGTTAGGAAAGTTACTATTAAAAAGATAAAATATTGGGCTGGGGATGTAGCTCAGTGGTAGAGGATTTGTGTAGGATGCATGAGACCCTGGAGTTTGATCCCCCGAACCACACACACATACACACAACACACACACACACAAAAAAAAAAAAAAAACAAGTGTTAGCAAGGATGTAGAGAAAAAGGAATCTCTGTACACTGCTGGTGGGTATGTAAATTAGCATAGCTGTTATTTTTTAAAAATGGATATTAAACAACAAAAAACCCTAAAAATAGAACTAGCATGCAATCCATCAATGGGTATATAAATGAAATCAGTATGTTGAAGATATATCTGTATTCCCACATTTATTGTAACATTACTTGGTATAATCAAGAAATAGAATCAACCTAAATATCCATCAGTGGTTATTTAGTGGATAAAGAAAATGTGGTATATATGCACAATATAATACTGTTCCATCCTTTATTTTTTAATCTTTTATTTGTTTTAATTAGTTACACATGACAGTACAATGATCTTGACATATCATACATTTGAATCAGATGGGATATAATTTGTCATTTTTCTGAGTGTACAAATTGCAGAATCACATTGGTCATGCAGTCACGTATATAGATACAGCAATACTAGTGTCTATTTTATTCTGCTGTCCTTCCTATCCCCCTTCCCCTCCCCTCCCCTCCCCTCCCATCACTTCTCTCTACCCAATCTAATGTGGCACATTTCTTCCCCCCTCCCACATCATCATACCTATATTCTGTATAATGATGAGGGTCTCCTTCCATCTTCCATGCAATTCCCCTTCTCCCTCCCTTTCCCTCCCACCTCTCTTCCCTATCTAGAGGTAAGTTTCTTCTCATGCTCTTCCTCCCTACCCCATTTTGAATCACCCCCCTTATATCAGAGAAGACATTCTGCATTTGTTTTTTTGTTTTTTTTTTGGGGGGGGGGGATTGGCTAACTTCACTTAGCAAAATCAGCTCGAATGTCATCCATTTCTGTTCCATCCTTTAAAAAGAGGAAATCTTGCCATTTGTGATGACATGGAAGAACCTGGAGGACATCATATTAAGTGGACTAAGCCTGGTATAGAAAAACTAATAACTGCATCATCTCCTTATATGTGGAGTCTAGTTGAACCCCCTGGTGGTTGCCAGGGACTGGGACAGTTGTAGGAGAAGAGTTAAGGTGATGGTGAACAAAGAGTGCAGAATTCCTATTAGATAGAAGGAATAAGTTCAAGAGATCTATGGCACAATATGATTACTACAGCTAATAACAACATAAGTTTTTCTTGGAAAATGTTAAGAGAATAGATGTTTAAGTGTTCTCACCAAATTATGTTAGGTAATGCATATGTTAATTAGCTGGATATAGTCATTCCACAATGTACATGTACTTCAAAGCTTCATGTTGTACATGATAAATACTATTTATCTGTCAATCTAAAGATAAAATAGTTTTTAAAAGATTGTGTAGTACTGACATAAAGGTAGGTATATAGATCAATAGAGAACAATTGCAATTCTAGAAATGAAACCAAACATCTTTGGTCAATTGATTTTTGACAAGGATATCAAAACCACTCAATGGAAAAGAACAAATGGTGCTTGGAAAACAGGATATCCAAATGTAAAATAAAGAATTTGCATCCCTACCTCACACCATTTATATATATAAAATTCAATTAGATTTAAAAGTTAAATCTATAGCCAGGCACAGTGGTGCACATCTATAATCCCAGTTACTCAGAAGGCTAAGTCAGGAAGATAGTATGTTTGAGGCCAACCTGGGCAACTTACTTAGACCCTATCTCAGAACACCAAACAAAAAGGGTTGGGGATGTAGCTCTGTGGTAGAGTGCTTCTGAGTTTAATCCTTAGTATCTCAAAAAAAAAAGTTAAATCTACAAAAGTCTTAAACAGAGGAGGAAATCTTCATAAGCTTGCATTTGGCAACAGATTGTTGGACAATACCAAAAGGATTAGCAACAAAAGAAAAAAAATAGGTAAATTGGAATCCATGAAAATTGAAAACTTTTCAAGAAAGTAAAAAGAAAACTTACAGAATGGAAAAAATATTTTCAAATAATATCTATGTTAAAAGTCTAGTATCTAGAATATATATAGAACTCTTATAGCTAAAAAAACAAAAATAATCAATTAGAGGCTGGCAAAGGATATGAATAGACATTTCTCCAAAGATTTACAAATGGCCATTAAGTATACTCAACACCACTAAATGTTAGAAAAATTGTAATCAAAACCACAATCAGATACTACTTTGCACTTACTAGGGTGGTGTAATAAAACTTTAAAAACAGATAATAGAAAGTGTTGATGAGGATGTGGGGAAGCTGGAACCTATGTAAGCTTATAAGAATGTAAAACAGTCCAGCTACCAGGAAAACAATTTGACCATTTATCAAAAAGTCAAATAAAGAGTTACCATATAACCCAGCAATTCTACTCCTAAAGAAATGAAAACATATGCCCCACCCCAAAAAAAATGCACACAAATGTTCATAGCAGCATGAGTAATAATAACTCCAAATTGGAAGCAACACAAAGGTTCATCAGCTGATAAATGGATAAACAAACCATGGTACATCCATGCAATAGAATATCATTCATCTACAAAAAAATAGAGAAATACTAATATATGCTACAATATGGATGAAACTTGAAAATAATTATGCTACGAAGCCAGACACAAAATACTACATATTATATAATTCCATTTATATGAAGCTTCCAGAGTAGGCAAAATCCAGAGAGACAGAAAATAGATAAATAGCTGTCAGGGTGGGGAAATTGGGGATTGCTAATAGGTTTCCTCTTGGAGTAATGACAATGTTATAAAATTAACTGAGATAGTGTTCTTCATTGTACATCTCTGTGAATATAATAAAAACAGTGAGTGGTACTCTTAAAATGTTGAATTTTATGGTATGTGAATGATATCTCAATGAAGCCATTATCAAAAACAAACAAACACTCAAAGCACTGATTTTCCATCTATTAATAAAAATTTTGGTTCTTCTCTGATTCCAAGTCCTTTTCCAGTGTTGTGTGATGTCTGAAGTTCAAGTTTGCCCATCTTCATAGCTCTCTGCCCAGCTCAGCTGCTGTTTATTGCAGTACTTCAAAAACAACCATTTATACTCATGTTCATCCCTAATATTCATTTTCTTATTCATAGAAATGGATAGAACTGGGGCTGGGGTTGTGGCTCAGTGGTAGGGCGCTTTCTTAGCATGTGTGGGGCACTGGGTTCGATCCTCAGCACTATGTAAACAAATTAAATAAACAACATAGAGTTATTGTGTCCAGCTACAACTAAAAAAGAAAAATTTTAAAAAGAAATGGATAGAACTGTCCTAGAATTCAACAGTACTATATTCTTACAAGAAAAGGAGGGGGCAAGACTCACATACAGATGGCTTTATTTTAAAAAAATTATTTGGTCGTCTATAGTGTTTGTATTGGGAGTCAAAAATGATGGTGTCTGGGCTGGGGATGTGGCTCAAGTGGTAGCGCGCTCACCTGGCATGCGTGCAGCCCGGGTTCGATCCTCAGCACCACGTACAAACAAAGATGTTGTGTCCGCCAAGTACTAAAATAAATAAATGTTAAAAAAAATTCTCTCTCTCTCTCCCTCTCTTTCTCACTCTTTCTTTAAAAAAAAATGATGGTGTCATGCCTTCCTTCTTATTTTCAAGGGGGAATTAAATCTTCTCATCATATTTTTGTCCATATGTTTTTCTAAAATGACTGTGTCTGGTAATAAGCCATCTCCTTCACTCTCCCTTCAAGCACTGTTGTCTTTAACAATCACACCACATGAATTATAGTGTCTATTGAAATAAAGAAAAACAAAATAGAACACTCAATGCCTGAAGGGAATTTTTTCTTCTTTCTTTCTTAAATTATTTTAGTTTTTGCAGGGCTGAAGATCGAACCTAAGGCCTTGTACATGCTAGGTATGTGTTCAGCTGGAGGAAATTTTTAAATTAGAAAAACTGTGGATATGCCAGGTGTGATGGTACACACCTATAATCCCAGCAACTCTGGAGACTGAGGCCGGAGGATCAAAGGTTCCAGGCCAGTTTCAGTAACTTAGCAAGACCCTGTTTCAATAAAAAATAAAAAGGGCTGAAGGTGTAACTCTGTGGTAGAGTGCACCTGGGTTCAATCTCTAGTACCACCCACAGGAAGGAAAGAAGGAAGGAAGGAAGGAAGGAAGGAAGGAAGGAAGGAAGGAAGGAAGGGAGGGAGGGAGGGAGGGAGGGAGGGACAGGACAGAGGGAGGGAAGGAAGGAGGGGGGAGAAAAATAAAGATATTTTCATCATAAAATTTGATTTTGAAAAAACTAAACATTCCTTTAACTCCATGATTGATGCAATGCAGCCTCCATCTCCCACAATGAAATAGCTTTATAATTTCATTTTTTAAGTCCTAGCATCTGGGACTCTTTTACATGAAATTGCTAAGATTTTTCAAGAAAGGTGCCAACTGTTCTGCTCCCAAGGGTTCATTTGTTAGGTGGGGCAGCATGTATTCTAGGAGTGCCATCTCTACTGGAACCACTGGGATGGGACAAACAAAAGACAAAGGCAAGGGAGACAGACAGATACTTCCTGCTGCCTTTCAGTGAAATCTAGAAAGCTAAACAAAAATATACATTAAACTCACATTACTGCAAGTTTTGAGGGTGGCAAGACACTGGCTTCATAAAACTAAAGGGACAAAGGTAGTTAATAAGTTTTGTCACCAATTATGTCTCCCAAACTATATATAGATGGTAGTATATTAAATAGAACTGTCCTTGCCATGTTTTGATTAGCAGAAATGCCTATCAGGGTGGATGCTTGAGATTCTTTCTCAAATTCACTTGGACATTTATTGCTTTCTTCAATCTCAAAAGACTGACTGATGAACTTCTGAGACTGGTTATTTTTCAGGCCACAGGGCATGTAATATGAAAGGATAAGAAGGGAAGCAGACAGAAAAGGCTGTGTGTTTCCCAACAGAAGGTCTCAGTGGTGAGTCAGAAGGCAAGAAGTTTGGCAGGCCAACCAACTTCAGAGAAGTACAATTTGATCGAGACAAAATCCATTCAAACTTAACTAAAATAGACTGCCCAGACACTGCCTTTGCCCATCATGTTGCTCACCTAACCTTTGCCTGAATCGAGAAGAAATCAGGTGATGAGAAGCCACATAAAAGAGGTGGAAGCCTTTTGTAGTCCATTCTTAGCTATTGATTTTCCAGTAAAATTAATTTCCTACATTTCCTGGAAAGGCTGTAGAGTCAGTTCATCTCTATAATTATGGTTTCTAAAAGGAAGGAGGCATATAAGTACAAAGAAATTGTTTTAAGGGTTTAAAATGCACAAACCATGTCTGAAAATATATTTTGAGACATGTCCCATGATAAAGGAAAAATATAATGATCTCAGGAGACCTGAAATCAAAGTAAAATAATGTTGTTTTACTTTGAGATAATTATGATGCCCCTAAGAATGAGTTAATATTGGTAAAGTACTTTGCGACTGCAAAAGGCAATATATTGCTGAATTAGGGTCATATTTGATTTCTATACCAGTGGAACTATCTGTCTACCTTCAAGAGCAGGGATTCATTTTACACCACCAGGTCATCAGCTTTCACAAAACATGCAGCACTTTCCTTCAGTATCTGGAGACAGACTCACCAACTCCACAAAATTTTGTTACTTCCTCTACCTGCAGCATTTAGATGGAAGAGATATATGGAGGAATAAGACAGGAAGAAGATAGGTTAAAAAAAATAGGGGATGTGAGTCAGATTTTCGTCATTGTGATAGAATACCTGAAAAAAAAAGAACCTAGAGGAGGAAAGATTTATTTTGACTCACAGTTTCAGAGGTTTCAGTCCATGCTCACCTGTCTTCATTGCTATGGGCCTGTGGTGAGGCAGAACATCATGGCAGAGAGGGTGTGATGGAGCAGAGCTGCTCACCTCATGGTGGCCAGGAAGCAAAAGAGAGAGGAGGAAATGGCCAGGAACAAGATATAGTCCCTAAGGGCAAGCCTCCAGGGAATCACTGCTTTCAACCATGTCCTATCTCCTATAGTTTTCAGCACCTCTAAACGTCCATTCAAATTATAAATCCATCAGTGGATTAATCCACTTGATGAAATCAAAGTCCTCATGATCCAATCACTTCCCCAAATCCCTATCTCTAAACATCACTGCACTTGAGACCAAGCCTTCAACACATGAGCCTTTGGGCAACAGTCCAAATTCAAACCATAACAGAGGATATAGAAAATAAAATTAATGGAGGGCTGTGTAAGGTCATTTAGACTAGCAGAATAAAAAGAGTGGATAAGCACTAGAAAGGTAGAGAAAATTCAGGGTGGGAGCAAGTGGGTGGAGAGATGGGAGAGAAAATGAGGGTAAGCAGGTAGGAGGCTAGAGCAAGAGTTACAGGAGGCTTCTTAGGATATTTTATTTAAAATGCCACAGACTTCCTCCCACCTTTCCTACTGCATGTCGGTCCTGTGAGACATGCCCTTTAGGCATCAACTGTAAGTTATATAAAATGGAAGAAAGTCAGAACAAAATAAATAATACTGGGTCTTACTTGAATGTACAGAGGAAGCATATCTCACTCTGCAGATAGAAGCTCATTCCCGAAGTTGAAAACTGTGCATATAGCCTTTGTGATACCACAAAAGACAGCTTTGTTACAGTGTGCTGCAATAGTTCCAAGGGACATTTTGATGGGAGAAGAAGAGAGTATGGTCAACTCTATGACCTACAGGGATGAATTGCAGGCATATACATTCTTGCCTGGTGAACTTTGCTCATATAGTTCTTCCTGTCTGAATTCCCTTTCAGTTTTTCTCTGCTTATATAAGCTCTGATTTTCTTCTTAGACACATCTTGAATACTACCTCCTCCATTCCCTTTCCCCTACTGATTCTCATATTTTACTTTAAGTGAGCACCAAAATCACTTGTGGGGAGGGAAGGGGGTTGTGAAACAGACAGGGTGAGTTGTTTAAAAATCTAATTCATGGGATTTATGTCCAGAGATTCTAATGTAGCAAGTCATCTATGGACCCATCTATGTGTAGTTGTACTAAGCTTCCTGGGCGCTTCTGATGCAAAACATCCCCAACAACATTTTGAGATACCCATCTTATGACATCATTCTCTGTTCTGTGGCTAAAGCTATCATGTCACTCCTACCTTCCTAAATGAGACCATGGGTTCCAAGGCCTATGTACAGTCTAGCAATTAGGCTGCATAGATTCCTTTTCCTGTTCTTTGCTTTTTTTTTTTCTTTTGGTATTGGGGATTGAACTCAAGGGCACTTGAGCACTGAGCCACATCCCCAGCTCTATTTTGTATTTTATTGGACAGGGTCTCACTGAGTTGCTTAGCGCCTCACTTTTGCTGAGGCTGGCTTTAAACTCACAACCCTCCTATTTCAGCCTCCCAAGCAACTGGGATCACCACACCTGGCTCCTGTTCTTTGCTTTTTAATCCTTCCTGGCACATAACATCAAGTTTCAATGGGCAAAGAAAGCCAATATGAAGACTATTAGAAAAAATATATAAATAGGAAAATGAATTTTTTTCAATGATAAGAAAAGTATAACATATGGCAGAAAAGTTTGAGGACAATGAAGAAACCAAGGTCAGATGCAGCTAAGTCTTCCTCTGCGGTGCCACATTCTTAATGGATGCTAAGCTCCCATTCAAAACAACAGGCTGGTGGTAGAAAAGCCTCAATTATACACATTAAACATGTCCCATGGCAGGTATGGGTCTAAGATGGGTGCCTAACTCCATCTTGGTTACAATGAAGAACTTCTTAACATTTCAAAATTGACATGACACCAGAATTGCATCAAGGTTTAAGTGGGGCTGAAATCAGCTAATAATTCCGTGGAAATTTGAAAATTGGGGAGAAAACTGTTCATTTTCAAATTCCAAGAACTCTCTACCCTGCCCAAGTTTACAGAAATTCATGGCTAATTTTACATGTCAACTTGACTGGATCCTGGGGTGCCCAGATATAGTATTTAGCTAAACATTATTTCTGGGTATGCCTTTGAGGAGGTTTCTGGGATGAGATTGCCTCCCCAATGTAGGTGGCTATCATCCAATCCACTGAAGGCCTAAATAGAACACAAAGGTAGAGGAAGGGAAAACTTGTTCTCTACCAAACTACTTGAACTGGAACATTGGTCTTTTCTTGTCCTTAAAATGAAACTCACACTGTCAGCTGTCTGGTCATATCAGACCTTAAGACTCAAGACTGAATTATAGTACTGACTTTCCTGGCTCTCCAGCTTGCAGACAGTGGGTCATGGGATTTCTCTGCCTCCATAGACACATGAGCCAATTTCTTATAGGAAATCTCCCTACTCATATTTCCTCCTCTCTCTCTCTCTTTTTCTCTGTCTCTCTCTCCAACCCCCGCCCTTTGGAGAATTTGACAATACATAGAAGTATAAAGGGAGCTTGGACTAGCAAAAATTCTTCAAATGTAAGAACACAAAAATGGGTCTGAATGAAGGGAAGGAAGTGGGGATGGGAATGGGAAAGACAGTAGAATAAAATCAGACATAACTTTCCTATGTTCATATGTGAACACACAATCAGTGAAACTCCACATCATGTACAACCACAAGAATGAGAAGTTATACTCCATGTATGTATGATATGTCAAAATACATTCTACTGTCATGTATATCTAAAATAAATAAATAATAATGGGTCTGGTCAGAGATAAGTACTTAGGGGAGTGTGGGGATACAAAAATCTCCTTGAAGGGGAAATAATGAAGAATACATAGTACCTATTTTTATTTTAAAAAAGATACAGACATATACCATATACACACATGTATCCCACTATATACATGTATATATATATATACACACATATATATGCATATATATACATATATATGCATATAACATATGCCTTTCATAAAAAGTTTGACATGAGATTCACTCACATGTTAATACTGATCATTTTTAAGTGGTGGGGACTACAGGTGTATCTGTTTTCTTCTTTAGACTTCTCCTGTACTGTCTGATATTTAATAACAATTTTTTATGTAATAGGTCAAATAATCAGAAAAGTTGTTTTTGAAATTGAGTAAAAATCAGTCACTTGTAGTTTTATAGATCTAGCAACAGGAAAGCTACACAATTAATGACTCTTAGTGGGTAAGATCAGATGGAGACATCTTTCATGTGGTGAATGTGACTTTCCACTTCTCCAAATCCTATAGATGAGATAGTATTTGGTGTGGGGTACTGGGGATTGAACTCAGGGGAGCTCAACCTCTGAGCCACCTCCCCAGCCCCATTTTGTATTTTATTTAGAGACAGTGTCTCACTGAAATGCTTAGCACCTTGGTTTTGCTGAAGTTAGCTTGGAACGTGCTATCCTCCTGCCTCAGCCTCCTGAGCCGCTGAGATTACAGGCATGCACCACTGTGCCCAGCTTTGATGGGACAGTATTTTTAAAATTTGTTTCAGGCATTCAATTCAAATAAGGAAGGCAAACACAACACTGAGAACATATGTTGAGTTAAGCACCACTAAAAATGTGTATAAACACTCAAAGCCAAAGAAATGTAAATTGTAAAACAACACCAACTAAAATCTCTTCACATCCGTATATAGTTACAACATGACCAACTGGCCTCTAGTCAATAATTTAACAATATTAATGCGAAAGTTCTCTATTTACTTCATAAGTCAGTATGAATTGGCCAAGACTTTCTATTTTCTTCATTAAGCTTGCGATTTGAGACAATAGCCATCAAAAAGTTTTAAGAACATATATATCTTTCAATCAAACAATTTGCCTTCTAAGAATTTACCCTACATATCTTGATATGCTTTGATAAAGTTGTATATATAAGATGTTCACTGCAAAATTGTTTATAGTATAAAGGAACTAGAAACAATGCACATGTTTTCCAATAAGAGGTAGATTATATAAACTGTAGTTTCTATAAAATATATGTATAGGATTTACATAAAGCCCATAAAAACCACAGAAGTTAATCTGCCAGGTAATCTGTCAGTTAATCCTTACATTTTTTTCTCAATGCTGGTGATAAAATCCAGGGCCTTGTGCATGCTAGGCAAACATTCTACCACTGAGCTATACCCCAGACCCCTAACAACAGTTTGAACTGGTGGAACCAGCAGACACAAAGAGAGATTGCAAGCAGACTTATAGTATGCTCTAGATCTCCAGAGAAGAAACTATGGTAACATTTTCATCTATCACTCAACAGTCTGCTTTCCTTAAAAATTAAATTATTAGAGGTCACCTGGACCAGTAAAAAAGTGATCAGGAAGAAAGGGATGAAGGAACCCAGCTCTGCTGAGTCACACATTTTTTCCTCAGAAATTTTAGAGAAAAAAATATTGACAAAATAGTTTCCTTATGATTACTGTCCATGTTACCTATAAAGTTCCTGTCTTAAATTTTCTTATTACCTACTGCTTATGTCACCAGTATGGAACAAATCCACTGAAGAGTGAAATTCAATTTTTGGAAACCAAATGACATTCACATACCTATATAGAGATGATTAAAAACTTCTTTTCCATGCACAAAATGAAATGAGCATGCAGTACAAATTCACAGAAAACACTGGGTAAAAACTGAAGCTGTGTTTCAGCAGAGGTTGGGGGGAGGCAACCAGACAGGGCAACTTGGAGTGATGATGACTTGGCCTTTTCATTAGTGACTGAGCCAAGTCGGAAAAGGAGGCATGAAGGCAAGCAGAAAGTAGATTAAGGAGAATGATGTGATTTCTTTTCAAACAGGAACTTATTTTGAGTATTGCACATGCCCTATTTATAGCTAATAAAGTTTGACATATCTGTGTTCAAGCCAGAGCTGTTTCATTCTTCCCTCTGTGCCAAAGGGTAGTCTTCCTTAGGGCTCTCCTCAAGAATAGAGTTGATATTATTCCAGAGGAGGATTGATTGATTCTAAAGTAAAATTTACAGAACATAATCACTTAAAACGTACAGCAATAGAGGAACTTGGGAAATCACCTTCTTGATATCTGGAAAGTCTTTGTCTAACTGCTGAATTTCTCCATAATACTTATGTATGAACCAATTTCTCTTTCACTGGTATTTAACAGGCCTCACTCTTTGTGCTACCCTTGAATTGTTTAGTACCATGTATGTAGAACTTCCAGACATCCCTAAGAGTCCTACAAGTAGAAGAGCAATGTGGTAATGCAAATGGCACTGGAACCTTACGATACAACTTTATCCAGTTTTTCTTTTGTGTCACCTGAAAACATCAATGTTTGACAAGTAGAAAGTTTCCATACAGAGTCAAGAAAATTTTTGCTCATCATCTGAACACTCACCACAGTATAATAATTCTTGGTAAGTGGAGCAGTTTCAAATCCTTTGACAGCCTTGGGAGAGATAGGTCTCTCTGTGAAAAAAAAATATATTTAAATCATGTTAATATCCAACAACTCAGTGAAATAACATAGATCAACTAAAATACTATAATTATTCTTAGTGGAAATACTAAGGGAAATATACATTTCTAAATAAATAAAACTACAACTTTACTAAATTATAAACGGTTTAAGCCATTCAACTTGCAAGGTGGAATAAGCCAAGGAGTTAAGCATAATTAATGGTAGAGTTTGGGCAAGAATGTCACTCCCAATTTGAATTTCATTACTCTAGTTTGCCTCTCCATTAAACTTATTAAAAATAGATATGAGGGCTGGGAATGTGGCTCAAGCGGTAACACACTCACCTGGCATGTGCAGGGCGCTGGGTTCGATCCTCAGCACCACATACAAGTAAAATAAAGATGTTGTGTCCACCGAAAACTAAAAAACAAATATTTAAAAATCCTCTCTCTAAAAAAAAAAAAAAAAAACAGATATGAGCCAGGTATGGTGGCACATGCCTGTAATCCCAGCAACATGGGAGGCTGAGGCAGGAGGATCATGAGTTCAAAGCCAACCTCAGCAATGGTGAGGTGCTAAGCAACGGAGTGAGACCCTGTCTCTAAATAAAATACAAAATAGGGCTGGGGTGTGGCTCAGTGGTTGAGTGCCCTGAGTTCAATCCCCAGTAACAAGAAGAAAAAAAAAAGACATGAAAACCCAACACTAATTAAATGTATATTTGTAACTTGCATATTATGAGTATAATATAATATAATCAATAGCAACCGTGCCTTCTTGGAGATGTTTACTGACCCAACAATAAAATAACCAGAGACATCATTATCCAAAGTACATGTATGAAGACATGAATTAGTGTCAACATACTTTATATACAACCAGAGATATGAAAAATTGTGCTGTATATGTGATGAGAATAGTGATGCAAAAAAAAAAACTAGAATTTTTAAGTCACTCAAAACTACCAGAAAAATTTTTTTACATCATTTCTTAATTTCTTAATTTTTTTTTAGTTCTGGTGGATACAATACCCTTATTTTTATTTATTTATTTTTATGTGGTGCTGAAGATGGAACCCAGTGCCTTACCCATGCTAGGCAAGTGCTTTACCACTGAGCCACAGCCCCAGTCATTTTTGTACATCATTTTAACTTGATTACATTATATTGTAAAATGCTGCCTTTCTTTTACAAAGTTAATCTTACCTATTAATTTATGACTGAGGAAAACATTCTTTAAAAAAACACAAGATAGTTAATACCAAATATTTAAAAGTGTCACAACATATCATCTCCCTATCTGTGTTTTCTCTTTTGTTTCTTTTTGTCTTAACATTTCAGTTTTATCTTACTATATTATATGCTACTTTAAAGCCTTTCCAAAATATGGTGGAATATAAATAATAAAATATCAACATCTATCAGACTTTGATTTTTCTTTTTTAAATAATATTTTAAATTTATAAATCTATTCTAGTCCCATCCTTAAAAATTCAAAATAGAGAAAAACAATGATCATCCCATCACCCAGAACTAACCATTACTCAGAGTAACATTTTGAAGAGTGTCTTCTATTCTTTTAATGTACATGTTTGTGAACACACACTTAAACACACATGGATCTTTCTTACTTTACCTATAGTGCTGCAATTCTCTTATTACATCATTATATCATGAATATTTTCTCATTTGACCTTGATTTTTAACTATTATTGTATTAAAACCCCACAATATTTAGTTGGCACTTAATAGCTTTTAAGACATTTTATCTGATCTTTATAATAACTGGGACAGGCAGAGATGATTTTTCATTTTACAGAGGAGGCCATCAAGATTCAGGGAAGCAAAGTCACCTGCCTAAGGTCATGCAGCTAAGAAATGGCAGAGCCAAGACTGAAGCCCAGGAATGTCTTGACAAGACCTTGTGTTCCCAAACCAATGATTCCAAAAACAAAACAAACAAACAAACAAAAAAAACAGCTCAATGGCATAGGCAGAAAATGCTACTAGAGTTCAGAGTGTCCATCAGTTTAATCTGTGATTGCCAGAGAAGATCTCTCTGGTCAGGGATTACTTGATTTAGCCCTGGAGAGTGGCTAGAATTCAGAGAAGTACAGAAGAAAGCAAGGAGATTTCTAGACAGGGAGCATTCCTAAAACACAGTTGCAAAAATGACAATACTCAAGGCAGTTGTGTACATGAAACACTGAAGTCTTCCAACTCAGCTAAGCTGAGTAAGGTGGTAATAAGTCAAAAACACAGCAATGAATGCCAACTTGTTACTCCCCTGGGATGACAGTAGATATGACCAGTTTCTAAAAACTTGATGCTACTTCAAGATCTACCTTCAATCCACTTAGTGACCTTATAAGGCTTCATTGGAATAGACCTAAGCAATGAAGAGTCACTCTGGCTATTCTTTAGATTGTAAGCAACATAGCCAGGACCTAAACCCTAGTGTGGTATCACCATACCTTTCCAGTACACTATGGTCTTGCACACTTAGATGTGTTCAAAATTGGCAACTATCAAATTATTTGGGTATTTTGTTAGGCAAGAGTTCTACAATGTAGTTATAATGGTTCTAATTAGAACTCAGAGTTGTCTTGTGCAATTATTATTTAAAGCAGTCTTAATAAAAAATGAAACCTAGAAATACCAGCAAGATGTGGTCACCTTTCAGAAGCAAGGCCAAAAGGAAGGGTAAACATAATAGAGCACCTGCCAAGACACAGAAGAGGAGAGGAAAGGCCACAGGAATGTGTAATGCAACTGAAAGAAAATGTTAACTATGTAAAAGTAGGATAGAGGAGAAACAAACTGAAAAGAAAGAAGTGACTGTCTTAGAGATTCTCAGTGTGTGAACATGATGCAAAATGAATTGGTGCTTTAAAAAGATCAATAAAATTTTTGAAAATCAATAAAACTATCAAACCTCTAGCATGACTGAGAGGAAAAAAGAGAGAAAACACAAATTACCAAGATCAGAAATGAAACAGAGGATATTGTTCCAGATCAAGGAGCTATCAAAAGAAAAACAAAAGAATATTATGAGCAACCCTACACACAAAATTTGACAATTGTATGAAACAAACCAATTCCTCAGAAAACAAAACCTATAGCTTACCCAATATGAAATAGATCATTTGAATAGAATTGTAAATATTAAGGAAATATGCCGCAGTCTGGCTGGGCACAATTCACTAGCCACTTGTCAACCAGAAACAAACTTTATTTTTAGAACACTCAGGCTACACCACAGGAGCTCTTCAGGAATTCCCTCAGAGCCCAACTGCCACCACTGGCTTCTCACAAGCATCTCAACCCCCCCACTCCTCCTGCTCTTGAGACCGATTGGCTGGGTTGCATGGACAGAGCCAAAAGAGTCCCCCAATGAGCAGCTCCGTGGTCTGAAAGGGCAGGGAAACAGCCCAATGAGCATCACCACAGAGGAGTCAATCAGCTGGAAGTTTGCTGGGGCCCCTTCAGCTGTGGCTCTCAACAGAGATAAAATTTGTAAATTAAAATTCTAAAAAAAAATATTTCCAGGCACATGTAGTTTCACTGGAGAGTTCTATCAAATGTTTAAGGAAAAATCAAAATCAATTATATAAAATCTCTTGTGGAAAATAATAAAGAGATCACTTCTGAAATCATTTTTTAATTTTTTTAATTTTTCAATGGACCTTATTTTACTTATTTATATGTGGTGCTGAGGATTGAACCCAGTGCCTCACACATGCTAGGCAAGCACTCTACCACTGAGCCCCAGCCCCAGCCCCTAAAATCATTTTTGAGAAGGTCTCTATTAGACTGAAACAAATGTACATGTTTGTGAACACACACTTAAACACACATGGAAAAAAAAAAACTTCAGACCAGCATCCCTCAAGTATAAAATACAAAAAAAAAAGAAGAAAAAAAACTTATCAAAATATTAGCAGATAGAGTTCCATAATATATTAAAAATTGTATACCAGAGGATTCATCCTATGGATGCAAGATTGGTTAAATATTCAAAACAATCAAAGAGGCTGGGCACAGTGGTGCATGCCTGTAATTCCAGCAGCTCGGTAGGCTGAGGCAGGAAGATCGTGAAGTTCAAAGCCAGCCTCAGCAACCTAGCAAGGCCTGAAGCAACTTAGTGAGATCCTGTCTCAAAATAAAAAGTAAAAAGGGATAGGGATGTGGCTCAGTGGTTAAGCAGCCCTGAGTTCAATCCCCAGTACAAAAAAAAAAAATAGAATCGATATAACCTGTGCCCTTAGAAGTCTAAAAATAAAAATTACATAATAATTATCAATCAATGCATAAAAAGCACTTGACAAAATTCAACACCCATTTAAGAAAAACAAACTCAAAAAAAAAAAGAATAAAGAGAAACTTCTTCAACTCAACAAAGGGCATCTACAAAAAACCTTCAGCCAGCATTTTATAAAACAGTGAATGACTGAATACTAAATGCTTTCTCTGGGATTAGGAACATGACAAGGATGTATGTTCTCACCACTCTTCATTCAGCACCATGCTGAACTTCTAGTTCTCTCTGCAGGCTTGCTCTAGGAAGAGGGATCAACACAAGGAACAGAAGGAAGACTAATTTGGAAGGACAAACTTGGGAAATCTAAAATAACACAGCTCTTGCAAACAAATGGCTTCATGAAAAAATTCAAGAGGGGGATGCAAAGAGAAAAAACACTAGCACTATGACCTCAGTGACAGTCTAAGGCTTTTTTGTATTTCCTTTGTTCCCCACCCCCCTTTCATTACTCTCACCATGTGAAGTTCTCTCTGAAATCCATGCTCAGCAACATGCAAAGAAGGAATAAATATGTGGAGGTTGAGAAGAGACAAGTTCAGTCCCTAGGGGTAGTTTAAAGTGACTTAATCAGAACTAACATGAAAACATAAATATTTGGTGGTGTTTCTAAGGCAATAAAAAGATTAGTCAACAAGGGTACAGAATAGAAGACATAGAGACAAACCTACATAAATACAGTCATCTCATACTAGACAAAGAGGCCATAAACATTCATAGGAGAAAAGCCTCTTCAACAAATGGTACTGGGAAAACTGGAAATCCATATGTAACAAAATGAAATAGACCCCTATCTCTCACCATGCACAAAACTCAACTGAAAGTGGATCAAGGAAGTAGGAATAAAACCAGAGACCCTGTGCCTACTAGAAGAAAAAGTAAGCCTAAATCTTTATCATGTCAGCTTAGGAACCGAATTTCTCAACAAGACTCCTAAAGCACAAAGAAGTAAAATGAAGAATCAACAAGTGGGAGTTATCAAACTAAAAAGTTTCTTCACACCAAAGGAAACAATCAAGAATGTGAAGAGAGAGCCTACAGAATGGAAGAAAATCTTTGCCACCTGCACCTCAGATAGAGCATTAAATCTCTAGGATATGTAAAGAACTCAGAAACTTAACACCAAAAATAAATAACCCAATCAATAAATGGCCAAAGGAACTGAACAGACATTTCATAGAAAAAAATTCAGTGAACAAATATATGAAAATATTCAACATCTCTAACAATTAGAGAAATGCAAATTAAAACTACACTGAGATTTCATTTCACTTCAGTCCGAATGGCAATTATCAAAAATACAAGTAACAATAAATGTTGATGAGGGTGTGGGAGTAAAGGTCAACTCATACATTGCTGGTGGGACTGCAAATTGGTGCAACCACTATGGAAAGCAGTATGGAGATTCCTCAGAAAAACTGGAATGAAATCACCATTTGACTCAGTTATCCCACTCCTCAGTATATACCCAAAGGACTTAAAATCAGCATACTACAGTGACACAGCCACATCAATATTCACAGCAGTTCAATTCACAATAGCTAAGCTATGGAACTAATCTAGGTGTCCTTCAACAGATGAAAAAATAAAGAAAATATGGTGTGTGTGTGTGTGTGTGTGTGTGTGTACACACACACACCATATTTTCTTTATTTTATATATACACACACACACACACACACACACACACACACACACACACACACAATAGAATATTATTAAGCCAGAAAGAACAATGAAATGAAATTCTGGCATTTGCTGGTAAATGGATGGAACTAGAGACTATCATGCTAAGTGAAATAAGCCAATCCCAAAAAACCAAAAGCCAAATGTTTTCTCTAATATGCAGATGGTAACACACAAAAAAGTGGAGGGGAGGAGAATAGAAGTTCATTGGATTAGACAAGGGGGAATGAAGGGAAGGGAAGGGGAATGGGATTAGGGAAGACCGTAGAATGGATCAGACATAACTTTCCTCTGTTCATATATGAGTACATGACCAGTGTAACTCCATGTCATGTACGACCACAAGAATGGGAAGTTTTACTCCATGTATGTATGATATGTCAAAATACATTCTACTGTCATCTGTAATTAAAAAGAACAAAAATTGGTCAATTTAATTAAATCAGTGAAAAAGAATCAGTGTAAAGAAATATTCACTTTTGATTCTTTCCTCTTTTTTGCTTATGTCCAGATTCTTAGTATTTGTTGATGGAGATAGAACTAAAAGAAATATAGTGATAAACAGTTTTTGTGGACATGGGGCATCTATGTGATACACCTGAGGGATTAAAACAGAAAGTTGAAATATAAAGCTCAACCCTAGCCTTGTTTTATAATGAGCAGGAAGAATTATTTCTTAATCTGCTTTAATACAAATTTAATCAACCATGTACCTAATAATCCCCTCAATTGGTATCTATACTTGCCTACTAATGTTTTAGAAGGATTTAATGATCCCTTAACAGAATTAGAAGGAGAAAACAGAATTTGTTCAAAAATATCTCTTCTAATCATACTTGTCTCAATGCTTTCCTGGCATGGAAAATTTTTTCCAGGAAAATTTTTAATGCAAAGTCCTAACAAAACCCTTTGCCTTTCTAGGTAACAAAACAAAGACAAAAATAAAAAAGATATAATTTATGATGTTATACATGCACTGGCAGAAATTTCTTTGTTATAATAATAACATATTAGTTTATAGATTACCACTACTTTTTAAAAAAGAACAGGAAATTGTATAAATGACTAATTTTCTTATTTACAATGTATCTGACTCAAATGAAACAAAGGAGTAAAGGCCCTTCTATGACTTATATAATGACTGAGTTTTCAATACATATACTTTTATGAATAAGATCTTTGAAAAATATATTTCTGCTAAAATAGGGGTTTTTCCTCACATAATAAGAAATTTAGAGATAGGCGAGAATAACTGGTAACAATGGCTTCTTGATGTCATCAGTGTCCAGGTTCCATCATTTTTGCTGAGAGGTTTGTATCTTTGTTCTTATTTGTTTGTTTGTTTGTTTTTGTAGTGCTGGGGATGAACCCAGGGCTTTCAGCATGTTCAACAAGTACTATGCCCTCAGTTACATCTCCAACCCTTTGGTGAGATGTTTTCATAATCATGGTCATAAAGACACACCCTATCTTCAGCCTCAAGCTCATGCTGAAAGCATATTTGATTATTATGCTCAAATATTCTATTTCTTAAGTTTCTATAGTATTAGGTGGGCTGTTCTGTATGTTATACACCCCTTGAAATCAGTCTTCTCTCAAAGAGCAGAACACAAAGCTGTCCCTAGGGCTTTGGCCATAGTTATCTACAGACAAGAGCTACAGTGGAATATGAAACTTACAATGCCAAGGGAAAATTTACTACATTACAGAGTGCAATGGTGTAACAGCACTCTACAGGGTGAGGATTATATGGCTCTGGACTTGCTTTACTTAACTTTTAAGGCATTACAAAAGTTTGTGTACTGTCAAGCTTTATGTATGAATTTGTCTCAATTGCTGACTATCCAAGCAACCCCAGTATCACACATTGGACCCAATAGTAATCACATGGAGACCACTGAAGTTCTTCAGTTACATTCCTAATTCAACTTCATAAATGGCCCAATAGTTTGTATGGCAGTGGGGTTTAAATTTTTAAATTGAAGCTTTTGTTTCCCTGAAATATGCATTTCATCTAAGAATCATTATTTTTCAACCTCCTACAAGACAAATCTTCTTTCCTAAGTTACAGAACAGAGTTTATGGAAAGAAGAAAAAATGACAATATTTTCTAGACTAAACATGAAAAAACAAGCATTAGAATTCATAATGTCCCTCTGCAGCATCCTAGATAGATTTTGGCTTACTATTTTGTAGAAGTGGCAAAGAGTTGGGTTGAAAAAGAATTCAGGTCAGCAAAGATTTATTGCTCATCTAACTTTCCCAACAAGAAATTTTCATTATACTATGTTAATCTATTGTACTATCCCCCAAGCTCCCTCTGCTCTGTTCTACCAGAGAACCTTCATGGTGTCTTTTTTCCCAACCAATTATTATGACTTAGATTGTCCCTCCCCTTATTCTGGGCCTGTCCATAGCCTGTCTGTCTTTCAGAATTCAGCTCAAGCCCTATCACTTCCATCCTTAATGCACTTTCAGCCTCAGAGTTTTGATCTGCAATATATTTTACACTTCATTGCCTATAACCTTATACTGTCATTTGTTTGTTTCATCTCTAGTTCTTAATCTCCCTCCCATGTCCCTATCCACACAGTTTTCTGGAAATATTTGGAACTATGACTTGCTACACTTTCACTCAGCAACTCTCAAACAATCCATCATCTTCAGTATCAATCATCACTAACCCCCAACACACACACCACCACCACCACCACCCATCACCACCACCAACACGACCAACAACAACCTCCTCCTATTTTCTCCACTAACTGAATTCAGCACTATATTAGTTTGTTTTCTGTTGCTGTAACAACATACTTGAAGCTGGGTACCTTATAAATAAAGTAGAGGTCAAAAGTTCCAGATTGAGTGGCCTCATCTGTTTAGCCTCTAGTCAGGGCTCCTTTGGCTAGGTCACAATATAGCAGAGAAATGGAAAGGAAATCAGTCATGTACAGAAGGGGAGATCACTTAGTGAGGCAGAAAGCCAGAAATGTTCAGGGTCCACATTTACTCATTTTATAACAACCCATTCACACAGAAACTAACTGGCATTCTTCAAGGACTACATTAATCTCTTCCAAGTGTGATGCCCCTGGTGAGTAATCATTGCTTACTAGGCCCAACTTCTAAAAGTTCCACAACATCTTAACACTGCCACACTAGGGGCCAAGTTTCAAACACATGAACTTTTAGGGGACATGTTCAAACCATATCCAACTATAATAAGTATGGATAAAACACGTCTTATGTTTAAAGCCCTGTGTTATGGAGACAGAAAGGTGCATAAAGATCAATAAGTTCCCCTTGACCTCCCTATCAGGATGATTAGATGCCCCTCTTTTCCTTGCCACTTTCTATAGAACCTTGTAGTAGCTCTATCACTGAACTTACCATACTATATTCTAATAGCTTCCTCTTATTTAGATCTCTATTTATGTCACTCTAGCCTATCCTGTTAGTTGTGCATGCACTTATCTTGACTATCAAAAAGTTTTAAGGGGCAGAGTCTATGAGGAATAGATTGTTATAGATGCCCTGAGTACCTAGCCTTAGGTACCATGAGGGCAAGAGTCATGTTTTATTCTTCTCTACTCTACCAGTGCCCAGGACAGAATTAATATCCTAATCATGGGAAATACATCTTTATTGGATGGCTGGATGGGTTATAGTGCATGCCCTAAAGAACCCACCATCAAGCTGAACCCCTAGATGTAGAATTATCCTCACCTCTTCCCTTGTCATCATAATTAATCACTAGCAAGTTTTTAATTGTTTCAACAACATGTACTGTATCCATCCACTTCTCTTCCTCCCTACTATCACCAAGATTAGTCTATACTGCTATCTAGACTGCCTGGACTTCAGCAATAGCCTTTGCTGGCATTCCTGAAATTCAGCCCCTAACAGAAAGATCTTCCTACCACCAGAAATATCTTCTCAAACCATATGCTATCCTCTGCTTAAAACTTTACATTGGCACCCTCTTCATGCAGTTCTAGCTCAAGACCTCAGTCATACTCTTTATGTACCTAATTTAAACCCAAATCACTCTGCCACCCATATACCATGCTTTCCTACTTTTGTGCTTTAACTTACTACCTCCCTCTAACCTTCTATCTTCTTCCATCTTTTAAGACCCAGTTCAAGTTCTTATACCCATGTATGTCATTGTTAATTGAATTGTGTCTTTCTGCTCCACCAGCATCTTATTTAGATCTCTCTGTCACTTACCCTAGCCTATCCTGTTAGTTGTACACACACTTATCTTGACTATCAGAAGGTCCTAAGGGGCAGAGTTCATGAGGAATCGATTGTTCTAGATGCCCTGAGTACCTAAGAGATACTCAATGAAAACAATGAATTTCATTACATACCACATGATATTCATTCATTTTATAAATATTTACTGAGCACAAGCAAAATAGAAAAGAATATCCCTGCTCTTGTGGTGTCTACATTTAAATGGTGAGATTCAGAGAGTAAATTAAATAAATAAACAGTAATATAGCATGTTAGATGGAGAGAAATGACAGATAAATAAATAAATAAAGCAGGAGAGGGGCATAGAGGCAGTGGGGACAGGGTTTGATTTTCTCCTGTGTGACCAGGAGTTTCTACTGTGAAGCAGAAAGTAAGCAGAGCAGAAGGAGGTGAGGGAAGCAACCATGTTGACATCTGAGAAAGATGGTCCACATAGAAGGACCATACAGGAGACAGAAGTCTGTCTGTCACAGGCAGGCAAGAGGCCAGTATAGCTAGAATGGAATGAGTGATGGGTCAGAGGTCAGAAAAGAGGCAGGATCCTGGAGAACTTCTAGTCTATTGTGATGACTTTGGCCTTTATCTTTTTTTAATTTTTTAATATTTATTTTTTAGTTTTCGGCAGACACAACATCTTTGTTTGTATATGGTGCTGAGGATTGAACCCGGGCTGCACGCATGCCAGGCGAGCGCGCTACCACTTGAGCCATATCCCCATCCTGGCCTTTATCCTTTTTGAGATAAGGAGTTGTGACTCAAAAGTTTTGAAAGAATCACTCTGGCTCCTGAATTTAGATCACATTACAGAAGTGACAAGAACAGGACCAAGGACACCAATTAGGAAACTATTGTACTGAGCTAATGAGAGATGCTGTTTCATAAACTTCTAATCCTAGGCCATCTCTGACTAGCAGGCCTCCTGTCTCCCAAATCTCAGACCTATCCTTAACATCTGGTTTAGCTATTTCTTGGGATTACCTAGTTGCTTGACTCAGAGTCAGAATTTACCATATGAGTCAAAATCAAAATCAAAGGGCATATAGGAAAAAAAAAATTGAAAGGAAGGGGTTGGACACCAGAACTAACAGTCTGGGGCAGTCCACAAAGGAGTGACCAGACTGCTACAAAAGGTATCATGATAGGGGACACCATTATGAAAAGCCATCAAAGTGAGGACATGCCATGCACTTTCCATGTCCTCTCAACAATGCTTGGAATTTCCAGACCAGGCAACAAGGTCTGTTCCTTTTGGTTCTGCAGATGAAGACACTTAATCAAGGAAAAAACGTCAGAGTAAATCTGGAAAATGTTTTAGGAATCCTAACAAGCAGATTATATCAATGGAAAGATGTAGCCATGGGTAAATATCAGCTGTAAAAATCATCAGAACCAAGGAAATTCCAGGCAAGGCCTGTGAAAATACTTCAAGACTTAACTGAAACATCTCAATTCCCAATAATTAAAAATACTGGAGGCTGGGGATGTGATTCAGTGATAGATTGCTTGCCTAGCATGCATGAGCTGGGTTCATCCCCAGTATTGGGGAAAAATGTTGAGAAGTCTATGCACCACAAAAATAATTACAAATCTGGTAGTAAACATATTCCATTAAAGGATATGCCCCTTTTTATCCAAACACAGAAAGTGTGCAAACTAAATTTTATCTTAAATGCTTTTGGGAGAAACTTCTAACAATGGTTATCTAGGAGGAGGGATAAAGAGAAAAGGAACTTTTATTGTCTACACTATATTTCCATAATGTTTCATTTTATTTACAGTGAATCTATAATTTTATTAATTAAAAGTAGCAATTTGGAGGCATTAAGAAAGCAATGAAGCTAGGTGTAGTTGTGTACAACTGTAATCCCAACAGCTTGGGAGGCTGAGATGGAGATTATAAACTGGAGGCCAGGCTCAGCAACTTGGCAAAGCCATAGGCAACTTAGTGAAACCCCATCTCAAAAAATGAAAAAGGTCTGGGAATGTAGCTCAGTAATAGATTGTACCTGTGTTCAATTCCCAGCCCCCCCCAAAAAAAAGCAATGAAGATACCTACAGAAGAGATAACGCACAAAGAGCTATTAACTGAAAGGAGCCCTTAGGTAGATATTATTAGAAAGTGAAGTCTATGTTGTAACATGCTTTTATGTATCAGAGTCTTGGAATTAGTTTGGTTTTGTTTTTTTTTAGTTTGGTTTTTGAAATATAAGTAGAGTTTCCCTTCTTTCTTAAGAATATACAATAGGTTAAAGACAATAATGTTAATAAAGCAGCCAGACAACTTCCTACAACCCTATGATTGTTATCTCTCAAACACATCTTTGAGGCATGTAGTCTTAGGTTTACTTAGGGCTAAAAAAGGAAGTCAGCACTTGGCCTCCTTTATTATTGTATTCTGCCATGGAGACTCAGAGTAGCAGGAAGGACTATGTACTATATTACAGGGGCCTGAATTAGTAGACAGAAAGGGACATAGTTAAGGTGGAACAGTTGTCTGAGCTTTGAATTCCTTTGCTTTTTTAGCTTTCTGTTGCCTTGATGTAATCTAAATACAACTTTGTTTCAAAATATCTAACCACAGATTTTTCCCAGTTCTGTTCTAGTCTTATTTTTGACTACACATGTAAGTATAAACAGTTTCTGTTAACCAATTAAAACTACAAGATTTTCAATAAGAAAATTTCAATAAGAAAACACAAAAGTCGTATTCAAAAAGACAGTTAAAGGTCTCACTTACCACTGGATTTAATTTCTCGGACATAATTACTAGGGAACCAGCCTGTTCTCCCATTTAATGTGCCTTCCCACCAGCCTCCTTCTTCAACTCGAGTGACATAAATGATGTCCCCTTTACAGACTGACAGCTCATCTTCATTAGTCTGCTTAAAGTTGAATCTTGCCTTCACTATCAACTGGTGACTTCCATTTTCCGTCATCTCCTAGAGAAACAAAAGCCACAGCAGATTAAGAGGCATCTAATTGAGGCATAGTAGAAATTATATGGTTTTAGGTAAGACCTATCCTTGAGTGACCAAGAATAAAACCCTATATCCATCTCAGTTCTGATGTTTAAACTTAGGAGTCTAGGAATGGCCCTCCGGAGGTATTAATTAACCCCTTGAAACTTTATGCAAATTTTTGTGTTGTCAGAATGTGTATTTTGGATGGGGTCATAGCTTTCATTTCCCTCTCCCTTCATCTATTATCTAAAGATACCTATTTAACCAACCTAAGTAATAGAGTGAGTGATGATAAACGATTTCACCCTGCCTCTACCCAACACACAATCTTAGCCCACATATTAGGTACTAATCAACTCTCACAGAAATCTGTTCCTATCTTCCAATTACTAAGAACATCTTTTTAATATTTATTTTTTTTTTTAGTTTTTGGCAGACACAACGTCTTAGTTTGTATGTGGTGCTGAGGATCGAACCCAGGCCGCCCGCATGCCAAGCGAGAGCACTACCGCTTGAGCCCCATCCCCAGCCCCATAAGAACATCTTAATTTGGTTATACTTGGTCCCATGCAAAGGTCAAATATCTCATAGCTAACTAAATTAGGAATAATTTTAGCCTGTCTTGCATCAATTGGGCTTAAATTTTTGAGACCCTTTTGAGAAAATAATAAGCACAATGGCTCTTTACCCAAACGAGTTCATAAACATGACTTTGGGTATAAAATTTAAGAGGGTACAAATGGTGTGGTGCCATGATGTTTATCAGCTTCTCAATGAGATCTGTGGTCTCAGAAAGGTTAAGAACCACCCATTTAACTGCTTTGGAAGTAACAGGACATGATGGCCTACAGGGAGCAGGTGGCTTTTGACAGAGAAGAGAGGCTTCACCCAAAGACAAGATGGAGCATTTCCTCCCAAATAAAAACTCCCAATAAGATAAAATGCATCAGAGCATGGTGGCACGTGCCTATAATCCCAGTGGCTTTGGAGGCTGAGACAGGAGGATCACGAGTTCAAAGCCAGCCTCAGCAACTTGTGAGATCCTGTCTTGGGGTCAGTGGTCAAGTGCCCCTGAGTTAAATCCCCGTACCCTCCCCCACAAAAAAAAAAGACCAAATGCAAAGACAACTGAGTAAGACTTGATTTTAAATATCAGCCTATGATGAACTTTTATATTGAGATCTCCCAGTTGTCTTTTTTTTTAATTTTTTTTGAATTTTTATATTGAGATCTCCCAGTTGTCTTTTTTTTTTTTTTAATTTTTATTGCTGGTCCCAGTTGTCTTTTTCTCCCAGAGAAAAATAAAGATGACAATAATGCTAAGAACAGCACTGAATATTTATTGATTGCCTACTAAAGTGCCAGGTACCCACTTAGTTCTAATAAACCAAGGAATAGGGAAAATAACAGGAAAGTGTCATCCGGAATAGTCATAAATTACATTTGCATAGCACTCTCAGTTAAGTAACTTGCCAGATTCTAATAAGCAGCCAAGCTGGGGCTTTAACCCTGATTTTCAGACTCTGGGCCCCACATGCCTGATTTGTTCCAAAGTCTAGCCTGAATGGGTGTTTAGTTTATAGCTAATTTTCTTGGTGGCACCCAAAACAAACAGAATGACAATTTCACCACATATGAAAATGCAACTGGGATATGAGTCCTATTTTATGAATTTTAAAACAGACAGGGAGAATTGGGGACTATACTTACCACTGTCTTTGCCTGCTTTTGCAGCCCTGGAGCTGTGCTAGAAACTGCTCCCTGTGGGTTTGTCTGAGAACTGTTAGCAGCATTAAGAGAAGAGGAACGTCCACATGGTCTTTCTGAGAGCTGATCTGTGAAAAGAGGAAAAGGCATGGTAAAGGAAGCACTCAGGTCAGAAAACCATCTACAACATAACATTATCTTGTATGGGACTTTATAAAAAGCATCCTAGCTATAATTCCAATGGTATTGTTATGAACATGCCAACTGTGTTTCAAACCCACCACCACCCCCACCTCCTCCCTTTTTGGTGGCCAACTTCTTGTTCTTAACCTTACTGGCCATTGCTCTCCAGTAGAATGAAAAGCAGCGACAGAACCACATTTTCTCTTAACCCATTCCCTACAACTCTTCCTTCCTGAACCAGTCGCAACTATATGCCCTGTTATCCAAGGCAGAACTATATCGGGTACCAAACAGCTGTTTGTGGCTCTTATTACTTTGAAATATTTTAAATTTCTCGCCCTGTTTTCTGGCCCATAACTCAGTGGCTCTTTCTTACATGTAAGGATTTATGTGGCACACACAATCTAAAATCTCCCTAGTGTGCCGTGGGAAGAGTGGAGAATGAGAATAAGAAAGAGTGCGTGTCTGAGACAGATGCGATCTTGATACTAGAATAATTTGTTGTTTAAAATCAAACTCAGGAGTCTTCTCTTCCTTGAAACCTTGTGCAATTTGATCAGACCAAAGCTGAGTTGGATGTTTTCAGTATGCTGAAAGTGTACTAAAGAGAGAATCTGGCTTCTTGACAAATTCAAATGAGGGTTCTTTTCCTCTCCATTTATTTTTAAAAGATATAAACTGCAAAAGTCTAAAGCCCAAACATTCCCTAGGCGACAAGCTCAGTATCCAAGTAATTTCCTTGATGCCGTGGGTTTTAACTTTCACCTTCTTGTATTTTTATAAATATCTGCGGCAAGGGAAGAGACTGTAAAACTTGCTAGGAGAGTTTGGCAAAGGAACATATAATTTGTGTGGCATAATGTTAGAATTATATGATCCTCCCTGCCCAGAACTGGATAGTTGTCATGTGTGTTAAATATAGTTACTTGAATTAGCTGTACTTTGTGCTATACGCCTTGCAATAGCTCAAATGCATTTTTTTCAAATAGCAAAAGAACAACTTTAAAGAAGTATTTTTCCATGTCTTGCTATTATATACAGCTCTTTTGACTAAAACTATAATTACTTGATAGCTTCCTAGATGTTCCATCTTATTTGGCACTTGATTATATTCTCTGTTCTTGCTCTCCAATTGTTTGTGCTGGGTAAGTTGAGTCTCCCTAAATAGATAGTAATTTTTCCAAGGGCGGGGGAACTATGTCTTCCACTTTCTTGGTAACACCTGGCAGTGCTAGGCACACAGCTTCTTGCCTCTCTAACAGTTTGAGCAGGAACATTCAGATTTGAGTTCAAGGGCTCTCAAGTCAGTCAGGTATGAGTTTGAATTCTAACTCAGCCACTTTCTAGTTGGGCAACTGTGGACCTGACTTTCCTTATTGATAATAGGGACCTAATAATAATAATGCCTATCCCCAGGTGTGTTTCAAACATGGAATAAGACCACTTAGGGCTCTTAGGACAGGCTAGACCCAGGGAAAGGGTTCAAAGAATTTGAACTATGATTATTACTACCACTGTAGGTAAGACACTGTATCATAGAAGGAGTGAAATTCCACTCTTAAGTTTATCAACACTTTCTTCAAATTTACTAGAATTTATATTTAATAACCTCCAATGTAATGGATGGTAAACATTTAAACAAAAGATACTCTTAATTTACTAAGACCTTCAAGTTTCATTTCCAGTGCAAGGTTACTGAGGGGTTCCTTCAACATACACACAGACACAGGGAAGACTATGAGAAAAATGTGTTCCTAGTGTGGAAAGGGAAGTGATGGCTGTACTTGGTAAACTTTATTTTAAAAAGAGGGAACTGGTCTTTTTTTTTTTTTTTTTTTTTTTGTCTTGCTATACTGAGTTGACTATTCAAAAGTTTTGGAACAAAATTGGGTTTTCTTTGTTCCTATTATTGTACTAAGGACATTAGAATACCTCTGTGATATGCATGTTTAAATATGGTGATAAGTATGTTTAAACCATGAAAAATTAAAGTATTTAATATTTGTTGGGGTTTATTTGGGGGCAAAAGGGGCAAATTTTCACCAATTAATCAATCCAGGGCATGGTTAACTCTTAGAACAATCAGAAACACATGGATTCAAAAATGTCAGCCAGAACTCATAAATCACAAACTTTACTTACCTTCTGTTGCTTTGTTGACAGCTAAAAGAGTACTCAGAACCTTGGAGAAATTAACCCCTGAATAAAGGTCATCAGGATCAAATACCTATGAGCAAGAAACATTGAAACTGTAAGACACGATAAGTATTCAACTCAATGAACCAAACTGTGAAAAGGCCACTTCCTCCAGCTCTCGGAGGAAAAAAAAAAATGTAAAAGCCAAGATGCAAACCTCTGTATACCTTTGGGAGAAATGAGAGCAGCAGCTGAGCTGCCTAATGACATGTGGCAGGCCATCAGTGAGTCACAGCAAAGCAGTAATGGGAAATGAGAGCCAAGCTGAGAAGGCAGCACCCACCCGGAAATGCACAGCACATACTCAGACCTGCTCTTTTGACCTAAACATATCAATATGCTCAGCCCAGTTACAGGAAGCTCTTGTACCTGGGTTATAGTTAATGCCTATCACCTACAGAATGTCCTCAACTGTCCACAAATAAGTAGGTGGAGCCTTTTTGACACACTTTCATCTTTACAGTTTATTCTCTGTGTTCACTAGGGGCACTTTCTGAAATGCATTTTTCTCTAATCCCCTTCCTCCCTAGTGCTGACTGCTGGATGCCAATTGCCTGGGATCCCAACTCCATGTTGCCAAACTTTCTGCCCAGGTCTGCCTTTTGCCCCCAGCCTCAGTTTTTGGATTCTACTGCTTCATCTTGCCCTTTGCAGTTCATCTTAGAACTGAGAGAATATAAACCTTTGCCTGGTGGAGCCTATGGGTTCTTCCCAGCCCTAGGTGACTTTTCCAAATATAACCTCTGGCCTTCCTGATACCACTCATCTTTTAGCAACACACTGTTAAGTAAATAGAAAATTTCACTTTCCCCATCACAATTACATGCTGATATGCTACTGTCCCTAGTGAAGACACCAATCACTTGTTATTGTTTTAAATATAGTTTAAAATTGTTAATTTTTCCATGTATTCAATACGTTAAAATGTATTGAGAGTGTCTATCTTATTTATAACAGTGAGAGTGAGACTTCTGATCCCTGACCTCTTGGTGGCCTGAAGTACCCCTAAGAAGATGGATCTTCACCCCTCACCAAGTCTCAAGATTAAGGGATCAATATCTCAGGGAGGGAAATGAGATAGGGAATTAGGATAAAGAGAGAGATATACTGAATCTTAAAGGAAATATTCACAAGCCACTGAGATGCAGAAAACACACTTATAAATCTTGAGCTTAAGGGACATGCCCTTGGTCCATGCCCTTGTAAAATGAGGGAAATGTGCAAGCAAAGGAAAAACTGGCACAAAATTGTGTAGCTCCACCCCACCTCCATCTCTTGTCCAGCCCCTAGCAATGACCTTCTGTAAATATTAACACCCCACACCAATGGGTTGGCATCTCTCCCTCTGGAGATAGCCCACATTCTCCCTTGAGTGCATATTCCTTGCTTTACCCAAAAGGTATCTCTCTTGTGAGATTGTTCCCCCATCCCATTGTCCCTTGAATGCGTATCTACTCTCCTAAATAAACCTCTGTTTTATGCCTTTAGGAAACAAATGTTGAGACTTCTTATAGTCTCTAACACATATGTTTGAAACTAGAAGCATTCTCAGGCATAGGCTCAATCTATTAATTGCTAGTTGAGAGTGTAGAAATACAGAAATGCTCCTTCTGAAAAACATCTCATTCCAGGATTTTAAAAGTCTCTTGAAGAAAACAGATTGCATCATTTTTCCCCAAACATGGTGATGAGAGTCACATGTACCTTTTCAAATGGGACATGATTAATACTAATTTTGAAGGGTCTGTCTTCCCATTAGGTAGAGCCATTTGATCCATTTTTAATCTGCATATTTTCTGGGAGTCATGTCAAGATAATTTTGATCTTATTTTTGTACATATTCTTGAAGAATCAAACTTTGTTTCTAGAATGGAAATATGTAATATCCTTTTATTCACCAAGTCTGGGGGCAATATAGATTCATGCAAATGTGAGCCTACACAAGTCTGACTATTTTGGGATTCTACTATTCACCCAATCCATGAATGGTTTGGATTCAAAGTTAAATGACTGAAGAGCCCAACTGCACCTAAAAAGGAAACACTGCCAGACTTTTAATAAAAGGGTAGCATTAATATTACTAAAGAGTTAAATGACACTACAATCCAAATAATTTCTGACTGCTACAATATAAAATGAGAAGTTTTCCAAGAGCAAATTAAGGATTCTATTTTTGTCAAACCCTGGGTGAACAAGATGCAGTAAACTCTAGAAAGAGTATTTAGAACCCCAGAGGATTCCAGACATATTGAATCCCCTCAAAAGTGGTCAAGTAGGAAAGGGTTAATGACATCTATGCCAAACTAGTCACAAAGCAAAACAATCACTTGTCTTTAGCCTGTGATTCTCAAAGGCAGAGTGAATATGTGTGTGTGCATGTAGATATATTCATTGGGTGGGTGTGGGGGAGGTGAGTAGAGTAAAATTATAACCAGAAGTAAATACTAGCAGAATAAGGTAGATAAGCAAAAACTGATAAAAATCTCCCCTTTTTGTTTTGCTTGCTCCTTATCCAGGTTAATTGACTGCCTATTCATGGAAACGTCAGAATTATTCATTTGTACTAATTTGAGAACAAACTGATCAGAAAATGAAATGTGCACCAACAAGAATCATTGCATCTGCTTGAGGGAAGTTGCCTGGACTGTGCAGTTCCCTTTTCAGAAAACCACAATATACTCAAGTCTATCCATGGGTACTGCTGCTCTCACTGCCAAGTCCATTCTATAGTACTAGGAACTATACAGGAAGGAACTACAAGAGGCCACAAGGGACTGGTATGGAGAGAGAAAAGGCAAAGCCTCACCATTATTATTTCAAAGTAGTCAGAAGCTTAGATACAACTATGAATATCCTACACCACCCCACACCCTCCCAAGCTCCAAATTGAATAATGTTAAAAATTCCACCCCAGATTTTTCTTCCATAAAGATCTATCCCCTACAAAATGGAAATATTATTTGGGAAAAAGCATACTTTCAGCTACTATCACTCATGTTTGCCTTACTGGAAATGAGAGTGGGAGACCAAGTTTAGAGATGATGATGTGCAGAAAGACTGACGGCTCTGATGCTCAACTGGGAGAAAGCAAGGAAGAATCCCTCAATGTGGAGAGGTGTGAGAAAGGTATATTACAGTATAGACCACTTGCTTTGGCCTACTGCCACTCATACATACAAAATAGAGAACCAATTCCTCTATCTGTCTGAAAAGCAGAGGAATGTGTTAAAAGGTAAAGTATAGTCACATGTTTATGTTGTATGCGATTTTCCAAAGTCCTTTTCAAATGAATTTTTCAAAGTTCCATCATGACAAACTTATGATGATACATACCCATCTTCTGGCATCTTGTGCTAGCCTCACTAGCCTGCTTAGCATCTCTGGTATGTAACTGAGTCCCAGAATAGCTGAACTTTCTTTTTTTAATTATTTTTTTCTTATTTATATGTGTCAACAGAATTCATTACAATTCTTATTACACATATACAGCACAATTTTTCATATCTTTGGTTGTATACAAAGTATAATCACACCAATTCGTGTCTTCATACACGTACTTTGGATAATAATGTCCATCACATTCCACCATCATTTCTAACCCCATGCCCCCTCCCTTCCTCTCCCACCCCTCTGCCCTATCTAGAGTTCGTCTATTCCTCCCATGCTCCCCCTCCCTACCCCACTATGAATCAGCCTCCTTATATCAGAGAAGACATCCGGCATTTGGTTTTGGGGAATTGGCTAACTTCACTTAGCATTATCTTCTCTAACTCTGAACTTTCTTAACATCTATTCTGCACTAGAAATAAGCTAGTTAGTTCCAGTTAGATCTGTGAAGATCAGATGAACAGCAGGATTTCTGCCCCCCATTCATTTTACCACTACTATGAGGCCAACAAGAAAAAAAGGACTGCTTCTTAGATTACAGATAGTTTCAAAGTATCACTTTTGCAACAGAATGAGGCAAGATTCAACTGTAACAACAGCAAAAATATTTACACCACTCTGTGTAAGTAATAGGAGAGACAGGGACTAAACTTCATTAAATATATTTTAAGCATTTATAAATTGCCAGCCTAGGGTTCAATCCTATATGAGCAGATATAGGATTGAAAAAAAAAAAAAAATATATATATATATATATATATATAGACATTTTGCTTCTAAATGTTTATGTTTCCCCATACTTTTCCACTCTGGATACCCACAATGACAACAAAATCTATTTTCTGTCCACTAAACACCAGGTGCTAATTCTGAAATGTTGGAATCTGTCAGTACAAATTGAGCAGAAGTTAATATTTTTATGACTTTACAAGTAGATTCTTTTGGAGTAGCTTTCGGTTTCAACATATGTGCTATTTTAAGACACTGTCCCTAAACTGACAAAAGCAATGAAGCACATGAGAAGAAACTCCCCTGATCCCCTGTTCCATTCCCTCACTAATCTTATAGCTACCATTACTGACTTACTGTGCCCCTACCATGTGCCTAACACCATACTTGGAGATTACATATATATTGCTATGGTTGGATTGTTTGTACCCAGGCCCTACATTCTTACATTTAAACCTAATCCCATTTCTGATGGTAATTGAAGTTGGGGTCGTTGGAAGCTGATTAGTTCACGAAGATGGAGCCCTCCTGAATGGGATCCCTTTTTAAAGGGATCCCAGAGAGCTGTCTTGCCCCCTCCACCAAGTGAGGACACAATAAGCATATCCTCACCAGATAGTGAATCTGCTACTAGTGCCTTGATTTTCAACTTCCCAGCCTCCAGAACCATGGGAAATATATTTCCATTGTTTATAAAGTATTCAGCTTATGGTATTTTGTTATAGCAGCAAAAATGGACTAAACTGTGTATTTTTTCATTGCATTTGATTCTCCCAGAACTCCTGCACTAGGGGCACAATTATTTCCTTCATTTCTTAGGTGAACAATAAGACTTGGAGTAGTTAAGTCACAGAACAAGAAAGGGGTGGAGCCAATAAAAACACACACATAAGTGCCCTGAGGGGTGTTGTAGCTCTGTGTGCACGCTTTATGTTTCCGTGAAAGAGAAAAACACGAAAAAGCAATTTGTGGATTTCTACACAAAAAGAAATCCCTTGCTGCTGTCAACACAAGCAGAACCTTCCTCATCTGGGGCAAGTTGGTTCAACCTGTAAAATGACTAATTCAACTAACTGTGGGGAAGAGAAAATCTTCCACATGCCTAGACTGTCTTGAAGGGGCTTTGCTTAATTTCTGTGCTTCCTTCCGATTTCAGGGGACAGCTCTGACTAAGTAGGCGCTTGGCCACTTTTGCCAGAAGTGGGGAAGAGCTACACAGTCCGTATTTTGTGAGTTGCTAATAGGGTGGGGTTCCACTTGTGGTTACAGGACCAAACTAAGCTAAGGCAAACAGGCCCAAGGTATCGGTCACATGCAGTGACATTCAGCCCCCAATTTCCTTGGTATTATGCTATGACTATCTAAGTCAACCAGTCACAGCACTCCAGCCACATCCTGGTTAAGAAAGGAAGTCATACTTTATTCTCACTCAGAACTAGTAATGCCTTTAATGCCATCTTAGCTTCAGTAATACCCAATCAACTTCCATTAAAGATAACTTATGGTTTGGGGTGATCACAGTAGATTCCATCACACAACTTTAAGAAATTTAATCAACTGAAAAGCAAGTGATTCAGTGGGACCACAAGGATATACAACTTATGTTTTTAAAAAATGATTCCAAATATTTAAGAACATTTCAGCTCTTCCTTATTTTTCTTACTCTTATTGAACAAAATCTTTGTTGCTGTTGTTGCTGTTATTATTGTTTTGTTCATGTGGTACTAAACATGGAACCCATGGGTGATTTACCACTGTGTTCCATCCCCAGACCTTTTGATTTTTTGTTCTGAGATAGGGTCTCCCTAAGTTTCTGAGGCTGATCTCAAACTTGCTGTCCTCCTGCTTCAGCCTCCCAGAGTAGCTGGGATTACAGGTATGTGCCACCATACCCAGCTTACTGAACAAAATTTTAAATTGACTTAGATTATAAATAAATCCTCAGAGCTGAGCACCTGAACCCTTGAACTTTGGAGGAAAAGTCATTACATAGTGAGATAGAGCAAGCAAATCTGAGATGCTTAGTCATATCTCACTGGGTAATACTGCGCCTGGCTCTGGGAACTTGACCTGGGATGCTTTCACATAGCTCCTACTAATAGCAGTCACAAAGTCAGTAAAAAATAATGTTCTTAGTTCAGAAACTTGATTCATTGCCCACTGGCATTCCACTTAATAGAATACAGTGGATGGCATTTGTACCCTGCCTGGTTTTAAATAATAACTCTTCCTATTGATGTGGAACAAACTTAAGAGACCAAAGTCTGCACTCTACTTTTGTTTTCTCAATTTCTCTATGTTTCAGAAATTTAGAGAACAAGATCTGACTTGTGTACTATAGCTGCAGCAACCGAGGTATATTGAAAAGAAACTGGTGTTGGGGGTCAGAAAACCCTGATCCCAATCCTAGGTTTGTCACTCCTGAGCAGTTATAAGGACGTTAGGGAGGCAGCACTACTTTTCTGTGGCTTTCCCATCTGAAAATTGAGAGGTATCTTTGACTTAAGGAAGTCAATGAGAGGCCTGATGGTGCATCTTTGAATAGGAGCTCTCAAAGGCAGCAGCTTAGCTGGGTCTCCCAGGTCCAAAATCTGGTCTTCAATCCTCAAGGATCTTGAGAATGGCATTACACTAGCCAAGTTCACCAAAGACCAACACATAAACCAAAATGCCAATTTCTTAATTTTGGATAAAATGAACTACTAAGAGGACTGGGTACTCTCATTTCATGGCCAGGCATTCTCTCTCCATACATAAATCCACCTGGTAAGCCAAGTTATAATTATAAATGGGTTGGATAGTGTAGAATGAGAACGAGAGAGTCTTGGGTATTATAGACTGAGATAATTATTATCTCTTTATAAGTTGATGTTTCAAATGTCATTTTAAAATGACCTATTTATAAATTCTACCTCTATCTTGCTGCCAAGAGGCATTTGGACTTCGATTGTGGACAGTTTAAACTATCTATGTTCTTTTGTCTCTATGAATTTCTATAATTATTTTATGTAACTAATATGGGCTTCTGAATGACTTGAACCTCATATAATTCGGAGCAAGGAAGTTCAGTTCCATAGAGCTCCTGTGGTAGCAGCCAAGATGTGAGCTTAATCCCTCACTGTTTACTCCCCATTTTAAATTTACCAAATCTACTTCCTGCCCCCTACCCCCGTCACTGTAACACACCTCATGACTTCCATTCTTCTGTTAGCACTCCTTTAGGGGAAATTCAGCTTTCTCCACAATAGAGATTTATCTTCAGTTGACTATTAAGTGTTCAGGAAAGAGGAAGATGAATGAGGAATAAAATAGATACGTTGGTCTAAAGGGAGAGATCACAAAAGAACAACTGATTTAGGATAATCTCACCAAAAAGAGAGTAGGCATGAAGGAAAGGAAAAGACGAAATCTTTCTTGTCAGTAGTGCTTGCCAAGCCAAGGTCAAGAAGCAGAGGGCTTAAAACCAGCTGACTTTCAGTCAGCCAACCAGTGTGGCTTGCCCCTGCCCCTCCTCCCATTATCCTGTCACCACAGCCCTTGCAGGAGCCACACTGGCTGCCAGTTTTAAAGGATGGGGGTGGATGAGTGATACCTCAGCTGCTGGAGTGTCTGTATACCAGAGTGGGGGTACCCTCCCAACACCCCCCTATTCCTTCAGAGAAAGGAACTGGCTTCCTAGTGTTCCAAATTGGAATGCAGAACACATTTTCCCAGAGACATAGCATCACACCTGTCACTTAGTCTCTGTTAGTTCTATAGTTTAGTGACATTAAGTATTAAACAGGCTGTTGTGGGCCAACCAAAAAACATAATCATCATGTAGAACCTTGTTTCTACAGGGAAACATTTTCTGTGTTCCCAACAGTAACTCACAAATAAATTGTTGGAAAATAATCCATTTTCATTTTGAAGAGTGCTCGAATGTGTGTTTCCAATTAATGGCCAATATCTTTTAGGGTTTTTTTTCCCTTGTCCTTTTATATAACAGATGAACAAATGCCCTAGACACTCATAGTACTATTTATTTTAGAACTCTCCTTGATTAAAGAACCAAGCAAATATATGAAGACTATGAGAATATTCTCAAAAATGTCAGTAGTTAAAAGTAACTGCGTGAAGCAGGCGTGGTGGCGCATGCCTGTAATCCTAGCAGCTTGGGAGGCTGAAGCAGGAGGATCGTGAGTTCAAAGCCAGCCTCAGCAACTTAGAGAGGCCCTAAGCAACTTAGTGAGACCCTGTCTCTAAATAAAATACAACATAGGGCTGGGGATGTGGCTCAGTGGTTAAGTGCCCCTGGGTTCAATCCCCAGTACAAAAAAAAAGTAACTGCCTGGGGCTGGGGTTGTATCTCAGTGGTAGAGAGATACAGCTCTTGTATAATACATGAAAGGCACTGTGTTTCATCCTCAGCACCACATAAAAATAAAGATATTGTGTCCATCTACAACTAAAAAAAAAATTGTTTTAAAGTAACTACCTCTGGGGCTGGGGTTGTACCTCAGTGGTAGAGCGCTTGCCTCGCATGTGTGAGGTACTGGGTTCGATTCTCAGCACAATAAATAAATAAATAAATATCCATTAATAACTAATAATTTTTTTTAAAAAAAGTAACTACCTCTGCAATTGTCCAGGCAGCTAGGGAAGATGCTTACCTACAAAGAGAGGGCTCCCTCAGCCCCTGATTTCCTAGAAGTTTTTGATGGTTTTGGGTTGGAGCCCTAGAAGCTAGTAGAAGCAATTACTTAGGTAATCCAGGTACAGGAGAGACAGATGGTAAATGAGTTCTGCACAAAGATCAGGGAGAGACAAGGGCCACAAGCAAAGGCACTGCTGCAGGTTGCTTTAAGTAGCAGTTCCTCTGGTAGTTTCTATCAAGTCTTCCACTGACCTACCTTTACATTTTTTTCTTCTGAACAGCTCCAGCCTGCTGTGCTGCTGCACACTTGAGCCCTCAATGATCTACCAGCATAAAAATCTTTATTTAGTCTCTGTGTGTTAAGATTCTTGGATTTCCAAGTAGGAGGTGGGTTCTTTGAAGTCCAAATTTCCCTGCACACCTGACCTAATACTCAACATATATGAAATACTTAATAAATAATTATTCACTGGTTGATCAACAGGGTGCTCTCTCAAAGAGACTTATGGGTACATTACGCCTAAAATTTAATGCCACCAGTATAATTTTTGTTCACCTCTGTATATTCACTTTGTAGAAGAGTTCCTATAACATGGTAGGAACTCAATCAACATTTGATTAATTAATGAACATGTAGATGCTCTTGTTAATAGATAATAATTGAAGAAAAAGAATTTCTGGAAGTAAAATAAACTCAGAAAGAAAAAATAGTTAGGAAAGAAAATATCAATATCCATACAACTTTTCAGGAAATGTCTATTACATAAAACGAGATAAATCTGTTCCCATCTACAAAACTAAGCTCCGTGACTGTGAGGTGACCAAAGATGCTTCCATCTCCATGGTCGTACATTTTTTAAGTCATGTACCAAGTATAGACAATGTCCACAATAGCTTGCCTGTCCCAGGCAATAGAAGTTCCTTTCAATCCCACCACAAACACTATGAACTAAGTATTATGATGAAGGAAACAGGAAAGAACTGTGGAATTTTGCTGCTTTGCTGATATTGGCTGTATTTTTTTAACTTTTATTACAAAATAGAATAAATAACAAATACTACAAGCTACACTCGCCTGTCTATACCGTGCTCTAAAACCAGCTCCAAGTTACAGCCAGAGCACAGTAGGGCGTAGCAAAACATTTCACCAGAAGCAAGAAGGGTTAACAAACAATTTAAAAGACGATAAAGCACATGCCCAAAGTCTTTCTAACACCAGCTAATTTGGGAAAGAAGGATGTTGTACAAAGTTACTATCATTTTCTTTCTTTCTTTAGAGATCACCTTCAGTAATTCATTTGGGAAAGACTTTTGGCACTCCATGCTTTTATCTCTGTGTGAGTTACTTTTTCAAAAGCATGTCATTGTCAGGAACTGGAGATATAATTCAGGGATAGAGCACTTGCCTAGCATGCACAAAACCTTGGATTTGATCCTCAGCACCACCATAAGAAGAAAAAAAAAAAAACAGATGTCAAGTATGTCATTTTCAGAGACACCAATTGATGTCTAACAGACATCAATTAATTGATGAATTGATAAATCAATTTTGCTACATCTTTTTAGAAACTGGATTTGCACCTCAGAAACAATCCAAACACTGTGAGGAGGATATTCAGGAGCTCAGATATGAGAGACATCAGGAATGGTGCTTTCTGTTAGCACTCACGTCGCAAAGCACAGAAATTCTATGCAGCAAAAAAAGAATGTGACCCAGCCTACAACTACTTACAAGATGAAGTCTACCCTCTTCAGGCTAGCATCCAAATTTCTTCTCAAGCTGACTCCAACCTAGCCCATCATTTTTCACTGTGTTCTCCTTGTATTCCCCTGAATATTTCATTTGCTTTGCTGGCTTCTCTGTAATATTTATACTTCTCCTTCTGAAAGTTCCCTCAACTATCTGAATCTGAGCTCTTCATCAGAGACCATCCCAAATCACTCCCATCAGGGGGTTTTCTCCTACCACTACTCCTCTGTTTACAACGGGCCTCCCTATTTCTGAACTCCTCTTGCATTTGGGCTTTAGACTCTGGATCCCCTAGCTTAGACACCCAGCTGTACATGGCTATACCCTGTTAATTTCCACTCTTTCATATATTCACAGGCAGAAGCCCACCTGGTACTCACTGTCTAGATGGTGAATATCAGTCTTTCCTCCCAATCTAAAATTCAGATTATCCTGAAACACCTGTCCTTTTGGCATGCCTTTCCCCAAAGAAAAAGGAAAAACCTTTTTTTCCCTTGTAGAATTGGATAAATCATGGTTCATATAGTTTCCATCACTTGCTAAAATAAATTATTCTTTTAAAAGAACATGATTGAGTGAAGTGAAGAATGCTGACAGAGCACCTACCTCACCAAAAGAAAGTGAGGTTGCTGACTGGATCACTTTGGAGAAAGTCACAGCTTAGGGAGGTTGCGTTCAAAGCTCACAACTTGAAAGCTCAATGAAATCAAAAGACTTTGGGTAATATAAGAAACAAGAAGCGGCCTGTGGACTGGAAAAGTAGAGAAGAGCTTCCATATGAACCATGCTACCTAACCTCTCAAACCTTATTATTTTAATTTTATAAAAAACATGAAATAGGTACTTTAGTTTGGCATAGAGACTCTGAGTAATGCTATGTTAGGGGAGCCCTGGCTTTATTTTTATTCTTTCTTTTTTATACTTTCTGTTTATACTTTCTTTTATCCACTAAAGAGTCATTTCTATGAATAAAAGTCAACTCTTGATCATCTACATGTAGGCTGATATCTCAAAGAGAATTTCTAAAAATTCATTTCTATTCCAAAATCTACTTATTATGTATTCAATAAATATTTACTGAACACCTGATATATGCCAGGAACTAATAAATAAACTCATTTTAAGAGAAAAAAATCCAGCTGGGTGTGGTGGCGCAGGCCTGTAATCCCAGTGGCTCAGGAGGCTGAGACAGGAGGATCGTGAGACAGGCAACTCGGCCAGACCCTGTCTCTAAATAAAATACAAAATAGGGCTGGGGATGTGGCTCAGTGGTCGAGTGCCTGAGTTCAATCCCTGTACAAAAAAAAATACAAAACTGAAGGACAGTATATAAAATCCAGCAAATGAAGAAGTCACCCACTAAGTATATCAACCCTTAAACTATTGTTTTCCATTCTGCTCATTGTCCTTCTTTTTAATCCCAAAACAATATTTTCCCCAATATACAACATATTCCCATATGCCTCCAGAGAAGGCAAACTGATTAAATTACAATGTAGATGCTTATACTATCACAATGCATATTTTCCTCACAAAAGATGTTCAATTTCTTTTGCAAATAAAATATTGTGTTTTTTTGGCATGTATACCTTTCTCAAAAACTATTAGTAAATATCCCCATTTTGCTGTAGACCAAGACATGAGGAACAGACAAATTATAAAAGAAAATACTTCTTAGTGTTAGGCCTGCTTCACAGGCAGGATCTTCATAAAAGACATTAGGATCTTGACACGTTAAAGCTGCCTCTTAAAATAATGTCCACACTTCCAGAGAGTAGGAAAATGTCTTTGTTATTGTCGAGGGTGAGACAAATGCTTCGTAACGGTTTTACTTGCTGCTTTGCAAACTGCTGCATTTCATCTCACCTTAATTTAATTCTTTCTTTTCCCTATTGTCCTATTCAATCCCTCAATTGACATGTCTGATCTCTGTAATAATATTCAAGTCCCCAAGAAAATATAAAACTGGGATTTTACTCTATTTGTCTAAGCAGAACTTAATTAGGAAGGTAAATCTTCTGCCAGAAGTCAAACAGAAATGAGGTGTGACTCTATGCTGTTTTGGATGATCCATATCTCTGAACCCATACACTTCTTTGTGTGGTAGGGTACAGTTTGCCAGGATCTGACAAAGCCTGGAGCTAATCAGACAGAAGTCTGGCAGTGTCTTTCTTCCAGATGACAGCAAAGGAAACAGCAATGTCCAAGTTGAAATGCAGATAGGGAGAGCTGCAAATATTCTTTTCTCAAATTCTTTTAGTTTACATGTAGACTAGAAAAGAATGAAAAGCTTTCCTGATTTTTCAACTCTGGAATCAGGGGAGGTCACCCCCTCTAAAATGTTGGTAAACAAGGGCCCCAAGAAACTGGCAAATGCCTTCACACATTACCAATTCAAAAAGCAGACCTTGCATATTTTTTGTAGTAACCCCAAATATATGCACACCAATTGCTGTGCATACCTTATGCTGTGTGCTGCCAATGCAGCATTACCTCTTAGACTGATCTTGGTGGCCACCTCAGTGACACATATGACCAAATTATAATGGAGATGGAATAGAGAATAGCTGGCCAAGATTGTGTGGTTTTAATAAAGGGACATATTGTGCTCTGTTGCCCCCAGAAACAGTCTGGATTAAAGTCAGCATTAAAACCAACTTACAGAGAGTTCAATTTAAAACAAAATAATTTACATCTCCAGTTAGGAAGATTCCATTGATCAAATTTTCTAACAAAATGCTTTCCTTTTCTTATGGTTTTGGTACATTCAACTCAATTCAGAAACATCGTATTTCCTTTTTAGAAATTATATTATATACTGTTATTTTTTTTCAAATGGGATCCATTGATACTGATTTCCCCTCAGCTATGCTCAATTCAACAGGTTTATTACTTATTTCCTGAATGCAAGGGGGGAATGTTTCTGTCAGTAATCACCAAAAAGAAAAGATGATTCATTTAATTGTTAAGTTTAACCAAAACATTGAGCATGTTTCTCTGGGGTGTATTTTAAATTTCTGAGATATTTTAATTATAAAATACATAAAACTGTTTTAAAAGACACACAAAAAGGTGAAACTACTTTATCTGGTTAAACATGAGAAGCTGCAAATATTCTTTTCTCACATTCTTTTAGTTTATGTGTAGACTAGAAAAGAATGAAAAGCTTTCCTGATTTTTCAACTCCAAAAGGAATTCGTCCAAACTATTTCTATTATTAGAACACAAAATGGTAGCTAAAGAAGTTACTGTGGTTAACAACTGAATAATTCATAGTCTCTGAAGAGTTCAGTTGCTTTGTCTTCTCCAGTTCCCCTTTACAACTGGATCCCCAAACATTTCTAGTCCTGATTTGTTATAAAGGAAACCATATACAAATTGGTTTCATCAGTTAAAAAATTGACTCTGCTAAGCATTGAGAACAACACAATAAGCAGAAAAGAAAACAAGAACCGTTATAACCAGGTCTTAAAACTCTTTAAGATTATGCATCTATTGTCTAAAACTACAATTTAAATTCCAACCTGTGTCCATGGACATCACTGGAATTTCCAATATCACTGAAATTTACACTTACTGTAGTCGTCCAAATAAATACACAGATTAAATATGATATTTAAATGAGTTTAAAAATATTTCAAAACACTCTAAATTCAAATTGTTTTTTATGATGAAAGGCACTGAGAATTTCAAGTTCAGGAAAATAAAAAGATACTTCAGGGCTGAAGCTGCAGCTCAGTGGTAGAGTGTTTGCCTGGCATGTGTGAGGCACTGGGTTTGATCCTCAGCACCACATAAAAATAAACAAATAAAATAAGGCATTCTGACCATCTATAACTACAAAAAAAAATAAATTGTAATTATAGATGTATAGCATCCCTTTATTTTATTTACTTATTTTTGTATGTGATGCTAAGGATTGAACCCAGTGCCTCACCCATGCTAGGCAAGTGTTCTGCCACTGAGCCCCAGCCACAGCCCCTCCAAAAAAAATTTTCAAAAAAAAAAAAGATTCTTCAGGTTGTGGCTCAGCGGTAACGCACTTGCCTAGCATGTGTGAGGCCCTGGGTTCGATCCTCAGCACCACATAAAAATAAATAAATAAATGTATTGTGTCCAACTACAACTAAAAAATAAATATTCAAAAAAGGTACTTCAATTAGTGAAAGAAAGATGCTTATGATATTGAGAGGATTATTTTTGCTGCTCAGCATGAGAACAGGAGCCAAGCCCATGATCGCTATTCATCTAAAACACCCAGAAACATTCAACTTTGTTTTTCTTTCTGAAGAGGTGTATTAAGTATTCAAAAATATGTGGGGCTTTCACCTTTGACTTTATTTTTTAAACCATTTTTCCAAAAACAAGTAACCTCTGCCAAAATAGTACATGGATCTGAGACACAAGATGGCTGGATCTCTGTTTTCTTATTTCAAGCTTCACCCCTGTCTAAAATTGCAATGTAACTAATGTAAAATCTCAGAACCCTTAGAGAGCCCACAGTTTATCCTTCTCTGCATTCAATTTGTTTAAATGTGAAGATTTCAAGAGGAAATCATTCTAAAAAGCAACAGAGTTAGCTTAACATAACTGAATTAAGTAAACATTTTTTTGATAATGCAATACCATTTATGAACACCAGTCTACTAAAGTACAGTTAGGAACTAGCTTTCATTGAGAGTTTACTTAGTGTCGGGCACCGTACTAGGTGCATTACTTGCTTTCTCATTTAACTCTAGAGGTAGCAACATACCTTATAAATGGTATTCCCTACCACTACCACCTAGGAGATTAGCATATACTACTAAGTGACTGACCCAGGTCAGTTCAAGTCCAAAGCTCAAGATTTCAGACTCGGCGCTACTGTACTACTTTTCAAAGGAAAATAAAAACAAATTACCCTAACCAGAAATCAAACCCAGACCAAAGCAAGGAAAGGGAAAAGCTCTTGCCATTAGACCTACACAGATTATGCCTGACCCCACACTAAAGGGCCTCGGGTAGTTATGCGTGTTTGTGGGTCTGCTTTTTTGGGGGGAGGGTACTGGGCATTGAACCCAGGGGTACTTAACCACTGAGCCACATCCCCAGCCCTTTTTATGTTTTATATAGAGACAAGGTCTCACTGAATTGCTTAGGGCCTCATTAAGTTGCTGAGGCTGGCTTTGAATTCATGATCCTCCTGCCTCAGCCTCCCAAGCCACTGGAATTACAGGTGTGCACCATCATGCCTAGCTCTATCTATTTAGATGCTGTGTTCCAGTTTATAAAGTGCTTCCACATACCTTACTTCATCTCATCTAAGTTTCTATTTCTAATCAGCTTTAAGATGAACAACCAGGGTACCCATAATGCTAACATGTTTAGATAAGTTAAAACAATCAAGCTGTGAGTGAGGACCTGAGGCATTCTCCTAGGAATAAAGTACATAAGTCTTGGTGCAAAGATAGGACTTCTTTCCAGCCCAGATCCTCTCCAACTACTCAGTCATCCTATCGATGAAGCATTTAATCTGCACCTCTATGTGCCATGTTCTATCCTGGGTGCTAGTGTTATAAGGATGACCAAACTTTGGTTCCTGCCTTCGAGAAGGTCTAAGACTAGCATATAGGTGTGTTGAATATGACCAAAATCAGAGTGGATGAATAGAGTGAGGGTAGCTTGGCAAAAGCAATTATGGTGAAATTGATGCAAGCTGTGTAATTTAGCAAAGAAGATAATCTAGAAGATCTGAGGTTGAAAAGGAGGCTACTATCTCATTTATGGTTCTCAGCCAGGTGGTAGATGTTTGAGGTGGTCACACTGCTGAACTCTGCATAAACCAGGGAATTGGTTCTCAACTCTGGATACACATAAGAATCACTTGTGGAGCTTTAAAAAATATAACCACAGGGCTTGATCCCTTTGGAAAACTATTGGGGAGTACCAACTAAAGCTGAATGTTATATTCCCTAGGACCCAGATTATAAATTCAACAGAAATATGGGTATATGTTCTTCAGGAAACACCCACAAGGATATTCATGACAGCATCATTCATAGCAACCCAAAACTGGAAATGACTTAGATATCCATCAACAAGTAAGTGGAAAAACAGAACATGGTACGTCCATGCAATTAAATGCTACTCAGCCATCAAAAAGGATGAACCACTATTATCTGCAACAACATGGGTTGCTAGTACAATTATTCTTAGTAGTAGAAACCTTATACAAATGAGTACATACTGTTTGATTCTACTCATATAAAATAAAATAGAAAAAAATAAATTTATTATTTTAGAATTCAGGGTGGTAATGCCCCTTAAGGAGAGATAGTGACTGGGAAGGGGTATGAGGGTGGCTCTGGGTGTCTGTACTGGTCTGTTTCTTAATTGGTTTGCAGATTATATAGTGTATTCAGTTCATGAGTATTCATCAAACTAAATACTTAGGATTTGTGCAATTTCCTGAATGTATTTTATATTTCAATATAAAGTTGACTTAAACATTTTAAAAATATTTTTAGTTATAGATGGACACAATACCTTTATTTTATCTGTTTATTTATTTTTATGTGATGCTGAGTATTGAGCCCAGTACCTCACATGTGCTAGGCAAGTGCTCTACCACTGAGCCACAACCCCAGCCCTGACTTAAACATTTTTTTAAAAAAGAAACACCAATGCCTAGGCCTTACTGTAGGCCAATTAACTCAGAATCTGTGGGTGATTGGACTCAAAGATTTGTCTTTTTTAAAAAAAAGCATCCCACATGACTCTAATGTATCATCATATCTGAAAACCAAGGGGCTAATTGGTTCCTGGATTTGTAAACAGCTCCTTGGAGGCAGCAGCCCAGCACATGATAAAAGAAATGAGCTCTGGAATAAGGTACATCAGTGAACCACATGAGTGGTTCTGCTTTGGGCTGGCAATGTGAAGCTTTTGTCTGGATCATGCTCAAACCTCAGTCTCGCCCTCTGTATAATTTGCAATGCCACCTGCCTCCCAGGATTGTTGTGAGGGCTAAATAAGATAATATACTTAGAGCACCTATCACAGTGCCTGCAACATAGTAGGTGCTGGAGAAATGGTAGATATTCAACTCCTTTTCATCCTTTGCATCTGAGTTGCTAAGCACTGTGGTGAACATATTGCCCTAAATGAACAAAAACTCATGCTCCCAGGTTTCTCCTCCTGAATGAATTTCTAAAGATTGAAGAAATATTATAGTTGGAATAATGATGCCAAATGAATATTGGAAATTTCTGGACCCTGAGCACTCACTCTGTTCAGCACCTACTATCCCTGAGTGTGATTGAAGAGGAAGCAGATCATAGATAAATACAAATCACAGACCTTCTTTGGAAGACTTTGCCCCTGTGTTCACCTCTAAGAATGTGCTAGTCAAGATGAGACCAAAATGTGAGTTGGCAAAAAGAATAGAAAAAAAAAAAACTAGTAATCCAGAAGACATACTATTCATAAAATGACAAATGAACACTTTTGTACAAAATGTCATGCTTTCGCAAAAACAAACAAAACAAAATGTGGGCTGAAAACAGGAGATCCAGGTTAGATAATAAGTTGTATGACTTTGGATAATCAAACTTTTCTGTTTGTCAAATGAAAGTAATGCCATCTCCCCTACATCCTTTATAAGGACCCAATGAGTTTGAGATAAGTAAAAGGCATTCAAAAATTAAGCTCCAAAGAAATGCAAGATGAGAATACTAGCTGGAAATTTACTTTGCTCAAAACTCCAATCATCTCCCCCAGCACCCCAGACTGAGACAGACGCTCTTGTTTTAACTACTCTGAGCACACCAGGACCTACACCGGCCTGAGCTCACTTATGTAAGAAGGGACTGCAGCACTGCCTGGCATGTAGCATAATACTTTGCTTAATAGAATTCCTTGAAAATGTGAAGTCCAAGGACAGGCCCAGGCTGTATATTTTGGATAGAGGTACTCTCAGTCACAGAACACCAAACTGTGGCTGGAGAAAATGATGTCATCAAAGATCCTCTTACCATGGCCAATGTCAAAATTAAGATAGGAAGTTCAAGGACAAACTGTAGGTTTTCCAGACAAATATAAATTAGAAAAGCAGTTCAGATCCAAAATTCTGTCTTAAAATTTATGAACACTTTACAAAACATCAAGTGAAATTCATCCTATTCTGTAAGGTTTTTTTGGTTGTTGTTTATGTGAAGGTTTTGACAAAAATATACCTTAGTTGTACAGGAAAATATATTCCCTGACTGTATTTTTACTCCCTCTACACATTAAGGGGGAAATTTTCATTGAGTCTCCCCTATATCTAAAAACAATGCCAAACCAAAAATAAATATGTTTTAAGAGACAGATAAACTTGAGGGCTCGCCACTCTGGAGCTAAGAAATGTAATAGCTCAAATACCTGTTGGGTTCCTAAATGTCTAGAAAATGAAAACTCGAAATTAACCATGAACACTAGGAAATACCTTGTTTGGTACAGAGCTTTCCCATCCACAAACCATTTCTGCGACAGACCAGTGTAAAACATCCCCAAATGTACGGATGCCTGGGGTTGGGAGGGCATCAAATTAGTAGCAGAAATAGTACTGTTGACTCTTGCTCTGGTTCCGGGGGAAAGAAAGAATCCGGTCTGATGCAAACCTTGAGGCCAGAGCTGGACAACTCGCCCCTAAGTTTGGCGCGTCCTAGCTTGGCGCCCTCTGCCCCCGCTCCCCCCCTTTCGCGGCACCCAGGATCCCAGTGCACCGTGAGGCCCTGGCAGGGAACGGACCCCGCGGCTGGGGCTGGGAACCGTGGCAATTGGGGAGGAAGGGCGGCTCCTCTCTAACCGGTTCCTTCGGCACCCAGCCCCCGGCCCTCACGCGCTCCCCTACCCCTGACCCCTTGCCCCCGGGCAGGTCACCTGGCTCGGCCGCTGCCCGCCTGTCCTCCAGCTGCTCGCTCTCTCCTGCCGCGCCGCCGCCGCCTCCTGGAAGCGGCTCGCCCTCCCGAGTCACGGGGCCGGCGAGCGGGCGGGCGAGCCTGTGCCAAGGTTGCGGGAACCGTTCTACCCAGCCAGAGCTGGGACCCTGCCCTGAGCACGGCCGCCACCAGAGCGAAACTGGAGAGCTGGGCTCAGCTCGCCCCAGCAGGGAGGGGCGGCTGCAACTTTGCTCCTGGACGCGGGCGAGGAGGGGGCGCCCGTCTCCAAACTCCGTGCCGCGCCGCCAGTCTCTCCAGTCCAGGGATTTTTTCAACGCCCCCCCCCCTTTTTTTTAATCTAAAGGGAAGTCATTCTTGTCCTCAAGTTCTTGCTGCCAGAGCTGTGCGGCTCAGCGGGGCGGTGGACCTCGGGGCCCAACTGGGGGTGCGGGAAGCGCGCCCCGCTGGGTGCGCTGGCGACTAGCCTGGTGAGGGCGCGTGGGGCGGCGGCGGGAGGGGAGCGGCTACTCAGGGAGCCTGCTCCTAAGGCTCCTTGGGAACCCCACTCCTCTACCAGCACTGACCTCCCTCCTACCCAGAGCCAGAGCCGGGGAGGGGAAGCGGCCTGGAGGGACTGGGCCAGCGGCAGGGAAGCAGTGACCCGGACCTGGATCGCAGAAGTAGGAACTGGAAGTGACAGCGGCATAGGGGCAGAGCAGCAGCAGCAGCAGCACCAGCAGTAGCAGCAGTAGCAGCACCAGCAGCAGCAGCAGCACCAGCAACAACAGCAGCCTGGCTAGCTGTGGCAGCAGCAAAAGCCGTGGTACAACAGCAACAGCCACACTGCGCATGCTGCTGCCACCGGGTTCAGTCCCAAGCCCTGGGCTACCAGTGCCTGGCTGGCCATGGACCACTGCCAAAGATTCGGGCGGGAATCCTGGACTAGACGTTCCTAGTAGTGGCCCACTTTCTCCCCCACCCCCAGATGCTACTCAGAACCCCCAAGCTTCCTGTTGAGCTATGAGACACCCAAGCACAAAGCTCTCAGTGGCCCTTCACATACCTCTCCTCCCTGAACTACTCTAGATGCCCTTCCTAAGCTCTCTGACAACAGACCCCAAATCAAATAGTCTCTTTGAGGAAGAATAAAACAGTTTCCTGATAGATGGGAAATATTTACAACCTTACTTGAAGTCTAATTTTTACAGAAATACAATGTGGTCAATAAAAAATTAGAATGGGCAGAGTCATGGGTGACATTCAATTAAGTTGTGGAAATTCCATTTGGTGTGTCATATGTGCTCAGCAGGAGAAGAAAAACTTACCAAAATCCTCTTTAGGCTTCTCACTAGTCAAATTGAGCAGCTAATTATGCAAAGCTTGCCCACTGGAGAATGATGGCAATGTAAAAATTAAGAGGAGTCTCAGACCATTAGACATTACCCAAGCCCTACACTAGTCTCATTTTACAGGTGAGTCAACTGAGGCCTAGAGAGGAGGCTCCGATTTCACACAGATGACAGGGTCAGGGCTTGGAAGAAGGCCTGTTGTACCATTACAGCTATGGGTTGGTTCTGGGCCTTGGGTCTATGCTCCAGGGAGGTACAGCTCTCCTAAGAGCTGGAGCTGGCTGGTTGGAGATTTCTCCTTGACTCATGATTATTAGTAGAGCTGCCTTACTCCTGCCTCCCTGCAGAGCAGCCCCTGGGAAATGGCAAATCGTCCATCCCACAGGCCTCACTTTGGGGAAGGCACCCATGCTGTTCCGGTGACAAGGCAGATGGAGTGACTCAGGAAGACAGGAGGGAGTGAGGGGGTGGGGACAGAGAAAAAGCCATACACTTTCCAGCTGGTATTGGAAGGAAGGAAGAAAGAAGGAAGAAATGAAGAGAGAGGGGAAGGAAAAAAAAGGAAAGGAGGGAGAGAGAGAAAGTGAAAGAAACACTAATTGAGCCTCATATTCATTCAATGAAACCCTTCATGAGCAAAACATCCTTTGGCAAAAGTAAGCTGGACCCAGGAGCAAAATACTAGATGTTAGGATGTCCCTAGCAGTGAGTAGGTAGCAGTGGTGGTAGAGGACAAAACAAGAGTACCTATTGGGGATGAAGCAGGGGAAAGGCCTGGTCCTTTAAGCAGAGGAAAGCCACAAGGCTGGAACTTTCACAGACTAGTCAGTCCTGTGGCTGTTGCCAGAACAATGCAGGGAGGTACTACATAGGCTACTTCCAATAGATGAGAATCATATGTGTCCCTGATACCCACTGAGTCCAAAGGCAAAACACCAACAAATCTATCTATCATTGCTAGAACTCATGTTGTCATGTTGTGAAAGACTTCCTAGTCACATTAATTACACTACCTGGAAACAAAGATTTTTTTCCATAGGGGATTTGGAAAGTTTTTACTTCAGACCCAAATACCACCCCCTGGCCTTCTTCATTGTGTAAGAAACTAAAAAAGATATATTTGGTTTAGAAAAAGCAATACAGATGGACTATAAGAGAGAGGATGTCCTAATTCATTAGGAATCATGAAATACAAATTACAGCAAAAAAATAAAATATAGTTTTCATCCATTAGTTTAGCAAACTTTAAAGATAAATAATATCCCATGCTGTCATACACACAAGAAAGAGGACACTTCTAACTGTTGGTGGCAGTGTAACTTTGGATAGCATTTTTCTAGAAGAAAATTATCTATCAAATTTTGACACAGTCATTCCACTTCTGAGAAAGATTCTTCAAGAATAATCACAATTGTACACAATTTTTTATGTGCATATGTAACATAACTCACTGGAATTTATCCATAATGGAAGACTGATTTAACATATGAAAATCAATGAATGTAATAGAACATATCAATATAAAAAACAATGATCATCTTCACAGAAGCAGTAAAAGCATTTGACAAAATCCAGCACCCTTTTACAATTAAAAAAAAATCCCTCAACAAACTAGCAGTGTTAGGGAATTTCCTCAACATGATAAAGGGTATCTATGAAAAATACACTGCTAATAACATATTCAGTAGTGAAAGTCTGAAAGCTTTAGTCTTTAATATCAGAAACAAGACAAGAACATTCTCACTACTTCTATTTAACATTGTGCTGGAGGTTCTAGGCAGACAGATGAAGGAAGAAAATGAAATGAAAGTTATCCAGATTGGAAGGAAAGAAGAAATGGTATCTGTTCACAGATGACATAATCTTATACAAAGTTGAAGAGAAATATAAAAAATCAATTGTATTTCTATACACTTGAAATGAAAAATTCAAATACAAAATTAAGAAAATAATTCTATTTATAATAGCTTCAAGAAGAATAAAATACTTTGGAAAAAATTAAACCAAGGAGGTATAGGACATTTACACTGAAGACTACAAAACATTGTCAAATAAAATTAAAGAAGATCTAAATAAATGGAAAGATATCCTGTGTTTATAGATTCAAAGACTGAAAAATTATCAAGATGACAATATTTCCCAAAGTGATCTGCAGACTGAACACAATAACTATCAAAATCTCAGCTGGCTTTTCCCCCCACAGAAATGGACAAGCTGGTCCTAAAATTCACATGGGCATGCAAGGGATCCAGAATAGCCAAAACAATTTTGAAAATGAAGAACAAAGCTGAGGACTCACACCTTCTGATTTTAAAAAGATACATTAATCAATTCAATTGAAGAAAGAATAATTTTTCAATCAATTATACTGAGGAAAAATGCATGTGTGCATGCAAAGGAGTTCATTTAGACCCTTGTCTCCTATCACATAAAGAAATTAACTCAAAATGGATCAAGGCCCCTAGTGTAAGAATTAGAACTGTAACACTCTTAGAAGAAAAATCAAAGTAAATCTTCATAACCTTTGAATAGGCAAGGGTTTCTTAGATGACATGAAAGATACAAATAACAAAATTTAAAAAAATAAATGAATTTGACTTCATCAGAATTTTTTAAATTTTTGTGTTTCAAGGGATTTTATCAAAGTTGGGGAAGTGCTTCAGAGAACACTGTTACCCAGGTATCTCAGCAGACTTCCCCCATCAGTTACTATTTGTGTGATCCTCTGGAGACCCTAAGACATTGTCACAATATGAGAACACAAAGATAGAAGTCATCTGGAAAAAACCAAATGGCCTCAGAGGTCCAGAAGGCAGCAGCTCTTTAATGTGGTCCCTATGCCCCAGAATCTGATTCCTAACTGCATCTCAGGCTCCATGTTTTCTACATTGTCAAACTGACCATTTCAAGCTGGCACTCATTCTTTAGATGAGTAATGGTGTGTTCTGGGCAATAGTCAAGCCCTGATTTTTTCTTGCTTTTAATATATTCACAGTTTTATAGAGTGAACAAAACTTCATTAGACATGTCTTATGTCAGGCACTATGCTAGGCCTGACAGATACTCTGTCTAGTGACACTTGAAAATATTTGTGTGTTTGAGTCTGTTTCCTGGCTTGAGACTTTATGGTCAACATAGCTGCTTGGAGCTTCCCAGCTCAGCTTCCAGTCTCATCCCTTGTTTACTAATTTTGTGAGTCTTCTCTCAGGGTTCTAGGAGGGCCCCAGTATGCACCTGTATATCACCTACAGGCATGAGTAACAACACATCCAAGAACAGCCAGTGTTCATATTTTTGTACAGTGATATATTAAGTGCCTTGGATGCATCATCTCATTTGATTCTCAAAGCAATCCTGTGTGGTACATATTGCTAATGTCCTCGTTATACAAATGAGGAAACAGGAGCATAGACATGGCAAGTAACTTTTCCCAGAGTCAGTAACTGACCAAGCCAAGACTCTAACTCAGATTAAACTAGGGAAGGCTTATGAGTAACTACAATTGCAGATATTGCTTTTTACCATATTCATAACACACTCAGGTCAGCCTGAATTATCAAAAAGAGATGAAAATATGCCCAATCCTTTTTAAGAAGATGAATTATTGTGATGCACTTTTTAGAAAGATTTCTACCCAAAGTGGATAAAAATATTTTAAGCACTTATGCTTAAAGGAGTAAGCATTAGTTATTGGAAAAATCCCCAACAATGCCAGACCCAGGAGGTATTTCTGTACCATCTAGTATTCTTAGAACTGCAGAGAAGCTCAGTCTACCTTCTGGCAGCTTCAGAGCACAGCAATCATTGGCAACTTCACCATGTTTTTATTTGAAAAATTAAAAAAGAAAATACCATGATCTGTTCCATAGTAGACATCATTCTATAAGGAATATCAAGTGGTGGTCTGAAGCCCATGTCTACCCCAAAAGCCACATGCATGCACATGTGTGACACACACACACACACACACACACACACACACACACAGCTCTCAAATTGGGCAATAGGGAAAACTGGAATAAGATATTCTGAGATAGGTGTTGCTTTACACTAGGGCTAGCTTTAGGGAAAATTGTGAAGCAAGCTAAGTATCTGGGGTGAAGTTCCTAGTACTGCTAATAAGAAGAATAACTACCACTTGCAAATGTTCCAAGAACTTGTTTGGGGGATTTATATGACTAAATTCATTGAGATTTCACATCAGTCCTATGACATAGGTGCCCCTATTATTTCCATTTCACAAGGGCATAGAGGCATATTTAAGTAATATGCCAGAGATCACAAATCCACTAGTGAAGAGAAATTAAGATTCTTTTTTCTATTTTTGGTGGTGCTGGGGATTGAACCTGGGAGGCCTTGTGAATGCTAAGCAGGCACTCTACCAACTGAGCTATATCCCCAGCCCCTGGAATTGAGATTTAAACCCAAGAAATCTAGCACCAGAGTCCAGGCTCAAACCTCTACTACTCTGGGCTGGGATTGTGGCTCAGCGGTAGAGTGCTTGCCTAGCATGCTTGGGGCCCTGGGTTCAATCCTCAGCACCACATAAAAATAAGTGAATGAGATAAAGGTATTGGGTCCAACTACAACTAAAAAAAAAAAAAAAAAAAAAAAAAACTGTCCACAGGTAACACTGCTAATGCTAATCTACTAATAAAGGAAACTTTTGTCCCGGCCCTGTGCTGAGGACATTACATAAATTATCTCATAGATCTTATGAGATTGGTGCTTTTAGCCCTAAATTGTTATTCAGTGTCTCATTTGATCCATTAAGGAAAAGTAACTATTATTATGTCCATTTTGCAGATAAAAACATCAAGGCACAGAAAAGTTAAGTATCTTGACACACAGGTGGAAGCATCACCTCCTTTTCAGTAACACCATTATAAAAGCTGTAAGGACCCATTAGTGATGCAACATACTTTAATATATAATTTATACCTCGAGTCCAGGCTCTCTCAACTTTTCAAGACCCCTGGTCTGAGGAGTTAATGGGAAAGAATGGCAATGGCCTTTCTTTGCTTCCCAACTCAAGGGAATTACAGTGACCCTCTTCAGCTATCAGTGGCCCACTTTTGGTTCCCCTTTATGGGGAAGAACACCCACAAAAGCTCTGTCACTGGAAGCCTATTTTAAGGGATTGGATGTGTGTTTAAAAGGCATAATTTAGGGCTGGAGATGTAGCCCAGTGGTAGAGCATTATCCCAGAGTGCTTGAGACCCTGGGTTCTATCCTTAGTGCTGAAAAATAATAATAATAATAAAAACAATAATAATAATAGGCACCACTGTTATTGGTAGTTGACAGAATTTATTTATTTATTTGTTTGTTTGTTTGTTTATTTATTTATATGTGGTACTGAGGATTAAACCCAGGGTGTTGCACGCACGAGGTGAGCGCAGTACCACTGAGTCACAACCCCAGCACCATCTTTTGAGTTTTGTTTGGAACTGGTTTATGGAAAAGACCAACACTAGCAATCTACCTCTGCGGGCCACTAATCTCAACTCTGGTTTCTATAACATACTACTCCTGTTTAAGTCAGTGGCCATTGGCAGTGAAAATCGATGAAGTACTCTTACTCACCAATTTTTATCAGCAGAGCAAAAATAGTGACAAGAAGGAAGATAAGCTGGGTAGGCTTACCTCCACTTGGAGGGCTGCACATCCTTTCAGGAAGCCATTGATGTTACTGATGCAGCTGGCTTCATTTTGGGGCTCCAGACAATACTAGAGAAATACAGTCAAATGTCACTTGGAGATTGTCATCCCATGCCCAGCAAACCATATTCATCATTCGCTGATAGCTAAATAAGGCAGAGGGTAATGCTGCTGCCAAACCAGGAAGAGAAATAACCACCAAAGGAAGTGATGCAAAAAATCTAAATGGTTGGTTTTTCTTTCAAATGTCACCAAGCCACTTCTACTTACGAGCGTTTTCTCATGCCTTCAACCTTCAGGTGGTGATAACAAATTTAGAGAGACCAAGACAGTATTTGTTTGAGTTCAGTTCTTGCTTTCAAGCAAGAAAGCAATACTTCTTACCTCCCCTCCCCATGACAAATTATTAAAAAATTATTTCCCTTGGCTGTTGTCTAATTTGATTATATTTCTCTGTTTTACTCCCATTTTATCACTGTGTCTCAGGTTTAAGAGATTATAAATTAAATCTACTTGCTCAATAAAAATACAAACTGGTTCAAGAAGACAAAAGAATGCTACTCAGTCATATTCCATGATGAGCTTAAGAAAATAATTGCAGGACTCTACCATTAAGCTTACTTAAAGGGCCTAACTTAGAAATTATCTATTGTCAATAACATGGGCTCCCAACATCAAAATATCTTGGGATTTTGGGCTGGGATTATGGCTCAGTGGCAGAGTGCTTGCCTTGCATGTATGAGGCACTGAGTTTGACCTTCAGCACCACATAAAAATAATTAAATAAAGGTATTGTGTCCATCTATAACTTAAATAATATTTTTAAAAATCTTGGGATTTTTTTAAGAGGGTAAGTTTAGTTTCACTTTGAACGCACATTGCATTCAAAATATATATTTGGTTTCTCTTGTTTTCACAAACCTTATGTGACATTTTAGACCACTTCTGCTTGCTAAATAGTCCCTTCTTCAATGGCAATTTTTTGAAAAGGAAATTTACATCAATTTTTAGGCAACCTGTCAGTAAATATCATCAAGACCTGCTATAAATCATACAATTATTCCAAAGACTCATATGCACCCCAAGTTTTAAACATGTCTGAGATACACAGGGAAGTGCAGTATGCATCTCCACGACACAGAAAATTTGTGATATGGGTGTTGCCCTGTCCCCTCTTGCCAGTGGTGTAACAGGTTATTATTCTGCGAAAAATTGGGGGCCAGTTACTGAAGGAATACACTTAGCTTCCTGACTATTTCAAACTACAAAAGCAGTACAAAGGAATGTCTAACTTTCAGAAACATATTCAAGTAGGAGATTCTCACAACCTGAGTAGTGGGAAATCTTGAGAGTTATATTATTACTGCTTTCTGATGGCAAGCAATCCCAAAGATACTTCAAAATTGACCTTACCTTTTCCACTGAGCCAGGCATAAGTCTGTTGATCAGTTTGCATAGCACTACCCCATTTTTCAGCGAGGACTTCAAGAACTCCTCCGGATCACAGATGGTCTTTTTCGGGGAATCTAAAACTCCCAAAGATATAAGCCATGTCACGATTCGCTCTTCTGGATTCATTACTGTGGATGGTACACTCTGAACAGTTCTCTGGGGCAGCTGCAAGGACTAAGCCACATCCGTGATTGCATCTGCTGTTGTCTTCCTTTTTCTGAGTTCTCTGCTGGTGCTTGCAGAGCAAAGGTTTAAAACAACTTTCCTTAGACAACAGTGGAACCCACACAAAAACGTGGGATCTGAAAACTACAGAGATCACACACAAAGATATGGAAACAGGAAAAAAAAAACCCAGATAAGAATCCTGGATAAACTGGTTTTCTTTTTCAAAATCTGAAAAGCAAATTCATTGGGATAAAAAAGGAAGAAGAAGCACACATGCATGCACTCTCTCTCTCTCTTTCTCTCTCTCTCTCTCACACACACACACACACACACACACAAAACCAACAGTGCAAGAAGCTATAAGGAAAGGAAGTGAGGAGGATGCTGGGAGGGAGGAAAGAAAAGGAAGCAAGTGCTGTGGAAAACAGAGGTGAGCCAGCACTTCAGGGACCTTGGAAATGAGACATTCATGGGCCAGTCAGGGAAAACACTATCAATAAATAGTGTAGCCTCAGTGAAAATCTGGCTTCTGTTAGGGAGAAGATGCCAACTGGCTCTTAGGGCAGACAGATCTAAGCCTGGTAGGGAGCTGTGCTGGCACAACAAAGCTCGGAAAAGTTAGGCAGGCTGAGAAAGTACCTCCAAAACATGACCGGATGTCCTTATACTATCTCAGAGAGATGCTGGGTGTCATGATCCTTCCTTGCAAAACGTTGCACAGTGACACTGTGCCAAGCAAATGAAGATTGTGCCTGCTGTCAGCCATCACTGTGTATAAGCAGAAGTTAGAAGAATGGCATTTTACTTTGCAGCCAAAAAGCTATGTTTAGGGAAATAGGCTAAGGATAACATCTGACATCCTGTTTACTTGCATTCTTGAGCAATTCTTTTTCTGGACCTGATTCCACTACACAATCCAGCTGCAGTACCCTTAGCAAAGGCTCAGACACAGTCACATAAGTGGGTAAAATACACTTAATAACAATGTATGAGAACAAAAGAGCACTCGTCCTCTGTCTATACTACAGGCTTGAAGGTTCATGTTTCCCCAACAAGAAACACTTTGCATTTAAAATACTGCTCTGAAAAAAAAGCGAGTCCATAATAAGAGAGCTCTATTATTTTCAACTATATTTTCAGAACCAGTTAAAATAGTCATATTATTGAGAAATTTAAGTAAAGCCAAGTTTAATAGGATAGCTCTACATTGGCAAATGTATGTCATTCACCAAAATCACTACCCCTGATGCCTGGGGGACATCTAGTCACAGTCCTTTCCTGCTAAGCTTCAGAATCCTTTTCAACACAGTTTCAGGCATCTACTATCAAATAATCAGCTCAGATAATCCTGATAAGCATTTTCAAAACTGCCCCTTCTTGCTCTGTCAGAACACTTATCACACTGTTATTATTTGTTGACCTGTCTCCTCTGCCACAATGTAAGCTTCCTAGAGTAACTCTTATCTCCTTATTTAACACTGTGCTCTCAGCAGAGTGCCTGGTATGCACCATAGATGTTCAGTAATGCTGAATGTGTGAATGAATGAACTCAGATGGTGTCCCAGGTATAGACAACACTTGATTATAACAAGGATTTTGTTTTGGAGGTTTTTTTTATTTTTATGTTTTGGTTTTCTGGTACTGGGGATTGAACTCAGGGGAACTTGACCACTTAGCCACACCCCCAGACCTATTTTGTATTTCATTTAGAGACAGGATCTCCTAAGTTGCTTAGTGCCTCCCTAAATTGCTGAGGCTGGCTTTGAGCTACAGATTCTCCTGTCTCAGCCTCCAGAACTGCTGATATTACAGGCGTGTGTCACTGCATCTGGTGTTTTTTTTTTTTTTTAATGACATAAGACAGTCTTACTAATTATTTTTGTGACTTTATTGAGATATAATTAATACATAATAAACTGCAATACTGAAGGCATACAAATTAATGAATTTTGACATATGCAACACTTTTGATATAATCACACACAAAATCTAGATAAACTTTCCATCACCCCCAAAAGTGTCCTTGTACTCTTTTAACACCTTCTTCTCTTCCTTCCTCTGACATCTCAGGCAACCAAACACCAATGTTTTCAGTCTCTTTAAATTAGTTGGTTAAAAAAAAGAGATTAGTTTGTATTTTTAATTATCTTATATAAATGGAAGTATACAGCACACTACTTCATTTCATGGGGTTTGTTTTTTAATAATATCATTTTTATTTATATATGACAGCAGAATGCATAACACTTCTTATTACATATATAGAGCACATTTTTTCATATCTCTGGTTGTATAGATAGTATATTCACACCGATTCCTGTCTTCATACCTGTAATTTGGATAGTAATGATCATCACATTCCACCATCATTAATTACCCATGCCTCCTCCCTTCCCCTCCAACCCCTCTCCCCTATCTACAGTTCATCTATTCTTCCAATGCTCCCGCTCCCTATCCCACTATGAATCAGCCTCCTTATATCAAACAAAACAATCAGCATTTGGTTTTGGGGGATTGGCTAAATTCACTTAGCATTATCTTCTCTAGCTCCATCAATTTACCTGCAAATGCCATGATTTTATTCTCTTTTATTGCTGAGTAATATTCCATTGTGTATATATGCCATACTTTTATTTATCCATTCATCTATTGAAGGGCATCTAGGTTGGTTCTACTTCATGGGGTTTCTTAATTCAACATCATCATTTAGAAATTCATACATGTTGTGTCTATCCATAGTCTATCCATATAATAGGGATTTGACCCCCATATGTTTTGGCTGATATACTTATAAGCAAAATAAATATAGTCAGATGTTTTATTGCCTTTGACCCATGGCCAAATCTATGTAATGGAAATAAAAACAGAATTCATTTGTTAAGAAATTAAATTCCCCAGTCTGACCTCTATAAACACTTTTATATGTCATTTGGACAATTTTCACAATTGCTCATCAAAATTTTACTCTACAGACAACAAAATTTGGCAGTATTATTAAGGTATCACTTTCATTTTCTAATGAAGAACAAAGCAAGAGTAACTTCAGGAACCTGGCCTAGTCCAAAATAGGCTTGAGTTTATTGAGGTCACCTGGATGAGAGTCTGCCTCATTTTGGATGCTGGCTATAGCAAATTAATATAAGGAATAAAGTAGAACCAGAAAAGCAAGGTCACCACCTCAAGACAAAAGAAACAGCTCTATTAACATAAAGATTGGAGTCACAGTTGGTATGGTATAATGTCAAAAAGCAGGGAATTTCAGGGAAGTGGCAAACATCTTGGTGAAATGACTAATCGTGGAACTTGAGCTGGCTTGCTAAAGCAACCGATGAACTAGGGGAATAAGGTTGGCAGGGGAACACTGGAGGTCACAGGAACACAAAGAGCAGACTTCATCCATGAGCATGAGTAAAAAGGGCAAAAGTCTAGGACCACACCCTCTGGGACACTGAACCTGCCTCTGGAGTACTTGTCCACCTCCCCTTCTCATTTTATGAGTTCTCCAGCTGAGCACATTTTTACCAATTTTCCAAAAGCACCTCTAGCGTTAACATCCCTACTCAAAACCCTCAAAGGCTCTCCATAGCCTAAAGCAGTGATTGACAAACAAGGAAGTTGAGAATAATCACCTCCTAAGAGTGATAAATGAGAAAGGAATGAGTAAGTGGAACTTGAACTAAAATAGGTTTTGATGTAAAATAAAAATATCTGCAGAAAATAAGGCAAGTGTGAAGGTTTGTTAAAACTGGATATTTGGTACACTGGGACCTGTTATACTTTTTTCCTTTACTTTTATCTACTTGTAATAGTCAAAATTGATGTACTTTTAAATTTCAAATCTAATGGCACACTTGTTAAAAAGAAGGTTTGGGGGCTCAATTCTCAAATATATTCTAACTCAGAAGATGTGCAATGGGGAAAGGAAAATGTATTATTAAGATCACACTTGATTCTGCAGTAGATAGACGAACGTCACAGTCACACTTGAAGAAATAAATTGATTTCTGACCTTCTAGTGTACTCCAGTTTCTGCCAACACCTAGTTCACTTCAACTCCACCAAAACAACAATCCAACACCATGTGCACTGTTATTTGACTGCTTCTTCCAGTAATTAATGTGTTAACTTTCAGTGTATCTTCATGCCTGTTCTGTGAAAATAGACCTGGAACTTTGAAATATATTTTGATTTGCCAGCTTGTATGGTTTAAAGTTTTACCAGTAATCAATGGTGCAGAGACATTGCAGTAAAGAGGGGTTTTACTTCCTGTTTCCTGTGTGCTCCCTCCACATACTCTTGCTGAGCTCCCAGCTTTCCTTTTGGTGCACCATTATGTCTACTCTGTGAAAATGGACCTGGAACTTTGAAACATTTTTACTTTGCCCACCTTCTGAAGCACTAGCTTCTCCAGGACACAATGTACCAAATGTACTGCTTCCCTTGGCACTGGCCTTGGGCAGTTCTGTAGCTAATTGTCTCTGTTAAGACACCTTCCTTGAGAACTAGTATCTTAGAGGAGCATATTTATGGCTAGTTCCAGAGGACAGATGTCCAACAAGTTCCACTGACTCAGCACCAAACAACTTCTCTAATATATGACCTAGATATCAGAGAGGAGGGTTATCATAGTTCTACGAGTATTGGCTATTACACGTTATTTGTCTTTGTGTGTGTGTGTGTGTGTGTGTGTGTGTGTGTGTGTGTGTGTGGTGCTGGGGATTGAACCCAGGGCCTTGTGAATACGAGGCAAGCACTCTACCAACTGAGCTCCATCCCCAGCCCCTACATGTTATTTTTATATTGTCTGTTATTCTATATTACATCTGCTATTCCTATATTCTTTTAGAGTTCCCTTTTTTCTTACTAGGCCAGTCCCTCAATGTTCCAATCCTGTTATACTTCTTTTTTTCTGTTGTTGTTGGTGGTGGTTATATTGGGGATTGAACCCAGGGGCACTCAACCACTGAGCCACATTGCCAGCCCTTTTTATTTTTTATCCTTAATTTTTTATGTTAAACTTTTTCTGTTCAAATTACTGTGGGGTTTCTCTATCCTGATGGAACCTAAATTAATATACCTTGTTATCTTCAAAGAACAATTCCACTTTAGCAAACCATGTGCAAGGTTTCACCTTGTACTTTGTCATCACACAAAATTTTCTGCCTCTTGAATCATGAATTCAAGCCTCATATTTACTAGACAACCTATATTTCCAACTTACTTGCTCAGTTACTCCTACCATCTTTCCATAACTTCAGATTTTCAAATCATTGTTTTCCAAAATGATGAGACAATGAATTCTTAGCTATCACACCAATGCCACCAACAACAAAAGAAAAAAAATTATATGAATTTACATTGTCACAAGCAAGGTATAATTTCCCATTGTACCATATCATAGCTAATACTTGGTATTTCAGACTTTCAAATTTTTGTTATATTGTAGATATAAAATTTCTATTTCTATTATTACTACAATATTAAGGTTGGGCATTTTAATATGTTTATTTGCCATATATATTTCTCTTCTGCAAAACACTTGCTCATTTCTATGCCCATTTTTTATTGAGTCATCTTTTTGTTACCAATTGCTAAATGTTATACATTATGGATTCTCAACTTATGTCAGATACATGTTTGCAAATATAGTCTTACTCTCTCATTTTTCATTCTATGGTGCATTTAAGGAACAGAAGTTCTTTATTTTAAAGAATAAGATGTTTTATCTCACTCTCATGCATAACACAGTCAGAGTTTGGTGGTCCAAGCCTAGCATGTGGCTTCATAGTTATCAGAGACCCAGAGTTCTACTCTCCCGAAACATTCCCACCTCAAAGTCAGAATGATAGTTATATGAACTTGACATTCTGTGGCTCCTTCAGGTAGGATTTTGACACTGCTGAGAGCCTCTTGGGAACCTCAGTGGGACCAGCAGCCACAAGAGGGGATGCAGCATTGCTGAAGGTGCCATCTTCCTGGGCTGGGCTCCAGTACAATCACCATCCTATAGAAATACAATAAGCAAGCACTGAAACTGCCACAAAGATGTCTGTTCTGAAAAAAAGTAAGATATGAAACTCTTTTATAATAAATTATTATACTCTGGTGGCTTTGAGTTCTTAATTGCTATGACCAAATTTGCAAATTGTCTATACTTTTGTGCTCAATATTTGATTTGTATAATCTACACAGAATGACTTTATGGTTTTTGTATTTCTTCTTACTGGAAAGTAAATACAATAGTAATTGAATTTATTTTTACTTAAGGAAGAGAGGGCTTTTGTTTGCTTTGTTATGTTTTCACAAAGGAGTATCATGGCCTTGCAGTGGCTCTGCTGAAACAGATTCCTCGTTTAGCTTCCATGACTCTCTACTGTTTTCCTCTTATCTCACTAGTTTCTGTTCATCTCTTTTGCTTGTTCCTCCTCCTTCTTCCAGATTGTTAAACATCGGAATGATCCAGGTCTCAGGCCTTGGGTATCTTCTCTTTTCTATCAATACTCACTCCCTGGGTGATTTCATCCAGTTTTGTGGCTGTAACTTGCCAACCCTGACATCTATTTTGAAGTCTAGACTCATATTTCAACTGCCTACTCACCATATTCACTTGAATGATCTAACCTCAAACTCAATGTGACTCAGCTTGAGTATGTGACCTCCCACCCCACCACACACACACACATCAAGCCTAAAGGAATTAAGAGGGAGGGAGTTGGATGGGTCATCTATATGAATACTGAAATCACCAAGCATAAAAATCTTCTAGTCATGCTTGACTCCTTTTCTTTCTCTTACACCTCACACCCAGGTAACCAATGGTCCTATCACCAATAAACAAGTCCAGGACCCATCCTTGTCTCATCCCTTCCACTGCTATCACCCTGGTCTAAGCCACTTTGCCTCTCACCTGGATCATTGCTAACAGCTCATCACTCTGAGGTTCACACTTCTATTCTTGCCCCTATACAGTCTATTTACTACACAGGAGCAGAATAATTCTTTTAAAACAAAAATGAGATCATCTCTTTCATCTGCTTCCACTACTCCAATGGCTTTCATCATATTTGGAATAAGACCCATAGGATTTATCCCAAACTATTAGGCTCTACACACCCTACCTACATTCAAACCTCACTTTCTACTACTTTTCTCCTTGCTTTGTCTGCTCCCCCCACCCCCTCCCCCGTCTCCTTGCACACCAAACACATTCCAATTTCAGGACTTTTGCCTTCATTTTCTCTCTGACAATAAAATATAATTTCTTCTAAAAAAATACTATTGAGTATCCTATCACTCTTTTAATATCCTTACCTCTCTTATTATCAAGTATTACTTAATATTACATCAGATATTTAATTGTGTATTTGTTAGTAGTTCCCACTATAAAGTAAGTTTTATGATGGCAAAGACTTTGTTTGGTTTATTGCTATAACCTCAGTGTCAAGAAAAATGTCTAGCACATAGAATGCATTCAATAAATGACTGTTAAGTTCATGAATAAAGTAGTCAAAATTTCCATGGGGCGGGGGGTGTTTTTCAGTGATACAGTGCCTTCCAAATATGTATAAGCCCTAAATTCCATCCCTTAAACTGCCACAAAAGAAGTACCATAGCCTTCTAAATGCTTATTTATTTATTTATTTATTTGTCTGTTTATTTATTTATTTTGAGTAGCTGAAATTACGGAAAATATGGGAGACAGTCTCTTTGTAAATCATATACTTCAGTAAGTAAGTATATACATATAGTAAGTATATATATATATATATATATATATATATATATATATATATATATAAGTAAGTATATATAGTAAACATATATTACTTTTGTAATCAGAACAAAACAATTTTAGATATATATATATATATATATATATATATTGACATGAAAAGGAGAAAAATGTTATCACATAGACTGATCTTATGTTTATAGTTGTGTCTGAGTATGTGTGGAAAACCTTCTGAAATTTATATTGGAATGTTAATAGTAATGAATTACTGATACAAATAACATGGATCAATCTTAAAAATATAATTTTGAACAAAAGAAGACATACATATAAAAGAGTAAAAATCATAATTTCATGTATATCAGTTTTAAAAATTGGTAAAATTAATCTACAGTGATGGAAATTAGAATAGCATTTGCCTCTTGTGGATGGTATAGACTGGAGGTACATGAGGTCACATATGGGTCAATGACAATATTCTATATTTTGATCTGGGTGATGACTGCACAGTGCATTCATATATAAAAATTTACTGAAATTTATTATATGCAAATTATTCTCTAATAAGAAATTTAAAAATACTATCAGTACTAATCTCTGGGTAGTAGTATTGTGGCTGATTTTTATTCTTTTTTTTTTAATTCTGCTGTCCTTCCTTTCCCCCCTTGATTTTTATTCTTTATGTCTTTCTGTGTTGTCTATATTGCGTATCATAAGAAAACATTACTTTTATAAACAGAGAAATGAATGCTATGGTGTTTGTAAAGAATGAAGTCCTCTGAGACTCATAAACACATAGCATTAATTCATACTCCCTAAAAAATAAGTAGAAGCCAGGCACTGTGACGCACACCTGTAATCTCAGCTGCTCAAGAAGCTGAGGCAGGAGGATCATAAGTTCAAAGCCAGCCTCAGGAACTTTGTGAGGTCCTAAGCAACTCAGCGAGACCCTGACTGTATTTACCTGATGGTTGAGGATGTTAAACATCTTTTCATGAGCTTTATTCACCATTTGGATATCCTCTTCAGTTAAATGTCTGTTCATATATTTTTCCATTTTTCAATGGATTATTTTCTTAATGTTGAATTTTTAGAGATTTTAATAAACTTTAGACACTAGTTCTGTGTCAGAAATGGAGTTTATAAATATTTTCTAACAATCTATACCTTGTCTTTTCATCCTCTTTACATAGACTTTTGCTGAGCAAAAGATTTAGTTCTGATATGGTCCAACTCATCCATTTTTCCTGTTATGTACAACACATAGATCTGGTGTCAAGTCTAACAGTATGTAAGCAAAACAAAAGTTGAATGAGCCTCTTTTTTGCAATTTTATTGTTAATAATATCTCACCTATTCCAAAAAGTAGGAATATCCTCTTCTTGTTTTTCTTGCTCTGAACATACAAAAAGGAGCATTTTTTGAGTCATCAGTGTTTCTGGAGTCTAAAGTTTATCTTGATGCTTAATCTTCCCAAAATTGTCCTTTTAAGTCTTCCTTATTAGATACTCTTCCTTCTATTGTCCTAAACTATCCTTAAAATATGAATTCACCAGAGTTCCCAGTATAATGACTTCAATTTGTATGACTATCTTTTCTCTTTACTCCCTCATTCATAGAAACACATTTGATTATGCAATGCATTATTCTAGACTAGCACTGTCCAATAGAAACAAAATTTGAGTCAAATATGTAATTTAAAATTTTCAAACAACAACATTCAAAGCAAGGGAAAGATAATTTTAATGATATATTGACCAAACAATCCAACATATTGTCATTGTACCAAGTCTTAGTCTGGTTTTGTTTGTTTGTGTGTTTGGTTGGTTGATTGGTTGTTTTTTGGGGGTTTTTTTCCTACTGTAGTAGAATCCTGGGTAAATTACAAAATAGAACTTTATTCTACTCATGGTTAGAGAGACAATGAAATTCAAGAGTATGTGTGCTAGTCAACTTTCCATCACTAACAAAGTATCTCAGATAATTAACTTATAAAGAGAAAAGATTTGTTTTAGCTCATGGTTTTGGAGATTCCAGTCCATGATCAATTGGCCCCACTACTTTTGGGCCTACGGTGAGGCAGTACAACATGACAAGAGCACATCAAGAAGAAAAAACACTAACCTTATGGCCAGGAAGCAAAAGAAAGAGAGAATAATGAGTCAGGGTCCCAGAATCCCCTTCAAGTACACTACCCCAATGTCCTAAGGAGGTCCTATCAGGTCTACCTCTTAAAAGTTCTACCACCTCCAAATACACCACCCTGCGGGTCCAAACTGTAGCATGATGGCACCAGCATCTGGCAAGGGCCTTTGTGCTGTTATAACAGGGCAAACAAGAAATTTGGGACACAGAGAAAAGGTATAGGGTAGAACTCATCCTTTGATCAGGAGCCCACTCCCCTGATAATTAACCATCTCCAACAACAATGGCATTAATCCATTCACAAAAACAGAGCCCTCATGACCTAATCACCTCTTAAAGGCCCTACCTCTCAATATCACTATATTGGATATAAAATCTCAACATGTGTTTTGAAGAGGATATTCAAACCATAGCAATATGTACTCAGTAGAAAAAAAACCTATTGAGATACTTTGCAAACTTTGTTTTCATAATAAGTCTTTTGAATTCAGTATGCATTTTATGTTTAGAGTACATCTCACTTCAAACTTCCACATTTTGCCGCAGTCTGGCTGGGCACAAAATCATGAACCACTCACAGCCTTGTAGATTCAAGCAGCAACTCTTTATTCTCGAACTGTCACCGGCACTCTACACGCATGTTCTGGGAAAATCCACACCTCCACTGGGCTCTGCATCCCAAATACTCTCTGAATCCCACCACCACCACCCCCCGCCCAGAGAACTCAACCGAAACTCAAGGAGTGGGCGCCTGAGGCAGCAGGATACGCCCTATTCCCAGCAGGATCCACCCTAAACCCGGATCACCCTAAACCCAGATCCACCCTAATCCCTGAGCAAGGTCACCTTTCATGCAATGTCACTGAAAATGACCTGGTTCAAAGGCAAGCCCATTTCCACAATGGAGAGTCCTCCCTCTAAGCAACATTGGGTAGGCTGACAAGGAAATTGCCATGCGTCATTCCTACTTGGCTATGGCTCTCAGCATCTCCCCCCTTATGATTAATTAAACAACAAGCAATGTGGCTTAGGGACCATGCCTGTTAGGTTGTCCAATTCAACATATGGTTCTTACCCGTCATCGGATGAACTGACCTCTAGGCGTCAGCCTCCTGTCTTAGGTTGATACTACTGCAATTGGATCATACCCATCACTGACTACAGGTCCAGCATGTAGCCATACTTGTGTATAGGCCTATGCACCAGTGGGGGAGTGAGGTTCTTTGCCTCACCTCTGTTGGCCCCCAAATTTGGCCTTGGTGCCAGTGGGGGGGTGAGGTTCTTTGCCTCACCTCTGTTGGCCCCCAAATTTTAGACCATCACTAGCAGAAGAGAGGAGGATACAGAAATGCCACGACACCAAGCCAATTGACGGCTCCTTTGGAAAAATTGCATCACTGGTGACACCATCATCAAAGATATGCCAGCACTACCACAATTTGCTGCACCAAACGATAGTTCACAATGTATACAAGTGATACATAGTCCAGGAAAGTTCTGCAAGCAGTTCAAAGCAGAGGAGTCTATCAATATATCCATTTCCTCCCAAAGTAAATCAACTCCTTGATTGAGCATTACTTGTTGAATTTATTATTCATTGATGCATCAGTTTATACAGTTTACTGTGATGGCTATCATAGAAGCTGTAGTTTGGTTTTATCTTTGTCTTTACCGGCACTGGGATGAAGATAGGAATTCTGGCAATGATGCTAAAGAGACATTATCCTGAACAGAATTATTAAATACAATGAAAAGGAAAGGTGAAAGTAAACAAACAGATCTGTTAACCTACTTTAAAAATAATCCTTAACAACTGTTTACCTAATTTAAATTAAATCATTTAAATCACATGAATAAAAAAAATTCGGATCCATTTTTTCATGAGCGCTCCTCATATATGAAATATGGACATACGCACATACAGACATACACACAAAACACAAGAGTGCACACAAACGTACAACACATAAGACAATAGTAAAGGCCTTGTAGCTTTACACAGGTGAAATTTCCATTGCAATGTTTAAAAACTCCAGTCAAAAAATAAAACTGATCAGAAAAACATTAGCCTAGGTCTGTATGAGCTCAAAAAATAAAACAGAACTTTATGATGTGGGAAAATGCAATAATAAAATAGATATTGAAAAAAGCATCCTGATTAATCACTGTTGCAGATGTAAGAATAGCCAAGCTGGAGCTCTGGATATCAGCTGTTATGGATTTGAGTCAAATCATCTTCTTTTTGGTCTGTAGAAATTGCTTTGGTTAGTCTCTCTGGAATCCAAATCGGCTGCTGTTCTCCCTGTGGAAACACACAAACAGAACTCCGACTGCAGACAATCACTGGGTCAGGACCTTTCCATTGTCCTGTTAGAATATCTTTCCAAAGTACTTTAGGCTTATGTACATTTTTTGGATACATATGTCTTTCCGCAGCACTAAGCCCTGATGAATCCAAATTTTAAAAGTTTAGAGTAAAGAGGGTTATTTTAAGTTTATCTTTGGGGGATATATACCCCTTTCCAATTCCCTCTTTTTGCTTTAATAAGTACATTTTAATAGTTTGATGAGCTCTTTCAACTATGCCTTGTCCCTGTGGATTGTATGGGATTCCTGTTATATGAGTAATGCCAAATGATGAGCAAAATTGTTTAAAAGAGGTAGAGGTGTAGCCAGGACCATTATCTGTTTTTAACTGTTTTGGAACGCACAAGTGGCAAAATTTTGTAAGCAATGAGCTATAACATCTTTAATTTTTTCTCTGGCATGAAGGGAGCCCATCAAAAATCCGGAAGAAGTATCAACTGTAACATGCAAATATTTTAATTTTCCAAATTCTGGCAAGTGTGTGACGTCCATCTGCCAAATATGGTTAGGTATCAGTCCTCTAGGATTGACTCCAAGATTAACTTGTGGTAAAAAGGTCACACAATTTTGACATTGTTTTATTATATGTCTGGCTTGTTCCTTGGTTATTTTAAAATGCTTTTGTAAAGTATTAGCATTAACATGGAACCTTTTATGAAAATTTGTAGCTTCTTCTAGTGTAGAGAAAATATGTATGTCATGTGTAGTTTTATCTGCTAAATCATTGCCCAAACTAAGGGCTCCAGGCAATCCTGTATGTGCCCTGATATGTCCTATAAAGAATGGATCTTTTCTGTCCCAGATTAGACTTTGTATAGTGGAAAACAAAGAGAAAACAGTAGAGGAAGGAGAAATCCTACCAGCATCTTCAAGGGATACTATAGCATTAACTATATACTGACTATCAGAAAATAAATTAAATACAGAATCTTTAAACATCACAAAAGCTTGTAATACTGCATTAAGCTCTACCTTTTGAGCTGATTGTTTGGGTACTAAAAAATGTAAAAGTTTGATCAGGGGTAACTACTGCTGCTATACCATTATTTGACCCATCAGTGAATATATTTGGAGCATTCATGATAGGGGTTTTTCTTGTCATTTTTGGAAAAACTACAGGATGCTTAGACCAAAAAGACAACAAAGGATTAGATGGTAAGTGATTATCAAATGAAACATTAGATTTACACATGATTATTGCCCAAGTATTTAACTCATTAGCTAACTCATCAATTTGATCCATAGTATATGGAGTAATAATTTTATTGGGAGAAATTCCAAACAATCCCTTCACTGATTTTATTCCTTTGAGTATTAATTGTCCTACAGCCTCAGGATACCTAGTAAGAATAGTGTTAGGAGAATAAGATAAATGTATCCACAATAATGGACCTTCTTGCCAAAATACTCCTGTAGGAATATTTTTTGTTGGTAGTACAATAAATAATAAAGGCAAACTTATATCAATTCTATCCAAATGCATATTTTCCAAATATGTTTCAATAATTTTTAATGCCTTTCTTGCCTTAGGAGTTAATATGCGGGGTGAATTTGGATCTGATGGACCTTTTAGAATATCAAATAAAGGTCCCAACTCTCCTGTTGATATGCCTAGATAAGGCCTTATCCAATTTATGTCTCCCAATAACTTTTGAAAGTTATTAAGTGACTTGAGTTGATCTACTCGTATTTGAATTTTTGGTGGACAGACCATGGTTGAGGATAATAGAACTCCTAAATAATTAATTGGAAAATTTAATTGTACTTTATCTATTGCTATCTCTAGATTATAATTTTTTAATAAGTTTGTAAGTGTGGCATAACATTCCAGCAATGTGTTTTTATCTTTATGTGCTAATAATACATCATCCATATAGTGAAATATTTGTAGTTCAGGATTTTGATTTCTAAGTGGCTGGATTGCTTTGTTAACATAAATTTGACACATAGTTGGACTGTTAGCCATCCCTTGAGGGAGTACTTTCCATTCATATCTCTGATCAGGACCTTCATGATTTAATGCAGGGATAGTAAATGCAAAATGTGGACTATCCTCGGGATGAATTGGAATTGAAAAAAAAACAATCTTTGATATTTGTAGCTAAAACATGCCAGGTTTTTGGCAAAGCAGAGAATTGAGGAATCCCTGATTGAGCAGGTCCCATAATAACCATCTCATTATTAATGGCTCTTAAATCTTGCAATATCTCCATTTACCCGATTTCTTTTTGATGACAAAAATGGGAGTATTATGGGGAGATACAGAAGGTTGTATATGTCCTTCCGCTAATTGTTGTTTGACCAGGTCATGGGCTACTTGTATCTTTTCTTTAGTCAGGGGCCACTGAGGAACCCATACTGGTCTTTCTGATTTCCAAGTAATTTTTATTGTCTCAGTGGACCCTTCTGAAAACCCAATCCATGTCTATTTATTCCTTGATCTATTTGAATTGGTGCTGCTATACCTTGTTCTTGTTCTCCTAATCTTTTTTCTTTCCTAAAACCTTGTCTAGCCCTAGTAGTGGACGCATTAGGATTGATGTTATTTGTTAATGTCAAACCTAATTGATCTAGGACATCTCGTCCCCATAAATTTATAGGAAGATGATCCAATACATATGGCTGTATAGTTCCTTCACATCCTTCAGGATCCTTCCAATCTAATACCATTGCACTTCTATGGGGATTAGTCGCCACTCCTAGTCCTCGAAGTGTTTGAGTGGCTTGTTATAATGGCCAATGTTTTGGCCATTCTTGACGAGATATGATGCTAAGGTCAGCATCTGTGTCCAGTAGCCCATTAAATTCATGTCCTTGAATATTTAGTTTTAGCATTATTCGAGAATCTAAATTTAAAGACAGCATAGCCCAATCTACACCTGTGGAGCCTAATCCCCTGGAACCTCTTTAAATACTATGACTAGAAAATTTATCATGTAGGCTGGGTATTATTAACAACTGTGCTATTCTATCTCCTGGTGAAATTACTGATATACCTCTTGGAGAACTAGCTATAATTTTTATTTCACCTACATAATCGGGATCAATTACCCCAGGACTTATCATAAGTCCTTTTAGTGTAGAAGAACTGCATCCCAATAATAAGCCTACTGTTCCTTGGGGAAGAGGTCCTTTTACTCCTGTGGGAATGATTTGAACTCCCATCTCTGGAGTTAGTACTGCTCTGGCAGAGGCGCAGATGTCCAACCCTGCACTCCCTCTGGTTTGTCTGATGAGGGATTTAATGGACAATGTATCCTGGGCACTACCCTGATGGTGTTGCTGGGTTCCTCCACTGCCCCGAATATTTGTGGTTGTGGGCCCCGGAGCATTGGGCCCCCCAGTCCATTTTTTGGCAATGGAGCCTGATGCCTTTCTCCACGATATCGTGGGTAAATACCTGGTCCTTGTCCATTTTTTGATAAGGGAGTACCCTCTATGGTGGTTTGAGAACGGCATTCATTAGCCCAATGTCTCCCTCTATGGCATCGTGGGCAAATACCCAGTATTCTATTCCTTTGATACCTAGTTTTGTTAAACCCTTTTCCTATGGAGCAATTCCTTTTAAAATGTCCTGTTTGTTCACAATTGTAGCATGTTTTTGGCCTGGCATCTAAAGCCTGTTGTACTGCAGCTGCCAAGACTTGCCCTTGTTCATTAATGTCTCTACATAATTTAATATATGTGTTTAAATCTTCATGTCTCCATGGTCTAATACCCTCTCTGCAGCAACGATTTGCTTGGTCATAAGCCAGTTGTTTTATTAATGGCATTGCTTGTTCTGTATCCCCAAAAATTCTGGCAGCTGTTTGAATAAGCCTATCTACAAATTCAGCGTAAGGTTCATTAGCTCTCTGTATTACCTTAGATAATTGGCCTTGTAAATCTCCATGTCCTTGTAAAGTCTTCCATGCCCTAACTGCGTCTGCAGCAATTTGTGCATATATAGCAGGATCATATTCAATTTGTTGCCGTTGAACCTCATAAGGTCCTTTTCCTAACAACATATCTAGATTTCTTTGAGGGTAACCGGCTGCTGCATTTCGCCTAGCTGTCTCCGTGCAAAATTCCTCATTGGCAACCTTCCATAACAAATATTGTCCTCCCTTTAGCACAGATTTACACATGCTAGCCCAATCTGCTGGCGTCATGTCCAAGTTGGTAATGGATTCGACTATGCTTACCGTGAAGGGTGCTTGGGGACCATAGGTTGTTACAGCCTCCTTTAACTGCTTCACTGTTTTGAAATCTAAAGCACGGTGAATTCACTGCCCTCCTGTCTGCTTAAGTACAGGGCATGCTAATCTTTGAGGTCCTGTCTCCGGATCCCATTTATCAACTACGGGGGTTGAGGGCCACTCAGCTGTCTCCATAGGTGGAGCTGTTGGTTGAATTACGCCCTCTGGTGATAGAACGGAGTTAGTAGCAGCCTCCTGTTGTAGCCTTTTTCCTAATAGCCCCTTTTCCTTTAAATTTTCTTCCTCTGTCTGACTAGCTCGAGAGACCTTCTCTTTTGCTTGATCTAAAATGTCTTTCTCCATGGTCAGAACCTCTAACAATTTACTTAACACTCATTCGGTTTGTTTTTTTACTAATTTCTAATCTACTATAAAGATAACGCAACCCAATAAGATAACACAAAGCAAAACCGAAACTGAATGAAACAAAAACGGAATAAAAAATCGTTGTATCAATTTTCTCTTCCTCAGGGCCGACAAACTTCAAACCTTGAGCCAACCATTTTTCCCACTTTGCCTGAGAAATTTCTAGGGATAGGCAGTTTGAAACAAAAACAAAATAAATCAAAACAAGAACACATTGTTTTTTGAAATGGTCACCCATTCTCTCGCCTTTCCTCAGGGGCGAGCAATTTCACTTACCTCTAAGCTTCAGGCGTCCCCCGCACGGGCCACCAACTGCCGCAGTCTGGCTGGGCACAAAATCACAAGCCACTCACAGCCTTGTAGATTCAAGCAGCAACTCTTTATTCTCGAACTGTCACCGGCACTCTATACGCATGTTCTGGGAAAATCCACACCTCCACTGGGCTCTGCATCCCAAATACTCTCTGAATCCCCCCGAGAACTCAACCAGAACTCAAGGAGCGGGCGCCTGAGGCAGCAGGATACGCCTTATTCCCAGCACGATCCACCTTAAACCCGGATCCAACCTAAACCCGGATTGCCCTAAACCTGGATTGCCCTAAACCTGGATCCGCCCTAATCCCTGAGCAAGGTCACCTTTCATGCAATGTCACTGTAAATGACCTGGGTCCAAGGCAAGCCCATTTCCACAATGGAGAGTCCTCCCTCTAGCAACATTGGGTAGGCTGACAAGGAAATTGCCATGCGTCATTCCTACTTGGCTATGGCTCTCAGCAACATTTCAAATGCTCAGTAATCACATGTGGCTATCATATCGAACACTGCAGTTCTAGGCATTGGCGATCAGATATGTTTCCAAACCTCATAGAATTTATAATGTAAAAAGAGAGGTGAAATCTGGGCATAGTGGCACATGCCTGTAATCCCAATGGCTCTGGAGACTTGAGAATTACAATTTCAAAGCCAGCCTTAGCAACTGAGCAAGGCTCTAAGCAACTCAGCAATACACGTTCTCTAAATAAATTAAAAAGAGCTGTGGATGTGGATCAGTGGTTAAGCATCCCTGGGTTCAATCCCTGGCACCAAAAAAAAATAAAAATAAAAAGTAAAATAAAATAAAAAGAGAGGTAAACTTCAATGGGAATCAACTATGTTTTCAATATTTTTTTTTTCAGTAACACTAGGTGCTAATTGCTTAGTATACAAAAATATGGTCCATATAAAAGATCAAATAAAGAATCGTATCTTACATGGTCACACTTATCCCTACAGTAGGTAATTGATAAATATTTATTCAACAAATAGTAGTTTTCAAGAGCCTACCCTCAAACCATTTTCCCTTTCAGAATACAAGGTTAAGACCTAACAATATATTTGCATATTCTTTCAGCTTCTTAACTTTTTTCCTTGAAATTGAGGCAGACCACTTTACCCAGTGTTTCTTCCTTGACTGGCATGAACTCTTAGACATGGTGACTTTCCCCAAGGTTCCTGCCACTTCAGAGTTCCACCATATTTGTCAGTATTGAGACTAAAGTAATACTTCCTCCTGTTACTTCCTCTGTCTGTTCAGAGAAATAACTGCCAGTAAGGCAAGGTGTGAAATCATCAGAAATCTTGCTTTTAAATGAATGAGAATTTAAGCAAAACAGTGCATTGAAATCACTAATTTTTTAAAATATTTTTTAGTTGTAGATGGACACAATGTCTTTATTTTATTTATTTATTTATTTTTTAATTTTTATTTTTTAGTTGTTGATAAACCTTTACTTTTTTATGTGATGCTGAGAATTGAACCCAGTGCCTCACACATGCTAAGCAAGTGCTCTAACACTGAGCCACAACCTCAACCTGAAGTCACTAAAACCTCTTTGTCCAAGTCATTTCATCTACTAGATGGGTATAACTGAACGAAATCACTAGCTGTTCCTCAAAAAATTAAATATTGAATTACCATTTGACCCAGCAATTCTACTCCTGGAAATACCCAAGAGAAATGAAAATATATGTATGCACATAAACCTATAATGAATGCTCATAGTAATATTAATAATAGCCAAAAAGTAGAAACAACCCAAATGTCCATGTTACAATGGAATATTAGTTAGTTACATTTAGTCATAATGATTATGGACTACTGATACATACTACATCATAGTTATACCTTGAAAACATTATGTTAAGCTAAAGAAGGCAGATATAAAAAATCACATGCTATATAACTTCATTTTTTAATATCCAGAACAGGCAAATCCATAGAGGCAGGATATAGATTCCTCTGCCATAGTCAATATGCTCTGGTATCCTAAAGGTGGGAATTGTGTGTAGTGAGAGAGCCCTTATCAATGCCTGAACACTGCCTTTTTATTATTTTTAAGATAGTAAGATCACTCAGCAAGATATCTACTCTTTTAAATTATTAAATGTACAATACAGTATTATTGGCTATAGGTACAACATTATATAGCAGATCTCTAGAGCTTAATCTTGCTTAACTGAACATCAGATTTTGCAGAGGGAAATATTTCAGGCCATCAAGATGACATAAATGGCCAAATGTTTTCTCTGATATAAGAAGGCTGACTCATAGTGGGGTAGGGACGGGGAGCATGGGAGGAATAGATGAATTCTAGATAGAAAAGAGGGGAGGGAGGGAATGGGAGGAGGCAGGGGATTAGCAAGGATGGTGGAATGTGATGGACATCGTTATCCAAAGTGCATGTGTGAAGACACAAATTGGTTGTCAACCTACTTTATATACAAATAGACATGAAAATTTATGGTATATATGTATAATAAGAATTATAATGCAAAAAAAACAAGTACATGTATAAAGACATGAATTGGCGTGAATATACTTTATACAAACATATGAAAAATTGTGCTTTATATGTGTAATAAGAATTGTAATACATTCTGTTGTCATGTATTTTAAAAATGACATAAATGACATGACCAGAAAGAATCTCTTACCATTTACAAGCAATATTTCTGTGAAATTCAGCTACCACCATATTCCTGGTAAAGCTGGTTAGGGAGACCTCCCTATGCTTAATTTGGAGGTGACCTATAAAGAATTCTGCTGCAGGACTGGGACTGTAACTCAGTTGTATAGAGCTTTCCTAGCATGCACAAAGTTCTGGTTTTGATTAACAGCACCCCCCCCCAAAAAAAAGAAGTCAGGTATGGTGGTGCACACCTTAATTCTAGCTACTTAGGAGACAGAAACAAAAGGATTCCAAGTTCAAGGCTAGACTGGGCAACTTACTGACACCTTGTTTCAAAATAAAATAATAAGGGCTAGGGACACAGCTTACTGGTAGAGCACTTGTCTAGCATGCAGAAGACCCTCGTTTCAATTCCCAGTACCACCTCCACCCCCTCCACATACACACACAAAGAATTCTATAGGCAGATAACATATCTCTTAAAATGTTTTTAACAATTTCATATTTTTGGTAGGCCTAGTAAGGGTCTAGTGCCATCAGAATTCCTCTTTTTTTAGGCAATTTTGTTGATAACACTAACCAAGCAACTTTGGATGAAGGTATAGGAATTATCGTTAGGTGATTTCCATAGTCCAGTACAATTTCTTTTACTCCATGTGTCAGACAGCTTTTTGTCAGTGTGACAAAATGCATGAGAAAAACAACTCAAAAGAAGAAAGATTCATTTTGGCTCACAGTTTCAGAAGTTTCAGTCCAAAATCAGATGAATCCACTATTTTGGGCCTGAGGTGAGGCAGAACATCATGACAGAAAAGTGTGGCTGAGGAAGCTGCTCAGCTCATGAGTTCTGGAAAGCAGAAAGAGAAGTGACCTAGGACATGATATAGTCCCTAAAAGCATGACCCCAAGGACCCACCCCCTTCAACTAGGTCCCACCTTCTATACTTGCTACTACTTCCCAATAATCCATTCAAATTATGAATCTATCAATGGGTTAATCAAATAATGTAGTCAGAGTGCACTTGATCCAATCATTTCCTGAAAGCCCCACCTCAGAACATTGCTTCACTGTGGACCAAGCCTTCAACACATGAGACTTTGGGGGACATTCCAGATCCAAAACAACACTTGCTTCTTCAATCAATTTGCCCATTTCCTTTTGTGAAGTGCATTTTTAATAATGACCAATGATTTCTCATTGTATTAAGAATGGAGTTTCGGGGCTGGGATTGTGGCTCAGTGGTAGAGTGCTCACTAGCACGGTGCCCGGGTTTGATCCTCAGCACCACATAAAAATAAAGACATTGTGTTGTATCCATCTACACACACACACAAAAAAAAAATGGAGTTTCGCAGCTCTTTCAGCAAAATGACCTTCTGGTGTCTGAGTAGGCAGTTGTAAAGTTTAACAAATTATCTATGACTTTTTTAGCTGTTACTGAAGTTAAAAATCTGTATTTTTAAAAAAAATTGTTACATGACAGATACTAAACATATATTTTTATTTGTGTGTGCATGTGTGTGTGTGTTCTGGATTTAAAACATTATATACATACATATCATTTTATATATATATATATATATATCCAAAATCAAGAACCATAGCTCTAGTAACTGATATTAATACATCTGCTTATGCAGGTTTAATTCCAGATGAAAAGAAGCTTCCACAGCTGTCTGATAAATTACTACAGCTAGGGAACCTTACATGAGGCTCTTTTAGCCATGATATATTACAAATTGATAAATATTATTAAATCTTCATTTTGAACAGGAACATCATATAAATTAAGTCTTTTTTTTTTTCAATTTTGGATTCCTCAAAGCTGGACAAGAGGCTCTACCAATTTTAGTATTCAAAAGACTATCCAGATTATACAGACCCAACTAGATTTGTAGGATTGTCATAAGCTGAGTGGCTAACAAACAAAAAAATACTTACTGCTCATAGTTCTGGATGCTGGGAAGTCCCAGATCAAGGCACCAGTAAACTTAGTGTCTGGTGAGAACTGGCTTTCTTGTAGACAGCTAGTTCTCATTAGGTCCTTATATGGTGGAAGGGTCAGCAACTTTCTAGAAGCTCTTTTATAATGGCTCTACCATCATGACCTAACCACATCCCCACCTTCTAATATACTCACATTGAAGATTAGGATTCAACATATATAAATTGCGGGTGGAACACAAATTGCAGATCCTAGCACTTGTTATGGTTTAGATGTGAGGTGTCCCCCAAAAGCTCATATGTGAGACAGTGTGAGAGGGCTCAGAGTGGAAATGATCGGGGTGTGAGATCCTTAACCCAATCAGTGAATTAATCACCTGATGGGATTAATTCAGTGGTAACTGAAAGCATTTGGGGTGTGGCTAGAGGAATCAGGGCTTTAGGGGCATAGCTTTGAGGTACATATTTGTATTAAGCAAATGGAGATCTCTCTCTCTCTCTCTCTCTCTCTCTCTCTCTCTCTCTCTCTCTCTCTGCTTCCTGATCACCATGTGAGCTGCTTCCCTCTGCCCCCAGTCTACCACCATGATGTTTGGCCTCATCTGGAGCCCTCGAGAATGTAGCTGGCTATATAGGGACTAAAAACTCCGAAACTTTTCCTCCCCTAAAATTGTTCTGGTCAGATCCTTTAGTCACAGCAGTGAAAAAGCTGACTAAAACAGCACTACATTTTTTTAAAATCAAATGGGGTATAATTTCTCATTTTTCCAAGTGTACAGGTTGCAGAATCACATTGGTTATACAGACACGAATATACATACAGCAATACTAGTGTCTATTTTATTCTGTTGCCCTTCCTATCCCCCCTTCCCCTCCCCTCCCCTCCCATCACTTCTCTCTACCCAATTTAATGTGACACATTTCTTTCTCCCCCCCTCACATCATCCTACATGTATTTTGCATAATGAAGGTGGTCTCCTTCCATCTTCCATGCAATTCCCCTTCTCCCTCCCTTTCCTTCCTACCTCTCTTCCCTATTTAGTGGTAGTCTTCTTCTCATGCTCCCTACCCCATTTTGAGTCACCCCACTTATATCAAAGAAGACATTTGGCATTTGTTTTTTAGGGATTGGCTAGCTTCACTTAGCATAATCTGCTCTAATGCCATCCATTTCCATGCAAATGCCATGATCTTGTTATTTTTTAGCAGCACTACATTTCTTTTTGAGAGAGAGAGAGAGAGAGAGAGAGAGAGAGAGAGAGAGAGAGAATTTTTTAATATTTATTTTTTAGTTCTTGGCGGACACAACATCTTTGTTTGTATGTGGTGCTGAGGATCTAACCCGGGCCGCACGCATGCCAGGTGAGCGCACTACCGCTTGAGCCAAATCTCCAGCCCCTACTACATTTTTTTCATTGGCCATTTGATCTACAAAACAGAATGGCTCTTCGACTGTAACATTCTGTAGCCTACAGCTAATAACAGATGCTCTAAATATTTTACCTTAGAAAAGCAATACTGCAATTTGTTTAGTGAGGCCTTAGGTTCTCACAAAGCAAATAATTGTAAAAAAAAAAGTCAATTTTCATTGGTCTTCATTGGAGGCTACCAGCAAATCATCTACAGTTTGAAAAACTAGAGAAGCTGCTGGTGGAGCAAATTTTTCTTAGTTTTCCTATAAAGAGGAATCTCAAAACTTTTGAGAAACTCTTTGCCTTAGATAGTGGACTCCTTCATAAGCAAAAGGAAACATGAGTTAGATTTGTCCACTAAAAACAAAAACAATGAAGGAAGGGGAGGGAGAGAGTAGGAAGGAAGGGACAAGAGAGAAGTCGGTGAGGGATAAGGACATTGAGGAGAAACAAAGGTTTCTCCCTCTTGCTGTGGTTTTGATATGAAGTGTCCCCTACAACTCCTGTTAATGAAGGAATATTCAGGAGTGAAATAATTAGATTATGAGAGCTATGGTCTATCAGTCTATCCTAGTTTGAATAGACTGACTGGGTGGTTACCATAGGCAGGGGGGCTGCGTCTGAAACAGGTGGGTCACTGGGAGTGTGCCCTGGAAGGGTGCATCTTCCCTGAGACCTGTTCCTCATTCTCTCTGCTTCCTGGCTGCCATGAGGTGAGCAGGATTCCATCACCATGCCCTTTCCCCATGATGTTCTGCTTTACCTTGGGCCCAGAACTATGGCATTAGCATCAGTAAACTGAGAACACTGAAATCATGAGCCCTCAAATAAGCTTCTCCTCCTCTAAGTTGTTCTTGTCGAGTGTTCTGGCCATAGGGACAAATATAAATATATAAATAAATAAACAGACTAAAACACCTCACCTCTGGCTATTTATTTTTATTTTTTTTTTATTTTTATGAACTTTAGGCGGGGCTAGTTAGGTCACTAGCTACATTGAAATCATATGAAACTTTAGTTTTTTCAGTGTTGAGAATCCAAACCAAGGCTTTGCACATGCTAGGCAAGTGCTCCACTACTGAACTGTAACCCCAATCCCTCTAAATCATTCCTTTTTTTTTTCTTTTTCTTTTTGTACTGGGAATCAAACCAGAGGTGCTTTCCAACTGAGCTAAGCCCCTAGCCCTTTTTATTTTTTTAATTTTGAGACATAGTCATGCTAAATTGCTTAGAAATTCACAAATTGCATGCTGAGGCTGGCCTCAAACTTGCAGTCCTCCTGCCTCAGCCTCCCGAGTCACTGGGATTACAGGTCTGTGCTGCTATGCCTGACTCCCTCTAAATCATTCTTAACTTTACTCTTAAAATAATATTCATCCCATTAATACCAGAAATTCATTCACTAGGATTAGAGACATACAAGAAACTCCACTGATGTCTTCATTTATCCAAAACAAAATAACTGTCCTAGAGCTGGGGATATAGTTTAGTTGGTAGAGTGCTTGCCTCACATGCGTAAGGCCCTGCCTCCATTCCTCAGCACCAAAAAAACAAAAACAAAAACAAAAAAAAAACAAAAACAAAAAACCTCTCCTTTGGCCAATATAGGACTGTATTATCATGCAGTAGAGAGAGAATAACCATTTATATGAAAGACCTGTAGAAAACACTCCTGCTTCCCATATTATCTAACCATACATTGATGCTGAAGGAATTTTAGAGTCCATATTACCCATGCTTATTTAATAATATAATAATTTAATTTTGAGTGGGTGGATTTTTCTAGCTACTATTCCAAAAAAGGGAGAACTGGAAGGGAGATTTTATAACTCAGGGTCTCTTTACCTCATTGTTCTGTGGCCATATACCTTAAGTTGTCGGTTCAAATTGGGAACTACCAGATTCTTCCTTGTCCTTATCACACAATTGTGGCAGAGATATGAAAACAAAAGATATGAAAACAAAAAATATTTTTAACCCCCAAATTCTCTTCACAATGGTAGTAAAGCAAGAAAATAGTTTTATTATTGAATAAGCATTAAGCCAGAAGGTAATGCATATTGCAGGCAATCAGCTAAGAGATTTCAAAGACAGAAAGGAACATCACCTCTAATTCACAATAGCTAAACTGTGGAGCCAACATAGATGTCCTTCAGTGGATGAATGGATAAAAAAAATGTGGCATTTATACACAATGGAATATTACTCAGCAATAAAAAATAATAAGATCATGGCATTTGCAGGGAAATGGATGGCATTAGAGAAGATTATGCTAAGTGAAGTTAGCCAATCCCCCCCCCAAAAAAAACAAATGCCAAATGTCTTCTCTGATATAAGGGAGGTGACTCAAAATGGGGTTGGGAGGGAGAGCAAGAAACAAAGATTACCTCTAGATAGGGAATAGGGGTGGGATGGAAAGTGCCAATGAATCCAGCCAAAGCTAGACTTTACCATGTATCATGGTATTTAGCTAATTTAGCTAATTCACTTTATCCAGAGGAAAAAAATAAACTTCTCATATCTTTATGCAAGTGGTATTTTTACAACTTGGAGCAAGTTTTCCACCAAAGTTGTTCTCCTACCCTCCCATATGTACTTTTCAAAAGGATTTATATACATTTGACAGAGGAGAAAGTACTTAAAAGTTTAAGAGAGACTCTCATCATTATCCAAAATACATGTATGAAGATGTGAAAAAAAAGACCTCAGGGGGGAAAAATTGCTAGATTGTACACTCAGAGTATGGTCTTTCTCTTTTTCACTGTTACATTATTGTACTCTTGAATGAATAAATAACTTATAAACATGAAAAAAAGAAAGAAACATCACCTCCTACTATAATCAAGCAGATACAACCCATTACATGCATGTTCTCAGGATGATCAATAACTAGTACTCAAGTAACAGGATTTGACAGCACCATTTGTTGCACATAGTTCAATGCTAACTTGACCTGATAATTTGGGTGACCATCTGATGTGTTAGCTAATTGACTTTATCCAGAGGGAAAAAAATAAACTTCTCATATCTTTATAACAAGAGGTATTTTTACAACTTAGAACAAGGTTTCCACCAAAGTTGTTCTCCTACCCTCCCATATGTACTTTTCAAAAGGATTTATATACATTTGACAGAGAAGAAAGTACTTAAAAGTTTTCTAAAGTCCACTAAAAAGGGGGAGATGGAAAGAATTAAGTCTCTTATTCTTAATTTGTATTAGTCCTTATACTACCACTGTACATGCCCAGAGATGTTTGGGAAGTTACATACACCTCCTCACTGGGGCCACCAGTGTCTAATATGGGGATATAAAAGTCCTTCTTTGCTCTAAGGTGGGACAAACTGCAATGCAATGTAATTCTAGATGCCTCCTTCCAGTGCCAATGAATCCAGCCAAAGGTAGACTTTACCATGGATCATATTATTACTTAGCATCTTGCCCTATTCTACTTCCATTAAAATTTTACAGATTTTTCATAAAAAGCACTCTGTCCATAAATTGCAAGCACCCAAATCCCTGTCCTAAGGATTTCTAAAAACCAAATCAAAGACACTTGGAATTGGGAGGAAGTGAAAGTCAAAGGATGGGATTCTAGAATTGAGTTTCCTGACAATCAATTGGCATTGATAACTCTGTTACTAGAAGTAGTTGGAGGACAGGTGTGGTGGCATACACCTATGATCCCCACAACTTGGGAGATTGATGCAGGAGGATTGCAAGTTCCAGACCACACTCAGCAATTAGCAAGACCTTCTCTCAAAATTACAAAAAAATAAAAATAAAAGGGTCTGGGGATGTAACTTACTGGTAGAGTTCCCCTGACTTCAATCCCCAGTACAAAAACAATAATAATTATTATTATTATTACATTATTAATAAAACTAGTGGTAGTTGGTGTACTGGTAATCACTGACCTTCCTTAGCAATTAATTATTAAGGCTTTCATCTGTGGTAAAGTGGGATAGAATACAGGTAAATGGAGGTGAAATGGCATATAATGTAACTCTGGAAATTAAAAGGTATGGGGAAGGGACTGGGGTTATAGCTCAGTGGTGGAGCGCTTGCCTAGTACATGTGAGGCATTGGGTTCAATGTTCAGCACTACATAAAAAAATAGATAAATAAAATAAAGGTATCATGTTCATCTATAACTAAAAAAAAGATATGGGGAAGTAGTAATCACAAGTACTGTAGTATTTGTTGGGTGGCTGTTGCTGAGTACAACTGATGGTTTTGAAGACACCAAAGAAAGAAAGAAATTGTGAGTTAATCATTTACCAATGCAAAGCAAAATGTGGAGCTGTAAACTCTTCTTGACAGACTTTAAACATCCCCTTATCTTCTATGGACAGAGAACTGACTGTTCTCTGGCACAACATCAAATCATAAGAGAAGCATAAATTAGAAAAAGTTGAATTCTTAGTTTCAGTGACCCTCCTCCATCAAAATCATGGACCTAGTAAAGAAAAAACATGGAACCTTGATAACTGTGATAGGGATTGCTGGGTATATGCATTTGGGATCCTTGAACCACATGATCCTCCAGAAACTTCTAGGCCTGTAGAATTGCTTTAATTCCCCCTTTAGAGAACAGCAATCCTTCCTTGATTGAAGATCACAAAAAGAAGAATATTCGAGTCCAAGACACTGCCTGCTCTTTTAATGTTCTGTCCCTCTCCTTTCCGGGCAACTAGAACAATAACTACAGTCAAATTTTAACAAGGGAGGACAGAAGTATTTTGACATACTGACGAAGAAGAACAATTATACATTTTAAAAGCTGCAGAACATGGCTGACATTCATTAGCAAGAACAGGAAGATTATATCTGAGGGTGCTAGATCTATAAAAGTGGATAAGGAAAAGCATGTTAATATGGAGATACTCTTTAGTGATGCTGGGTTCCATACACTGGCAAGGGCCTCAAAGGCCCTTGAGATGATTACTGTGTGTATATTTGTTTGTTTTTAGAAGGGAGGAAAAATTAATGGCTCCCATTAAATGAAGTCATAACACTAGAACTCAATGGTAGACTGTGAAGGAATAAATCAAAATCCATTAAAACAGATTAATCATGAAACGAGACCTACCAGCTAACCAAAACTAAGTTCTTTGGTGGAGCCCACAAAATACTTCACCTATCAAAGCGATAAATAATGTGACAGAGGGCTGGGGATGTGGCTCAAGCGGTAGCACGCTCGCCTGGCATGCGTGCGGCCTGGGTTCGATCCTCAGCACCACATACAAACAAAGATGTTGTGTCTGCCGAAAACAAAAAAATAAATATTAAAATTCTCTCTCTCTCTCTCACTCTCTCTCTCAAAAAAAAAAAAAGAAAAGAAAAAAAATTAATGTGATGGAGAAGGAGCACCAGCATAGTAGCTGTCCTCTATGAGCCAAAGTTGATGATAGAAGATACTATTACAAAACTGAGCTTCCTAGTAGCATAGGGTTGTTAAAATTCTGGAATAGGGGATGCCATGAAGCAGCACTTAACCATCAGAAGCAAGATGAGTATAAGGGCAACAATGCTGGAATGTATGGTAGTTATCTTTTCATTGCTGTGACCAAAATACTTGATAAGAAAAATTCAGGGGAGGAAAAGTTTCTTTTGGGTTATCAGTTTCAGTTTCAGTCCATGGTCTACTGAATCCATTGCTCTGGTCCTGAGTGCAGAACATCATGGTGGAAGAGTGTGATGGAGGAAAGCTTCTTAGCTCACAGCAGCCAGAAAGCAGAGGGGAGGGGAAAAGGCCAGAGACAAGATATATAATCCCCAAGGCACATTCCCAGTGACTATTATTCAGCCACACCCAACCTGCTAACAGTTACTACTCAGTAATCCATTTCAATTATTGATCCATGAAATGGATTAATTCACTGATGAGGTTATAGCTCTTCTAATCTAATATTTCACCTCTGAACATTACTACATTGCCTAACATTAGCTTTGTGGGGAGGCACCTCATATCCAAACCATAAAATTCTGCCACTAGCCCCCCAAATCTCATGTCCATATCACATGCAAAATGTATTCAGTCAATCCTCAAAAGTCCCCATAGTCTTAACATACCCAGCATTACACAAAAGTCCAAATCTAAAGTCTCCTTTGAGACTGAAGGCAAACTGTTGGCTAGAGCCCCTGTAAAGATAAAGCAAGTTACATATATTCAATATATATAATGGAACAGAGTAAACATTCCCATTCCAAAAGGGAGGAATAGGGACATAGAAAAAAAGAGATGGAACCAAAACAGAACAAACCCCAACTGGGCAAACATTAGGTCCTATAGCTCCATGTCCTGCACCCAGGGCACATGATGGTGAGATATGCTCTCCAAAGAGCTTGTGCTGTCATGCTCCTTTGATCTTGCTGGTTGAAGCCCATGTGGCCTCTCACTTAGGCTGACTCTCTCTGTAGGCAGCACTTTTCTTCAGCAACAGACATTCCACATTACTAGCATCTCTTAATCCAAGCTGATCAGCTGCTCATGGCAGCAAGAATAGAGAGAGGAGGAAGAGGAGGAAGGAGGCAGGAGGGAGAGGGGAAGGAGAGGAAGAGCCAGTGTGGTGGTGCACTCCTGTAATTCCAGAGGCTCTGGAGGCTGAGGCAGGAGGATCTTGAGTTCAAAGCCATCCTCAGCAACAGTGAGGCGCTAAGCAACTCAGCAAGACCCTACCTTTAAGTAAAATACAAAATAGGGCTGGGGATGTGGCTCAGTTGTTGAGTACCTCTGAGATCAATCCCTGGTACCCCCCACCTCAGAAAAACAAAGGAGAAGGAGGAGGAGGAAGAGAAGGGGAGGGGTGGTAGGAGGAGGAGGAGGAGGAGGAGGAGGAGGAGGAGGAGAAGAAAGACAATATATATAATCTCCAAGGGCACACCTCCAGTGACCTACTTCCTGTAGTCACACCCAACCTATCTATGTTTGCCACCCAGTAATCCATTTCAAATTATTAATCCATCAAATGGATTAATCCACTGATTAGAATACAGCTCCCATAATCTAATCATTTCAACACTGGTTCCTGCTCCATTGCCTAATAAACTTTGGGGGAGACACCTCATATTCAAACCATAACAGAATGGCAACCTATGTCTCCTGACCCACAGGGATCTAATGAATTGGATAATATAATATTGTTTTCCCAGGGACAAGATAGAATAACAGCCATTAAGGGCATTGCTGTACATATAATCTTTTTTAAAAAAAGAAAAAAAATTCAGTAAGCAAAAGTCTAACTGAACTGCCACAATAAAAGTCACAACTTCTGCCAGGAGTGGTGGCACACACCTGTAATCTAAGTGATTGGGAGGCTGGAGCAGGAAGATCATGAGTTCAAAGCCAGCCTCAGCAATTTAGTGAAGCCCTAAGCAACTAAGTGAGACCCTGTCTCTAAATAAAATACAAAACAGGGCTGGTGATGTGGCTCAGAGGTTGAGTGCCCCGAGTTCAAACCCCAGTACCAAAAGAAAAAAGAGAGAGAGAGCCCCTGAAACTCATTCCTCCATAAAAAGCTCTCCAACAGCCAAGATAATGAATAAAAAACAAGCAGGGCATGGTGTGCATGTCTGTAATCCCAGCTACTCTCAGGAGACTAAAATGAGAGGATCACATGTTTGAGGCCAGCATGGGAAACTCAGCAAGACACTGTCTTGCTTAAAACCCCTTTAAAAGGGCTGGGGATGTAGTTCAGTAGTAGATCATTTGTCTAGTATGTGCAAGGCCCTGGATTTAATACATGACACTGTAAAAAAAAAAAAAAATAGGGCATGGTGATGCACGCCTGTAATCCCAGTAGCTGACATAGGCTGAGGCAGGAGGATTGAAAGATCAAAGCCAGCTTCAGCAACAGTGAGGCACTAAGCAACTCAGTGAGACTCTATCTTTAAATAAAATACAGAAAAGTTCTGGGAATATGGCTGAGTGGTCGAGTGCCCTTGAGTTCAATCCCAGGTAACAAAACAAAACATAACAAAATCACAAACTGGGAGATGGATAGGGATTAACATCACCCTTAAAACATTAGGTAGTGGCCCCATCATATCCAACTTAATTTATACGTCTGGCACCTTCTCAGGAATAGTCCCAATTCAATCTACTGTGATGGATGTGGTATCTTCAGAACATATTAAACCTCTGGTGGGTAGTATATGGACATCGATTTGGATACACATATTCTTTTTATTCCTATCTAGAAAGAAGTTCAAAAAACAATCTGATTAACATGGAACAGATATCACTATATATTCACATTCTTACCCCAAGTCTAGATTATTTCCCTTGTTCTCTTCGATAATATTATTTCAAAGGACCTAAACATGTGGGTATTTTGTAGAACATCATATTGGTCCATTATATGGATGGTATCATGTAAACCAGACCTGATGAACAAGAAGCAGAAGTTATTTTGGATACCCTGATAATACATACACTCTAGAAAGAGATAAACTCTGAAAAGATTCAATGATGAATTATATGAGTCATTGAGTATCCAGTGGCCTTAGGGCCTGGGGAATGCTGGGACATTCCCTCCAAAATGAATGACAGTTTATTGCACCTTGTATCTCCTACCTGTAATAAAGAGTTCATCCAGGGAGCAACCATTTACGCCTATAATCTCAGCTGCTTCGAAGGCTAAGGCAAGAGGGTCCCAAGTTTGACACCAACCTGAGAAACTCAGTCTCAAGACTCTGTCTTGAAATTAAAAAAAAAAAAAAAAGAAGACTAAGGATATAGCTCAGCTCAATGGCAGAGCACCTCCAGTTCCATCAAAAGAAGAAAGAAGGGGTGGGGGAGAGAAGGACAAAAAAAGAAATAGTCCATTAGAAAACAATTAGGAATAAATTTAACAAAAGAGACTATATTGTTAATACATTTATTGCATTGTCCATTTTGTTAATATAATAAAATATTGAGGGTGGGTAATTTTATACAGAAAAGAGGTTTACTTAACCCACAGTTCTACAGGTTCAAGGGCATGGCACCATCATCAGTTTGATTCTATCAAGAAACTCTCCTGGTGGGAGGGAAAGGGAGGGAGAAGGGAAATTGAATGGAAATGGAAGGAGACCCTCAGGGTTATACAAAATTACATACAAGAGGAAGCGAGGGGAAAGGGAAAAATAATACAAGGGGGAGATATGAACTGCAGTAGAGGGGGTAGAGAGAGAAGAGGAGAGGGGAGGGGAGGGGAGGGGGGATAGTAAAGGATAGGAAAGGCAGCAGAATACAACAGACACTAGTATGGCAATATATAAATCAATGGAAGTGTAACTGATGTGATTCTGCAATCTGTATACAGGGTAAAAATGGGAGTTCATAACCCACTTGAATCAAAGTGTGAAATATGATATATCAAGAACTATGTAATGTTTTGAACAACCAACAATAAAAAAAAGAAAACAATCTAAAATGAAAAAAAAAAGAAACTCTCCTGATGGATGACATCACAGTAGTGAGAGCGGAAGTGAGGGCAGAGATCACATGGCCAGACATGAGATGCAGAGTGATTCAAGGATCAGGCTAAAGTTTTTATAACAACTCACTCTTCCAAGAACTAAATATGAGGTCCCAGAGCAACTAGACAGCACTCCCAGTGAACCTCCCACCAGGTTCCACCTCTTAAAGGTTCATTGCCACCTCTCAACATTGTCATTCTGGGGATCAAGCTTCCAATACATGAAGGGGACAAAACACATCCAAATGATAGCAGAGGTGAAAGATCTCTGCAATGAAAATTATAAAACATTTATGAAATAAATTGAAGAGGATATAAATAATTGAAAGATGTGTCAGGCTCTGGGGTTGTAGGAATTAATATTGTTAAAATATCCATACTTACACAATGTGATCTACAAATTCAATAAAATCTGCAAAATTCCAATGACATTTTTCACAGGAATAGAAAAATATTCTAAAATATATATGGAACGGCAAAAGATCCCAAATTACCAAAGCAACCTTTAGCAAAAACTAGCTTCAAAATATAACTCAGGAGCTATAGTAACCAATATATGGAACGGCAAAAGATCCCAAATTACCAAAGCAACCTTTAGCAAAAACTAACTTCAAAATATACTCAGGAGCTATAGTAACCAAAACACCATAGTACTGGCAATAAAAACAGACCAATGGAACATAGAAGAGAGCCCAGAAATAAACCCATGCATTTATAGCCAAATGATTTTTGATAAAGTAGCTAAGAATACACAATGGGCAATGGCAGTCTTTTCAGTAAATGGGGGCAGAGAAAATCAGATAGCCACAAGCAGAAAAATGAAACTGGACCCCCTACCTCTTACCAGTTACAAAAATCAATTCAAAATGGATTAAAATCTTCAACATAAGACCTGAAACTGTGAAACTCTGAGAAGGAAACATAGGGGAAATGCTTCAGGACATTGGAATTGGGCACAGACTTATTTATTTATTTTTTGGATATGACACCAAAAGCACAAGAAACAAATCCCCAAGTAGGCAAAAGGGATTGCAACAAATTTAAGTTTCAACATAGCAAAGGAAACAATCAACAGAATGAGAGACAATCTACAACATGGGAGTAAATATTTGCAAACTATACATACATCTAACAAAGGTTTAATATCTAGAATTTATAAGAAAATCAAGCCAATAGAAAAAAAAATCCAATTTAAAAAGGAGCTAAAGATCTGAACAGTCATTTCCCAAAAGAATACATACAAATGGCCCACAGGTATATGAAGAAATGCTCTACACCACTAACCATCAGATAAATGCAAATAAAAACTAAAATTATATATCATTTACACCAGTTAGAATGGTCATTGTCAAAAAAATAACAAATGCTGATCAGGACATGGAGAAAGGGTAAATGTAAATTAGTGTTGGTGGAAATGTAAATTAGTACAGCATTATGAAAAACTGTATGAAGTTCCTCAAAAAACAAAAAATAAAATAAAACTACTACAGAGGGCTGGAGATGTGGCTCAGTGGTAGAGAGTTTACCTGGCATACATGAATCCCTGGGTTTGATCCCCAGCACAGAAAGCAAACATTTTCACATGCAATATTCACTGTTGTAATTGTCAAAATCAATAATTTTAGTAAATTTACAGGGCTATACAACCATCACCACAATCCACCACACATTTTCCATCAACCCAAGGATATCTCTGTGTCCATATACAATTATTCTCCATTCCTGCAAGCCTAGGCAACAGCAAATGAATCTATTTTCTGTTTATATAGATTTGTCTTTTCTATATATTTAATATAAATTAAATAATAACAGTATGTGGGTTTTTTTGCATCAGGTTTCTGAAAATTTTCAAAGTTTATCTATGTTGTAACATGTGTCAGTAGTTTGTTCTTTTTATTGATAAATTGCATTCCACTGAATGAAACAACATTTTATTCATCCATTCACCAGTTGATAATTTTTTTTTTTTTTTTGGGTACCAGGGACTGAACCCAAGGGCACTTCAGCACTAAGCCAAATCCCCTGACGGCATCTTGCTAAGTTGCTCAGAGCCTCACTAAGTTCCTGAAGATGGTCTCAAACTTGGGATCCTCCTGCCTCAGCCTCATGAATCACTAGGATTAGAGGTATGTGCCACCATGCCCAGCGTTGATGAATCATTTCTAATTGTTGACTGCTATAAACAAAGCTTATGTGAATATCTGTACATTCATTGTCCATTACTATTGCAAGTATCTGAGATGATCAGCTTATCACAAGAAGAGATTTGTTTGGGTTTATAGTTTTGCAGTTTCCAGTCCATGACTGGTGGGCCCCATTGCTTTGGAGCCTGTGGCAAGGCACCACATCATGGCAGCATTATGTGGCAAAACCATGTACTTCATGGCCAGGCCACAAAACCGAGAGAGGAAAATAAAAGGGCTAGGGTCCAAATATCCTCTTCAAAGATATGCACACAATTACTAGAAGGCCTCCCACTAGGTCCTATCACATAAATGTTTCACCATTTCCCAGTAGCACCACAGGATGTGAACCAAGCCTTTAACATGTTCTTTGCAGGACATTCAAAAGTCCAGCTATAGAACTATCTATAAATCTGCCTGTGAATATATATTTTTCATTTATCTTTCATTTACAACTAGAAATGGAATTTCTGTGTTATACAATAACTTTATGTTGAAGTTTTAAGGAACTCTTAAATTTTTTCAGAGCCTTACCATATTATATTTCTATCAGTAATGAATATAGTTTCCAATTTCTCCACATTTTTTCTATAACTTGTTATTTAACATCTGTCCTTTTTATCATAGTCATACTGGCAAGTGCATTTTATTTGTATTCCCCTAATGAGTAATATTAAACACCTTTTCACATGCTTATTTAGTCATTTTGTATCTTCTTTGGTTAAATGTCTCAAGCCTTTTGCTTACTTTTAAGTTGGGTATTGTTATTATTTTAAAATAGTTCTTTTCATTTTCTGGATGTAAGTCCTTTATCATATATGACTTGTAAATATTTTCTCTCAGTCATTGTCTTATCTCCTTGTTTTCTTTATTGAGTATTTTGAAACACAAGTTTTCCTTATTTATGAATTATAATTTTCCCATTTTTTTCTATTATGCTTTTGGTGTATTATGTAAGTTTTTATTTTACCTGATCCAAGGTCATGAAGATTTTCTCCTGATGCATTTTAAAAGTTTGATAGTTTTAGGCTGCATATTTAGGTCCAGATCCATTTTGAGGTGATTTATGCATGTTTTAAGGGAAGGATCTAAATTTATGTTTTGTTTTGTTTTGCAGGTTGATATCCAATTGTCTAAGCACCATTTGTTGAACAGACCGTTCTTTCCATGTTTAATTATATTGGTATTCTTGTTGAAAATCAAATTACTATAAATGTAAGGATTTGTTTCTGTACTCTCAGTTTTCTTCCATTGATCTACACATCTATCCTAGTATCAGTACCATATGGCTAGATAACTGTAGCTTTTAGTGAGTTTTGAAAATGGGCAATCTAAAACCTCCAAATTTATCCTTCTTTCTCAAAATCCTTTTGTGTCTTTTGCATTTCAATATAAATTTTAAAATTAGATTGTCAATTTCTGCAAAAATGCCTACTGAAATCTTGATAGGGTTGGCACTGAATCATAAATCTGGGAGAATTGCCATCTTAATAATATTGAGAATTTCAATCCAAGGAACATGAATTTCTCTCCAATTATTTATGTCTTCATTAATTTCTTCCAGCAATTTTCTGGTAGTGATGGGGATGGAACCCAGGGTCTTGCACATGCTAGGTAAGCACTATACCACTGAGCCACATCCCCTACTCTTTACAGCACTGTTTTGTAGTTTTCAGTGCACACTTAGTTTTACACTCATTTTATCAAATTTACTTCTAAGTATTTTATTCTTATTATAATATTGCTTTCTTAATTTCATTTCAGTATTATTCACTGCTAACATATAGAAATACAATTGGTTTTGAACTTAAATATTTTATTTTTTGATTAACACACTTTACTGAAATTGTGTATTAATTCTATTATTAATTCTGTGTTTCTTAGAATATTTTTGTGTGCAAAATTATATCATCTGTGAATAGAGATATCTTTACTTCTTCTTTTCTAGTCTGGATGACTTTTATGGTTTTTTTTCTTGCATCATGCCACTAGATAGAAACTTCACTAGAATGTTGAGAGTGGATATTCTTGTCTTATTCCTGATCTGAAGAGAAAAGAATCCAGTCTTTTATCATTAAGTGTGAATTAACTGTAGATTGTTGAGGGTATAAAAGCTGCCCCATGAAAGAGTGTTGGATGCTGAGAAATGTTTTTTCCTGCATTTATTAAGACAATATGTGAATTTTTTCCTATATTAATATGGTATGTAATGTTAATTCATCTTTTGGATAGTGAACCAACTTTTTCTGAGATAAATCTCACTTGGTCATGGTTTATAATCTTTTCTATGTCACAAGATTTATTTTGCTAATATTTTGTAGCTATATTCCTGATACTGAGCTGTAATTGTGTGTGTGTGTGTGTGTAAAATACTTTTCTCTGGCTTTGATAACAGAATAAGATTTGCCTCACAGAATGAGCTAGGAGCTAGGATTACAAGTGGTACACACTTGTAATCCCAGCCACTTGGGATGCTGAAGCAGAAGGATCACAAGTACAAGACCAAACTCAGCAACTTATCGAGATCCTGGGGATGAAACTCAGTGACAGTACTCCTGGACTTAACGCCCAGTAAAAAACAAAAGAGTGAGCTGGGAAATGTTCTTTTCTCCTTCATTCCTTCATTTCCGGAAGAGTTTGTAATGGATTGGTATTATTCTCTAAATGTTTGGAAGAATTCACCTGAAAAGCTCTGTGGGCTTAGGCTTCTTTTTGTGAGATTTTAAATTCAAAACCAAATTTCTTTACTTGCTAAGATGTATTGATTTTTTTAAGATTTCTATTTGAATCGATTTCAATGTGTGGTTTCCTAGGAATTTGTCCATTTTGTTTAATTTATTCACATGAAGTCATTTATAAAATTCCCTCACAATCCTTTTAATTTCTGTAACATCAGTTGCAATGCCTCCTCATTATTCTTAATTTTAGTAATATTCATCTTCTCTTTGTTTTTTTTTTTAATTTTTTAAAGTTGTAGATGGATGCAATACCTTTTATTTAATATTTTTTATCAAACCCAATGCCTCACATATGCTAGGCAAGGGCTTTACCATTGAGCTACAACCCCAGCCCCTCTTTGATATTTTTCTTGGTCAGTCTAGCTAATTTTAAAAAATATATTTTTAATTGTTGTCAACGAACATTTATTTTATTTGTTTATTTGTGTGCATTGATGAGAATTGAACCCAGTGCCTCACACATGCAGGCAAGCACTCTACCACTGAGCTACAGTCTTGCTAAATTTAAATCAAGTTTGTTAAACTTTGCAAGGAATCAACTTTTGGCTTTATTAGTTTTTCTCTACTATTCTGTTTTCTATTTATTTGATCTTCACTCTAATATTTGTTATTTTGGATTAGTTTGCTTTCTTTTTCTAATTTTGTAAGGTCAAACCTTAGGTCACTGATTTGAGATCCTTTTAGTCTTTTGTAATTTAGATATCTTCAACTATAAATTTCCCTCTAAACACTGTTTTAGTTGCATCCCCAAATTCCATTATCTTGTTTTTGTTTTCGGTCACCTAAAAATATTAATCTTTCTTGCGATTTCTTCTTTGACACATAGATTATTTAGAAGTATTTGATTTCCAAATACTTGTGAGTCCCCAAGTATTCCTTTTGCTGTTCGATTTCTGATGTAATTTCAATGTAATCAGAAAACATACTTTGTAATTTCTCATTTACTACATGCAATGAAACTTATGGCTTAGTATATGGTCAGTCCTTGATAGTGTTTCATGTGCATTGAGAAGAATGTATATTCTGCTACTGTTAGGTGGACTGTTCCATAGATGTTAGATCAAGTTGGCTGCCAGTGTAAGCTCAAGTCCCTGCTATCTTTGTTCTATCTATTACTGAAAATAATAAGGAAGTCATGAACTAGTACATTTATATTTCTCTTTTCAATTCTTCAGTTTTCTTTTTGTATTTGGGGACTCTATTGTTGGATGTATGCATGTTTAAAATTATATATTCCTAATGAATTGACATTTAATCATTATAAAATGTCCTTCGTTGTCCCTAGTAATATTTTTTATCTTAAAGTCTATTTTACCAAACAAATTTGCATGGGGTATTGTTTGTTTGTTTTCTAGTAATGGGGATTAAACCTGGGCCTCACACATACTAGGCAAGCACTTTACTACTGAGCTACATCTCAGCCCTGAAAATACACTTTGAGTATATCATTCCACTGCTTTGTGGCCTCATCTGTTTCTGCTGGGAAGCCAGATGTTAATCCACATGTTTACCACATGTGTAGATTCATGGAATCATCACCACAACCCAAATGAATTGTTCCATTATCACAAAGCCCTTTCATGCAGTCTCATTATAGCCACATTCAGCCCCTCCCTTGCCCTAATTCCTAACTTTTGGCAACCAGTAATCTGTTTGCCATCTCTATTATTTTGTCATTTATAACGAATGTGATCCTGCAATCTGTACATGTGGAAAAATGAGAATTCATACCCCATTTGAATCAAATGTATGATATGTCAAGATCATTGTATTATCTTGAGCAACTAATAAAAAAAGAAAGAAAATTTTCAACATATTTGTGTCTTTGAAACTAAAGCATGTCTATAAACAGCAGATAGTTAGATCTTCTTGTCCCCCCCCCACATATCTATCTTTAATTGGGTTGTTTAACCCATTTACATTTAATCTTATTATTGGTGGGATTGGATTTATGTTGACCATTTTGCTTATTTTTTCTACATGTCTCATTCTTTTTGTTCTCTGTTCCCCTTTTATTGCCTTATCCTGTATTAAACACAGTTTCATTGCACTTTTTAAACTTCTTTCTCAAATAAGTTCACTATTTTTGTTGTTATTTTTCTTAGTGGTTGATCAAGTCTTTTGCACTAACCCACATAGTTATCATTTGTGGTATTCTTCAATTTTTCTTGTGGTTTCAAATTACTGTTAGGTGTCATTTACTTACTTTAATATTGTTTTACTCTCTCCTCCCCTGTGCTATTGTCACATATATCACATCTTTATTTTAAAAGCATGAGTATAATTTTTAAATATTTATATTATTTTAAGTGCATTAAAATAGATAAATTACATTTATAATCTGTTTGCCATTTCTATTATTTTGTCATTTTGAGAATTTTATTTACATATAGTTATACATTAATTAAAATTCTGAGGCTGACATTTTTCACTTACTTCAATATTTCACTGAGTTTTTCTAGGCAGTTGTGGTTATCAATAATTCATTGTTGGGGCTGGGGTTGTAGCTCATTGGTAGAGTGCTGGCCTCGCAAATGTGAGGCCCTGGGTTCAATCCCCAGTACCACATAAAAATGAACAAATAAAAATAAAGATATTGTGTCCATCTACAACTAATTTTTAAAAAAAAATAGTTCATTGTTCGTTATTCTTGCATAACATTCCATGATATGGGTACAGTATATTTTCTTTGACCATTCACCCACAGAAGCACATTTGAGTTATTTGCACTTTGGGCTATTATGAATAAAGTTGCTTTAAATGTTCATATATAAGTTTTTTATGAACATAAAGTTTTCGTTTCTCTGAAATAAGTGGCCATGAGTGTACTTGCTGCATCATATGGTAAATGTAAGTATAGTTTTTTAGGAAACTAACAAAATATTTCCTCAGAGTGGTTATACCATTAGTATGTGCCAGTATATAATATCTGTAATTTTTAAAGTTTTAGTTAACCTGATATATGTATAGTGATATACTGTTGCATTTTAAGATTTTCATTTATCTGATGCTTAATGATGTTGGTCTTCTTATATGCTGACTTGTCATTTATTTCTGTGAAATATGTTTATCTTTTGCTTAAATTCTAATTGGGTGGTTTATTTTTTACTATTGAATATTGAAGGTTGTTTATACATTCTAGATGTGAAGACTTTGTCAGATATGTGTGGTTTGCAAATATTTCCTCCCAGCTGTAAGCCTGTCTTTTTGTCCTCTTAAGAGGGTCTTTTGCAAAACAAAATCTTTATTTTGATGAAGTCCAATTTATCCATTTCTTTCTTTTGGAGTTTATGCTTTGGCATTAAATAAAAAAACACTTCATCTAGCCTTAAGTCTCAAAGATCTTGTCATATTTATCTTCTAAAAATTCTATGGTTTAAGCCAGCAAGGTGGCACATACCTGTAATCCCAGTGGCTTGGGAGGCTGACAGGAGGATCGTGAGTTCAAAGCCAGCCTCAGCAACAGTGCAGCACTAAGCAACTCAGTGAGACCCTGTCTCTAAATAAAATACAAAATAGGGATGGGATGTGGCTCAGTGGTCGAGTGCCCCCGAGTTCAATCCACAGGACAAAAAAAAAATGTGTAGTTTACATTTTGTATTTAAATATGAGACCTATTTGGAATTAATTTTGTAGAAAGCATGAAGTTTATAGGTCAGTGTTAGTTTTCTCTTTAGATGTCCAATTGTTCCAGCACCTTTTGTTGAAAAGGATAGTCTTTGTCCATTGAATTACTGTTATGTCATTGTTAAAAATCATTTAAGTGGGTCTATTTCTGAGTTCTTTATTCTGTTCCATTGGTTTCTGTGCTATCCCTCTACTAATACCACATTGTCTTGATTACCATAATTATGTATCAAACTTTACTACCAAGTAGAGTCATTCCTCCCACTTTATTATTTTCCAATTTTGTTTTATGTATTTTAGGTCCTGTGCCTTCCTAAACAAATCTTACAATGAGCTTTTATATATTTTCTGCAATAATTGAATGATTATATTCTTTTCTTCCTTAGTCTATTGATATGGTGGATTATGTTAATTGATCTTTGAATAGAAACCAGTCTTGCATTACTGAAATAAACCTCAAAATTTGCTTTAATCAGTGTTCTCCAGAATATATATATTATAAACATATATATGTGCATGTGTGTGTGTGTGTGTGTGTGTGTGTAGAGAGAGAGAGAAAGGGGGAGAAACTGTCTTAATTACAGAGGCTGAGAAGTCACACAATAGGCCCTCTCTGCAAGCTGAAGAATCAGGGAAGCCTGTAGCATGGACCAGTCCAAGTTTGTAAGTCTCAAAACAAGGGAAATTGATGATGTAACTCTCAGTGCAATGCCAAAGGCCCAAGAGCCAAAGGAGTTGCTGGTATGAATTCTGAAGCTCAAAGGCCAGAGAACCTAGAGTACTGACATTCAAGGGCAGAAGGAGGCATCCCAGCTCAGAAAGAGACAGCAAAAATTTGCCCTTCCTCAACTTTTTTGTTCCATTTAGGACCCCAACTGACTGGAGGGTGCCCACTCAAATTGAAGGCAGATTTTCCCCATTCAGCCCACCAACTTAAATGCCAGTCTCCTTTGAAAATACCCTCATAGATACACCCGGAATCCCTTTCACCTAGGTATCTCTTTCACCCAATGTGCTAAAACATGTGATAGTCAAAAGTGATCCTACCCAAATATTCATCAATAGATGGATAATAAACATAAAGTGATATATCCATTCAATGGAATGTTATTTGATTGTCAAAAATCTATGAAGTGCTGGTATAGAGCCAGATTAACTTTGAAAACACGTTAAAGGAAAGAAATCAATCCCAAAAGGCTACATAATACTCTGGTTTCTCTTCAGATCGTATAAATCTTTCGCCTTTTACCAAAAGGCTACATACTGAATGATTCAATTTTCATGCAAGTACAGAATAGGCAAATCCATAGAAATAGAAAGTGACTGTGAATAAGTATGGGGTTTCTTTTTGGGGTGGTGAAAGTATTCTCAAAATAGTGGTGATGGTTGCACAACTCTCTAAATAAAGTAAAAGCCATTGAATCATACACCTTAAATGGTAAGTGATAGCTCAATAAAACTGGTATGTACAAAATATTTGTCTATGGGTCCCACATGTTGAGATGCTGCATTTTCATTTTCATGCAACTAAATTATTTTTAAATCTCCTTTGAGACTTTCTCTGACCCGTGATTATTTAGCAGTAAGTGATTTTCCTTTTGCATTTCTGCTATTGCTTTCTAGTTTGGTTCCATTACAGAGTACATACACCATGTGGCAGGCAGCATTATGACCACCTAAAGATGTGTCTTAATCCCTGGAACCTGTGAATATATTGTGTTATATGACAGAGGAATTAAAGTTGCTAATTGTTTACTTTGAATAAGGAGATTATCTTGGCATATTGTTTTAGTTTGGATATATCTCCCAAAATCTCCTCTCTCAATGCAGGAATGCTTAGAAGTGACAATACCAACCATAGCAACTATCTCATCTTGTCACTTCCTGTCCCCAACCCTTTTTGAGACAGGGCCTAGATAAATTGTCTATGCTGACCTCTAACTTGCAACCTCCTGCCTCAAACTCCAGGATATCTGGGATTACTGTTTTTGTTTTGTTTTGTTTTATTCTATGTTGCACACTGTGGGTGAGACATTATAAGGAAGCTGGTTTATGTTGCATCTTTTGAAGAGTACTGAGTTTCCAAGAGGCAATTAATTTACTTGATCCTTTATCCAGGTGAGGTAAATTTAGGCTTTATTAGGGCAGATATAGAGTAGTCCTTACTCTAGGGAGTGGTTCTTTCTCCTTAAAATGTAAATGGAATGACTGGGGTTTTAAAGTTCTCTCCACTCTGTTTAAATCAGAATTCCATTATCTCCCAGCACTGTGCCACCTCTAGTATCTACATTCTTCTCTCAACCCCACTGCTGATTTCTTCCAGGCTTCACAGAATGTCACACTCTGTATATGCAGTCCAGCCCTCAACAAATACCCCAAGAGGAAACCCCACAATGACTTCTAAAGGGCCCTGGGTATATCATTCTCTGAAATCCAAATTCTGAATTCTGCTCTATTACGAACACTATGCTGTGCTTGGACTGTACCTCCTGGTGCTACAGTGAGAAAATTTCCCTCAGGCAGAGAACTAGAGTGAACATGGGGCTGCTCTCATGTGGTTTCCCTTTCTTGGGGATTGTTCTCTTATATTTATTGTGCAATGCCTGAAAATAGTTGCCTCATTAGTTTGTTCAGTTTTATAAGTCACTTAGGATGAGACTCAGAACTCTATAAAGAATGAAGTTCTAGGTCACACTACCAAGTACCACCATTCACTGGTTAAAAAGGAATATAAAATAAATTTATTTAGAAAAAAACATTATAAATACCAATTGTGGCCTTGTGACTAGTTAACTAACCAAGGATTGTGGATTCCAATTAAATTCTTTCCCTTACTATATCATACTCTGGTTTTCTTTTTTCCCAATATCTGATGTATAATGTTGGGGATAAATTTAACAAGTTTACTCCATGTGTTGGAACATTTGGTGGTAAGATTCCAGAGATTCTGGGCTGGGGGTGTGGCTCAAGCGGTAGAGCGCTTGCCTGGCATGCACACGGTACTGGGTTTGATCCTCTGCACCACATAAAAATAAAATAAAGATGTGTGTCCACCAAAAACTAAAAAAAAAAATATTAAAAGATTCTCTAAAAAAAGATTCCAGAGATTCTGCCCTTGGAGTTGTATGTAATTATTCACAAAATATTGGTTTATCTTCCTTTGGGGTGGCAACAGAGCAGCACATTTGGGATTGTAAAACTATTAGGCAGTGACGTTTTTGAAAGAATAGGTATTGAGGATAAAGTGTATGCATTCATTTTTTAACACGTATTTGTCTAACTTCTACTATGTACCAGGCACCATTTTAGGCTTTGGGGATACATCAATTTAAAAAAAAAAATAGATCACTGATCTCATAGAGATTATGTACTAACCAGGAAAGTGAGAAAATAAACAATGGATACAAAAATAGGTAAATTATGTAGTGTTATCAGTCCATTTTTCATTGCTTTAACAAAATGCCCAAGACTGGGTAATGTATAAAGAAAAGAGTTTATTTAGCTCACAGGTTTGGAGTCTGAAAGTCCAAGAAGCATGTTGCTAACTATGGTGAGGGCCTCAAAACAGATAGTATCATAGTGGAAGCACGCACAAGAGATGACATGGAATGACAAGAAGCCAGAAAATAAATGAGAAGTCAGTCTTGCTGTTTTATAACAACTCTCTGATGAGAACGAACCAGGGTCCCACAAGAATTACATCAATTCCTTCCAAGCAGTGCCCCCAATAACCTAATTAGTTTTAACCAGACCCTACCTCTTAAAGGTGCTACACCATCTCATCTCCCAATACTACCACACTGAGGACCAAGTTCCCCCACATAAACTCTTGGGGGACATACTTGAACTATACCTAACCATAGCAAATATTACATTAAAAATGTGGTAAGAGTTATAGGGTAACATAACTAGAGTAGGGTGATAGAGTTTCAGGCATACTGAGCATGATATAAAAGGGAATGGACAGGCTGCAGTATTAAATAGGACAGTTATTGTAGGCCTCATTGAGGCAAGACGTTAGTAGACTCAGGAAACAAGAAAATAGTCAAGTAGGAATCTGGGAAGAAGATTGATTCAAAAAGAGAGAATAGCCAGAGCAAAACCCCTAGGGCCACACAGTACATGAGTAGTTTAGGAACACCAAGAAAACAAGAATGTCTGTACTAAAGTCAGTAAGTAGGGTGGGGGATAATAGCAGATAATGTTACAGATTATTAAGGGCCCTGAAAGTCATTGTAAAGATGCTTGCTTTTATTCTGAAAGAAATGAGGAGTAATTGTTAAGTTTTTAGCAAAGAAGTGATATATTTTTAAGGACCACTTAGGCTGGTTACTGCTTTTAAAATGGTTGGGGGTTAGGGGGCAAGTAAAAGACCAGTCTGAAGAATGTTGAAAAGAATGTTGAAAGAGTAGATAAGAAAGGGTAGTGGCTTTAACTATGATAGTAGCAATGGTAATAGTGAGAAGTGGTAGAATTCTGGATATATTTTTAAGGAGGCTCACATAAAATTTCCTGTCAAATTAGATGTAATATGTAAGAAAGATGAGTCAACGATTACCCTAAAGATTTTTGCCAACATTTGAAGAGTTCAGGGGGGAAAGAAGTTTTGAACTCTTGCTACGCCTGGTGGTCTAATCCCAGTGACTTGGGAGGCTGAGGCAGGAGGATCGGCAATTCCAACCAACTTCAACACAAGTGAAGTACTCAGCAACTCAGTGAGACCCTGTCTCTAAATAAAATACAAAATAGAGCTGGGGATGTGGTTCAGTGGTTGAGTGTCCCTGAGTTTAATCCCCAGTACCCAAAAAGTGTCGGGGAGGGCTAGGGATATGGTTCAGTGGTAAAATGTCCTTGGGTTCAATCCCTAGTACCAAAAATAAAAAATAAAAAAGGCTACTACCCCAATACTACCAAAAATTTTTTTGGACCCATTGCCTTTGAGATGTAGATATTCAATGATGTCAATATGAGTCTGGAGCTAGAGAAGAGGTCTGAGATAGTTGATACGGATTTATAGGTGCATAGATGACATATAAAGCTAAGAAACTAGATGAGAACACTTAGGCAGCACATGTAGAAAGGAGAACTAAGGACTGTGCTTTGGGGAACTCCTATGGTATGAGGTTAGGGAAAAGGATCCACAAAAGATTGACCAGGAAGGTGAAAGAAAAACTAAGAAAATGTGGTATACTAAAATCCAAATGAAGAAATTCTATCAGTGAGGAAGGAGTGAAACAATTGAGTAAAATGCTGCTGAGGGTCAAGTGAAGATTAGAGTTGATTTAGCCATGTGTAGGTCACTGGTGACCTTGACAAGAGCCATTTCAGTGGAGTGATAAGTCAACATGTGAATGGAGTGGATTAAAAAGGATGTAAGAGGAAGAACTTGCGACAGCAGGCATAGTTGTATTGTAAAGGAGAACAAGGAAATGGGGTGGTATGTGGATGCTGCAGTGTACTGGATTTTCATTATTGTTGATTTTACTGTTCCATGTCCACCCTGCCTTTTCTTGATACATCAGCTTATTTGGGGGGATTTACTTCTTCCTCACTGAATACTTCATTCATGGGACCTACACCTGCACTCAAGCAGTAATGTTGCTGGAGGAAAATACACAAGCATGCTGACTGGTTTCTCTATAAATTTATGATACAAATCTCAGTGGGAATCAACAGTACCAAATACTTCTCTAGTTTGTTCAATTTGTAACTTTTCAAAATGACTTTTACTAACTCTCCTTAGACTTCCATCCCTCCATCCTGCTCACTCTCAGCTAACTACACAACTAAAAGCAGTAATATATGAATACATGACCAGTAAACTCTATATCATGTACAACCACAAGAATGGGATCCTAATTAGAATAAGTTATACTCCATGTATATCAAACTATACTCTACTGTCATGTATAAAGAATAAAAAACAATTAAAAATTTTCCTTATTGTCCCACAATTAAATCTACTAACATTTCAAAATGCACACCCACATTCTAAGTATATGCACATGCACACACAGTACTGGGGATTGAACCCAGCGGTACTCCTACCACTGACCTATATCCCCAGTCCTCTTTGTTTTAAAACAGGGTATCACTAAATTGTTCAGACTGCCCCTGAACTTGTGATCCCCCTGCTCAGCCTCCCAAATTGCTTGGATTATAGGTGTGTGCCACCACCCCTGGCTTTGTACACTCACATTCTTTGCTTTTCCTCCTTTTATAGTAGATGAAGCATTTCTGCCCATAATGCTTGTCAAAAACTGGTGCTTTGGGGATTAAGTTTCAACATGAATTTTGGAGGGGACACAAACATTCAAGTCATAGCACCAGATAATCTCTCTTTTGAGTAATTCAAACGGATTTGTAACCTTTATCTTCAAAATCCCTTTACCAAGTATCACAGGTTTGTGACAAGTCATACCAGTATTGATGATAAAGGAAGGGAAACCAGAAAAGGCCATTATGGAAACTTGCCTACAGAGGACACAAAAGGGATTAGAAAAACTGAAAGACCTAAACCTAAATATGCAACATAAAAATATCTTCCAATGAAAATTGCAGGCCTAGAGGATTTCATTAGTAAATTCTGACATTTAAGGAAAAAAGAAAAAACCGATCTTAAACTCACAGGAAAAAAATAGTCAGGCACGGTGCACGTGCCTATAATCCCAGTGGCTCAAAAGGCTGAGGCAGGATTTTGAGTTCAAAGTCAGCCTCAGCAAAGTCTTAAAGAAACTCAGAGTGACCCTGTCTCTAAATAAAATATTTTTAAAAGGGCTGGAGATGTGGCTCACTGGTGAAGCACCCCTGGGTTCAATCCCTGGTACCAAAAAAAAAAAAAAAAAATTCACAGGGGAAAAAAACATTTCCTAATTCAGTTTCAGTCTGAGGCCACCATTAGCCATCATACCGGTTATTACCTCTGAACTCTTTTTCTTGCTCCATGAAAATGAAATCTAAGCCCTTTAAAAATATTCCTTTGCCAATTGGCAAGATGCCAGGTTTTGTCCCTAAATACTATTAGTGAGAGACTGCAGAGGAAGGTTATACTTCCTGGTTCCAGCACGTTTCTCTAGCATGGGATAATTCTTGAGTTGGGCTTCTGCAGTGGGGGCAGTCTCTCCAGCCTCTGGAGTGCTTGCAGCTTCCCCCAAGTCTCTGAATATTTATTATAGCTCGGCACTTCTGGTGAGACACCTTCCAATGTAGTTTCTCCGGCACTCCAGAGGACAGTTTATAGTAAGTTCTGTCATTGTGGCACCACTGGGTCTACTCTTCAACAAGGCACAGCCTTGCCTCTCCAGTTATTTTTGGCCCTGACTCTTCCTTGGACCCTGTACCACAGCCCTGGAAAGGTATTCTTTGGATACTCCTGTGTGTTCCTTCTTCCTTGGGTACTCTTCAGTCCTAGGAGGAGTGATTTCTGTTGTTATTGCATCAAGCTACATAGGCTGTGTTTATTCTATCTGGCATTCATTTCTGTGGGGGGGGGTGGGGGGAGGGGTACCAGAGATTGAACCCAGGACACTTAACCATTGAGTCACATCCCCAGCCCTTTTTGACACAGAGTCTCATTAAGTTGCTTAGTCACTAATTGCAGAGGCTGACTTTTTAACTTGTGAGGTGCAGTCCTCCCATCTCAGCATCTCAGGCTCTTGGAATTACAGGCATTTACCACTGTGCCTGGCTTATTCCTATGCTTTTTAGGATTCTCTATTCACTAGGTGATTACGTACCCATAATAATTCTTTGTCAAATCTTCCTTGTTCCAACATACTGTGTCATTTCTTTCTCCTGACTGAACCCAGACTGATGTTGAATTGGTATCCAGAGAAGACTCTGGACAGATGCAGAACAGATCCACAGAAATGGGATTTGGGGATTGATTTGTTCATTCTTTTGTCTTGAGTACAGTACTTTTTCACAAATGGGAAATGGGCTACTAGTAATCCTTGGCATGCAGAAGCATCACAAACAATCAAACTATCTCATTGTAGTTCACAATGTGTGCATGCTTTGAGAGCCCAAGTGACTTCTGCACTTCACTGTTATAAAGGAATGATGACTATAAAGACCATAACATTGAGTAAATTCTGTTGAGTTCACTTGAGTGCTTACCAAGAAAAAATTACAAGCTCAAGTCCATTAAGCCTTAGCAGAAGTCAGTCTGAAAATCAGGGAGCTTCCATGACAAAAGCTCATTTCTTGTAGCCACAGAGATGGTACTGCTGAAAATCAGCTGTTAAGGATGCTGAATATAATAACAGTTGATTTAAGTCTTGTCAAGTCTCTCGTGTAAAATAGAGCATTGGTTGATATGAAATAGTACTCTGAAACTTGGGAGACATTTGTATAGACCCAGCTGAAACTGAGTCTTGAACCTTTAAGTCATTTTAAATCCCCAACCAATAAAAAGTAGTGACTTGCCTTAATGTCTGGCAATAAATCTTCCTTTGTGATAACCTTGCCTGGGAAGACTCCTTGAAATAAGATACTATTCTCCGGATCCATCACAACCACCTTCAATCACCACTAGACTTATAACTAGGGTCAAATCTCAGTATGCTCTGGGTGGACAGATAAACAGAAGCCAGGAAGAAGTTACACACAAAACTGGGAAGAGTAGATAGAGAAAATACGGTGCAGGCACACCATGAAATCCTATAACTAGAAGGAACTAGATGCATATTTTCACTATGTGTAAATCCTTGAAACAATGCTGAGAACCAGTTCATAAAGAACAAGAGACATATATGCTATGCTATTTATATACATTAACTTATATATATTTATACCTATGTATATATGGGAGCTGGATGCAGTGCACACACCTGTAATTGCAGTGATTTGGGAGGCTGAGACAGGAGGATTCCAAGTTTAAGGTCAGCCTCAGCAACTGAGATTTTATCTCAAAAAGTAAAAATGGACTGGGGATGTTGCTCAACGGTAAAGCAACCCTGGGTTAGATCCCCAGTAGCAAAAATAAATACATATAAAACATCAATGTAAAGCTAGGGATGTAGTTCAATGGTAGAGCACTTATCTTTCACAAGTGCAACCCTGGGTTCAATCACCAACATGGCAAAAATATATATTTATTCAATAAGAACACAAAAACATTTGATGAATGTTTCAATAGTTTCCAGGTTTTTTTTGGGGGGGGGGAAACGGAGATAAAAGTGAAATTAAATGAGAAAAGCTTTATGTGGACTGACCATAATATAATTTTTTAAAAATGGAGTATGACTAACTCAGGCTAAAAAAGAAACTCGAGCTTCTAGCCAGGACTTTAGTCCTTCACAAGATGCTCATCTTAATGTAAGGTGCTGGCTCTCTCCCCCTTATCTGTCTCAAAGATGACACACATGAGGAAAATTGACAAACAGTAGTAATAAAATCAAATGCCTATATAGCATTTTACCATAAGACAGCCACTATTACTAAATCTTCTCAGCCCATGAGATAAATGCTATTATTATCCACATTTACATAATAGAAAACAAGTATATAGAGTTTAAGATCTTGCCCAAGGTTGTGACATACACAGTAATGCTAAACACCTAGAATTTTAAGTCAATGAAGATAGAACCAAGAAACACCAAGAGACAGGAGAGGATTAAGTCTAGGATGAAGATGGAGTCAGGGTGGGGTCAATTTAAATGCAAGAGGCATGCAGGATAGAAACTGGAGAAGAAGTTTCTAACTGTGGACTCTCCCCAACATTGTGCTGACAAGATCATTCCCTAATTCATCAGCACTGCAAGACAGACAATAGTGGTACCAGGATATCTGGAGGTGGGTTGAACTGAGGCAGCACTAGAGCCCAACTGGATAAGGGAGCATACATGGAAACTCCAACCCTATTCCTTGAGCTAGTATAAACTCATCCTATACTCTCAAGGTAAGGATCTGACCAAGCCAAGAGGAAAAGACTAAAGAAAGTGACATCAGGGGTTATCTAACAAACTATACTCAGTGAAGCTCAATGTTAAAAAACCCTCAGAGATTACAAACATGTTAATCCAATTTTGCAATCATGAGCAGAGCAAAAAAAATTCCAGTCATTTGAAAGGCCCCGATAAGATGTTTGAAGTAGAAAAGAAAGCAGCAGCAACAACTCTGAAGGGGAAAAATACTCTGCAAAGAAGAAACTAAAAATTGTCTTTAGAGTTTATTGTAAAACTACAGTAGTCAAGATAAAAAAGACAGTACGGATCCATTGTTAAGTACAGTAGTGGACACAGGTTTATATGGGACCTACTAAGATTCTGAGGTAATTTAATGGAAGGGTAGTGTTTTCAACAAAAGACGCTGGAATAAATAGGTAACTATTTGGGAAAAAATGAATTTCAGTTCTTATCTCACACAGTTAAAAATGAATTCAAAATGTACTGGAGTTTAGCATAAAAGCAAAAACTACAAAATTTCTAGAAGAAGTCTTCATGACCATGAAGTAGACAGCCTTGATAGGTCACAGGAAACAGGAACCACTAATTTTTTTTAAGATTTCATTTATGCAAGAAAAATGAGAACAGGCAAGACAAACCAGGAGATATTCACAACACATGTATCTGACAATTTATAATTCAGAATATGTAAAAAAAATTCTACATTTAAAAAAACAGGCAATCCACAATCCAACTTTTAAAATGGACAAAACACTGACACTTTATGAAAGATATACAAATGGCTTAATAGTATGAGGTATTGCCCAAGATAAAATGCAATGTGAGATAATGGGCTGGATCCTGAAACAGAAAGAGAACAATAGAAAACATGGAATCAAAAAGTAGGGTTAACAGTAATGTACCAATGTTACACTCTAGTTTTGACAAATATAGTAGTCACATAACATATTAAAATTGGGGGTCAAAAAATAAAATCAGGGGAAACTGGGTGAAACATATACAGAAACACTATCTTTACAACTTTTCTGAAAATTTAAAAAATTATCCCAAAAGCTTATTTTAAAAAAAGTGTTCAGCATCACAGCAAATGTTGGAGAAAGGTTATTGTTGAACAAACAAAATTCTCATAAACTGCTTAGGGCATAAAATGTACTACCACTAGGAAACTATTTTGCAGTTTCTTAAAATTAAATATTACTGTCTATTCTATCACCCCATCACTTTAACTTGAATAAATATTTATTCAAAAGAAATGAAAATATACATCCAAGACATACAAGAAGTCACAGCACTATTAATATCCAAGAAAACCAAACAGTCCATATATCCATCAATAGAATAGACATATATTTCATACACTGAAATTTTACTCAACAATGAAAAATGAACTGCTGGGGGGATAGCCCAGTAGCAGGGCACCTGCCTAGTATGCACAAGGACTGGATTCAAACCCCAGCACAGCAAAAACAGAAAAACAAAAATCTACAGATACTTGCAACCACATAAACAAATCTCAAAAATATGCTCAAAGCAGCTAGACAAAAAATGTTATATTATTAAAATATGCAAGATTATCCTATAATAAAACCAGGTCAGTGTTGCTTCCCTGGGGTTGGGAAGTGTTACTAACTGGGAAGGAACACAGTAACTTTCTGGGAATTAAGGGATATTTTGTATTTTTAATCTAAATGAGAAGTTTACTCAAGACTGATCCAACTGCACACTTGAGATCTGTGTATTTTGCCATAATTATTTTGATAATTTATGTATGTTTAATAATAAATGTGTATTATATTTTTAAAATGTAGCCAGGCTGGGTGCCTATAATCCCAGTCACTCAGGAGGCCAAGAAAGGAGGATCACAAGTTTGAGGTCACCCTCAGCAATTTAGTGAGGCCCCAATTTCACAAGGCCATCTCAAAACAACAAAAAAATTAAAGGGCTGGGGTTGTAGGCTCAGTGGTAAAGCATCCCTTGGTTCAATCCTCATTAATTTAAAAAATAAGTATGGCCAGCCAAGGTAATACCTGCCTGTAATCCCAGATACTCAGGAAGCTAAGGAACCGAGTTCAAGCACATGCTGGGCAATTTAGGGAACGCTGCCTCAAGATATAAAAGGGCTAAGGATGTAGCTCAATAGTCAAATGCCCCTGGATTCAACTTCTAGTACTGAAAAATTCATAGCAACTTTATATTCCTAATAGTCCCTAAACTAGAAAAAGCCCAGGTTTTTATCATAAATAATTTTAAGTTCTCATTCTTATCAATAAAAACTACTGATATCCTCTCCCGAAAGCTTTACAAGGCCCCATGATTAATTGCATTTATTTAATGTTCTAAGAGATAAGACCAATGTGTAGATATTAGAGGGAAAAAAATAGCATCTTTTAAGGATGAAGGCAGGAATTATCTGAGAAGGGCCAGAAGGTTAATTTTTGGAATGACAATGGTTTCCATCTTTATAAGAGCATATGCATTTTCCTCACAACTCAATACACTCAGTATTTTCTTAAGTTTGAAAATATTTCACAGCAAGCATTAAAATAGGTTGGAAATAATCTTGAACTAATTAACATTAATTATATAATCACTAATTGTTCACCTATTTTCTCAAAATAGAACTATTGCCTAGTAAGAGCAAATTCCTAGGTTAAACCTCCAGTACATTAAAAAAAAAAAAACTTTTAAAAATATTTCAAAGTCACTCTAAGTGGTATATTTGTTGGTCAATTTAAGATCTTTAGGTGGTCCATAAAGGGAATGATGGGACATGAGAGTTAAATTTTACCCTGAAATTCATAAATACTGAATTGGTTATTAAGCTTTCTAAAGAATTGATGGGATGGATAGGCCCTTTTTCTGAAACTGGTATAAACCCCATGCTAATTTACTTGGGGATGTCATTCAACTTAGCTTCATAACACAAATGTCACCATTTAGGTGCCAACATCCATTAGCCAAATGTATATTTAATAAGCTGGGTATGGTGGTGCACACAGATAATCTGACTTGGGAGGCCCAGGCAGGATCACACGTTCAAGGTCAGCCTAGACAACAATAAAACAAGACTGAAGATGCAGCTCAGTGGTAAAGCACATATGGGTCAACAGCATCACTAAGACAGACTTTGGTCTAAAGTGCTCTGGATTCATTGCTACAACCTTTTCCTCTTGATATTTAAAAGCAAATCAGAGGTAAAAGAAATAATTATTGATGTTAGTCTCCAATTCTCAGGTACGATTGCTCCCACTAAATTTAGGGGGTGAAAATTAAATGAAATCATCTGAATTGCCTCATTATATTAATTACCTTGATGTACATCTACGTTCACTCCCCAATAAAGACAGCTACCTAGTTGCAGAAGCTGGCCAAATCAGTGACTCAACATATCAAGTGCCAGAAGTATATCAAAACTAATGTGAGTGAAGCGGAACTTTTTCTTTTTAAAGAAAAACACTTCAAAGCCTAAAATAATTTCTAATTTCAAAAAGGTTTTTAAAAAAAGGAAAAAAGAACCCATTGCCACAAAAAAGATGCACGTTTAAGTTTTATTGTCTCAATACAAAACATTCCAAAAAGTGAAAATGATCTATAATACCTAAGTTCTATATATAGTTCAACTACCAGTCCAACAAGGAAAACATTTTATCATTCTGTTTCTTTTACAACCAATATAAAGTAAAATGAATCAAGACCAACTCTTTTACTAATGGAAAAACTAAGCCTTCTGGGTCTTTTAAGTTATCTGTTAAAAAAGTATCTGGTAATTTAAGCATACTCCTTACTCTGAATTTAGTATTCATACTACAATTAGTCTATTCTACACTGTCTTCAAGAAATCTAAATAAAATCTCAAGAGCCAAAAAAGTCCTCACAGAAGCACCAACTCAAGTAATTAGATTATGGAAGACTTGAGCTAAGATAGCTATTCAAGTGCAACTACTTAATTGGTCAGTATCCTCATGGTCTATGACTTAGGAATGTGACCAATGAGGGTTAAAATTTATTTTCCTGAATCACAGTTGTTAAATGTGACAGTATTATACTATGCAAAAATTCTCAGAAGTTGAGCTGCTTCCTCTAATGCAACAACTCTGTTTTGAGAACATTAATACTTAAACTATTGGCTCTAGTCTCCAAAGCAATAAACTGGTTTTACCATGATTTGTTTCCAAGAATGGGAGCTGTGGGTAAAGTAAGCTTATAAAATGATACAATAACCAAGTGACCAATTTGTTTCCAGTTTCAAGTGTGCTTTCCACCATTCTAACAATGTTTCCAGTTGTTACTTTCATTTTCCCCATATTACTCCTTGCTTTAGTTTTGCTGTAAAACTGAACCCTCATTCCTGATAAGCTAATGTCAGAATAAGTTTCATTTGCTGAAAAAAAAAATCAAGATATTACTTGAAAGAGAGTTATAAGTTACCACTTAATGCCTATCATGATTCAACTTTTTTTTTTTTTTTTTTTTGCAGCACTAGGGATGAACCCAGGGCCTTCGGGCATGCTAGGCAGGTGCTCTACCACTGAGCTACATCCTCAGCCCGTAACTCAACTTTCTGAAATTCAGTGATACTTAATTCTAAATTGTAGAGTTGCTTCAGCTGAACAAAAAGAAAGCCAAAGCTATAAACTCTACGTAAATGGCCACAAGAACTTCCTGAGTACCTCCCCTTGCCAATTTCTTTGTTTCCCTTTCTCCATTTGGTCAATTTTAAGTAACTACCACTCCCTAGTAGTTAAGAGTGTTAACCAACACTAATGCCTTCCTCAGATCTACAAGAACCCTTGAAGACAAAAATCTATTGCCTGCACCAAACCAATTCTGATGAGCACTGCTTATGCGACTGCTGTGACTGATCGACAATCAGCATTCTTCTGCTTCAACAACTCTGTAAAAAAGCATGGGATCAAGTTACAAGGCAAAGCATTTGTTTTATACTGCATAGTACCCCACTCCCCCCACCATTCCTAAATACATGCTTTTTCTTGTAATTGATATCAATAACCCTCCATTTAGTCAACTTGTATTATGGCTATACAAATAAGCAAGCACTGAGAAAACTCACTGAAGCCCAAACTTCATGTAAAGTCTGCTCACATACCAAAGTATTACCTGTATACACAGATCCTGTCAAGAGAACTCTTGCAATATGAAGAGATATTTGCAATTGGTTTTAAACAGCCAAGAATATTGCATGACTAATAGTATATTACTGGAAATATACCTATATAACCTCCCTCTACATTCAAAATTGACTGGAAATATACCTATATAACCTCCCTCTACATTCAAAATTGGTGTGCCAGGGCTGGGGATGTGGCTCAAGCGGTAGCACGCTTGCCTGGCATGAGTGTGGCCCGGGTTCGATACTCGGTACCACATACAAAGATGTTGTGTCCGCCAAAAACTAAAAAAATGAATATTAAAATTCTCTTAAAAAAAAAAATGGATGTGCCAGATAACACACGTTAAATAATCTAACCTAATTTCCAAGACTTGTATATTATCCCCTTTTGCAGATGAAGTGTGGATCAGAAAAAAAAAAAAAAAAAAAAAAACTTGCCAATACCACAGCTAGACAGTGGCAAAGCTACAAATACTATTTAAACCTTGAAAGGCCAGTGCTTTCAAAACTTACCTTAGCATTTGATTTCTCCTGCTGCCAGCTTTATCTACTGTGAATAAATCAGCACTCCATGACCACAATGACCATAAGTCCTCAACCTGCAAAAATTAAACAGATGAAAACTAGTTATCTCTCTTAAGGAAACTCTTTAAAACTTGCCTATAACTGCCCTCTTTCCAGAAAGGCAAGTTCAGACTTGCAGTTTAATGTATTTCATGTTCTACTAGTTCTCTTAAGTAGTGGAAGATTCACTGGCTTGGGATGGACTGGAATGGCTTAAATGGTTAAGTTGCATGGCTTATGGATTCTCATTCTGTTCCAATGGTGCACTGCCACGTTAAATCCATAAGTTGAACGGACAAAACATTTATTTGAAGGAATAAGTGCGTATAAGGATTTTTAGTTGGAGGTCTTCAAGTTTACTATATTCAAGAGCATCTTTTTCAACTTCATGGCTGGACCTGGGTCATGCTGCCTCAGGTTTTGCTTTTTAAAGACCACTTGCAATAGATTTTCTCCATACAGTGTAGTTTCATAGAACTAAAAACAAGTCAGGCATCCAACTAAAGGTCAAGTTTGCAATGGCTTACAGGGGTAAGAGAGGGGACCCCAAACCTAAGCCATTTCTTATATTGACTAAGACTAATTTGAAAAAAAAAATGTTAAAAACATATGAAGCATGTTTAAAGGTCTTCATCAAAAATACTTTAAAAAATACCCCCTCCCAAGCCCCAGATTGGTACTGGTAAACAGCTGTATTAAGGCCTTTAAGTGTCACACATGCTTTAAAAAAAAAAATCCAAGTGTTGAATTTGGAGGACTTCTAATATGCTATTGAACATTTGCTTTTCCAAAAGGTTTTTTTTTTTTTTTTTAAATCTAGAAGGCACATTTCCATTGCCATGAGGTACAGTATGTTTCACTGTACTATGAGGAAGGTAAGTGTTCAATTTCGACTTAGACGGAAAAACTAGTTTGCTTTGCTTACCATCTTTGCTGTTTCACAGGCATTTGGTGCTTTAAATCTGATGTGGAATGCTGATAGATTCACTTTTTAGAAGTCATAAGCCTTTAGGAAGTTGGAGATAACTTCATTGCTTATGTATTTTCTCCTTTGCAATCAAGCTGTTCCTTTAAAAGTGAGACACTACAGAGTTGCAAAAATTTGAAACAGTAAGAGCAAGCATCGTTTGCAGCTTCATGGTTGGTTTTGGCCAAACTTTTTATTTAGTATTCTGTAGTTGTTTAACACACACTTAAATGGTCTTATTGGGGGAGGGGAAAAGGGAGGTTCTTGCGGATTCCCAAGGAAATGTCAGAAAGGCAAAATATGGCCAGCATTATCCATTTGGTTTTTTTTTTGGAGGGGAAGGGGGATTTACTGGGTGAATAGCACTTTCCTTACATAGATATCTGATCTCAGGTTTTGTATACTGAGAACATTGAGATTTCAGCTGGAAGACACCCTGAAATCCTAAGAGTAGCATACCCCAACCACCCCCTATTAGCTAGCTTCTTTGTATAGGCAGAACGATTCATCTCTCAGTGGAGATCAATGGACATCTAGATGGCTAGATGTTTGTGGAAGATCTTAGAATTGCTTGCCTCATTTACTGGGTAAAACTGGATAGGAAGTGGCCTTTAGGGACACTTTAACTTGGAAAATTACAACACTAGTACAACAAGTCTTACACACTTAACATTTGCTTGTTGAAAGCAACTCAAAATTAAATGAAATTAAACATGTTTTACTTTTTTTCCCTCACAAGAACATAAAAAATTATGAAGGGGAACTTAACAGGAAATTTAAAAAAGGTAACACAATTTTTCCTTTTAGTAGTCCTTGGGTAGTTATGACAGAATGGTTTCCACTTTTTGTTTGTTTCTTTGAACGGGGAATTTTGGTCCAAAGTTTTGTTTGTTTCTAGTATCTGCTTCTGCCTCCCCCTCTATCAGATCGGCTTCCTCCACGGCCACCACCTCTTGGTGCTCCGCGGCTTGAACTGCTGTAGGAATCACGTGGAGGAGGGTACCCCCTTTCCATAGAAGGGGGAAGCCCTCGTTCTTGTCTGCCAACCCGATCACGACCACTTGAGTAGAGATCACTTCGGCTGCTTGAGTAACTGTCTCGACTTCCACCATATCCGTCACGTGAGCTGCTGTAATCATCATAGCGACTGCTTCCACCATAAGATGGCGGGGGCCCTCGTGTAGGTGGAGCACTACGTGAGTTACCTGCAGGGTCAATGGTCAGGTAATATGGCAACACTATAAATTGTATATATACAACATTTAAATCTGAATTTACAGAATTCTTGTATTAAAAGTTTACTTTCTCAACTGGGAGGTTTTAAACTCTACCATTGCTGGCCATAACAAGGATTTGCTCATCTGCTGAGATACGGAAATGGATTGATTTTAATGTTTGTTTGAAAAGACTGAAGACGGTGTGTATTTCAAGAGGATATTCCAGCTTGTTATTTTATAGTAGACACTCAGCCACTTTCCAGTGATAAGTTGCAATTTTGAACTGTAGAGTTTCCTTCATATTGCAATGGTAAACATTTGATCTTGTTAATAAAATTTTTAAATTGTATTTTCACTGTTGGGGGAAAACACATAAGGCTGCCAATTTAAGCAAGCAAAATCCCCTCCAAAGCAAGCGAACAGCCTCAAAAGAAAAAAAAAAAAAAACTTAGGAAAGAACAAAAGCCCCTCACAAAACTAGGAAAAGCCCAGCTGATAGTTAACCCTTTAAAAAAAGCAAGCAAACGTCCCTTTAAAAGCAAGCACCACGCAGCCTATTAAACTGGCTCATGAACCTAAAAACTCAAGCTGCTGAAACTCAAGACTCTTAACAGTATCTTACCATAACTCTCATATGAATCTCTGTAGGAACCTCCACTTGGATGATCTGAATAATCACGATCACGACCATATCCATCTCTATCACTAAATTAAAGAGAAAAACCTTTAAGTCCCAGAGCACCAACTTTTACAATAAAATATTATACTTGAGCCACGGAAGCACTCACTTACCTATAGCCTCTTGATGGATAGTCATCACGTGAACTGGAATGACCATAATCACGGTAAGTATAATCTCTTGGAGGTGGTGCATAATCTCTTGTGTCACGAGAACTTGGGTAATCTCTGCTTGAATAGCTATAGAAACAAAAGTAATGTGGTCTATGCTTTTGATGAGCTCTCCTTTAACCTTAATTAATGAAAAAACTGCACTTTTTTGTGTTACCTGTCTTTAGTAGAATATCCATCATCTCTTGGGGACAAATAAACATCTCTCCGAGAGGGCAGGGGTTCCCTTCGAGGTGGGCCTCCATAACTATCTCTTCCACGTGATACAGGAGCTTAAGGAAAAATAATAATTTTTAAAAATGTAGCCTGGTAAAAGTTAAATAAAATGTGAACTTATTATATTCAGACAATGAAAAGTAGTGACTTAAACATAATACGTACACAGATCAAGAAATGTTATTCACATCTTTTGAGTACTCATTAGCTTCATGTTACTAGATCACCTGGAATTCCTGAACAAGTCTTAAGGGTCATTTTTAAGAGTTACTTCTTAATTCTTAGTGCGCTGGTGATAGCACAGATTGTTATGCATGCAACATTTACCTCTTCCTCCCATTCCACTGCTGCTGCGAACTGGTCCTGAAGGAGCTGATCTTTTAGGAGGAGGACCCCCACTTCTTGGTGGTGGTCCTCTTTTTACTGGAAGAGGTCCCCTGGAAGAACTCATGTTAAAATGCATGGAATAACCACCATCATCTACATTAGAAAGGAGAAAAAAATATGTTAACACAAGAATTTAAAAAACAAAACAAAAAATCCTATGATTTGATGATACTACCTTCTCTTTATCTTTTCTCTTTGAGGAGTCTAACTTATATTTTCAATTGCACAATATCAAGCATGAAGTCATGTAGACTGGGAAAATAAGGAAAATGAAGGGTAGTCTCTCTAAAGTTATTTCAAAGAAAACACAATTGTTTTGCTTTCATATGCTCAATGTATCAAAATGAATCTTGAAAAAGATTTTCTAAGTACTTTTCTTACACATTAAGTAATAAGCTAAGAAATAATGTGATCTATCATTTAAATCAACATTCATTTAACTTAGGACACCTTCCATGTTTTCCTTTTGAGTCATTATCACTTCAAGAGGTAAGCATATTCTTAATTTCAAAGGCGAGAGAGCCTTTCAACAAGGGCTTAAAGCATACACTGTCGTGGATTTGCAGTTCTTATACACCAAGCCAAAGATCCACCTAAATTATTACCCATATGCCCTCCACGAGAAGGAGGTCCCCTAGTTCCTCCACTTCCTCCTCTTCCTCCTCTAAGACCTCTGGGAGGGCCTCTGCTTCTTGGAGGTGGAGGTGGGCCACGTCTACCACTTTCAAATGATGGTTTGGTAGCTTGTTCCACCTTGATGGCTTTTCCATCTAAGGACTTTAAACAACAAAAATCAAAATGGTTAAATTGTATCATAATTTTAAAAGAATTTACAGACCCACTATATACTATTAACACCAAAATACAGTTATGTTAATTTTGTTCAATTAGTCTAAGTAAAATCCTAGAAGCAGTAATTCTAAGAATGACTTTCCCACTTACTTAAAATGTCTACCCAGTCATTGAGAATACAAAGCATGAAGTAAACTCAGTGCACTTGGTAAAATTTAAAGCAATGCTAGGTAGGTATATCAGCTCATTTTCAAAACTAATAACCAGATTAGGTACAGTGGCACATGCCCATAATCCCAGCAACTCCAGGTTAACTCAGGAAGCTGAAGCAGGATAGCAAGCTGAGGCCAGCCTCAGCAACTTGGTGAGACCTTGTCTCAAAAAATAAAAAGGAACCAGGAATCGTGTCACATGTCTGTAATCCTAGCAGCTCAGGAGGCTGAGGCAAGAGGATTGAGTTCAAAGCCAGCCTCAGCAATTTATGGAGGCCCTAAGCAACTTAGTGAGACCCTGTCTCAAAATAAAATATACAAAGAACTGGGGAATGTGGCTCAGTGGTAAAGCACCCCTGGGTTCAATCCCCAGTACCCCCCCACCTAAAAAAAAAAAAAAAAGCAAAAGTAATAACCAATGCTAAAAGCCAAGCCATCAAGCTATGGTTTAGGGATCCCAAGATAAAATACAATGCTTATCTGTAACATTACATGCTACTCTGAACTGAGAAACACTTAAGAGCACAATCCAGGGTTGGGGATGTAACTCAAGGTGGAGTACTTGACTAGCATGCATAAATCCAATCCAAGGTGGAAGAAAGGGTACAATCTATAACTTTGTCTACAACATTTGATCCTGGAATTTCATAATATGCTTCAGTTGAGCATGTCGCTCAGTGGTAGAGCACTTGTTTGGCATGCCTAGCACCACACAAAAAAACACCTCATGAATATATTTCAAAAGTGTACTACAAATTGGCTATGGTGAGAAGATCTTGGAGAGGTATGTATATAAAACCAAAATAATTCAAGAGCTTCCCTGAACCAGAGTTGGGATTGCACATGCTATTTTATGCACTAGGATACATGGCATTCATTGTGCAATCTCACCTTTCCATTCATGTCTCTGGCTGCATCCTTAGCATCTGCTGGACTTTCAAAGGTGACAAAGGCAAATCCTCTTGATTTGTTGGTTTCACGATCTTTCATCAAGAGCACTTTAACAAAGTTTAAGAAAAAGTGTCACTAATTCGAATCAAACAATGAAAGTAACTACCTACTTGAGGAGAAAGCTCAGAACTTCTTAGAGGACAAAAATACAACATCATGTCAGATGATCAATGTAATCAAATTCATCACAGCTTATCTTTTAATTGTAATATCCCAGCATGTACTTTCATATAACTCACCTTCCACTATTCGTCCATATTTGCCAAATACTGCTTCAAGGGCTTTCTCATTTGTTTCCGTATTAAGCCCACCAATGAAGAGCTTTCCTGGACGATCTGCTTCAACCATTTTTCCCCCCTGGTGAGTCTGCTGAAAAAGAATAGTATTACCTCCCAGAAGAAGTTCCCCAAGTTTATGGGACACCTTTAAATGTGGTTTGGATTGTTTTACTAAAACCTTTTTTCTTTCATAACTAAAGACAACGATAAGCTTCCAACACAGTAGGAAGCCAATTTAAACTAAGTGGTAATAGTGCAATTTTACATTAAAGTAGTTGAAAGGGCCGACACAAAGTTCACTTTCACCCTATCTTCCTTGGCTGTTTTTAACGAGTTAACAGGTACTTAACATTTGAAAAAGCCAATTTTAGTTTTAATCCTAGGTCTGATGCCTTTTACAGATTCAATCACACCCCTCTCCCAGTGATGGATTTTAAGACTAAAGGCTAGTTCAAGGTCACCAACCAGAGGGCAAGACTTCAACACCAAACCCTCATTCAAGGGCTCCCCGTTCTCTCATTAGTATGTTAGTAAATCTAAGCAAGTATCTTTTAAGTTTGCGCCAAGTTCCGCCTCATCTCCACCAGCCCCCACCCGCCAAAAAGGTTACTGCCTAAGGGGGAAAAAAAGGCAAAGTGTCAACATCATTTCATATTAAATAACAGCACACAGAAGCGCACACTGTAACACTCAACACGCTACAATTGCGACGGAACCCAATTAAGACTAGTCATTAAAAACCGCGTGGAAACGACAAAATGGCGACACTTGGATTCAGCCCAGAGCAACTGACACTGGTCAGGAAACTAACTTTTACCATCAATACTGGCTGGGAAAATTCCAAGGGCTTCCTCTCCAGGGCTGCCAATTAACAAAGAGGCCGCATGGAAGTCCACATGCCATCGTTAGCGTCAGCGCCATCCCAATGCAGGTACCGCGGTGGCGCGGTCGCTCCGCGTCCCGCTCAAGCTACAAAACGCCGACCTCCGCCTCCGCCCTCGCCCCCGCCCCAGCAGGCAACGGCCAAACTTTCGAGACATACAATGAAACGAACCCCCTAATGTGTTTTCCTTTGACCGACCCCCCCCCCGCTTTATTTAAATAGGTCGGCACCTTTGGGTGTCTTAAAATGGCGCCCGCCACCCTCATCTCCAGGGAGATAATCCCAAGTTCTAACAAGGCAAGAACGTACGAAACAACGAACCAAGAAAAGGAGACACGTACCGGAGGGGTGGCGACGGTCTCAAGCTCCTACGAGCTCGCCGAGTGGGCCTTCCAAGCAGCTCGACACGAGTGACAGCTGCTGGACCCAGGAACGGAACAGAGAAGCCGCTAGGACTACTGCGCAACGAGGGCGAACAAAGGAGACAGCAAACTTTATACTACCCGGGAACGAGGCTGAAGAACCCGGATGGAAACGAAGCTTAGAATTTGAAGCGCGAAGGGAGGGGGAGCAATTCTCAGTGTCTTCATTGGCTGTATTCCATGTCATTCATTTTTCGCTCCTCCCCTTTCCCCAGGCCCTAGGTCTTCTGGCCGGCGCCCGATTCTAACCGTTTTCCCTACCCCCACCCATTCTCAAAGGCGCGTTTTTGCTTTCTGCTAAAATGGTGCACAGACTTCATTTAATAAAAAGGTGAATTTTGTTGAGCATTCTAGTGGACCGGACACGGTTAAAAACTTTCACTTGTACTTTTGCGTTAACTCTTTTTAATTCTAAAAACAAGACGATAAAGGCAGATACTCTTATGGCAATTTGCAGAAATGGGAAACAAAGAAGTTTAGGTAATACAATATATTTGCCAAAATTATCCTGAACAAGAATCTTTCGTGAATGGGAGAAATTCTTATAAATGAATGTCAATTGAGAATAAAAAACCTAGCGAACGGCATGCAGATAGTTTATTCATATATAGCAATCACTGAACACCTAACTAAATGGCAAGCGCTGGGCTAGGCCAGGAGGATACAACCCATGACAAGTAAGACATAAACCAGGCACTCCTGTCATGGTAAGGTTTCCAGATATATTAAGTACAGGACACCCAATTAAGTTTGAATGTCAGATAAGGAGCGCTTCTTTTGTATATGTTCAAAATATGTACAAAAATATTTTTTGTCTATCTGAAATTAAAATTTAACTGATTCAAAGATTCTACCCATGCTATTGGAGAGGGGGGATAAAAAAGCGATTTTCTAAATTAAATTTCTCTAAAATGCAACAACAAACAGAATAATTCCATATTGTGATTAGTGCCAGGGAGGAAGGAAACTAGATACTTCAGTGAGCAACATTAGGGAGACCAAATTAAATTAAGACATCAGAGAAGGTCTTTCTGAAGAGGTGACTTTGGAGGTCAGAGCTGAAGGTAGAGAAGAAACCTTGGAAAGGGCTGAGGGAAAAACCTTTCCGGAAAAGAACACTAAATAGAAGGAAAGAGCTAGGCATGTGTCAAGGGGCAGAAAGAGGACCAAGGTGATGGGAATTCAAGGGACATGAATGATATAAGGGAACTAAGGTGGGCAGGACCTGTGACTCCACTAAATTATAATAGCTGGGTAAATGTGGAAGCAGGGACACTAATAGAACTGTGGGAGAAGATGAGAGAGGATGGTGGCTTGAATTAAGGTGATGGCAGTGGACATGGAGAGAAAGGAATAGTTGCTGGATGTCTATGGCAGGTAGCAAGGACAGAATTTGCTAATGAACTACAAGGTGATATGGTATGAATATTTGTGTCCCAAATTCCTTTGTTGAAATGCTAAGCCCCAAGGTGATAGTATTAAGAGGTGGGACCTTGGGGGAGGTGATTAAAGTCTTGAGGGTCTTTATAAAAATGTCCTATTCCAGATGGAACTAGAGACCATAATTTCTAGTGGAAATAAGTCAGACTCAGGGGAAATATCATATGTTCTCTCTCTCATATATGGAAACTAGAAGGGGAAATAAGGGATTCCATGAATGTAGAAGGGAAGCACAGCATCTCTAATCCCAACACTCACGAGGCAGGAGAATGGCAAATTTCAGGTGAGACCTAGTCTCAAAATAAAATAAATAAAAATGGACTGGGGAAAAAAATGGACTGGGGGATGTAGCCCAGAGGTAGAACACCCCTGGGATCAATTTTCAGTACCACAAGTTTGAAAAAAATGAAAGTATAAGGGAGATCATTAAAATAGGCAAAAGGGTTGGGGGAGAGGGAATATGAGAGAGTGGGGAGCTATTGGGAAGTAAAATTAATCAAATTACATACACACACACACACACACACACACACACACACACGCCAATGAAGCCCATCATCCTATATAATTATTATACACTAATAAAAAAAAATAAGTGTCCCATTCCACTATAGGAGGACAGATTGAGAAGGTACCATCTACGAACAAGGAAACTGGTGGTGGTGGACCCTGACCAGACACCAAATCTGCTGGTGACTGGATTTTGGGCTTCCCAGCCTCCAGAACTATAAGAAATAAGTTTCTGTTGTTTACAACCTGCCCAGTTTATGGTATTTTGTTACAGCAGCCTGAATAGACTAAGCAAATAGGGTACAACTGGGAAGGAATTGCAGCAGCAGGGGGAATCATTATGGATGACTGTAAATAGCTGGTACTAGTATGGCAAATGGTGATAGTCATTTACCAAAATTGTTTCAGAAGAGCAAGTTTGGGGAATGGGGTTAGAGAAATCTGAGGCTTGGAATACTCATCTGTGCTAAATTGACACCTTAAAGACAGTAATAAAAGCCAACAGAATGGACGAAACCACCAAAGAAGAAAGTACAGTATAAAAAGAAGGCCCCAGATCACACATTATAAGCTACTAAAATACAGTGCAGACCTGTAATCCCAGCTACTAGGGAGACTGAGATGGATGGCAAGTTCAAAGCCAGCCTTGTCTCAAAATTAAAAAAAAAAAAATAGGGTTGGAGCTGTGCCTCAGAGGTAGAGTGCTCGCCTACCATGCATGAGGCACTGAGTTTGGTCCCCAGCACCACATACAAATAAAATAAAGATATTGTGTCCACCTAAAACTAAAAAATAAATATTTAAAAAAATTAAAAAGCTGAGGTTATAGCTTAGTAGTAGAGCACCACTGGGTTCAATCTCCAGTAATACAAATAAAAGGTGGGGCTGGGTATGTTGCTCAGTGATAGAGTACTTGCCTATCATGTGAATTCCTGGGTCTGATCCCCAGCACACATACACACAAAAAAAATGTATATGGAGGGAAAAAATAACTGGAAGGAAAAATATGCTAAAATGTTATTTATTTACTTATTTATTTATTTCAGTACTGAGGATTGAATCTAGGGTCACTTAACCACTGAAATACACCCCCAACCCTTTTTATTTTGAGACAGGGTTTCACTATATTGCTGAGACTGCCCTCAAACTTGCAGTCCTGCCTCAGCCTCCTGAGTCCCTGGGATTACCTGTATATGCCACCATGCCAGGTAAAAATGTTATTATTTATCTTGGGGTGTGTATTGGAATTTATGGTCAGTGGTCACTTTTCTTCTTCATAGTTAACATTGACCTACACATAGTAAATTATGATATATACCAGGAAGATTGCAGTAAATAATTTTCAGGTCATGAATAAAAGCCCCCAAGGAACTTTTCAAGTAGCTCTAAATCATTAACATTAATGGAGGGAATAATGATCAATAGGACAAGAATATTTGTTCTTGTTTCTTTTTTTTTCCCCCAGCCAAATAGTAACATGTAAAGCAAAAGTTATGTCTGCCTTTAAAATGAGTTATGTAAATTATTGACTCAGAATAGTTGGGAATTGGTCAGGTTGGCAAAAATTATTGAAATACCAGACCCAACAAGCAGAGCCTGTACCTCCAGGGGAATCCAAGAGAAATTGCCTACTCTGGGGAAGCAGGCACTTTCCTTCTCTGTCTCAGATCCATACTGAAGGACTACAGGATACACCTCAGGCTCCTTGGCTAAGCCAGGTCTCTCCTAGTCTAGAGCAGAACAGGGCAGGTTCCTCTATAGATGACCCTGTCTCCCTGGGTTTCTAGAAGGAAATGTAAAGGCTGTAGCTGTAGCTCAGTGGTAGAGCACTTGCCCTGGATTCCATTCCCAGCACTGAAAAACAAAACAAGAAAAAGAAGGAAATGTGCAGCCCTGTGGAGCAGATCTCTCTGGCTGTGCAAGTTAGTAGCCAGCAATGTGAGGTAAGAAGAGAGTGTACTCTGGATGGAGTGGAGGGCCACGACAGCAGCCTTTGTAAGTGCCAAAAGAGAGAGGGAGGGGGTTGGAGGGAATTGTACAAGGGGATCAGTATGGCCATAGCATAGAATGGAAGACAGAGGAGGCAGAGGGTTTACTGACTAGATCCAGAATGCAGTGGAAACAGGAACCATTTTAAGAGGTGGGGCAAGGTAATCAGATTTCACCTTAATAAGATTACTATGGCCGAAGTCTGGAGACTACATTGGGGAAGAGAGAAACAAGAAACAGGAAGCAAAATAGGAAGGTATTGCTGCTGTAATCCAAGAGAGGAGAGAGACATGGGCATGCTGAGTGTAAGGAACTTTGGTGAATGGACAGTCAGATAGATAAGCAGGTCTCAGACTGCCCCAAAGTTATCTCTGAATCTCATCTTTCCTTCTAATGGATCTTTTAGATTTTTCCTTTTTTAATTTTTTTAGTTCATTTTTTTAAACCAGGGGTTAAACCCAGGGGCGCTTAACCACTGAGCTACATCCCCAGCCCTTTTTATATTTTATTTAGAGACAGGGTCTCACTGAGTTACTTAGAGCTTCGATAAGTTGCTAAGGCTGGCTTTGAACTTGTGATCTTCCTGCCTCAGCCTCCTGAGTTGCTGGGATTACAGGCATGTGCCACCACATGTGGCTCACTTTGCCTCTTTCTATTCACTCCTTGGGATTGTCATTAAATGTATGTAGTTAGGTTTTCTTTATACTATAATGTTTTATTTGGCTCATTGTTTCTCTCCAGATACTATCTCAGTGATGATAGACCGAGTTAAGCAATATTACTTCACCACAAGGTAACCATGGAATATAACCAGTGATAAATGTTGGCTGAATTGACTTGCAAGCTTTTATCCCCCATTTCACTTAGCATGAGATGGAAGCAGAATGATAAGTATTTAATGATAACTGGTGGCCTTGCTTTAATTCCAACTTACCTAGAAGGGGCTCACATTTTTTCCTAAAGCAAAAAAAAAACTTCACAGATATAAAAGCTTAAACCAGTTAAATTTAAGAAATAATCTTACAGCCAGGCATGGTGGCACATACCTTTAATCCTAGCTACTCAGGAGGCTGAGGCAAGATGATGGCAAGTTTAAGGCTATCCTAGGCAACCTAGTGAGATCTGTCTCAAAAATTGATAAACGAACTGGGGATGTAACTCAGTGGTAGAGCACTTGCCTTGCATGCATGAGACTCTTGAGTTCAATTCCTAGCACTGTAAAATAAGTAAACGAATGAATAAATAAATAACTTTTCAGTCACCAAACTAGGGATCATTCAGATGAGTAAATTTCAGCTGCTCTGTCAGGCTTGCATTTTAAACTAAGGGCATATGAAAGGTCCTGTAGGTATGCCTGCTGTCCTAATGGTAGAAAAAGTCCTGCCTCCTGTTCTTGAATAGTCTGTTGTTATCTTGTGTGAAGCAACAAGGAGGAACAGGAGGGAAGAATTGTATGTGATTAAAGATTAGGACACTTTCCAAACCACTTTATGTAGCCACTGTCCAGAAGATAGCCTACTTATTAGAACAAGCAAGGAATAAAGACTTGTTTTTTTTTTTCTTGCTGTATTGGCAATTGAACCCAGGGGCAATCTACCACTGAACTATATCCTCAGCTCATTTTATTTTTAAGAAATTCTATTGGGCTGGGGATGTGGCTCAAGCGGTAGCGCGCTTGCCTGGCATGCGTGCAGCCCGGGTTGGATCCTCAGCACCACATATAAACAAAGATGTTGTATCCACCGAAAAATAAATAAATATTAAAAATTCAAAAAAAAGAAAAGAAATTGTATTTATTTATTTAGGTACTGGGGGATGAACCCAGGGTTGCTCTACCACTGAGGCACATCCCCCAACCCTTTTTATTTTTTATTTTGAGACAGGGTCTCACTAAGTTGCTTAGGGCCTCACTAAGTTGCTGAGTCTGGCCTTGAACCTGTGATCCTCCTGCCTCAGTCACTAGAACCACTGGGATTATAGGCATGTGACACCTGCTCAGCTGGATCAGGCCATTTAAAGGACCAAGTTCAAGGCCAGCCTTGCCAAATTATTGAAACCCTGTCCTTTTTGTTGTTGTTGTTGTTGTTGTTGTTACTGGGGACTGAACTCAGGGCCACTTAACCACTGAGCTACATCCCCAGCCCTTTGTCATACTCTTCTGCCATGATGTTCAGTCTCACCTCAATCCCTGAGGAATGGAGCCGGCTGTCTTTGGACTGAGATCTCTAAAACTGAGTCCCCAATTAACTTTTCCTCCTCTAATTGTTCTTGTCAGGTCTTTTGGTCACAGCAGCAAAAAAGCTGACTAAAACAGAAATTGGTACTGAGAAATGGGGGCGTTGCTGTGACTAATCTGACCATGTGGTTCAGAAGTTTTGGGAGCTTTTTTGAATTTGTGGGAGGAATTTTGGAAAGTTTAGAGATGAAAGCTGGAAAAGCTTTAGATTGTTTTAAGTGGAGCTTAATAGGTGATTCTGATGAGAGCTCAGAACACCAGAATGCTGATAGGACTGTTGCATAGTAAAATCTGTGCTCATGAGGTTTCAGAGGAGGACTCAGACTCCATTGGGAATTGGACTAGAAGCCATTCAAGTTACATTCTGGCTAAGAAGTTGTTTGCATTTTGCCCATGTCCTGAAACTTGCTGTGAGGCTGAAATTAAAGATGATGGACTGATTAATCTGGTAGAGGAAATTTAAGACAGCACAGCCTTCAGTAGGTGGCATAGATATTGCTGGTGGTTTTAAGCCAAGTTTATCTTGATAATCAGGAGCAGAAAGCAAAGCAAAAAGACTTGAGAATCTTGCAGTTTGGCCTGAAAACTGAGTAAAACTAGGGTTGAGGAATGTGTGGTTGTTAGACATGACAGCCACTAAAGAAATGCCAAAGACTTTGCCCTGAGACAATAAGAAAAATGGCTTGAGAGCATCTCAGGAATTAGCAAGACCACACCCATCTCAAGCTCAAGGGTGTAAAAGTAAAAATTCCTTTGAAAGGAGACTAGTGAGGCACCCTGCTTGTACATGAGGTCCTAGGAAGTTGTTTCACCATGCTCAGTGGCCAGTTACTCAGAGGCTGCTGCAGCCAGGGTCCCTGGAGGCTTGGTTACTGCTCAAGATGGTGGCAGATCTTGGCATCAACCAGGTGGTGCTGGTTCTGCAGGACTGCAGGATGCTGGAGTTAGGGGGTCATAGAAGCTTCCACCAAGATTTCAAAGGAAGGTCTGGGAGGCCAGGCAAAATGCCCTGGGGTCAAAGTCCTTGCAGGCTGTCCCTGTGAGGGCACTACATGTATATGTGAGGAGGAAGCCAAAGCTGCAGTGGAGACCCCCAAAGATTAAGAAATGCCAGTACCATGGAACATCTACTGAAGAAATCTTCAGGGATAGAGCAGAGAGGACATGTGGGCTGCAACCAGCAAAGCCATTGATGCAGAGCTACACAAGCAGGAAGCCATGTGCTCCAGATGTCAGATGTGGAGCGACAGGACTTGTTTGTGAAATGGGAATGTTTACTCTGTGTCTTTATATGTTGGATACATGTAACTTGCTTTTGATTTTTATAGGGGCTCACAATGAAGGTTTGCCTTGGATCTCAGGAGACTTTGGACTTGGACTTTTGAGCAATCCTGGAACTGTTAATGTAACAGTTATATACTTCACCTTTTGAATATAACCCTCATTGCTCTTAGGCTTATTTATTTATTTAGTGGTGCTGGGGATTGAACCCAGGTCCTTGAGCATGTGAGGCCAGCAATGTACCAACTGAGCTATATCCCCAGTTCGAAGCTTATTTTTTATCTTTATTTTTTTTGGGTACCAGAGATTGAACTCAGGGGTACTCAACCACTGAGCCATGTCCCCAGCCCTATTTTGTGTTTTATTTAGAAACATGGTCTCACTGAGTTGCTTAGCACCTTGTAGTTGCTGAGGCTTCCTTTGAACTCACAATCATCCTGCCTCAGACTCCCAAGCCACTGGGATTACAGGCGTGCCCCACCACGCCTGGCCCCCCTGGCTGAGGCTTATTTTATTATTATTTTTTATTTATATATGACAGTAGAATGCATTCCAATTCTTATTACACATATACACAAAATTTTTCATATCTCTGGATGTATGCATAGTATATTCACACCAATTTGTGTCTTCATACCTGTACTTTGGATAATAATGACCATCACATTCCACCATCATTAATAACCCCATGACCCCTCCTTTCCCCTCCAATCCCTCTGCCCTATCTAGAGTTCATCTATTCCTCCCATGCCCTCACTCCCATTCCCTATCCCACTATGAATTAGCCTCCTTATATCAAAGAAAACATTCAGCATTTGGTTTTGGAGAAATGGTTAACTTCACTTCGCATTATCTTCTATAACCCCATCCATTTATTCTTCTCTTTTATTGCTGAGTAATATTCCATTATGTATATATGCCACATTTTTTTTTATCCATTCATCTATCCCTCTCATCGGTCTAAACCCAAAGGACTTAAAAACAGCATACTACAGGGACACAGCCACATCAATGTTTATAGCAGCACAATTCACAATAGCTAAACTGTGGAACCAACCTAGATGCCCTTCAATAGATGAGGCTTATTATTTTTTTTTTTTAAAGAGAGAGTGAGAGAGAGAATTTTTTCATACTTATTTAATTTTAGTTATCGGCGGTCACAACATCTTTGTTTGTATGTGGTGCTGAGGATCAAACCCGGGCCACACGCATGCCAGGTGAGCGCGCTACCGCTTGAGCCACATCCCCAGCCCCAAAGCTTATTTTTTAAAGGCCATTTTTCTTTTCTTTTTTTCTCCACTCTCCCCCTACCTAGCAAGACTAGAGAGACAATGTTATCTTTTCTTTTTCTTTTTTTTTTTAAGAGAGAGAGAGTTTTTTAATATTTATTTTTTAGTTTTTGGCAGACACAACATCTTTGTTTGTATGTGGTGCTGAGGATCCAACCCGGGCCACACGCATGCCAGGCGAGCACACTGCGGCTTGAGCCACATCCCCAGCCCCCAATGTTGTCTTTTCTTCCCTTAGTTAATTGTCCTTGAAAACACCCACCACTGGAAGGAGAAGTGACCTGAGGATCTAGGAAATTCATAGCTCCCAAATTAACAAGTGAATCCTAACTCAGCCTCAGGGTACCTTGGAACCACCTGCAAAGATCTTCTTTAAAAGCCCTCTGTTTTCCCTGATGAGCAGAATTACAGCCTCTAGGACTGGAGTCTCCTGTGTTTCTTCTTTGCTAGTAAAGCAATAAAACTTCTTTTTCCCCACACATGCCTGTAATGCATGCCTGTAATCCCAGTGGCTAGGGAGGCTGAGTCAAGTGGATCAGAGTTCAAAGTCAGCCTCAACAATGGCAAGGTGCTGAGCAACTAAGTGAGACTGTCTCTAAATAAAATTCAAAATATGGTTGGGGATGTGGCTCAGTGGTCGAGTGCCCCTGAGTTACATCCCTGGTACCAAAAAACCAAAAACAAAATATCTTCTTTCTTAAAACTGTGTCCTTGTTATTGGATTGGTATCAGGGACAAGGACCAAACTTTAAGTAACAATAAGACTATGGGGACTCTTGTCTTATGACTAAATGTATTTTGTATTGTGAAATGGACATGAGCTTTTGGGAGCCAAGGGTGGAGTGTTATGGTTCATATGAGGTGTTCCCCAAAAGATAATTGTGAGAAAATGCAAGGTTTAGAGGTGAAATTGTTATGCTCGAATTTGGGACCCCCAAAGACCACCAGAGACCCAAGATCGATGCAACCAGCAAAGAGGTGTTTATTGCGAGCTAGCTCGGTCCTCCGCGCACACACACAGCAACTGGTGATGCTGAGAGGCCCCGAACCCAGGGTTTGCAGCATTTTTATACATTCTTTGGAGAGGGCAGGGACTTCACATACATCATAGCCTCTTTTAGCAAATCATCACACACCGCGGGAAAATCAAATAACTCTAAAACATGATTAGCACATTCACTGGCGGGAACAAGTTGGGTAGGGGTGATTGGTCAGTACAAAGGGGGTATTCGTTTGAACTGATTGGTTTAAGCCAAGAGGGGTGTACGTGCTGAACTACATGGTTTCCCAATATGTTATCAACCACCATAAACTACTGGGAGGGTCATCTGGCATCCCAGGTATTTCCCTGTCTCATGCTAATTGGTGGCTGCTAGGGGGTTACTATGGGTCTCCACCTAGCCTGACTGAGTCAGGGACACCTGGCAGCAGCAGATCTCTCCTGTTATTTGTAGATAAACAACTTAGCAGGGTGGGAATGTGCCTAGGAGTGCTCTGTGGGTTTTTCCAAGGACAAAGGCCATGTCCCTTCCTTGGACAGGCTTTGCTCTGAGATAGAGGCTGTTTTTTCAAAATAATTGTATTATAAGAGTCTTAACCACCCAATCAGTGAATATAGTCTCTCATCTCTCTCTGCTGCTTCCTGATGTGATGTCTTGAGCCCCTTCCCTCTGCTTTCACCATAATGTTCTGCTTCACCTGGGTCTCAAATAATGGAATTGGACCTCTATGGATTGAGACCTCTGAAACCCTGAGCCCCCAAATAAACTTTTCCTCCTTATAATTGTTCTTGTCTGGGGCTGGGGTTGTGGCTCAGTGGTAGAGCACTTGCCTAGCACATGCGAGGCCCTGGGTTGGATCCTCAGCACCACATAAAAATAAATAAAGAAAGGTATTTTGTTCAACTATAACTAAAAAATAAATATTAAAAAATTGTTCTTGTCAGGTCTTCTGGTTGCAGCAATGAAGAAGCTTACTAAAACACAAGGGTGATTTACCACTGAGCTACATCCTCAGCACCCCCCCTTTTTTGTGGTGCTGGGGAATGAACCCAGGGCTTAATGCATGTGAGACAAGCGCTCTACCAATTAAGTTATATCCCTAGCTTCACATCCTCAGCCCTTTTTATTTTTATTTTGAGACAGTGTCTCACTAAGTTGCTGAGACTGATGTCAAACTTGTGATCAGTCTCCCAAGTAGCTAGGATGATAGGCTTGTGCCAACATGCTGGGCCTGTGCCTTCATATTTGTATACATATATGTAAAATTATAATATATATGGTATTAATATGCTAAGTACACCCACCAAACAAGTATCAAGAAATATCTCTGGAAAATGAGGGAGAAGACCAGGTTGACAGAAGTGGTCAAAAGAGGATTTTAGTCTTCTTTGTAATGTTTAAAAAAATTTTAAAGAGTGTTATTAAAAGGTTGGTTCTTGTCCCCAATTGCCATGCCAGTTTAATAATGAGGACTTGTTTTTGAGACAAAAGATAAAGAAGGTTTATTGCTGTACTAACAAAGGAGAAGCACCTGGGACTCCAGACCCAGAGGCTGTGGTTCTCCCCTTAAGGGAGAACAAAGGGCTTTTAAAGAAGTTGTTCAAAGGCTGCATTCCCAGTGTGCCCCAACCGAGGATTGGGATTCACTTGTTAATTTGGGAGATAGCCATTCTTTAGATCTTCTGGCATCATCCCCCAAGTCTGAATTACTTGGTTCCTGAGGCAGGCGAATGTGTGCTCAAATACAGATAAAACTAGGTCTAGGACAGTAAAAGATAATGTTTTTCTCCTCCCACAGGTTATGGGGTGGGGAGAGAGAAGAAAAGAAAAACATTTCCCTTTAAACACAGGCCTCAGAGCAGTTAAGTCTATAATCAAAAGGTAAAGTGGAACACCGTTACAAGAGGATATAAACTTTTTGTACTTATGTCATTAAAGATCAATCCAGGGCTGGGGTTGGTAGAATGCTTGTCTCACATGCACAAGGTCCTGGGTTCAATCCCCAGCACCATACACACACACAAAGAAAAGATTAATCAACTATTGGGCTGGGGCTGTAGCTCAGTGGCAGAGTGCTTGCCTAGCATGTGTGAGGCACTGGGTTCAATCCTTAAAAGGGCCTAAAAATAAACAAAATAAAGGAATGTTGTCCATACACAACTACAAAAACATTTTTAAAAATATTAATCAAAGAAAAAATAGTTATCTATATTGACTACTTCCATTTCATGAGTTCTCATTCAATTCTCACCACTCCATTCTGGCTTTTATACTTATGATTTCCTTCTAAATAGTTTTCTTTTGTCAACAATGACATCCATGTTACCAAATCAAAAAGATATTTTTTGCTCTTTTACTTGGCCTTTGATGCTCTTGTTTACTTTCTCCTAGAAACACTTTGTTATGATTTGGACTTGGAATGTCATCCAAAATTCATGTGTGGAATACTTGGTCCTCAGGGCAGCAATGTCCAGTAATGTGGGGCTTTGGGGAAGTGATTGGATCATGAGGGCTCCAAACTCATTAGTGAATTAATCCATTTGATGAGTGAATAATCTGAATGGTCTACTGGGAGGAGGTGGAAACAGACAAGCGGGGCATGGTTGGAGGACATAGTTCACTGGGAGTGTACTCTTGGCAACTATATCTTCTCCCTGGCCTCTTTCTTTCTCTATGTCTTTGCTCCCCCCCCCCCCCCGCCCCCGTCTGCCTCTGTTACCCCCTTTGTGTCTCTCTCTCTCTCTCTCCTGCCATGAACTGCACAGCTTTTCTTCACTATCATGTTCTGTTTCACCCCAGGCACAAAGCAATGGAACTGGTCCAATCATAGACTGAACTTCTGTAAACTTGAGACAAAATAAAATAAACCTTTCCTCCTTTAAGTTGTTTATGTCAGGTGTTTTGGTCACAGCAACAAAAAGCTGACTAACATTCCCTTCCTTGGCTCCCAAACTCTACTTTTCTATTCGACATCACATTGTTCTGGTTTTCCCCCTAATTCTCTGCCTGCTCATCCTCTGAAACTCTGCAGCTCATCCTCTGTTAGACAATAAATTGTTGGATTTTTTTCAAAGATTGGTCCTAGATTCTGTTCTCTTCTCATTTCTACGCTCTCGTTATGTGATTTCTTCTATTCCCCCATAAACAATCAAATTTGAATTTCCATTCCTTAGCTATACGTTCAGCTCCATACTTAAGATCTCTATTTGTATGTCTCAGAGTATAACACATCTCCAAACTCCTGATCTTTTTCTATCACCTGCTAAACCTGGTCCTCTTCTTACATATCATGCTCAGTTGTGCAAGCCAGAAACCAATGAGTAGCAATGAGATTTCCCTCTTCCTTACTACATGCTATCAAATCCATTGATTACCAAATCATCTCAGTTTTATCTTCTAAAAAGTTCATTATGTGCATTGTTAGCACTCTAGTGAAGTAATTCTTTTTTTATTTTTAATTTTTTTGTAGTTGTACACAATAACTTATATTATTTATTTATTTATTTTTATGTGGTGCTGAGGATCAAACCCAGGGCCTTGCACGTGTGAGCCAGGCGCTCTACCACTGAGCCACAACCCAGCACTTCTAATGAAGTAATTCTTAAGAGTTGAGTTTGAGAATCCTTGGGGGCCTCAGGGACTCATGTAGTACATCCATAAAGTGAAACCAATTTTCATATTAATACCAAAATAGTATTTGCTTTTTCACTCTCATTCTTTCATGAGTATACAATGGTCCAGAGGCTACATGACATAATATCATGATGAACTGAATGTAGAAGCAAGTTGAGAATGGTAAAAAAGATTTGCAAGAATGAAAATAATACCACTTTTCTTAATACTACCTTTTTAAAAAAAAACTATGCATATTTTTATGACATGTACTACTTATGTTAAAATATTATAGGTTTATAAGTGTTATTTTGAAAGAATTAATAAAGATCTTTACAATACAATTTTTCTCAGTTTTACTTACCAATATGGTAAATACCCATGGATCTAAACTACAGAAACAAAAGCTCTATGGAATTCCTGACTCATTCTCCCTGTCTCTCTCCCTTCCCACCCATATATTTTTTCTATTTTTTTTTCAGCCACTGGGGATGGAACCTAGTACCACCTCCATGCTAGTCAAGTGCACCACTGAGCCACATCTCCAGCCCTTTAGCCCTTTCTATTTTTTATATCAAGACAGGGTCTTGCTAAATTGCTGAGGCTGGTCTCAAACTTGCAATCCTCTTGCCTCATCCTCCTGAATGGCTGGGATTACAGTCATGGGCCTCAGTGCCTGCTTTTCAATCATTTTCAAGTACATAAAAGAGTTCTGAGAAGACCTGGTGGTACACACTATAGAATTAGCTACATCCAGCCAAGGCAGGAAGATTCCTTGAGATGTCATGCTTTAGCCATTCTTAACTTTCCTCTGGATTATAGTACTCAGCTAAGGCTTCCATAGCAAAGGGCCACAGTCTGGGTGCTTTGAACAACAGAAATTTATTTTCTCAGCCTGGCATGTTGGTACATGCCTGTAATCCCAGTGCCTCAGGAGTTCAAGGACAGCCTTAGCAAGTTAGCAAGGCCCTAAGCAACTTAGTGAGACCCTGTCTTTTTTTTTTTTTTTTTTTTTGAGAGAGAGAGAGAGAGAGAACTTTTAATATTTTATTTTTTAGTATTTGGCGGACACAACATCTTTGTTTGTATGTGGTGCTGAGGATCGAACCCGGGCTGCATGCATGCCAGGTGAGCGCGCTACCGCTTGAGCCACATCCCCAGCCCGAGACCCTGTCTTAAAATAAAAAATGAAAACAGCTGGGAATGTAGCTCCGTGGCAAAGCATTCTTGAATTCAATCCCTAGTATAATAAAAGCAAACAAACAAACCTTACTTCAAATACAGTCACATTCTGAGGTACTTGGCAGGTGTTTTATTTTTATTTTTATTTTGAGACAGGGTCTCCGTAAGTCACCCCAAATGATCTAATTTCCTTCTACTATAGACTGGCAACCAAACCCTTAATACATGAAATTTTGGAAGACACTTTAGACCCAAACTGTAATAATTCCCATCTACAGATGAAGAAACTGAGGCATAAAGTTTTTGAGGAACTTGCTCAAGATGTCACAGGCCTTAAGTGGCAGAGCCACTAATACAGCTCCAATGCCTGCACTTTTTAAAACAAGCCAGGGTCTTGCTGGTTTGTTACAAATGGAAAGTAGTAATTATTTTAATTGGAACCTCAATGATAAAATATGGTTTTACATTTATCAATAAAATATTTTTTGCTGCCTTTAAGGAGCTTACCCTTTATCTGGGGAGTAGATAGCCCAAGAGAGATGATTTTCTGTTAGAGGGAAAAACTTGTGCTTTGGTGGGAATCTATGCATTGTCAGGTTCTACAGGATATCTCTCAGTTTTATTGATTGAATAAAAACTATTCTATAACTCTGTAATAACTGATTATAATGTGAAATAATTATCGGATATGAACTTGTAGACTCTAAAAGTTCTGGTTGAGGGGCTGGGGATGTGGCTCAAGCGGTAGCGCACTCTCCTGGCATGCCTGTGGCCCGGGTTTGATCCTCAGCACCACATACAAACAAAGATGTTGTGTCCGCAGAAAACTAAAAAATAAATAAAATATTTAAAAAAAAATAAAAGTTCTGGTTGAGCTTCAATGTGGTTGAAAATTATGTTAGGTTCTACTAGTTTTATCTCCATTTGCACATCCTTGTCATTATTCCTTATCTATTAATGGGTTTCTTTGGATTCTCCTTTGAAGTAGTTATGAAATTGGCCTAGTTCCCACATGAACTAAATATAACCTTTAGCATTAGCTCATTTTTATATTTGTATGACAGTCATGATTTATCCTTTTTTATTTATTTTTTATTTTTTAAAATATTTTTAGTTGTTGATATACCTTTATTTTTTATTTATTTATAAGTGGTGCTGAGAATTGAACTCAGTGCCTCACACATACCAGGCAAGTGCTCTGCCACTGAACCACAACCCCAGTCCCAATTTATCCTTAAAAAAAAAAAAAAAAACAACACTATCTTTTGGACACTCATACATTGATGGTGGGACTGCAAATTGGTGCAACCACTATGGAAAGCAGCATGGAGATTCCTTAGAAAACTTGGAATGGAATCACCATTTGGCCCAGCTATCCTACTCCTTAGTCTATACCCAAAGGACTTAAAATCAGTATACTACAGTGATGCAGCCACATCAATGTCACAGCAGCTCAATTCACAATAGGTAAGCTTTGGAACCAACCTAGGTGCCCTTGAATAGATGAATGGATAAAGAAACTGTGGTTCATATACACAATGGACTATTACTCAGCCATGAAGAATGAAACTGTGGCATTTGCTGGTAGATGGATGGAACTGGAGACTATTATGCTAAGTGAAATAAGCCAATCCCCCCCCCAAAAAAAAAACAACAAAGACTGAATGTTCTCTCTGATAGACAGATGCTGAATCACAATATACAGCAGGGTGTGGGGGAGGGGTAGGAGTGCACGACCAGATTGAAGAGGAGGTGGGGGAATGGGGGAAGGAAGTGGGGATGGGATGGGATGGGAATATGAAATGCATTAGAATGAATTGGACATAACTTTCCTATGTTCATAAATAAGTACACGACCAGTGTAACTCCCCATCAGGTACAACCACAAGAATGGGCAGTTATACTCCATGTATGTATGCTATGTCAAAATACATTCTACTGTCATGTATAAATAAAAAATAATAATTTTAAAAAGAAAAAAAATTGTCTTTTTTAAAAAAATCATTTTGTAGTTGTAGCTGGACAGATTCTTTTATTTTATTTGTATATAGTGCTAAGGATCAAACCCAGTGCCTCACACATGCTAGGCAAGCATTCAGCCACTGAGCTACAGCCCAGCCCTGTCTATTAACAGTGTGAAGGACAGGACAGCAGGGACCTGGAGACTAAGATAAAATGGCACAGCTACAGGCTTAGACATCCAAGATAAAGTAGATAGGTTTTGGAAGAGAAAATCTTATAGTCAAGGTTAAATTTGAAAGGCAAGAAAGGACAAAAGACTGCTGACTTAGAACAAAATTGTTGTACATAATTAGGATATTGTATTTTGTTAACAGTTTGATTATCCTTATGAAAATTTTGGTATTTATAAACCTGTAATAAATGTGTATACTCTTTCCATAAAAAGTTGATTCACAGTCCAAAATTTACACTCTAAGGGAAAATATAAAACATTTCTTTCACCATATCAGAGTATATAAATGGCAGGAATAATTACCTAGATGGAATACATACCTCTCTAAATGTTGAATATGTGAAATCAAGCTATTTCAGTAGCTGCCTTGCTCTATTAAAGTAGAAGGTATGGAAAAAAGGAGATCCAGAGTTAAGACTGACTAATGGGGAGGCAGACAAAATTATAAAACACAGTGATAAGTGACAAATTAGAGATATATAAAAGAAGTTTGTCTTTTTTATTTTACCAAATACTACACTTGCTTTTACTGTCAATATCTTTCTATTAATTGTATGATCTAAGACAGGCAAATTAGGTTCTGTTTTCTTGGCCTCAGTTTCTTCACATAAAATGGAGAGATTATGCTGGGCATAGTGGCACACACTTGTAATTCCAGTGATTCAGAGGGTTGAGGCAGAAGGATTACAAGTTCCAGGTCAGCTTCAGCAACTTAGTGAGAAACAACCCTGTTTCAAAATTAAAAAAATAAAAAGAACTGAGATTGGGGGCTGGGATTTTGACTCAGTGGTAGAGTGCTTGCCTAGCATGTGTGAGGCACTGGGTTCAATTCTCAGCACTGCATACAAATAAATAAAAATAAAAGCTCCATTGACAACTAAAAAAAAAAAAAAAAAAAAAAAAAAAAAGAACTGAGATTGTAGCTCAGTGGTAAAATGCTCCTGGGTGCAATCCCCAATACCCTTCTTCCAAATGGAGAGAACAGTAACTAACCTGCTTCACTGGAAGGATCATATGAAACAATGAATGAGAAAGAGGTTTGCAAACTCTATGGTTACATCAAAAGAGGGAGTGGGCATTACCCTTGTTATTTACATTTACTTTGGTCTTTTGACCATATCTTCTTGTGATTTTGGTACTGGGGATTGAACTGGGGATTGAACCCATGGGTGCTTTACCACTGAGTAACAATGCCAGACCTTTTTATTTTATTTTGATATAGGGACTTCATAAGTTGCCAAAGTTGGCTCAGCCTCTGGAGTAGCTAGTATTCTGGGTATAAAACACTGCCTGGTTCTGCTTTGATGTCTAAATGCGACAAAATACATGAAAATGCTTATGATGGTGTAAGTTACATGGTATCCATTCATTTGTTCATTTAAAAAATCTATTCTGAATCTATGTTTTATGTTCTCACTAAGCTCCTGGGTCTTCACTAGGAATATGAAAACAAGGAAGAAATGGACCCTGTGCTCAAGAAGCTTATTTCCAGAGGAGGGAGGGAGATAAGTAAACAAATAAAATGAATAAAATGTTTTCTATTCTTCCATCAAAATACCCCTCATGGCACAGGAGGGACAACTTATATCTCTCTGGACTTTGGAAAATAGTCTACATTGATAAATGAATTAAAATTATATCTTTTTTTGTTGTTTTGGTGGTGGTGCTGGGGATTGAACCCAGGGCCTTGTGCATACAAGACAAGCACGCTACCAGTTGAGCTATATCCCAGCCCCTCTAAGATTTTATCTTTTTGATGCCACATTGTTGCTCATTTAAAAAATATATTTAGTTTTTTAGTTGTTGATGGACTTTTAAAAATTTATTTTATTTATTTATTTTTAGAGAGAGAGAGAATTTTAATATTTATTTGTTAGTTTTCGGCAGACACAACATCTTTGTTTGTATGTGGTGCTGAGGATTGAACACTGGCAGCACGCATGCCAGGCGAGCGTGCTACCGCTTGAGCCACATCCCCAGCCCAATTTATTTTTATGTAGTGCTGAGAATCAAACTCAGTGCCTCATACATTTGAGGCAAGCACTCTACCACCAAGCCACAACCCCAGCCCTGTTCATTTGTTTTGTTGTTGTTTTTTTACACAACAACCAGCCAAGCAAGGTTTAGTCTGGAAATGCAAGGCTGATTGTATACTTGAAAATCAATGCAATTCATCATGTTCAGTCTTAAGAAAAAAAAATGATAATGTCAAACAGATGAAAAAAATGGTAAAATTCAATACCTAAAACTCCCAGCAAACTAGGAAGAGTAGGGAATGTCCTTAAGTGATAAAGGTATAGCTACAAAAAACCCCACAGTTCACATAACACTTAATGGTGGAAGAATTTTCCCTTTAAGATTGTGGGGAATAAGGCAAGGAAGTCCACTCTCCCTACCTGTATTCAACCTTGCATTGGAAATCCTACTCAGTGCAACTATGCAAGAAAAAGAAACCTAAGGCATATGGATTGGAAAGGAAATGAAACTGCTGTTATTTGCACACAACATTAGAAGTTTTATAGGGCTTCTCAGAGTCAGGGAGGCCTATACCTGTCCTAGCAAGTCTCACAGGGTAAGTGGATGATTTGCACAAGGCTGCCCTGGGGCTTAAGCATCTTGTTGTGGGTTGAACAGGCAGAACATGAAGATGGTTTGGACAGACCTGATTGACAAATGCCTAGAGACCCCCACTACACACAGAATATGGTATCATGGACCACCACACTTTTAAAAGGTGGTTCTTGTTTTCCACATCAGTTGAGTAGCCTATGGTGGCATCATTTATGTGAATAGTGCCCACAGTCTCAGTTTCTTCTCCTGGCTCAGCTTGGTGCTCAGTAAGTGGCTGGAGCTGGTGATAATTACACAGTGATACACGGGTGGCACTAGGAGGGCTTCCTCTTGTAAAAGTGGTTGAAATACTATAAAATGCAGTCCCTGCAGTCACCTGTAGGTGTACTTACTTGGTCCCAGCAGCCCAGGCCTGGGAGGCTGGCAGAGCCTTCCTTTTATTTTAATATATACACTTTTTCATTCAAAAGCAGAACAGGGAGCAGCGGTTATGCAGCAGTGAAACACAAGATTGTTATTCAAGCTCTGGTTACTTCCAACCGTTACTCATCTCAAGCTTTGTATTCTCCCTTTGCCCGTTCCTCTTCACAAAGGCGGTGCCCTTCTAATCCTGCTATTCTGACCCTGAATCTTTACATGGGATAGTTCAATTCTCTTAGTCAAGTTCAATCTTTTCATTCTCACAACTCCCCTATTTCTGATTGTTCGTACATTCTCTTTCATTTCTCGTACAACTATTCCTATGCGGCTAGTCCAAGAGTTAACTCTAAATTTCTACACGCCTCAGCTAAGGGCTTGCTCGCTGCCTTTGTTCTGTCTTGAATCGCCTCCTGCCAATCACCAGAAGAAGCAGACCTCTTGAGAAAGGAACTTGGACAGAAAGGCACTTGGCGAGGCGCACACGTCTCAGCCTAAACAAATGACCTCTTGTTCTCCAGAGCTCTTGAAGCACAAGGAGGGAAAATAATTAAGCTTTTCTACTATCTTTGTCCTATGATACCTCTTGGTCCAAACCCAAGCACTTGGCCTTATAAGACAAAGAGCAGAAGGTAAGGGCGACATGGATTCTTACAGAGGTGGCAAAATAAGATTCCCGCTGCTGAGAAAGACTTCTTCCAATACCCTAGAACAGACCCCATCCTCCTCCTCCCTTTTACTTCTATTTTCCTTCCTTCCCCAATCAGCGCTGTCCAATAGAAATACAATGTAAGCCATACGTGTGATTTTAAATTTTCTAGTAGCTGCATTAAAAAACAGGTAATATTACTAATAACGTTTTTAAAAAACTTAAAACATTATCATTCCTGTGCTAATAATATAAAAATTACTGGGAATTTCGACATTTTCTTTTCTTCCAAACCCGGTGTTCATTTGAACTTGTAGACCATAAAATTCGGAGTGGCTGCATTTCAACTGCTTAATAGCCCCTGGACTTGGACCGCTTGACCTTGGAATTCACTTCCACAACCCCCATTCCCTGTAGGCAGAAATGAAGATGCGGGTGGGCGCGGTAACATTGCTAGTTTGAGGCAGAGTGGCAACGTTTAGAAAAGGCCAGACTCTGTGATGTTGAGACCTCTTCGTTTCCCTTCCTACCGTCCCCGCTCCCCTGAGCCCAGCAAGGTTGTGAGATACCGCAAGAAGGATTGCCAGAACCGTGGGAAAATATCAGGCGTGAAGTGGGGAGATGGGGAGGGGGGTGTCAGGCGCAGTGGGGATCCCCACGCATGCGCACTCTGCGTGCTCACAACTCCCCGCCACACACCCTGGCAACCGGATTTTAAACCAGTGTGTACTCTTGTGTATGCGTTCTTCCCAGGAGTTGTGGTCCCACCAGTCTGTCTCGGCTCTTTCCTGTCTACAGCTCTTATCATTTCTGCTCCTCCCTTCTAACTGGTTCTGATCTGGTTCAGGGTGCTGGTCCCTGAGCACTTGGACCGGCCCCTGAAATCAATACTAGTGGTTCCGCGTGGGAACCCACCCCTGGTCCGCCCTCTCCGGGCTGAGGTGGCAACTGGGGCTGCGGCCGTTTCCGGGACTTCAAGTTGCTGCTGCACAGCTTTCTACCTTGCCGGACTGCCCCTAGTCAACTTCTGCGAGACTGACCTAGAGACTGCATCCTGCAAGGTGAGGTCAAGAGGGAAGGAGCGATATGCGAGATAAGCGAGGGGAAGGTTTCGGGTAGGGGAATGGAGGGCAGACCAGGGTTGAGAGCTCATGGCCCGGGATCAGGAATGCCAGCGCTCTCTCGGTGGGTGTGTCTCAGGGTATCTGATCCTCCCACTTAGCGAATCTGGATCTCCTTTTCTTTGATCTTCTTTCCCTCCCTTTTGGCATCTCACAGCTCCTCCCTTTCTCATTCTGTGGGTTCAATTCCCTCACTCTCAGCTCCTTCCCTTCCTCCTCCCTTACCGATCCACCCCTCTAGGCTCCTCCCCTCCCGCTGGGCTCCGCCTCTTCTCTATCTTGACTCTTACCCTCCCACCCCACTCCTTTCTTTCCTTCAGCCAACTCCCTTTTAGCTCCTCCCCTTCATCTTGCCCCCTTCCCCGCCCTATGCTGTTTCTCATTGTCCTCAGCTGGTTATCTGGCTCCCTTTTGGTTCCCTTTTTCTTTTCAATTCCCTGTAGGGTTCATCCTCTTCCCCTTCCTTTCGCTCCTCTCATCCTCCCTTCTCTGGGCTCTTTAGTTCCTTCCCCTGTGCTTCTCCATCCCCCTCTCAATCCCCCACCCTGCTCCGCCCCCGCCATTGGCTGCTCCTCACCTCTGTTTAGTTCCTCTTTTCCTGCAGTAGCCCCCCTCCCCCATCTTTCTTCTGCCTCTCACCATCTGAAACCTTCCTCCTCCCTCCACCCGCTCCTTCTAGTTCCCCTTATACCATCTGCCTTTCTGGACAACACACTCATTGTGGTCTTTGTAGATACATCCCTATTGTTTCTGTCACACCTCACTCCTATGGTTTCACACTTCTGTCTCCCTAATTCTTCCTGATCCACTTTGGGCTCAGCAAACACCAAGATAATATTGTTTAACTCTAGAGACTGATAAGAATAAAATGAGAGAATGTACAGAGAACACATACAATGATACATACTAAGCTTTCAGTAAATGGTAACTGTTATCATTATTAGTTTTCTTTAGCCAGGGATTTCTGGCACAATTCCTCTTCTGTGATATCCCCAATCCCCAACAATGTTGTTTTTCTATTCCTTTTCTTTCTCCTCCTCCTCCTCCTCCTCCTCCTCCTCCTCCAACAGGGATTGAATCCAGGGGCAATTGATTACTGAGTCACATTTTTTATTTTTAATAATTTTAAAAATAGTGACAACGTGTCCCTGAGTTGCATAGGGCTTCAATAAGTTTCTGAGGCTAGCTTTGAGTTTATGAGCCTCCTGCCTCACCCTCCTGAACTGCTGGGATTACAGGAATGTGCCATCTGTAATTTCTTGGTTTCTTTCCTTGGTTTCTTCCTTTCCTTCTCCTTATCCCCCCCCCCCCCGCCCCCCAAGTACTGGAGCTTGAACTCAGGGGCTCTCAACCACTGAGCCACATCCCCAGCTCTATTTTGTATTTTATTCAGAGACAGGGTCTCCCTGAGTTACATAGGGCTTCCATAAATTTCTGAGGCTGGCTTTGAACCCGTGATCCACCTGTCTCAGCCTCCTAAAACACTGGGGTTGCAGGCATGTACCACCTCCCTGCAGCCTTGTTCTCTTAATTGTAAACTGACTCGAAAAGAATTTTTGAGGGGAAGGTGAGCAATGAAGTCAAAAGAATTATTATTATTATTTTGGACCAGGGATTGAACTCAGGGGTGCTTGAGCACTGAGCCACACCTGAGCCATATCCCAAGCCCAAAAGAATTAATTTCTGACCTCTCCTTACCTAATCTAGTGTGAGGGAGAGTGTTCTGGTAGAAGATACAACAAATGCAGTACCAGGTGGGAACCTCCCGGAGTGTGGTTTGAAAACAGATTTAGCCAACTTGAAGGTTCCAATTTGTGTGTACACCCCCAGCCCTTTTTGAGACAAGGACTCACTAAATTGCCTGATCTTCCTGCCTCAACTTCTCCCGTGTCTGAGATTACAGGCTTGCACCACTACCTCCAACTCAGTTTGAGGAGATTTTAAAGACCCCTCCTGGTCTAGGTGCTGCATGTTTGCTGTTGACACCCAGATTTTGCCTTTTTCTCTGAGAAGTGTTGCCAGTAGTGTTTTGAGGCAACATCCTGCCAAATATATGTAAGAAATGGTGTTCTTATATTTGTCTTTTCCCTGACCATTGGTATCTAGTCCTGGTTTTTTATTCTTTATTTCAGCATACTTCCTAGCAAGGAAACACAATGTTTAATCATAACAAATATCTGGAATTTCTTTTCCTGTAAGCTCTTTTCTTTTTAGGCATTTACTCTCATCTTCGAATGTGTTCCATTTTTTTTTTCTGACATTGCACCTTTTGTCCTTTAGTGAGTCTCTCATTTGTATGTTTTTTTTGGGGGGAGGTGTGTGTGTATGTGGTGCTGGGGATTGAACCCAGGACTTTGTGCATGCTAGGCAAGCACTCTACCAACTGAGTTATATCCCCAGCCCTCATTTGTATGTTTTACACACCACACTTTCCTAATTCAGTAGTAAGCTATTCCCTAATTTGTTTTCATTTTTTTTTTTTAAAAAAAACTTATGGTGGGGCTGGGGTTGTGGCTCAGTGTTAGAGTGCTCAACTAGCAAGCACGAGGCACTGGGTTTGATCCTCAGCACCACATAAATGTAAAATGAAGATATTGTGTCCACCTAAGATTTAAAAATAAGTCTAAAATAAATTAAAAATAAATTTAAAAATTTTTATGGGGGGAGGCTGGGGTTGTGGCTCAGTGGTAGAGTACTAGCCTAGCATGCATGAGGCACTGGGTTTAATCCTCAGCACCACATTAAAAATAAATAAATAAGTAAATAAAAAAAAGGTACTGTGTCCATCTACAACGACAAAAAATTAAAACTTTTATGGTATAAAAGCACTAATATTCATGGTAGAACTTTAGAAAATGTGGATAGGCAAAATTAAAAAAAATTTAATATCTAGAAAATTATCACTGCTGTTATCTTTTTTTTTTTTTTTTTTGTGGTGCTGGGGATTGAACCCAGAGCCTTATGCATGCCAGGAAAGCACTCTACCAACTGAGCTATATCCTCAGCCCACTCCTGTTATTTAAACATATATTCTAGGGTTTTTCTATACATGTTCATGCACACATGCATTTTTTTGTGGATTTATATTTTATTTTTAAAATGTATTTATTTTTATTTTAATTATTATTTTTTAGAGGATTGACCCATTGCCTTGCATATGCTAGGCAAGTGTTCTAGGACTGAACTATGCCCTCAGCCCTTTTTTACTTTTATTTTGAGACAGGGTCTTGCTAAGTTGCCCAGGCTGGCTTCAAACTTTCAATCATGCTGCCTTAGCCTTCCAAGTCACTGGGATTATAGGCATTCACCACTGTGCCTGGCTTGGACTTTATTTTTTAAAAGAGTTTCAGATTCACAGCAAAATTAAGCAGAAAGTATAGGGAGTTCTCATGTATCAACTGCCCTTCCCCCAACTCTAGCCACTGTTGACATAATGTACCAGGGTGGTACATTTGTCACAATCATTATATCTACATTGACACATCATTGTCACCCAAAGTCCAGAGTTTACTTTAAGGTTCACTCTTGGTGTTAAACATTCTATGGGTTTGGAAACGTGTATAATGATGTGTATCTACCATTATAGCATACAGAATAGTTTCACTGCCACCAAAATCCTCTATGCTTCTCCTGTTTATCTCTCCCTCCCCACTAACCCCTGGCAACCACTGATCTTTTAACTTTCTGCATGGTTTTGCCTTTTCCAGAATGTCATATACTTGGAATTATACAGTATATAGCCTTTTAAGATTGGCTTCTTTCACTTAATAATGTGCATTTATGTTTCCTCCATGTCTTTTCATGTTTAATAGCTCATTTCTTTATACTACCCCAAAATACTTCATTGTCTCGGGGTACCAGTTTATCTGTTCACCCACTGAAGGACATGATGATTACTTTCAAGTTTTGGCAAATATGAATCAAGATGCTATAAACATTCATGTGCAGGTTTTTGCATACACATGAGTTTCCAGCTCATTTAGGTAAATACCAATAAACCCAATTGCTGGCTTGTATGATAAAGTATGTCCATTTTTGTAAGAAACGTCCAAACTGTCTTCCAAACTAGCTGTACCATTTTGCATTCCCATAAGCAATGAATGAGAGTCCACATGCATTTTTTTATAAAAATAAAATCAAAGTACGCATGTTATTTTGTAAGCAGACATTTTCTTTCAACAACTCCATTTTCCCATGTCAGTACATCTTTGTCGCATCTATTACCCAGTTCATAGTCAGCATTCCCCAATCTAGGACTATAGATCGCATGTGGTTGTTATTCTTATGGTTCTTTTTAATCAAACATGGTCCCTTTCCTATATGTTTTCATGACACTGACTTATAAAAGGGATCAGTCTGTTTTGTTCTGTGGAAGGAATGTCCCTCTTAGATTTGTCTGCTTCCTCCCTTGTGATGGCATTTAACTTGATTTAATGGTTAAACTTCAAGTTATCGAAAAGTAGTTGAAATATGTATTGAAGTCTTTAAAAATATCCATCCGTATTGTGATGATTACATTTAGAATGATATGCTAGGACACAGGCAGATGAGAGGTTTTTCTCTCATCTACCTTGATCCTTTAGGTACACAGTAGCTCTCCCTGGAAGATATCAATATTGTCAGTTTCTTGTGCATCCTTCTGGGAATTTTATGAATATACAGATGAATATGTATTTATATGCTTTTCTTCCTCCTTTTTTTTTTTTTTACAAAAATGGTAACACTATTCTCATCTTAATGTACTTTACTCATTTAACAACAGAGGTTGAAGATTGTTTTATATCATAGAGAAAAATCCTCATTTGGGGGGGGGTACTGTTGAGTGAATCCAGGGGCACTTTACCTCTGAGTTACATCCCCAACTATTTTTATTTTTGACTTTGAGACACAGCCTCTCTATGTTGCTGAGAGCTTCACTAAATTGCTGAGGCTAGCCTCAAACTTGTGATCTTCCTGCCTCGGCCTCCAGAGTCACTGGGTTTACAAGTATGAGCTACTACATACAGCTCATCCTCATTCTTTTTAATAATGGCTGCATAGCACTACATCATGGATGCACTATAATTGTTTTACTTAATCTATTATTTATCTATTTCATTTATTTCTGTCCTTTGATCTTGTCAAATGTTGCTGCATGTGAAATTATTCTGTAGAATAAGTTCCTGGGAATGGAATTGCTGGGTCAAAGAATACATACATTTAACAATCTCAATGCCAAATTGTTCTCTAAGTACCTTATACTAATTTACACTCCCACCAACAGTGTGAGAGTACCTGTTTCTTCACAGCTTGACAACAAAGGTTTATGAAACTTTTAGATCTTTGACAATTTAAGTGGTGAATAATTGTGCACTGTGGTTTTAATTTGCATTGCTTTATTAGGAATCAGATTGAAAATCTTTTCATATGAAAAGATTGTAAGAATTCATAAGTCAGGAAATCAGTCTCTTGTCTGTGACATGTGACAAATGCTTTTTTCAAGTTTGTCAGTTGTCTTTGGGTTTTGCATTTTTTTACCATTTAGAAATCTGATTTTAATTTTGATCTGTCAAGTTTTCTATGGCTTCTAAGTATTGTGTTCTATTTTTAAAACCTTTCTCATGCTAGCCAAGATTACAAAGTAGTTCTCACATAGTATTTTTTAGTTTGAGTTTTTATCATTTAAGTAAAATTAATATTTCTTTGTGTAATGTCTAAATTAAGGGTCAAACTTACACGGTTTTTTTCAGAGTGCTGACCAATTGTCATAACACCATTTATTGAATAATAATCTTCACTGCACTTGATTTGAGAAATCATCAAGTTTCTTTTAAGTAAACCCTGGTGCATGTTAAAATATTGTTTAAATGATATGTTAGTTTCTAGTAGTACTTTGTCAATTTTGGTACTCTAAACATTTTTTTTTTTTTTTGGTACTAGAGATTGAACCCAGGGGTACTCTACCACTGAGCTACATTCTCACCCTTTTTAATTTTTTTATGTTGAGCCAGGGTCTTGCTATATTGACTTTGGTTTCCTTGAACTTGCTACCCTTCTAACTCAGCTTCCCAAGTAGCTGGGATAACAGGTGTAAGCCACCATTCTTGGCTCCTTTTAGAAACTTTTGCCTGTTCACATTTATAAAACTATAATGGATTTTGGGGGGAGGAAATACCAGGGATTGAACCCAGAGGTGCTTATCCACTGAGCCATAGCCTCAATCATTTTATATTTTTATTTAGAGACAGGGTCTTGGAAGTTTCTTAGGGTATCTCTAAGTTGCTGAGGCTGGCTTTGAACTTGCAATCCTCCTGCTTCAGCCTCCAGAGTCACTGGAATTATAGGTGTGTGCCACCACACCTGGCAATGCTATAACTGATTTATGTTGCAGTTGCAAATTTTTGATTAGACTGCTCTAAATGCGGATACAATTCTTTCATTTTACAGAGTCATAGTAAGGCTATTTATATTTGTTCCCAAACTTGATATTTTTCTATATTCTCTTCTTTTAAAAAATCTAACCATATGGTAAAGCTTATAGCAGATGTTTATTTTTCTAAGTTGCATATGGAATTTTGAGAAAGGATAATGCATTTATCTAAGTGTGCTGTTTTAGTGGTTTAAAATTTCTGATCTGGTAAACTGTCAGGAATATAGTTGAAATCTACAGAAGTAAGCTAAAATGTCCCATGAAGAGCCAGAATAGATGTCATAATGTTCATGCACTAAATCTCTTGCTCTCAGATATTCTTTCAGGTTAGTAACAAATCTGGTTATTTATTTCACAGTTGGAAGGCCTGCTCTCAAACAGATTAGGGAGAGAAAGAGGGGAGAGAATGAGGAGGAGGAGACAATAATAGCTGACAAACCAAAATGAAATAGACATAAGAACTTTTAAAGAAGTTTAAGCTCTTTGATGGGGATAAAGGAATGTGGGAAGTCATCTATGGGCATTTAATTTGGGGGCAAACAGCTCTTCTAATCTTTTTTGATCCCAAGAATGTTATAGAGTCAAAGCAGGTACAATGATTGGTGTCCAAAATGACTCCAAATTATCAAGGAAGGTCAAATTGTGATCATTACTCTTTGTTGAGGATGGAAAGAATAAAGTATATTTTAGAAGGAATCTTATGAAAATAGTTGAAGTAATACAAGGAAAGCACTTTATATAGATAGCTTTAATTATCTCAAGTCCTTAACGTGAGTTCCATGCACCCCAGGGGCCCAAATGAAGCCTCTTAAAAGTGAACAGAGAATTTGTGCAATATGTGTGTGTTTCTGGGGAGAGAAGGCCATAGCTTTTTATCATATTCTAAAATGATTTTATAATTTTTTTAAAAAGTTAAGAATGGTGGAGGTATCTGAAAAATTTATGTAGCCAGAGAACCTAAAGATTTCATTTCATAAATGAAGTATTAAGAATTTATAGCTATACAGTGTTAAAAATTTATAACTACCAAGTTATAACTTATACATTTATAACTACACTAAATTATAAATTCATCATGATAGTTGTAAATTATGGTAGCAGTACGCTAATTACCTTTCAGTTGCTTCATTATGTATTTTGCAAGTGCTACCTCATTTTACTGTGTGTTAGTAATGAATGTTCTTTTTCCTTCTTAACAGTCATAAGTGGAACTATTTGTAAGCAGACTGGGTCCACTGAAATCTGCCTATGAATATAATAGGTAAGTGTAGCATGACAATTGTTCTAAAAAATGCCTTAAGGGGCTGGGGTTATGGCTCAGTGGCAGAGTGCTTGCCTAGCATGTGTGAGGTACTGGGTTTAATTCTTAGCACCACATATAAGCAATTAAATAAATAATAAAGGTCCATCAATAACTAATAAAAATATTTAAAAAATAAAATAAAATATGCCCTAAGTTTTTAAAGATAATGAACAAAAGCCCTGGATATAATAAGAAGTAAAATTTGTAATAAAACTAAGAGGAAAAATGAAAAAAGGGCTTTCAAAATGAAACCAATGTTTAAGAATTAGAAAGTTCTATACTTAATTATAAGCAAAGCAACTTATGAATTTTCTATACTTTAGACTTTTAAAAATATCTTTTGGGAGTTATAGCCTAATTTCTAGCATGGAAAAAACAGGTTTATATAAAAGTTTGTAATGAATTAAAGCAATTTGTTTAGTACTGACCAGTTACCATATGATCAAGATTAAGTGTGCTCTATCATTTGAGAATAGCAATATTGATGTACTTTTTCGAAAAAAATGGTTGTTTTTCCCTTTGTTTTTACTTTATTTCTTATAATAAAGCAAAAATATGATCAGTTTTGATTTTCATTAAAATGCCAGGTATATATGTAAGTATTACTGTGAGTATTTAAGATAATAAACAATTTATTTTGTTTTCTATTTAAATTCATTTTATATTCAGATTTACTGAAAAGTGGTTTTCATCTAGTAAGGTTTTGATTCGTGAGTGAGTAATGTTTTGGGAGGACTCTGTTCTTTAAGTTTTCCTAGGTCTGGATTTAATAGTTACAGTTATAGAAATTGTTTCATGTTAGAAGTAGCACAGACTTTAAACTATTGTTTGCTTATTTTTATGTAATTTGAAATTTAATTCTGAAAATATTATTGATTGTATTTAAAGATTATGATTACTTTAAAAAAGTCAACAGCAGTGACAGGAGCATATAAATTATGCATTTGGAGGTTAAACAATCTAAAGAGATCTATATAATGAGGTCTATAAATTATAGTTAGACATTCTAGGTCATATTTTGTAGAGCAATACCATTAATAGCACAGAAGCTAGATGAATTACTAAGATTCATTTCGTTGCTGATGTTTTATCTTACTTGCACCTTTTTTAGCTTTGATTTCTATTAAGACTCTGAAAAGACCTTCTGAAAAATCTTGGACATGTGATGTTTGCAGAATGAGTTAGATCATTTGATTATAAGGTTATACAGCTGATCTTATTATTGAATCTTCTTTTTAAAATGAATATTCTTAGAATTGATTACTTGTGGGGCCCAGGTTGTAGCTCAGTGGGAGAGTGCTTGCCTAGCATGCATGAGGCACTGGGTTCAATTTCTGGCACCACATAAATATAAAAAAATGTAAAATAAAGATATTGTGTCCATCTACAACCAAAAAAAAATTAAAAAAAACTTATAACTTAGTTATAGTGGAGTCTATGTCAAATGGGGAGAGCAAAAGAAAAGGAGGTAGAGTATGGTGTTGTCATAAGAATGCATTAAAATACACTTTCTCAGCTCTCTGCAGTGGTTAGTAGCCCCATATAAAGATTTTATTTCAAGTTTTATTTTTGCTTTATAAAGAAAAAAGTTATTTTATTGTTCTGTGCACATTTTGGGTGGGTGATATAAGCAGATGTAATTTGACCTGGAGTGTCTATTGATTTTTGCTTTCAATAACTTAATAGATATGGGGATAGAGTAAAGATGTTTACATAAGCAGTTATGATGTGAAGCATTAACCTTTATTTATCCTTATTCCAAATTTTATTGAAGAATAATTGAAGTACACTAAACTGCACATATTTAATTTGATTGGTTAACACACATACACGAGAAATCATAAGCACTAGCTTTTTAAAGATAACTATTTATTTTGAAATAAATATAGATTGAAGTTACAAAAACAAAATGAACAGGAAGGTCCAATGTACCTTTCACCAGGTTTACCCAGTGGTAACATCTTGCATCACTATAGTACAGTATCAAAACCAGAAAACTGACATTGGTACAATTCATAGAGCTTATTGAGATTTCACTTACATGCACTTGTATATGTGTGTGTGTGTGTGTGTGTGTGTGTGTGAGAGAGAGAGAGAGAGAGAGAGAGAGAGAGAGAGAGAGAGAGAGAGATTCTTTACAATTTTGTCACCTGTGCAGATTTTGTGCAACCCCCACCACAATCAAGATAATAAAGAATAAAAGAATAGTTACATTACCAGGAGACTGGCTTGTGCTTCCCTTCTATAGCTGCCTCCACCCCTCTCCCACATTCCTTAACCCTGACAAACACTAATCTCTTCCTTTTTTACAGTGTTGTTATTTTAAGACTGTTACATAAATGGAATCATACGTATGTAACCTTTTGAGATTTGCTTTTTTCACTCAGCATAATTCCCTTGAGACTCATCCAGGTTGTAGTGTTATGTCCACAGTTTGTTCCTCAGTTGGGGGCATAACTCAGTGGTAGACCATTTGCCTAGGTCACATGAGGCTCTGGGTTCTACCCCAGCACTGAAAAAAAAATGCTGAGTAGAATTCCAATTCTACTCTTATTGCTGAGTAGAATTCTATAGTGTGGATATACCAGTTTGTTTAACTGTTCACTCCATAAAGGACATTTGGATCTTTTCTACCTATTGGCTATTATGAATAAAACTGCTATGGAGATATATATATATATATATATATATATATATATATATATATATATATATTTTTTTTTTTTTTTTTTGTATGTGTGTAGGTTGTTTTTCATTTTTTCTGGAATAAACGCTCAAAAGAGCAATGGCTAGATCATATGACAGTTGCATGTTTAGTTTTGTAAGAAGTTGCCAAACTGTTTCCAGAGTGACTGTGTCATTTTACATCCGCCCCCCCCAGCAATGTGTGAGTGATCGGTTTCCCTAGATCCTTGTCAGTACTTAATGTTGTCACTATTTATTATTTTAGTCGTTCTGTTACATGTGCAGATGTAACATATATCATTGAACATGTTTTCATGTGCTCATCTGCAATCCATATATCTTTTATTTTTAAATATTTTTTTAGTTGTCAATGGACATTTATTTTATTTATAGATAAGTGGTGCTGAGAATTGAACCTAGTGCCTCACACATGCTAGGCAAGTGCTCTACCACTGAGCCACAACCCCAGCCCTGCAATCCATATATTTTATACCCATTTTCTAAATGGATTATTTGTTCTTTTGATGTTGAGTTGGCAGACTTTTGAGTATATTCTAGATATGAATCTTTTTTTAGTTTTAGGTGGACACAATATCTTTATTTTTATTTTCATGTGGTGATGAGAATCGAACCCAGTGCCTCATGCATGCCAGGCGAGCACTACCACTTGAGCCACATCCCCAGCCCCTAGATATGAATCTTTTGTTGCAACAGTGATTTTAAATACTTCTCCCCATTCTGCAGGTTATGTTTTCATTCTCTTAACAGGGTCTTCACAAAGTAAAAGTTTTAATTTTTTTTTTTCCAGTATTGAGGATTGAACCCAGGGGTGCTCTACCACTGAGCTATATCCCCAGTACTTTTTATTTTGAGTCAGGGTATCACTAAGTTGACCAGGCTGGCCTCAAAATTGTGATCCTCCTGCCTCAGCCTCCCACATTGCTGGAATTACCAAGTATGTGCCAGCACACCTGGCTGAAGTTTTAAATTTTGACATGGTCCACTTACAAAGTTTTTCTTTTATTTCTTACACTTTTGATGTCAAGTACAAGAGGATTTCATATGACCCATGTCCTGAAGATTTTCTATGCTTTATTCTGAGTTTTATAAGTTTCCTTTATACATGTAAATCTGCAATCTCTTTTCAGCTTTTCTGAATAAGATATGAAGTTTAGGTTGAAAATAATTTTTCTCCTTTGCCTATAGATGTCTAATTGTCTCAGCACAATGTTGAAAAGACACTTCTTCCCTCATTGAATTGCTTTTGTACCTTTATAAAAAAATTACTTAGGCATAGTTGCATGGTCTATTTCTGAGTTCTCTATTGATCTGTCACCTTGATTTGTATATCATACATTACCTTTCTTTTTTTAATATTTATTTTTTAGTTTCAGGTGGACACAATATCTTTATTTTATTTTTATGTGGTGCTGAGAATTGAACCCAATGCCTCACACATGCTAGGCAAGTGCTCTACCACTTGAGCCACATCCTCAGCCCCATACCTTACCTTTCTGATGATTAAAATTTCACACAATATGCTGTGGGGTGCCAAACAGGAAAGTGTACCTTATCAAGAAATGCTGTCCCCTGGAAGAACAAAAAGCAAAATGGAAACAAAATGAAACAAAAAAGCAAAGGGGAAAAAAAGGAAATACTCTTTTGGAATGAAAAAAATAGGCAGCGTTCAACTTAGCTTCCAGTAGGAATTTTTTGGTTAACATTTGTATGATTTCAGGACACAAAGTGGTAAACATGACTTTTTCATTGTTTATTCTTGCTTATTACATTCTGATTAGTAACACTGGTATTTTACCTTGATAATTCTCTATAGCTAGACTTTGTAAACAAGAGCTTTCATATTACAGGCATAACAGTGGTTCTGTTAATATCAGCTTTATTGAGAAATAAGTCACATGCCATACTATTCACCTATTTGAAGTGTCTATTCCATGGTTTTTAGTATATTCACAGAGTAGTATAGCCATCATTATATGCAATTTTATTATAACATTTTTGTTGGTACCAGGAATTAAAGTCAGGGTCACTCAGCCATTGAGCCACATCCCCAGCCCTATTTTGTATTTTATTTAGACACAGGGTCTCACTGAGTTGCTTAGCACTGCACTGTTGCTGAGGCTGGCTTTGATTTCGTGATCCTGCTGCCTCAGCCTTCTGAGCTGCTGAGATTACAGGAGTTCATCACCATGCTCCGCTTTATTAGCACTTTTAAGGAAGGGTTTTATATCAGGTAATTTTTAGCTACAGGGGATTTTATATCCCACCTTACATATTATATTAACCAGCCCATGATGTGGGCTACCTTATGAAGAAAAGAGGTTTATTTTTGCTTAAGTTCTGTAGATACAGGGTCCAGACAACAATTGTGTTGGTTCTTGTGATGGCCCCTCTGGCCTATATTGCATCATGGTAGGAGTGCATGTGTATCTCACTGGTCATTCTTCCCTTCCTAGTAAAGCAACTAGGATTCCATCCTGAGGGCCCCAAACTAATGATCTAATCACTTTCCAAATGTCTCAACTCTAAACTCCATAGTCAGATTAAGTTTTCAATCTTTTAATGCCATTGACATACAACTTTGGGGAATGAAAATTATCCTTGGGCTGGGGATATATATAGCTCACTTGGTGGAATGCTTGCCTAGCATGTACAAGGACCTGGGTTCAGTCCCCAGTACCACCAACAAAAATACCCTTGTATGAGTTTGGGATACAAATCATATTCAAACCCCAGCATGTATTATGGAAAAAGGCAAATTCTTTTATTCAATGGTGAAAGCATTTTCTGTGTATATGTAGTGTAATAATTTCAGTTATGAATTAAGCTTTTTTAGAGTGTTGAAAATGATGGCATAAAGAAGTCTTCAAAGAGGGCTGGCATGCTCAGGGCGTGGGGTTCGATTCTCAGCACCACATAAAAATAAAATAAAGATGTTGTGTCCACCAAAAACTGAAAAATAAATATTAAAAAATTCTCTTTCTCTCTCTCTCTCTCTCTCTTTAAAAGAAAAAGTCTTCAAAGAAAAGTTTGACCTATAAGATAAATCGCTTATTTTGAATCATTTTACTCATGGAATTTAGCCAACTTTCTAAATATTTAAAATGGTTAACAGTTTTTTTTTTAAATTTTATTTATTTATTTATTGGGGTACTGGGGATTGAACTCAGGGCACTCGACCACTGAGCCATATCCCCAGCCCTATTTGTATTTTATTTACAAACAGGGTCTCACTGAGTTGCTCAGCACCTCACTTTTGCTGAGGCTGGCTTTGAACTTGTGATCCTCCTGTCTCAGCCTCCCCAGCTGCTGGAATTACAGACATGCGTCACCACACCCAGCCTTAACAGTTTTCTTTTAACAAGACAGACATGTATAAATCTTTTTTTTTAAGAGAGAGAGAGAGAGAGAGAGAGAGAGAGAGAGAGAGAGAGAGAGAGAATTCTTTAAATATTTATTTTTTAGTTTTTGGCGGACACAACATCTTTGTTTGTATGTGGTGCTGAGGATCGAACCCCGGGCCGAACGCATGCCAGTCAAGCATGCTACCGCTTTAGCCACATCCCCAGCCCCATGTATAAATCTTAAGATCCAGAAAAATAAAGCACAAATGAGCAAGTGACTTTTTTGAAGAGAATGGTAAAGCTGAATTAACTAACATCACTAGTAAGTTTGGCATCGGATTTAATTTTTCTGAAAGCTCTATTATATTTATTTATTGAAAAACTCAATATTGTTAAGATGTTAATTCCACCAAACTAGTTATCAATTCATTTCCAAATGCACCAGAGGATTTTTGCAGATAGCAACAAAGCAAATTCAGAAACTCTTTATGAAAAGCAAATCTCTAACTTAATTTTTCAATTCTTTTCAAAATTACTTTTAATAAGATATGTAAAATTATGTACTATTTTTGACTTGAATTTGATTAAAACTTTGAACTAAAACATATGCAAGATGATGTTTGTATTGCTTGATATGAAATGCTTATTAATTTTTAAAAAAGTATTCATACCAAGGATTATTGATAATATGCCAGTATGATGGTGTCATGACATAACAGTTGGAAAAATTACTGCATAACAGGATTTACAATAGGATGTTTTATAATCAAAAGTAGCATATTGAAAGCTGTTTCTCTGATTGATTGATTGATTCTGGGGATTGAACCCAGGTGTGCTTAACCACTGAGCCACATCCCTAGTTCTTTTTATTTTTTTTTTTTATATTTTTTTTTAGTTGTCAACAGGCTTTTATTTTATTTATTTATATGTGGTGCTGAGAATTGAACCTAGTGCCTCACACGTGCTGGGCAAGTACTCTGCCACTGTTTTTCTAAATGATGCTTCTGTTATTAGTGTAAGTATTGAGAACTTATTATAGAAGGCTAAGAATGTTGACTTACCTACAATTCACTTTCTATTGTAGTCATTTAGCAAACATTTATGGGACATCTTCCATCTTCTAGGCTTTAGGCTAGGTGCTGGGGATACAAAGACAATATAAACATGCATTGTCTCTGTTCAATACAAGTTCACAATCTTAAGTAGAGAAATGGATGTGTAAACAGATCAATGCAATAAAATCTTATGTAATATGAGACTGAAAGGCAAGGTGGATACAGTGGAGAAAGTGAAGAACTATCAGGCAAAGAGGTGGGTGAGCATTTCTTGTAGGGAAATTAATGTTATCATTAGCTGGAAGCATGAAACAGCACACCATGGGAGACAATGAGTAGTGAGGCATGTCTGTGGCAGAAGTCCTGAAATTTAAGCATAGCTAGATGAAGCTGCAAAGGGGTAGGCAGAAACCAGGTGCTAAAGAAATTATCCTGAATGCCTATTATGTGCCAGCAGCGACTACATGCACTGACTGACTGATTTAATCTTCATAATGGCTCTGTTGCTAGAATCTACTACTGATATTTTACAGATGAAGAAGCTGAAAGGGTCTCAGAGAAGGTCATTGAATTGATTAGGGTAATACAGATATAGGGTAATACTTTCTAGTGACAGAGGTCAGATCTAAGATCTTTTTAGCCTGGAGTTTCCAATCATGTGATTTGAAGTCTGCCTTGTTCTCATACTGTCTTCTGATGGGCTCTAGGGTAATGGAAGTGTCTTGTGTGCACAATGGAGCCTAAAGGAGAAGGTGAGTGGGTATGGAAGAGCTGAACCAGGGAAGCTCTACTTTTATTCTGTTTTGTATGTGGAGAATTTTGATCAATGGTGGTAGTAAAGGGGAAGGACAAGAAAGGATATAATATGACTCCAAGGTTTTTGGCTTGGTTGTCTAATTGATGGTACTTTTTTTTTTTTTTTTTGGTGTGGGGGGGGTTGAACTCAGGTAGGCTTAACCACTGAGCCACATCACCACAACATATCACCACATATATATGTATGTGTGTGTGTGTGTGTGTGTGTGTGAGTGTGTATACATATATCATTTAGAAACAGGGACTTGCTGATTGCTTAGGGCCTTTCTAGTTGTTGAGGCTGACTTTGAACTTGCAATCCTCCTGCCTCAGCCTCCCAAGTGGCTGGGATTACAGGTGTTTACCATTGCACCAGGCTTGGTGGTATTTTTAATTGTTTATTTCAAGAATAAAACGACAGTGTTTCTTAAATTTCAGACATCTGTAGATGACTGTATATTTGAGGCATTTGCTGCATCATCATCATCATTATCATCAGATACTGGAGATTTAACCCTGGGGACCTTTACCACTGAGCTACATCCCCAGTACTTTTGTATTTCTTATTTTTTAAAAAAATTTTTTAGTTGTAGTTGGACACAATATCTTTATTTTATTTATTTATTTTTATGTGGTGCTGAGAATCGAACCCAGTGCCTCGCACGTGCTACATGAGTGCTCTACTGCTGAGTCAAAACCCCAGCCCCTGTATTTCTTATTTTGAGACAGGGATTTGCTAAGTTGCTGAGGGCCTTTCTAAGCTGCTGAGACTGGTCTCAAACTTGCAATTCTCCTGTCTCATCCTCCAGAGTTGTTGGAATTACAAACATGTGCCACCATACCCAGTTCCATTATTTATTAATTTTTTAAAAATCCAATACTTAGGGCTGGGGATATAACTCAGTTGGTAGAGTCCTTGACTCACATGCACAAGGCCCTGGGTTCAATCCTCAGCACCAAAAAAAAGAAAAAAAAAATCCAATACTTAATTTAGATTTATGTGGAAAGAAAACAGATATCTCAAAAGTTACAGAATTAATGTACTAATATTTTTATTCATATAATTTCAAGTAAATCTATAAAAAGAAATATACAAATTGTTTTTCCATCTGCTTCCTAAAAATCATCTCATATAGCTGGGAGTATTGTCACACTTCTGTAATCCCAGCAGCTTGGGAGGCTGAGGCAGAAGAATCATGAGTTCAAAGCCAGCCTCAGAAATTTAGTGAGGCCCTAAGCAACTCAGTGTGACCCTGTCTCTAAATCCAAAAAGAGCTGGGGATGTGGCTCAGTGATTAAGTGCCCCTGGGTTTAAGTCCTAGTACCCCACCCCCCAAATCCTATATCCCAGTGGTTTGTGTGGTTCACAATGGGAAACAGCAAGATAGTGAATATGGGAGGAGGAGAAGTAACAAATTAGTTGATACTGTTATGGTTTGGATGAGAGGTGTCCCTCAAAAGCTCATGTGTAAGACAATGTAAGAAGGTTTGGAGAAGAAATGATTGAGTTATGAGAGCCTTAACCTAATCAGTGAATTAGTTCCTGATGGGATTAACTGAGTGATGACTGGAGGCAGATGGGCTGTGGCTGGAGGAAGTATTCATTGGGGGTGTGGCTATGGGGTATATATTTGTATCTGGGGAGTGGAGTCTCTCTCCTTCTGATCATCATGTGAGCGGCTTCCCTCTACCACACTCTTTGGCCATGATGTTCTGCCTCACCTCAAGCCCCATGGAATGGAGCTGACATTCTATGGACTAAGACCTCTGAAACTGTGAGCCCTCAAATAAACTTTTCTTCCCTAAAATTTTTCTGGTCAGATCTTTTAGTCACAGCAGTGAAAAAAGCTGAATACAACATTTATTTTAAAGTGATTATAAAGTGGCAGAAGAGAGGAGTTAATGAACAGGAGAAATTTTTATAACCATAATCTGTGTTTGACACTGTATATGAAAATGGGTTCTTCCGGAACACTTGAAGGTTAAGTTTTTTAGATCAGATCTGGGGACAATAAAGGGACTAATAGGATGAAAGAGCACCAGTTGGCAAGGGTAGTAGTAACTTTATCAACATTTGTAGGAGCCAACCTAAAATTACCAAGGTGAAGCAAAAAACTAAGTACAATCAACAGTAATCTTATACATAGAAGTACTCTTTCTTATAAATTGTATTTATTTTTATTTTAAATATTTTAAAGATAAATACTGATATCCTCTCCCTCCCAGCCACTGCCGCCTGTACACATAGGCTCTTTTTCAATGCAAAATTAAAGCCCCAGGCAAGATTTTAAAAATTTGTTTATAGTGTCATTGATAATTTTTATGAGAATAATTAGACCAGTCATTTTCTTTTTTTTTTAATTAATTTTTATTGTAGGTTGTTCAAAACATTACATAGTTCTTGATATATCATATTTCACACTTTGATTCAAGGGGATATGAGCTCCCATTTTTATCCCATTAGACCAGTCATTTTCAAAGTGATGGGTGGGGGGGGTCTCTGAGCTTTTCAGAGAGTTCCCAAATTCAACTCTATTTTCATAATAGTTTTAAGCTGTTGTTTGCCTTCTTCACTCTCTTTCCTTTTTGAGTGTACAGTGGAATTTTCCAAAGTCAACATAAAGTATGATGATGTCATGACTCTGAGGGCTAATGGAATGTGTGCTTCTGTATTCTTGTGTTTCAAAAATATCACATTTTAAGTTGCAATGCAGAAAATTTAGGCAGATATAAATCACATAAAAGAAATTCTTAAGGTCCTTAAAACTTTTTTAAGGATAAGGGACCTGAGACAAAAACATTTGAGAATTAATGAGTTAGATGTTTGGAATCAAAGCGGCTAATTATGGTTGTCTAAGAAAAGGTTTTTAGGGCTGGGGATGTGGCTCAAGTGGTAGTGTGCTCGCCTGCCATGAGTGAGACCTGGGTTCGATCCTCAGCACCACAAACAAACAAAGATGTTGTGTCCGCCGAAAACTAAAAAGAAAATATTAAAAATTCTCTCTTTCTCTCTCTCCCTCTCTCTTTAAAAAAAAAAAGAAAAAGTTTTTATTTCACTGGGCATGGTGGTGCATGCCTATAATCCCAATGACTGGAAGGCTGAGGTAAGAGTATTGCAAGTTTGAGGCCAACCTCAGTGACTTAGTAAGACCCTGGCCCAAAATAAAATAACAAGGCTGGGCTGGGTGTGGTGGTGCATGCCTATAATCCCAGCAGTGTGGGAGGCTGAGGAGGGAGGATCACTAGTTTGAGGTCATCCTCAGTAACTTAGCAAGGCCCTCAGCAACTTAGTGAGGCCTGTCCCAAAATAAAAAAAATAAAATAGGCTGTGGATGGGTCTCAGTGGTACAGTGTACTTGGGATCAATCCCCAGTACTGTCTTCATCCCTGACACTCACACAATAAAGAAAATTTTTTTTCTGTTTTAAATTTAATCTAATTTCTTTGAAGAACTATTAGAAAAAAAGAATAGTAGAACAAAGCAGTGGGCTAGAATAGAGTCTAGAAAAGTTCTATAACTATTGATGGGAATTTATCAATTCAGCAAAGATGGTTTTATAAATGATATTGATACAAATAACTGTTTAAAAAAATGAGCAGGTTTCCTGCCAAAATCCTTATATTCAAATGATCTTCAATTGAATTAAAACTTGAAACATTACAAATCAGGAGAAAACAAGGAATGCAGAAGAAAGATATAAGCTTCAGAAACGATAAAGAAAATGATTGATGAATCTGACTCTGTAAAAGTAAATAGTAAAGTCAAATTCAACTGGTATGCCAAGAAAAACTATTTACAAATGTAGTGATGAAAGGTTAGTTTATTTCGTTACTTTCATCCATAGAGCTGATACTGCTCTGGTGGAGATGGGGGTCTGTGTTCCCCAGAGTTGAAGAATGAATACCAAGAGTAATGGCCAAAGCAAGCATAGCAAGGCAGTTTTATTTATTTTTATTTATTTTTTTTAAGAGAGAGTGAGAGAATTTTAATATTTATTTTTTAGTTCTCGGCGGACACAACATCTTTGTTTGTATGTGGTGCTGAGGATAGAACCTGGGCCGCACGCATGCCAGGCGAGCGCGCTACCGCTTGAGCCACATCCCCAGCCCAAGCCAGTTTTATTTAAGAAAATGATAGATACAGACTTGTCTCAAGAGAAGGCGCCCCAGAGCTGGGTGTCCTTGGGAGGAGGTGCAATTTGCTTTCTTATAGCCCCCAGAACTTCTTTCTTTCATTAACTGTTGTTTTTCATTATCTTTCCTCCCTTATATACACAGTTCAGAGTTCAGATGTTAATTGTTAGCAACCCTTTGTTCTTTCTTTGATAACTAGTTATCATCCTCTCCACTGACTGTCTGACCTTTATCTCTGTCTCAGAGCCCTCATGTAAATCAATCAGAAAAAGACACCCCCCCCAATAGAAAAATGGGCAAAGCATGCAGTCTGTTTACAGAAAAATAAATGCAAATGGCCATGAAACATGATACTACAGTCATGGTCATAATTAAGAGATGCAAATGAAGACAGCACTGATAAGTGGTATTATTCATCTATCAGATCTATAAACATGTTAAGGGTGGAGGGAAGCACGCATTATGTTACAGTAAACTAATACAGTTCTTAATGATATTTGGCTATAGCTGGTTAAATAAAATAGGCATATAATATGCATAGTAATATGCAACATTTGCAAAATAACATAGGACAACAATACACATAACAAACATAAAAAGATACATATATTTTGGCCTAATAATCCTAGTGGCAGGAATTCATACTACAGATAACCATGTTGAGGATTGCCAATATGCATGTCCCATGAATGTGTTTAGGTGAGAGCGCTCATGATGATGCTTAGCATAGAGTCAACTGTGAACCACAGTGGGTTATGCTGTGCTAGTAGAATGGTGTGTGTATAGTAATAACTATCATTAACTGAAATCTTTATTTTGATGATTGACCACCTTAGCTTACAGAACTGTGGAAACAAGGTCATTTTGCTTATTTACTTTGACATACTATTTCCACGGTGTCATTTTAGCAGAGTATTGGAGGGAGTTGTTATGGTTTGGATGTGAGGTGTTCCCCCCAAAAGCTCATATTAGACAATGAAGGAATGTTCAGAGGTAAAAGAATTAGATTTTGAGAGCTGTAACCTAACTACTGAGCTATTTTTTATTTTTTGAGACATGGTCTCATTAAATTGCTTAGGGTCTCTTTAATTTGCTGAGGCTTGTTTTGAATTTGCAATCCCCCTGCCTCAGCCTCCTGAGTCACTGGGATTATCAGTGTGTGCCACTGTGCTCAGTTTCATTCCTGTTGCTTTTTAAAAATTATTCCTTGCATCTCTCAGCTAAGAACATGGAAGTGTTTCTGGGGATTTGAGATGCTAAAATCATGGCCTCACGCCCATGAACATGAGACTTTTTTTAATACTTTTATTTCATTTTTATGTGGTGCTGAGGTTCAAACCCAGTGCCTCACACATGCTAGGCAAGCGCTGTACCACTGAACCACAAGCCCAGCCTCACCCCACACTTGCTTTTGTTCTATCATGACCCTCCACCTCACATCTCTTTACCATGAGAACATTACGGCTTTCATAATTCCAAAAGTAATGCATGTTTTTTTTTTGGGGGGGGTTCTGGGGGTACTCAGGGGCACTCAACCACTGAGCCACATCCCCAGCCCTATTTTTTTTAATTAATTTTTATTGTAGGTTGTTCAAAACATTACATAGTTCTTGATATATCATATTTCACACTTTGATTCAAGTGGGTTATGAACTCCCATTTTTACCCCGTATACAGATTGCAGAATCACATCAGTTGCACAACCATTGATTTACATATTGCCATTCTGGTGTCTGTTGTATTCTGCTGCCTTTCCTATCCTCTACTATCCCCCCTCCCCCACTCCCCTCCCCTCTTCTCTCTCTACCCCCTCTACTGTAGTTCATTTCTCCCCCTTATATTTTTTCCCCTTTCCCCTCACTTCCTCTTGTATGTAATTTTGTATACCCCTAAGGGTCTCCTTCCATTTACATGCAATTTCCCTTCTCTCTCCCTTTCCCTCCCACCTCTCATCCCTGTTTAATGTTAATCTACTTCTCATGCTCTTCGTCCCTACTCTGTTCTTAGTTACTCTCCTTATATCAAAGAAGACATTTGGCATTTGTTTTTAAGGGATTGGCTAGCTTCACTTAGCATAATCTGCTCTAATGCCATCCATTTCCCTCCAAATTCTATGATTTTGTCATTTCTTAATGCAGAGTAATACTCCATTGTGTATAAATGCCACATTTTTTTTATCCATTCGTCTATTGAAAGGCATCTAGGTTGGTTCCACAGTCTTGCTATTGTGAATTGTGCTGCTATGAACATGGATGTAGCAGTGTCCCTATAGTGTGCTCTTTTTAGGTCTTTAGGGAATAGACCGAGTAGGGGAATAGCTGGATCAAATGGTGGTTCCATTCCAACCCAGCCCTATTTTGTATTTTATTTAGAGACAGGATCTCACTGAGTTGCTTAGTGCCTCACTGTTGCTGAGGCTGGCTTTGAACTTGTGATCCTATCTCAGCCTCCTGAGCCACTGGGATTATAGGCGTATGCCACAGCGTCCAGTAGTAATGCATTTTTATGAAAATCCTATATAATACAGAGGTATAAAGAGCATAAAGAATATAAAGTGGGGCTGGCGATGTGGCTCAAGCGGTAGCGTGCTCTCCTGGCATGCATGCGGCCCGGGTTCGATCCTCAGCACCACATACAAACAAAGATGTTGTGTACACCGATAACTAAAAAATAAATATTAAAAAATTCTCTCTCTTTAAAAAAAAAAGAACTCAAAGCTCTGCCTTCAAAAAAAAAAAAGAATATTCTCTCTCTCTCTCTCTCTCTCTCTCTCTCTCTGTCTCTCTAAAAAAAGACATATGTAACCATTTGGGTGGGCTTAAGCTAAGTAGACAGTAAAAATTAAAAAAAAAAAAGAATATAAAGTGATGGAAGTGGGGTGATGGCTCAGTGGTAGAGTGCTTGCCTAGCATGTAAGAGGCGCAGGGTTCGATTCTTAGCACTGAATATAAATAAATGAACAAAATAAAGGTCCATTGATGTCTAAAAATATTTTTAAAAAAGTATAAAATGAGAGTCTCCTTGTAACACTTCCCTACTTTTGTGGATCCTTTTTTTTTTAGTTGTAGATGGACACAATATCTTTATTTTTATGTGGTGCTGAGAATCGAACCCATGGCCTCACACATACAAGGCAAGCACTCTACTGGTGAGCTACAATCCCAGCCATTGTGGATTCTTTATATATATATATATATATATATATATATATATATATCCCCTACTCCAGTACTGGGGATTGAACCCAGAAGCCCTCTACCACTGAGATACACCTCCAGCCTTTTAAATTTTATTTTGAAACTGGGTCTTGCTAAGTCACCAATATTGGCCTCAAAGTTGTGATGCTCCAGAGTCACTGGGATTACAGGTGTGTACTATCATGCATAGCTATATACATAATTTTTTAAGTCTAAGTGATTTCGTGTATATATATACACTTTTTGAAATCTGTTTTGTCTTTACTGAAAAGTTTATAATGGACTTTCCATGTTTGTTATACATGTACTATGTAATAATATATGCACATATGATCTGTATATTCGTATTGAAAGAGAGAAAGAAACAGAACAAGAGAGTGAGAGAATGCTTGTCCTTTTAAATAGTTTCTTGCATTCCGTTGTATGGACAGATCATAATTTTTAAACCATCCAATCATGATCAGATTTTTAAAATTTTTGTTATTAATAATGTTCAGTGAACATTGTTTTTGCCTCTCTGAGACTCATTTGTAAAATAGAATGAGAATAGTATATACCGTATAGAGTCATTATGAAGCTAAGTAAGATAATTCTTGTAAAGTGCTAGGAACATCATCTCATACATAGTGCTACTCGATAAATGATAGCTGTTATTGCACAACTATGAACTTGTCTATTACCTTAGGATAAATTCATATAAGTGTAATTTCTAGGAAAGGAATATAGATGTTTTAAAATAATCTTTTTTTTTTTGTAAAATACAGGTACAGAAAACCACACAGAACAGATATTATACAGTGTTTAATGAATTATTATAAGTGGGACACCTTTGTATGCACAACCATGTCAAGAAATAGAATTTAGCCACCTATATCAGAGGGTTTCTACGTGTCCTTGCCCATTTACAACATTCTTTCTCCCAAGGTAACTAAGAGATTAACTTTGTTTTGTTTTTTACTGAACCAAGGGATGCTTTATCATTGAACCGTATCTTAAGCTTTTTCTTTTTTCTTTTTTGTTTATTTTGAGACAGGGTCTTGCTTAGTTGTTGAAGCTGGCCTCAAATTTGCCGTCCTTCTGCTTCAGCCTCTTAAATTGCTGGGATTATAGGCATGTGTCCTGTTATCGTAATTTTTATACTGTGGTCATGCTAGACTAGGATTGGTTTCAGGATTTTCTCCCTTCATGGACACCCAAATGCACTGATGCTCAAATCCCTTACATAAAATTTTGCATAAAACCCATGCACATTCTCATATATATTTTAAATCATCTCTAGATTACTTATAATACTTAATACAATACAAATATTATGCAAATATTTGTTGTACTGCATTATTTAGAGAATAATCACAAGAAAAATATTTGTACACATTTAATACAGAAGTGATTATTTTTAAAAATATTTTTGATTTGTGATTCATTGATTCTATGGATATGGAACATGCAGGTAAGGAGGGTCAACTGTAATCACTTCTTTTAGTTTCTTTTATAGTTTTTTATCACTCAAGTATAGTTCCTTAGACACTATAGACTTTACTATTTTTATGCCTTTTTATTTTGGTTCTCTTTAGTTATACATGACAGTACAATCTTTTTTGATATAATTATACAAGCCTGGAATATCTTATTCTAATTAAGACCTGGGAGGGGAAGAATAGAAGTTCAGTAGACATTTTATTTTGTCTTTTAACAACATTCGATAACAATTTATCATGAGCATTTTCAAACACAGAAAAGTTGAAAGAATTATATGTAGTGGAAACTCATATACCCAGCACCTAGATTCTAAAATTAGCATTTTGTTACATTTGATTCATTACATGTCTATCCATCTGTCCATCCCTGTATCATTCTGTCTGATCCATTGTAAATGTTCTTCTGTCCTTTTATTTACTGTGATTTCGCAGCTGGATCTGGCAGCTTGAACTGATTTCAGATTTAGTTTTTTTTGACAAGATGAGGAGGTGGTGTGTTCTTTCGTGAAGAGGCACATGCTGTCTTTTCATCTCTCTTTCTTTGTTGTTGTGATACCTGGATCGGTTATCTTATAATGGGTTGCAGATTGCTGGAGAAACAAGCCTGTGGAGTGAAGCCTATCAACCAAGAAACAAAACCCTTTTGCTTTGCAAGTCTGTCCATCGCCCTCTACTGACAAAGCTTGGTTTAGCTCTAGTTTGTAGAAGAAAACTGAAGGGCCCAGCTTATTTTCACCCAGGGCAAAAGCCATTAATTTGGAGAGGCAGTATGTCAATCAATAATGGGCATACTTTATATGTAAATACTGATCAGATAAAGAGAATCCTGTACTATCTCTAAAAATCTCTCTGGGTGAAGCACTCTTCCTTCTGATGTCTGTTCCATAAATTTTAGCCTCTTGGCCTCCCTGAATTTTGAACTTTGTTTTCTCAACTCAGGGGGACCAAAGGGCCCTACTTGGATACCCTTTCCCTATACCACAGCCTGGAAATTCTCTCTGCAAAGTAAGCAAAGGGTGGTTGGATAGTAGGACTCACTTTGTTTGTTCCCTTTCTCTCCTATACTCTTTGTTATCCAATATCTGAAAATTGTTGTTTTATTTATTTTACCCATTTTTAAGTTGTTTAAGGTGGGAGGGTAAATCTGGTCTTGTGTTATTCCATAAGGTTCAGCTCCCTTGCTTCCTCTTTGTATGCATTTGTTTTATATAGATTTGCCTATCCTTCCTTATCGTATGCTGCCTTTAATTCTTTTGTTTGTTTATTCTTAACTCCTTTTTATTGGTACATTACAATTATACATATTTTTTTTAGGTGTCTGGAATTGATCCCAGGGATGCTTTACCACTGAGCCACATCCCCAGCCCTTTTTCATTTTGTTTTTATTTTTGCAAGCAAAACTAACTGAAATGGGGACAGACCTTGACAGATCAGTAATGCTTTATTAAGCAATGGAGGGACAAATTTTTGAGGGAGAAAATAGTGGTGGGCTACAACAAGGGTCTGGGTTTTATAGAATTCAGCAGAGCCAGGTCATGGGATGAGTTGGTTTGGCAGGATCATTTAGAGTAGGACATGAGGGTAGATAGGGAAGTTCCTGGGACCTATTGTACTGGAGTCAGCTCTTTCAGTCAGATGGGGGTCTGGTGCCAGTTCACTATAAATGACAAAAGCTCCAATTTACCACAGCGGTCTCCCTGCTAATGTGACAGGAAGGTGGGTGGGGAAACGGCTGCAGATAGGGGAAATACTCTAGGGCTTATTCTTCATGTCTTTCAATTTTGAGATAGTGTCTTGCTAAGATACTTAGGACCTGGCTTTGAAAATCAATGTTAGGACTGGGGCTGTAGGCACAACTTTTCAAGGGTGGAGTTCTTTTTCTTTCCCTTTTCTCCCCTTATTCTGTGTAGCATCTTGGCAGTCTTCCTGTGGTCCTTTGGATGCATGGAGCACATTTACTTCTGTTTTACCTTTTGGCAGGGGTGGGTTGTTTCAGTTTCAAATGCAGAGGGTCTCAAATTACCCTTCTCATCTGTGAAGGCCCTGGATGAGGATTAAATAGAATAATGTATGTAAAGTATGTAAAGTACTTAGTAAAGTGCTTGGCATAGGGAGCCTTCAATAAATGCTGGCTAATATTTGACCCAGGCTTTTTAAAAAATATATATATATTAGTTTTCGGCGGACACAACATCTTTGTTTGTATGTGGTGCTGAGGAGCGAACCCGGGCCGCACGCATGCCAGGTGAGCGCGCTACCGCTTGAGCCACATCTCCAGCCCAGTGATCCAGGCTTTTAATCCTTAGAAAATGAGTACAAATGTATCTCCTTATTCCATGAGGCCACACAAACTGAAGCCTAAATTTCTCCCATCAGCAGGTGTCCTCAGGGCAGCAGGGAAAATCAGTGCACCTTAACCAGCTGTCCTCTATGGCTTCCTGCTTTTCCTTAGAAATTGGCATGATAATTATTTAATTTCCCAACAGCTCATGTTGCTTTTAAGGAGATGTGTGTTATGTTTTATTTAGCATTTGTAGTTTTTAGCAGTCTAAATAAGATTGGAATTGGAAATTTGTTAAAGATTTTTTTTTTTTGAGGTGCTAAGTATTGACCTCAGGGTCTTATGAATGTTAGGCAAGTGCTAGACCAGTGAGCTATATCCCCAGCCCTTTTATTTATTTATTTTTTATTTATTTATTTTTTGTGGTGCTGGGGATTGAACCCATGGCCTTGTGCATGTGAGGCAAGCACTCTACCAACTGAGCTGTATCCCCAGCCCCCCAAGCCCTTTTAAAAATTTTATTTTGAGACAGTCTTGCTAAGTTGCTGAGGCTGGCCTTGAACTTGTGATCCTCCTGCTTTGGTCTCTTGAATCCCTGGGATTCCAGTCTTGTTCCACCACACCTGACTTGAAAATTTGTTAGTTTTAAAACATAATTTTAATACCTAGTAGGCAGGAAATTAACATTTAATGGCCTGTTTGTCCTGTGCCAGGTTATGAGTTACGTGTTTCAATTTTATATAGCTAAAAAAACAAGTTCCCAAAAGATTGACATTCAAAAGATTGTGTATGACAAAAACTCAATTCTAGTCTAGTGTTTTTCAATGCAAATTTTGTTCTCCATCAGACTATTGTAGAGCTGGTCCCAGGGACTAGAAGTGACTCTGGGGATTGCAGTGACAGGGCCTTGTGATCCTGCAGGAAGAATTTCAAGCAAATTGCACAGAGTAACAGGCATTTTAGGCAGGACAAAGGATAAAAACACACAGTGTGGGGACTGAGTGGACAAAGAATGGTGTATTTCTTATAGAGTCTGGGCTTTTAAGGGTTTTGGATCCCTTTGTAAGAACAAAGGGATTCTTATTCTCTCATATTCTCCTTTGTGATCAATATGCGAGGGTCGTGATGAACTGGTCACAAGAGATCCTTAAGGAGTTATAATTAACTATATTTGGGAGACGTTCAACATACCAATTCCTGTTTTCCAGATGTTTGCCTGCTTTGATAATATTTCCAGTGATTCCCAGTCCTGTGACTTATGGGCTTGGTTTGATGTATATGTTTTTTTTTTTTTTTTTTTTTTTTTTGTGTGTGTGTAGGGCTAGGCATTGAACCCAGGGCCTTGTGCATGCAAGGCAAGCACTCTACCAACTGTGCTATAGCCCCAACCCTGATGTGTATGTTTGATATCCCCCCTGTAAGTTACCTCCTGTTAATGTCCTCCTTCAACCTACCTGCTCAGGGCTGATCATCTACCTAATAAAACTATGTCTTATATTTTTGAGCACCTACAGGATCTCAACTCTGTATATACAGCTAAGAAGTGCTTGGCACATAGTAGAAGTTAAAAAATATTGTTGAATGAGTGAGTCAGTGAGTAAATAACTAAATGGGCCAAAGTTCCTAGCCTTATGATCTATTGGAAACACAATTTACTAGGGGGTTTAAACATGTAAATATATGAACTACCATTTGATAAACATGGCAACAGAGATAATGAGCTGAGTGTTTTGAAATCATAGAACAAAGGATTCTCTTTAGTAATTTAGAGGGTTAGAAGTAAGAGGCTGTGGTGAGAGATGAATCTGGAGAGATAGGTGGGATTCTGATCTTTAAGGGTCTTGTTAACTCTACCTATCATATCAACTACTTACTTTATGTCAAACAGTGGTTGAAATACTTTTCACCATTTGATTTAATCCTCATAGCACCCTGTAAGATAAGTATTGTTATGATGTCTATATTATAGGTAAGAAAAGTGAGACACTGAGAGGTTATAACATGGTCAAGGTCTCACATACTAGTATAGGATATACCTGAGCTGAGCTTTGAATCTAGTAGGGGAGTCTATATCCTTAACCATCATGCTGTGTTGTTTTTGTTTTGTTTTGTTTTTGGTACTGGGGAAAGAACCCAGGGGCACTCTACTGCTAAACTACATTCCAAGACCTTTTTTATTTTTTGTTTTGAGAATGGGGTATCACTAAGTTGCCAAGGCTGGCCTTAAACTTGTCATCCTCCTGCCTCGGCTTACCAAGATGCTGGAAATACAGGCATATACCACCACACCAATTATGCTGTGCTTATAAAAAAAACTCTGTAAGCTGGGAGCAGTGGCACATGCCTGTAATCCTAGCAGCTTGGGAGGCTGAGGTTGGAGGATTGTGAGTTCAAAGCGAAGTGCTAAGCAAGTCAGTGAGACTGTCTTGAAATAAAATACAAAATAGGGCTAGGGGTATGGCTCAGTGGTTGAGTGTACCTGAGTTCAATCCCCAGTACCAAAAAACAAAACAAAACCCTCTGGTATATATAATGGACATATTTCCATATAAATACATGCAAATCTACTACTTGCATTTTATATCTCTTTGGTAATACCATAATTTATTTTACTCAATTGATGTATTTTTGGCTATTTCTCTGATTTTGCAATTATAGACAGTGCTTTAGTGAGCAGTGTTTCCCCTGAACCCCAAGCTGATTCTGATACACTCCCATAAGGTTGCTCTTACCCACTTCTTTATCATTGTTTCATTAAATGATCTCAAAAATTCCTTCAGGGCCACTACCCTCAATTCTAGGATTTGTATAGCCAAAATTCTTCATCTTGGACTGATTTCCACATGTAGATTACTTAACATAATAATTGACAAGGCTCATTTGTATTCATTTTCTGCGGATTAAAGGCCTCAGTGACATATTAGCTAACATTTATTGAAGGCTCCCTATGCCAAGAACTTTACATACATTATGCTATTTAATCTTCTCAGTAATCCTCTGAAAATCCAATTATTGTGTACCTACCTATTTATTTATTTATTTAGAGGTGCTCTACCACTGAACTACATTTCCAGCCTTTTTTCTTTTTTATTTTGAGACAGAGTCTCACTAAATTGCCCAGACTGGCCTCAAACTTGTGATCCTCCTGCCTCAGTTCTCCAAGTCTCTGGGATTACAGGCGGGCCCCATTATACCCAGCCATCTTCCTTTTCAAAATGAAGAAACTGAGGCTTAAAGTTGTTAAACTACTTATTTGTGATCATACAGCTAGCAAAAGGCTGTCTGATTGCAAAGTTTATATTCTTAACCCTTGTATAAGTTTGCAAGGGCTGCCATAACAAAGTACCACAGATTGCATAGCTTTGAAACAACAGAAATTTATTCTCTCATAGTTCTAGAATTAAAAGTCTGAAATCAAGGTGTTGGCACGGTTGGTTCCTACTGAAGGCTCTGAGGAAGATTCTGTAGCTTCTGTCAGCAACCAGCAGCCTTTGACATTCTTTGGTTTGTATCCATATCACTTCAATCTCTGCCTTTGTGTCATTAGGCATTCTCCTTGTCTTTTCCTTCTCTTATAAAGACACCTGTTGTATGAGATTAGGGCTCACCCTAATGGCGTATTTGTAACATGTTTGTATCTGCAGACACCATTTTCCAAAATCAGGTCACATTCAGAGTTACAGGGAGCTTTCAACTTAAGTGTATCTTTTTAGGGGACACAATCTAACCCAGAATAACTTTTATTTCAAAACTGCCCCCAAATCACTATGGAAAATAGTTGTTCACTCTCCCCTGACCACTCCTGTCAAAAAAGAGTAGTCAAGGGCTGGGGATATAGCTCTGTTGGTAGAGTGTCTAGCATGCATAAGGCCCTGGGTTCAATCCCCAGCACCACAAAAAAGAAAAAAAAAAGAAAAAGAAAAATGGTCAAGAATGTTCTTCCTTCTGGACTAGAGCAGTGGTTTTCAAAGTGTACTGTGGGATCAGGAGCACTGGCATCACCTTGGAGCTTGTCATACAAGCTCAGGCCTCACCAGACTATTAGGGTGTGAACTGATGAATACTTGGCTAGTAATGAGAGTTAGATTCACTTTCTTTTTTCCTGTTGATACTTCCAATTATAAAGGTACATATATCCTCATGATAGAAAATTTGGAAAGTATTAAAAAAAAGAAAAAGAAAAAAAATGATTGATTATAATCTTAGCACCCAGAAGTAACCTATTAACACTCTGAAACATATCCTCTTTTTCTTGTGCTATTTCGGATAAAAGTCAAATTCTATTTTTTACTGTATATGTGATGTTTTGATACACAGAGTGAAATGATAACACACTAAAATTTACATTTCCATCACTTTCCAAAATTACCCTTTGTGGATGTGGGGGGTGGGTAAGAGGAAGTAACAGCATGTAAAATCTACTATTTTAGCAAATTTTCAGTTTATACAATATTATTAACTATACTCCACATGCTGTACATTAGAGACCTAGAAACTCAGACTCTTGATACGTTTAAACCTTGTAGACTGATAACACTTTAATTTACATTACTCCACAGTTTCGTGTGTTTAAAACACAGAAAAAATGCAGTATAATACAATATAGTCTTACAATATTATTCTTTTATAACAACTATTTATAGAGTTGTTGGGTGCGGTAGCTTATGCCTGTAATTCCAGTGACTTGGGAGGCTGAGGCAGGAGGATTGCAGGTTTCACTAGTGACACTGTCTCAAACTAAAAGTACCTGGGGATGTAGCTCAGTGGTAGAGCACTGGTCTAACATATGCTAGCCCCTGAGTTTAATCCATGGCACACATGCACAAAAAGAAGATGACAACTACACCGTTAACTAGCACCTTAATTCTTTTTTAATTGGTTCTTTTTAAAAAAATTTTTTTCATTTCTTTAGTTGTAGTTGAACACAATACCTTCATTTCATTTATTTATTTTTATGTGGTGCTCAGGATCGAACCCAGCACCTTGCACATGCTAGGTGACTGCTCTACCACTGAGCCTCAACCCCAGCCCCTTTAATCGATTCATTTTAATTGATCTACACTGTGGTGTATTCATATATGTACATAGGATACTTATGTCAGATTCATTTCACTGTCTTTCCTTTTCCTATCCCCTCTTCCTTCTCTTTATTTCCTTTTGTCTAATCTCCTGAACTTTTATTCTTCACCCACCCCTCATTGTCAGTTAGCTTCCACATATCAGTGAAAATATTAGACATTTGGTTTTGGGGGTTTGTTTATTTCACTTAGCATGATAAGTCTCCAGATACATCCATTTACTGGCAAATGTCATAAAGTCATTCTTCTTTTATATATATATATATATTTGTAGATGGACATAATACCTTTATTTTATATTTTCTTTTTTTTAGAGAGAGAGAGAGAGAGAGAGTTTTTTTTAATATTTATTAGTTTTTCGGCGGACACAACATCTTTGTTTGTATGTGGTGCTGAGGATCGAACCCGGGCCGCACGTATGCCAGGTGAGCGCGCTACTGCTTCAGCCACTGAAAAACCAGCCTCTATCTCAGAGCAAAGCCTGTCCAAGGAAGGGACATGACCTTTGTCCTTGGAAAGACCCACAGAGCACTCCTAGGCACATTCCCACCCTGCTAAGTTGTTTATCTACAAATAACAGGAGAGATCTGCTGCTGCCAGGTGTCCCTGACTCAGTCAGGCTAGGAGGGGACCCATAGCAGCCCCCTAGCAGCCACCAATTAGTATGAGACAGGGAAATACCTGGGATACCAGATGACCCTCCCAGTAGTTTATGGTGGTTGATAACATATTGGGCAACCATGTAGTTCAGCAGTACACCCCTCTTGGCTTAAACCAATCAGTTCAAATGAATACCCCTTTTGTACTGACCAATCACCCCTACCCAACTTGTTCCCGCCAGTGAATGTGCTAATCATGTTTTAGAGTTGTTATTTGATTTTCCCGCGGTGTGTGATGATTTGCTAAAAGAGGCTATGATGTATGTGAAGTCCCTGCCCTCTCCAAAGAATGTATAAAAATGCTGCAAACCCTGGGTTCAGGGCCTCTCAGCGTCACCATTTGCTGTGTGTGTGCGCGGAGGACCAAGCTAGCTCGCAATAAACACCTCTTTGCTGGTTGCATCAATCTTGGGTCTCTGGTGGTCTTTGGGGGTCCCAAATGTGAGTGACTCATTTTTCCACCATTCTTTCAAGTTCGGTCTTGGTTAGTTTTGCTTATGAGGTGAGTCTCTTGGACATAGCGTATTATTGGGTCTTGTTTTTTAATCCAATCCTCCAGACTGTGTCTTTTGATTGATGGGTTTAGGCCCTTATTGTTCAGGGTTATTATTGAGATATGATTTGTATTCCCAGTCATTTGGGCATATTTCTACTTTATAATTTGAATTAATTTCTCTTTTTAAAATATTTTTAGTTGTAGATGGACACAATGCCTTTTTAAATTTTTTTTCTTTTTTTAAAATTTATATATGACAGCAGAATGCATTCCAGTTCTTATTACATATATAGAGCACGATTTTTTATATCTCTGGTTGTAAACATAGTATATTCACACCAATTCATGTCTTCATACCTGTACTTTGGATAATAATGACCATCACATTTCACCATCATTAATTATCCCATGCTCCCTCCCTTCCCTTCCTACCCCTTTGCCCTATCTAGAGTCCCGTCTATTCTTCCCATACTCCCTCTCTCTATCCCACTACGAATTAGCCTCTTATATCAAAGAAAACATTCAGCATTTGTTTTTTTGGGATTGGCTAACTTCACTTATCATTATCTTCTCTAACTCCATCCATTTACCTGCAAATGTCATGATTTTATTCTCTTTTATTGCTGAGTAAAATTCCATTGTGTATATATGCCACATTTTTTTATCCATTCATCTACTGAAGGACATCTACATTGGGTCCACAGTTTAGCTATTGTGAATTGTGCTGCTATAAACATTGATGTGGCTGTGTCCCTGTAGTATGCTGTTTTTAAGTCCTTTGGATATAGACCGAGGAGAGGGATAGCTGGGCCAAGGACCTGAAGAGACACTTCTCAGAAGATGATGAACAATCAGTCAACAGATATATGAAAAAATGTTCAACATCCCTAGCAATTAGAGAAATGCAAATCAAAACTACTCTAAGATTTCACCTCACTCTAGTCAGAATGACAGCTATTATGCATACAAACAACAATAAGTGTTGGTGAAGATGAGGGGAAAAAGGTACACTCATACATTGCTGGTGGGACTGCAAATTGGTTCAGTCAATATGTAAAGCAGTATGAAGATTCCTTGGAAATCTAGGAATTCATCCACCATTTGACAGGATGCCTTTATTTATTTATATGTGGTGCTGAGAATCAAACCCAGTGCCTCACACATGATAGGCAAACACTCTTATGATGGAGCTACAGCCCCAGCCCTTGTTTCTCTTTTGATTGACTGTTCCTTTAGTGTAGTTCCTCCCTTTGCTGTTTTTTATTTTTTTTCCCACTTTATCTTCATGGAATATTTTGTTGAGAATATTCTGTATTGTAGGCATTCTAGTTGCAAATTCTTTTAACTTTTGTTTTTCATGGAAAGTTTTATTTCATTTTCAAATTTGAAGCTTAATTTTGCTGGATATAGGATTTTTGGTTGGAATCATTTTCTTTTAGAGCTTGGTACATGTTATTCTAGGACCTCCTAGCTTTGAAGGTCTGGGTTGAGAAATCAGCTGAGATTCAAATTGTTTTGCCCTTATTCATAATCTGATATTTTTCTCTTGCAGGCTTTAAAATTCTATCTTTATTCTGAATGTTAGGCATTTTTATTATAATGTGCCTTGGTATGGGTCTGTTGTAATTTTGTATATTTGGGATCCTATAAGCCTCCTGTATTTTATTTTCCATTTCATTATTTAGATTTGAGAAATTTTCAGATATTATTTCATTGAAAGGATTGTGCATTCCTTTGGTTTTTTTTGTTTGTGTCTTCATCTATTCTGAAAAATCTTAAATTTATTTCTTTATGTTATCCCACGGTTCTTGGAAGTTCTGTTCATGGTTTCTTTTTTTTTTAAATTTTTTTTTTTTGAGAGAGAATTTTAATATTTATTTTTTAATTTTCGGCAGACACAACATCTTTGTTTGTATGTGGTGCTGAGGATCAAACCCGGGCCGCACGCATGCCAGGCGAGCGCGCTACCGCTTGAGCCACATCCCCAGCCCTGTTCATGGTTTCTTAACATCTGTCTGTGGTAAACTTTATTTTCAAGATTATATGTTTTGTCTTCATTGCCTGAGGTTCTGTCTTACAAGTGATCTAGTCTGTTGGTGATGCTTTCTATTGAATTTTAAATTTGGTTTATTGTTTCCTTCTTTTCAAGGATTCCTGCTTGTTTCTCCTCCCCCCCAAAATATCTGCCTCTTTATTGAAGTGATCTTTCTTTTTTTTGGGGGGGGGTGTACTGGGGATTGAACTCAGGGGCACTCGACCACTGAGCCCCATCCTCAGCCCTATTTTTGTATTTTATTTAGAGACAGGGTCTCACTGAGTTGCTTAGTGCCTGGCTTTTGCTGAGGCTGGCTTTGAACTTGTGATTCTCCTACCTCAGCCTCCCGAGCCACTGGGATTATAGGCATGTGCCACCATGCCCATCTATTGAAGTGATCTTTCATTTCCTGTATTCTCTCTCTGATTTTGTTATACTGTCCTTTACTTTGCAGATCAGTTTGACTATGTATACTTTAAACTCCTTCTCTGACATTTTTTCCATTGTGGTACAGATAGATTCTGTTATTGAAATATCTTGTTTGGGGGCAATTTGTTTCCTTGCTTTTCCATGTTGTATGTGTGTCTACCCATCTAACGGTATGGATCTGAGACAGTAGAGTTTCTACCTGTGGATTTACAGTGTCCCTGAAGGTTTCCTATACCTCAATATTTAAGTGAACACAAATAATAACACCAACCAATGCAAACAATATACATCATTAAGCCAAGTAGTTCCTTCTATGATGTCTACAATGTTAATTACCACAGTAAACAAAAATGATGTTATCAGTTATGCATATAATAAAAACAGCAAGTTTGCAGGGCTGGGGTTGTAGCTCAGTGGTAGAACACTTGCCTTGCACGTGTGAGTCCTTGGGTTCGATCCCCAGCACCACATAAAAACAAACAAACAAAAACCCAGGAAGTTTGCAAAAGGGTTTACATTTTCAAATGTTGGACATGGAGAGAACAGAAGTGATGTAGGATATGATGATTATAAGGAAAGAGGAGAGAAGACAGAAGAAAAATATTTAAGGAAGAGTGAAAGAAAGTATGATGTTAGCAGAAGAAAAGAGAGAATTAAAGGTAACAGGAGAGAAAATATATATAAAGTAAAAATTAAAAAAAATTAAAAATAAAAAGGATACAAAACTAAAATATACTAATCAAACACCCTAGTTCACCAAAAACTAATCCATGAAAAATAACTAACTTTAAAAATGCTAGAAATGAGAAAAAAACCAAAAATTAATATGTATAAACGTCCATGTACTATTAAGATCACAATTAAACAGAGAAAAAGAATCTAAAAAATAGGTCTTAGTGAAAAGTTAAAGAATTCTTTCTATTGGAGTTCAAAATATTATCAGCTTCTCTTCTCAGCAATTTTGGGTGGGGTCTTCTAGAGTGTGATGCTTCATCCTCTGGATTGCTGGAGTGAGAGATATAACATTGTAGGTGGGGTTCCTGGAGCCAGGGTTTAGGCTTATGTGGGCACCAGGCTCTTCACTGAATGCCAGTTGGTCTGGAGATTTTAAATCAGTGCACCTCCAGAGATCAGTACTTGCTGATCCATGTTGGAGGACTGCACTCCAGGAATGTCCCCTGGGTTCCACTCATGTGGTGGGGGAGGCCAATTCTTAGTCCCCTACATCACCTGCAGACCCCATGATTCCTAGTCTTGGATTCAGTCTCTAAACAATCTCTCATGCCCCTGTCCTTCCCTGCCTGGTGCATCTCTTCCAGCCAGTCCTACAAGTGGTCAGATTAGAGGGGGAGGGGTAGAGCCGGTTGGGTTTCTGAGACCAGTTATCCCTTGTGTAAACCTCTCTCCACATTTAATTTTCTCCTGGTCACTTAGGCACACTCTATGCCATGAAGCGTGTGTTCGTTGGGCCCGTATTTCAGGCCAAACTCAGATTTGCCAGGAACGGGCTTCCTCCATTATGGGCTCCCCCGTACTATAGCTGCAAAATGGTTTCTTCCTTTGTCCTCTGCATACTGTGTGGAGAGATGGTGGCTTTTCCCCCAACATATAGATATCGTGTAGCAGGTACTTCAGGTTTGTTGGGCAATGTCATTGATCTCTAAATGCTCCATACCCAGACATGCCTCGGGCCTTCTCAAAATGCAGGTTCCTTTAATTTCCTTTCCCTCCACTCTGCTCATGGAGGAACTGCTCTGGCTGGAGCTTCTGGCCCTGCTGTTACAGTGGCTGTGCCACTGGACATTTCTTCCTTAGTTTATAATATCCAACCTCCTGTGTCCTCGGTCTGCTTTGAATGTCCAGTTTTAAATTCCAGTAAAGTCCCCCCACTTTTTTTTGTTCGCCCACCTTGCAGAGAAGCTGCCTGTCTGCTTTCTTGGTTTTAGTCCATGGAACAGCCAGGAAAGCAACTTCCTCTATTCTGCCATCTTAAGACTCTGCTTTCCCTTAATAAAAGGATATTCTGGTTGTATCAGTGGGTTTTTCATTATTATAATGAAATATGTGAAACAGGCTAAATATAAAGAAAAGAGGTTTATTTTGTTTTAAAGTTCAGGATTGGGCATCCCAATTGACTTGGCCTCTGCTGAGGGTAATGGGTGGCATCACGTCATGGTGGGAGTTTGTATGAGAGCGAACAATCAGATCGTGAGTCAGTAAGCAGGGGGAACTGGGTGAGGCCAGACTTGTCCTTTTATAATAACCCTCTTGCAAGAGCTCAGGACATACTCCAATGACCTTAGGAAGTCCCACTGGGACTTACCTCTTAAAAAAGTTCCACAACAATTCCCAATACTGTCACCCTGGGAATCAAGCCTCCAATTACATGAATCTTTGGGGGAACACAATTCAACCATATTCAATCCATAGTAGTAGCTAATGTTAAAATTTTTGAAGCTTGTTGATCTCTACAAGGTATTGTAAATAGGAAATAAAAGAGGAACTAAAAAGATGAGGGCATATTTATGAATAACAGGAATAAGCATAGCTACTAAGAGAAGTCAGAACATGCCTTTCCATTGTCAAGGGTAATTACCCATGCATTTTGGTGTATGCCACTTCTGATAACTGGAAAATGAATTTTAGGATGACGAACCATGAGTTCTGACTCAGATGGTCGTTCCCGTTTGAAGTCATTTTGATTAGAAAGGTCATAGACATACAAAATGTGATCATATAGGAAGCTAATCTCACCAGCTATATGAAAATTCCGCTTCATGCTTTATGGTCACATCTCATATCCTTAGACCCAGAGAGAGAAGATGCCAAGAAAACATTTTTTTAAGAGTTGTTTTTCTACACTGCCCATAGTAATAGCTTATGTGTTCATATGGTCAGATTTTTATTGAATCATGATAAAGATAATTTATGTAGGCCCTTTGAGGACAAGGGCTATTTTAATTCATTTTTGAGAAAATTAAATAATCTATGCAAGGTTGTAGAAAGGAGTTACACCTATTTTTTTGACACTGGATTTTGAACTCAGGGTGCTCTACCACTGATCTACATCCACAGACTTGTATCTCACTGATCAATTCTTGGTGTCTTCCTCCTTTTCCAACCTTCTCATGTAGGAGGGAGCCCTGAAGTCGGACTTTGAATTTTTCCATTTATTTATACTCAGCTTTGTGATCTTATCCTGTGTTACAACATTATCACAATGACTCTCAGATCTCTAGACTTGTGTATATAGCTGTCTACATGACATGTCCACTTGGATGTGCTACTCTGTTGTCTTCCCTATTTCAGTAAGTGGCAACTATACCTTCTACTTATCCAAGCTCCAAAGTTGCTGGCCAAGTTGCTGAGACTGGTCTTGAATTTGTGATCCTCCTGCCTCAGCCCCTTAATTCATCTTTATTCCTACTTATTCATGTAGTATATCCAGTCCAATCCTTTGGCAGATGATGAGCTCCACTTTCATAATATACTCAGAATCTACCACCTTTTACCACCTTTATCTCTATCACTGGTCCAGCCATTGTTTTTTACCCTACCTGGATTATTGCAAAAAACTTAGCTGGTCTCCCCACTCTCATTCTTATCTTCTGGCATTCCATTCTCAGCACAGCATTCAGAACATTCCTTTAAAAACATCAGATCATGTCAGTACTCTGCTAAGATTTTTTCCTCTGATGTCTTATCTCACTTAGAATAAAAGCCAAAGTTCTGAAAATGGCCTATATGGCCTTGAGCAGCCCATTTGTAAGACTAGTGGTCTAAAATAGGGATTCTACCTTTGTGTGTGTATGTATATTGAAGAGGAATAAGATGAAAGATGAAAAATGAAGTCATTTGCTGGTGGAAGTAATTTTTTTCTTTCTATCCACAGACAAAAGGAATTTTTCTTCTTTTTGTGGTGCTGGGGATTGAACCCAGGGCCTTGTGTATGTGAGGCAAGCACTCTACCAACTGAGCTATATCCCCAGCCCCAGGATTTTTTTTCAAGTATTGAGATATGCTTTACTTTCTCTTACTTCATATTGAGATTTGAATGAGGTATGTGGGAAACCAGAGGCATTTCCTGGGATTGGCAGGCTTGCTGGCTGTGCAAGTGGGACCTTAGAGGAGGAATGACTTGTGGAAGAGACAGAGTGTTGTGAAAAGAGTACATATATTGGACTAATAGTGACCTGCTGTTTAAATTGAGGCTTTGCCATTATTACTAGCTGTGTGATTCAGGTAAATCACATGATCTATGAGTCTTAGTTTCTTCTCATGTCATTGAATCCTCTCTGTTTTTTTTTTTTAATTAGGGTTTGAACCCAGGGGTACTTAACCGCTGAACTACACCCCCAGAACTTTTCATATTTTATTTAGAGATAGGGACTTGCTAACTTGCTTAGGACATTACTAAATTGTTGAGGCTGGATTTGAACTTGTGACCCTCCTGCCTCAGCCTTTTGAGATGCTGAGATTACAGGTATGCGCCACCATACCCAGCTGAATATTCATTTTCAGAATATATAAAGTCCTTAGCATGGTGCCTGATGTGAAACTGGCTCTAAATATATAGTATACTTCATTGCTTGTATGCCTGGAAGTTTTCTTTTATAAATGGATATTTTTATAAAGACTGTGTTTTTTTTGGGGGGGGGGAGGCGGGTACCGGGGATTGAACTCAGGAGCACTCGGCCACTAAACAATATCCCCAGCCCTATTTTGTATTTTATTTAGAGACAGGGTCTCACTGAGTTGTTTAGCTCCTTGCAAAGTTATTGAGGTTGGCTTTGAACTCACAATCCTCTTGTTTCAGCCTCTTGAGCCACTGGGATTACAGGCATGTGCCACTGTGCCCAGCTCCTGTGTGTGTGTGTGTGTGTGTGTGTGTGTGTGTGTGTGTTTGATACTGGGGATTGAACTCAGGGGCACTCAAACACTGAACCACATCTTCAACCCTATTTTGTATTTTATTTACAGACAGGGTCTCACTGGGTTGCTTAGTGTCTCACAATTGCTGAGGCTGGCTTTGAACTCATGAACCTACTATCTCAGCCTTCCAAGCTGCTGGGATTACAGGCGTACACCACTGCGCCTGGCTCCCAGTGTGTGTTTTTGATAAAAAGATATAGATAGATGGATACAGATGTAGATACAGGTAGATACACTATAAACATTTTGATCAATAGTCCACTAACTCTCTGATGTCCATGTTTTCTGAAGGGTTTCTGTTTACTGCTTGCTTCATAGTTTGTTATTTATTTTTGTTTGGTATTTTGAAAGGTATAATCTATTTTTAAAAAGAACTTATGATGAGGTTACTTTGTGTGATGTTAGGTTAAACAAGATTATAACAATGACTTCAAAAGTATTCACTGTGTTAGACCATTGTGACTTTTCCAGGATGATTATAATAGGCAGAATTTCATAGACATGGAGGAACTCATGGGAATATACTACTCTGTAGAGTGTGCTGGGAAAATAAAGCATGTGGTGCTAAGAGGTTTACAGCTTTGTATAAACAGTACCTACTACATGTGTTGTTTTTACTTAATGTATATGTTACTGATATCTTTTTATATAAATAAACATAAAGTCACATTTTTCTTTGTATTTTTTATATATTATAGTTTTGTTGACTTATAAATTAGGCTATAATTGGCTTATTTAGTGCTCTATTGATGAAAACAATCCAAGTTTTAATTTTTAATTAGTATAAACAACACTTGAATGGATTTTCATGTTTTTAACTTATGCAATTGTCTCCAAGGGCTAAATACCTAGATAAATTGTTATTTATATAAAGGGTATTTATATTTTGATATAACATTACCAAGTTCTTTCTAGAAAAGTTACGAGGCCTAATGATATGATGTTATATCATGTACTCAGCAATACTAGATTTTTGTCTATTTTTTAAAATCTTGTTTCAGAATTTCAATCCTTTGACTATGTTGAAGAGACAGATTCATACCAGCCAAGTTTCTAAGAGTTCCATGTATAAACCGGAATACTAATTTATTTATATGGGGAAATATATATGCCTAATGGAGCACATCATTCATGTTAGTTGTGTAGCACATCTGTCTGTAATAAAGGAATATCAAAAAGCAAATATAAATAGAATAGAATAAATAGAAAGATTTTTTTGTTGAGAATAGGACCCAGGAGCAAAAGGAAGTGAGATATTTCTTTCATCTGTAGGGAAGTGAGGTATTTTTTTTTTTTAGATGTTGATGGACCTTTATTTTATTTATTTATATGTGGTGCTAAGGATTGAACCCAGTGCCTCACACATACCAGGCAAGTGCTCTGCCACTGAGCCACAACCCCAGCCTGGGAAGTGAAGTATTAAAGGATGATATTCATGACACTCTTGTGCTACGCTTGCCCATGGACCAGGTATTTGTGTTCATGAGCCAGGTGCTCTGGACAGTATTATAGATGCCTCACCAACAGATTGATTCTCAGGCTTTCTTTCTATAGGGAAAGACTTTTATGACTCGGTAGATCCCTTTTTAGTCTTTTTTAGACTTATCATTTTTATTTTGTGTTTAATTGATGCAGTACTTGTACATATTTTTGGTGTATATTGTGACATTTCAAGACATGTATATAATGTGTAATAATCAGATCAGAGAATTAACATATCTACCACCTCAAACATTTATCATCATTGCATTGAAACATTCAAAATCCTCTTTACTAGCTATCTTGAAATACTCAGTTAATTGTTGTAACCATAGTTATTTTACTGTGTTGTACAATTAGAAATTAATCCTCATATCTAGCTCCACCCCTATACCTGCATATAATTTTTTTATTTGTCTTTGATTTCACTCAATTTCATATAAGTCTTATTTTTTGATACCATTTATCTATCTATCTATCTACTTATTTTGTATGTCGTGCTGAGGATTGAACCCAGTGACTCATGCATGCTATGCAAGTGCTCTATCACTGACCTATAACCCCAGATCCATAAGGCTTATTTTTATAGCTTCAAATATAGTTACCTGAGACCAAACCTTCTTTACCTTATCTGAAACTAGGTCTCAAATCTTTTCAAACAATTACAACTTATTCTCGGTTTGGTCATTTCTGTAGATGGCCCAATAGCCATTATAACATGATTTTCTCAATCTTATTCTGAAAGCAGTTCTAGACTGGGGCCTTGTTTTTGTCCCTGTGTATAACCTATAGCAGTTATATCTCAGGATCATGACTAGCAAGTGGGGGAAGTGGCATTCAAATCCAGGTTTGTCTGGTTCTCAGACTCATAGTTTTCTTATTATACCATTCTGGATTCCTATATTAAGTGTCTATTTTATTTTCTGCTCACAGAGTTACTTAAAGAAAATGAGAACTGCTAACATTAGAAATATTTACATATACCTTGACATGTAGCTGAAGGACAGGATTGTTTTATCCTAAATTCTGCAACTTTACCTAAACTATAATCATTAAAAACAGGCAATTTACTAGTTCAAAAGTATAATATAGTCTTCTAATCTTTGGATGAAATTTAAAAGTATAATCCAGAATGAAATGCATCCTGAAGAAATTTTATAAATGTTTTTCCTCAGTGACTGAGAATATTATTGTCTCAGATATTTTCAGAGGTTGATCAAACAGCTGAATCTCCAATATCTTTTCATCAGTTATCAATTAGCTATTAAAATGAAAATGTAAGAATACCTCTGTTTACAATAAAAACCCAAGGGAAAACTCCTCTATATTGAGGTTCAGCTTGATACCTGGAGCCTACATGGTGTGATCTAACAATCAGGAAGCAATTGACACAAGAGCTGAAGTGGGAGTTCAGAGGCATCCATGCCTGATGGGGGTGAGGGAGTTGGGGGATCATTCTATTTGGGGTCAGGTCTCAGCACCTTGTTCCTCAACAGTCATGGCTAATCCTGGAAGCTGTTCCAGAAGACAGAATTTTCCTTTCCCATTGAAATTCATTTAGGTGGCTTAGAAGGCCTTTAGCTTCCACAAGATTTATACTGGCAAAAGACAGACATATCTGAGTTTGAATTCTAGCTGTGCCCTTTACTTGCTGCATGAACTTGAGCAAATTACTTTGAGCCTCTATTTCCCAGTCAGCAAAATGGGTCTAAAATATCCATCTTATGTGATTGCTGTCAGAGTAAAATGAGCTAATATAAGATGCTAAGCTCAGTGCCTAATCAGGGGTATGCATAAGATGTTTCTTATTACTTCTCTCAGACACAGGTTCTCCTAGACCTCAGAGTAGTTGATTTAAAAATGTCTTATATAACACTATTTTGTGAATGTATGCAGTTGATTTTGCAGTGAGAACATACCAAGCCACAATATTCTTTATCCAAACATCAGTAAGTTGCTGTCACTTGGAGGGGATGATGCAAGGAAGAGTGACATATATTATCTCTGGTGGTATTCTTTTTAAATTTTCTTCTCTTGGGTTGAAAAATGCTTCTTGGACCCAGTGATAATGGAGCACATTGATATTCCTCAAAGTGTATTTACTAGTACACTAGTAAATAAATTTGGAAAATGCTACTTTCTACTGCCCTCTTTCTCAGCTTCACAAACCACATTAAAAAAATGTTTAAGTGTCCTAAGAAAGAAACTGGGTCTAAATCACCATTTTATAAATGTATTTGATGATGAAGTATCATCTGTGTTCTAATGTAGATCCCACATTGGCTGTCCTGTGTACACACGATTTTTGTATCTTAGAGTAGCTCACAAAATTCTTTTGAATCCATAACAGCTCAAACTTTCAGTGGACTTATGTATTATGAAGGATTTCATCAATGAGCTAGATACCTAATCATCATTTACTGAATTGTTTCAATGACGGTGATAGAATTTGAAAGGCACTAGTTTTTCAACCTCTGATTGTATGTTCCATTTATGCTAATGGGATCAATGGGTGTTAAAAATGTAGGCGAATGAGTGTTGGGGAAATTGTTATTCTCACAGAGGTAAAATCACACAGATTCCTTGCTAATTGCTAATGAAAAAATAATCAAAAATAAGTGAATAAGTAAATAAACATGAGTTAATACTGATATTTCTTGACTGTAGCATTGCAGCATTCATTCTAGTCATTTCCCCTTGCTTTGTTGTAACATCTTTCTTTGAAAGTGAGAAAACTGGATCATCAAATATGAAATATTGACTTATTTGTTCAACCCTAGCATATATGTAGTTTCAGAACTGCTAACCCATACCCCTGTGAGAAATGAATTTATTAATTGAAAGTATAGTGTATATATCCTACTCTTTTTTTGGTGGGGGTACTGGGGATTGAACTCAGGGGTACTTAACCACTGAGCCACATTCTCAGAGCTATTTTGTATTTTATTTAGAGACAGGGTCTCACTGAGTTGCTTAGGGCCTCACAAAGTTGCTGAGGCTGGCTTTGAACTTGTGATCCTCCTGCATCAGCTTCCTAAGTCACTGGAATTACAAGGATGGCCCCCATGCCTGGCTTTTATCCTACTCTTTTAGATACAAAAATATATTGTTCCCATACAAGAAATCTTGGTGTGTATTTTACATTTAGAGTTCATCTCACAGAACCAATCAGATTTCAAGTGCTGAATAGTCATGTATGGGTAATGGCTGCCATATTGGCCCAGATCTAGACCTCTACATATGCAGTGCCAGATCCTGGGACATGAATTGATTCTAGGTCTTTGGGTGAACACACTATCTCATTCTCTTTTAGACTATGGAAACTCTCCACATGCCTCTTGGTGCACAAAGATATTCAGGAGGTGAGGTGGGGAAGGGAACAGGTGTAATCCTGACACAAGGATGATGTGGGGTCATGGACTGGAAGCTAAATTCTGTGCATACATTGAACCACTTGCAGATGTCAATACCATACATCAACTTCAAGTCCTCAGCCACTTGTATCATAGCTTCCGTTCTCTGTGCCTGCCTCCCCTACCACCTTACTGCAGCCACTTGCAAATTGCTGTTTGGACTCAGAGCCTGTGATAATTGGCTGAGACTGTGAGCCTGAGCCCCTGATCAGGTACATAATGGCCACAGAGGATTTTAGAGGTAATATGATACTTTTTTAGTTTTAAAAGCTTTATTTTTCCTTTTAATTAAGCATATTGAGAATGCATTTTAATGTTTTCAGAAAATGATGCATGTTCTCACATGGGTGTAAAATGTGGAATTTATAATACTCATTTAGAAGGCGGGATGAGTCATGGAGATTTACATTTGAATGAAGATTTTTTGCTTATTCATTTTTATGACAAATATTTATCAAGTTTCTATTATGAATTGAGTATCTTATGAATTTACTGAGTAGTTATTATGAGTTATGAATATTGAGTGCTTATTATGAATTATTGAATGCCAGTTCAAGATATTTTTATTCATAATACTCTTATTTAAAAAACTTACTATTTTTATACCACCAACCAAAGGCTTTGAGTTTCATTTTAATGATTTTTTTTTTGGTACCAGGGATTGAACCTAGGGGTGCTTAACCACTGAGTAACATCTCTAGCCCTTTTTATAATTTTTGTTTTGAGACAGGGTCTTGCTGAGTTGCCTAGGGCCCCGCTGAGTTGCTTAGGGCCTCACTAAGTTGCAGAGGCTGGCTTTGAACTCGCTATCCCCCTGTCTCAACCTTCTAAGCCACTGGGATTACAGGTGTGCACCACTATGCCTGGCTAATGACATTAATTTTATCTACACATTTGAGTTATATAAGCTATATTTGTGAGCTGGCCTGGGACCCTATCTATATTTAAAACATTGTGGGTTTTTAAAAAAAAATTTTGTTTGTGTGTGTGTGGTGTTGGGGATTAAACCCAGGGCTTTGTGCATGTTAGGCAAATTCTTTACCACTGAGCTACATTCCCATCCCTATAGCATTGTTTTTACTAGAAAAATGCTTATAATTCTCAGACATCATGGGCCAATAACTGAACTGGGAATCAGAAAATTTGGCAGCTGACTCACCTCAAATTTATACTATGACCCCGAGCATGTTCATTTTACCCTCTGGACCTCAGTTTCACCATAATAAAATGAAGGAGTTAAACTGGATTAGTAGTTCTCAAATCTATCATATTGATGTCCCTTTTAATTGAAAATGTTTTACTATTCTCCTTTTGCGATTCTAAAATGATACTAATAGTTAATAGATAATGAAACCTGTATATACACAGTTTCAAAAAATATCAATATAAAACCTTAACTAGAATAAAATAGAAATAAAACTTTTAGCAAAATAATATGCACTTAAGTATGTATTTCTTACATGCTTCCATCTATGTATATAATTATTGTAAATATAACAACAGATAAGTATATTATTATACAATGGTGGATCAAATACTGCATTTTTCTCAATAATGCCATAATTTCCTGAAATGTTAATCAATATTGGTGAAGTTTCAATACAAATGTAGTACTGTTTTCTCTCAATTTACATGATAGTTCCTTCCTGGGGGAAAAATACGAATGTACATTAAAACCACATAAAAATGCTTTATAAAATGAAGTGAGAGTCTAGGGGTGGTCATCATAAGCAATTTTCACCTGCATAAATGTTGGGTGGAGTATTTGAAAGAGGTATGGGACATTGTACAATTCTCTATTCTCCATTGGGTGGGTCTTCCTGGGTACCATAAGTCGTCTTGAGGTCTACTCTGCCCTTAAATACCAGTAGCATGGATGCACTTTCTTCTCATTCCCCCTAGGGGGTGCTGCTCTCCCTCTTGAGAACAACTGGACTAGAAGATCAAGTCGCATACCAGCTTTATTCTTTGAGTCCCGGCATGAATGTTCATTGAATGAGACCCATCATGGGGTACTGTGTCATGGATCAAGAAGTTTTGTCTTTGTTTCTACCTTTGCTACTGTGTCTCCATTATTACCAACATTAGAGACCTGTTTACTTCATGATTATATGAAAATTGCTCTTATAAAAGATTTTAAACTCTGAGATGTAAAGACCAAGAATAATTTATTAATTTTGAACATATTAAAACATAGATTCCATCACTCAGTTATCTTTCTTGCATTTGTCATTTTGTTCTCAAACGTGCTTTAGGATTTTTAAATAATTTCCTGTTTTCTTAGGGATGAGCAATATGTGTTATGGCTTGTTGTTTCCAGCAGATGGCAATATTTGGTGCAAAAATGACTTGGTTTAACAACACAGATTGTCTAGGCTCTCTGTATTTAAAAATCCAAACTTAATAGGGCATACTGAAAGTATCTTTTTTTCCTTGAAAGACTTGATATGAGCTACCTCACTTAAGGCAATGGCTGGGCTGGGGAAGAGATGCATGCAATTCAAATTTTGATAAACCAAGTCAAATTCTACTATTGGAACAATATTTTAGTGGAAGATTAAGATAAATCATATCATGAAGTGATGATTTATCAGTTGTATAAATCATGAATTTTAATAGGTTTTTAAAAATAATTCATTTTGAAATAGTTTTAGACTTACAAAAGAATGGCTAGGTCAGTACAAACAACTCCTAGATGCCCCAATTGTTAGCATTTTACCTCATTTGCTCCATAATTCACTCTTCTCTGTGTGTCCATTATCATTAGTCTTTCTCTGAGTCTTTTGAGAACTAGATATTGTACAGTCACCCCTAAACACTCCAGAGTTTTTTTTTTTACCCCAAACAAAGTCACTATCCTGAATAACTAGTGTACAACCCTCCTAATCAAGAATCAATCTAGGTACACTACCATCCTAGCCACATGTGTCCATTCAAATGTCACTAGTCAGCCAATATTGTCACTTTTCCCTTTCTGGTTCACAACCTTATCCAAGATTGTATGTTGCATTTAATTTTTGGTCTTCTCCATTTGGGACAATTTCATTAGTCTTTCATATCCTTGCATATTTTAGAGGGTACAGAGCTTATGTTCTGTAGGATGACTGTCAACTTCGGTATGCCAAATGTTTCTTCATGGCCAGATTCAGGCCATGCTTGCTTTGCAAGAATATCACAGAAGTGATAGCTCATATCAAGGGACACATGATGTCAATCTCTCTCATCATTGGTAATGATAACCATGATCATGTGGTCATCAGGTTTTAACCAAAATTCATTGTTGAATTAAAATCCATTTTTAATTAAGAAGTATTGTGGTTTTATTTTTTAAAAAAGCAATGCATGTTGACTTATTTGTGTCTCCAACTTTCAGAAAAAATATCTAAATATTTTAAATAATAAGTAATTTCAAATAATAAGTCAATATCAGCCAATTTTTTGTTGTTAAAAGCAAGTCACTGGTTTCAGGGGATATAACACTATATAAATCATTTAAATGTTTACCAAGGATTAGCATTAAAGATTTTTATTTATTGGAGACACTTTCAAAGAAAGCTACTGAAGATCTTCACAGAACTAGAAAAAACTCCTAAAATTTATAGGGAAAAACAAAAGACCTCAAATAGCTAAAGCAATACTTAAAAAAAAAAAAAGCATGCTGGAGGTTCACAATACTTGATTTCAAAAACATATTACAGAGCTATAATAACAAAACAGCCCGATGTTGGCATAAAAATAGATACATGTACCAATGGAACAGAATAGAGGACCCAGAAATAGATGCATGCCTCTTTAGCCAAATGATTCTCAATAAGGATCCCAAAAACACACATTGGAAAAAGCACAGCCTCTTCAACAAATGATTCTGGGAAACTTGGATATCCACATTTAGAAGATTGAAAATAGACTCCTGTTGCTTAGCCTGTATGAAAATCAACTCAATATGGATCCAAGACCTTAATGTAAGACCTGAAACTTTGAAAGTACTAGGAGAAAACGGAAGAAACAATTCAAGATACTGGCATGGGCAGTGATTTCCTAGTTAGGACTTGAACAGCTCAGGAAATAAAATGAAGAATTGATAAGGATATGTTAAATTAAAAAGCTTCTGTACTGCTAAGGAAACAATTGACAGAGTGAAGAGACAGCATACAGAATGGGAGAAAATCCTTGTTAGATATTCACGTGACAGAAGATCCACATCCAGGATATTTAAATAACTCAAAAAATGTAACAACAACAACAATAAAAGTAGTCCTGTCAAAAAAATGGGCAAATGACCTGAATAAATACTTCTCAAAAGAAGTATAAATGGCCAATAATTATAAGAAAAAATGATCAACATCCTCAGCCATCAAGGAATTACACATCAAAACTACACTGAGATTCAACTTCATTCCAGTTAGAATGGCTATTATTAAAAAAAAATAACAAATGCTTGGGAGGATGTGGAAAAAAGGGAACTTATATACTGTTGATGGAAATGTGTATTAGTACAGTCACTATGGAAGCAATATGGAGTTTTCTCAAAAAACAAGAAATTGAACTACTCTATGATCCAACTATCCCACTCCTGGGTATGTACCTGAAGGAAATGAAGTCAGCATATCAAAGAGATACCTGCATGTCCATGTTTTTTGTGGCACTGTTCACAGTAGCTAAGATTTGAAATTTGACTAGGTGTTAACAGATTAATGCAGAAAGAAAATAAAGTATAATGTACAAGGGTAAGCCATGAAGAGGAATGAAATCCTATCATTGTAAGAAAATGGATGGAACTGGGGGACATTATGTTGAGTGAAATAAGTCAGACATAGAAAGACAAGTATCACATTTTCTCTCATGTGTGGAAATTCTAAAACATGACCTGAAAGTTGGAGAGGGACTGTTAGAGACTGGGAAAGGGACCAGGGGAGGGAGAGACTGGGAAAGGGACCAGGGGAGGGAGAAGAGAGGACAGTAAGTGAGGATAGAGGGAGGATAGGCAGGATCAATGCGTGATATGTGCATGTATGGAAATGTCACAAGAACATGATTAATTTTTATAATTGATATGTGTTAATAAAAGAGTACAAAATAAGAAAGGCATTGACTAGTTGAGATTATTTCCTTTTTTCCCTGGTTTCAGGGGATCAAAGCCAGGACCTCCTGCATGCTAGTCAACTGCTCTACTGCTGAACTATACCCCCAACCCGCAAAGAGTTGAGTTTGATTATACATCAGCAGAAATAACTTGATTCGTAATTGTGTTTCCTCATGTTTTATTTAGTAGTGAAAACTGAAATATTAAAAAAATTATTTGATTCTCGCTCGGGCTGGGGATTGTGGCTCAGTGGTACAGTACTCACATAACATGCATGAGGCCCTGGGTTCGAACCTCAGCACCACATAAGTGTAAAATAAAGATACTATGTCCACCTAAAACTAAAAAATAAATATTAAAAAATTATGAACTGTAGCTACAACACTCCCAAATACTTAACATAGAAAACATACAAAATCTTAGAGTGATAAAAAATAATGGTTTAAGTCGAACAAGATTCTATAAACAAACGACATACTCTGATAATAAGTCTATTTGCAGGGGACAGAGTTATTGGTTTGCAGTAAAGCAAGTTATCTTTTAAGTAATAATATTGATAATAGTTGTATATTTGTATGTGGTGAAGACTTGAAACCATATAGAAAATATGTAAGTAAATTTCTCCCTTCTGAGGCTGAGGCAGGAGGATTGCAAGTTCAAATCCAGCCTCAGCAAAAGTGAGGAGCTAAGCAACTCAGTGAGACCCTGTCTCTAAATAAAATACAAAATAGGTCTGGGGATGTGGCTTAGTGGTTGAGTGATCCTGAGTTCAATCCCCGGTACTGGACCTCCCACCTGAAAAATGTGGCACCAGTACTATGGATTTTAATTATTTAATTTTTATTTTTGTGAGAAGAAGGGTCTCTTTTCCTCCCTCTTTTTCCTTTTTTAAAAATATTTTGTTTTTTAGCTGTACTTGGACACAATATCTTTATTTTATTTTTATGTGGTGCTGAAGATCAAACCCAAGGCCTCAGATGTGCTAGGTGAGCACTCTACTGCTGAGCCACAACCCCAGCCCCCTCTTTCTTACTCTTATTACCTCTTCTGCCTGCTTCCTCCCTGCAACTCTAGGTCATTTCACAAGCACATCATTTTGTGATGTTTTATTTAGATTAATGTGTAAGGCTGAAAAATACTGTAAACAAGTAGAAAAATGTAAAATAGATTATATTTAAGATAACAATTCCAAAAATAAAAATTTCTCCCTTCTTTTAGTCTCCAATTCCCATTCTCTATTTATAAAATTATAAGCATTATTTTTTCTTATTTATCCTTCTAGGAAAATATTTGCATCTATAAGATAGATATACCACTTTCTTGGGGAAAAATGGCATTCTGCTCTATGTACTTTTCACTTTTGTTTTTTCACTTAATTCTGTTTCATAGACATATCCTAGACATAGATGCACTCATTCTTCTCAATGCTTATGTAGTATTTGCTAGCATGGATCACCAGGGTTTGTTTATTCTCATTCTTTTTTTTTTTAAGAAAGAGTGATAGAGAATGAGAGAGGGAGAGAGAGAGAATTTTTTTAATATTTATTTTTTTTAGTATTTGGCAGACACAACATCTTTGTCTGTATGTGGTGCTGAGGATCGAACCCGGGCCACATGCATGCCAAGCGAGCGCGCTACTGCTTGAGCCACATCCCCAGCCCCTGTTTATTCTCATTCTGATGAGCATTTTTGGTTGCATGATTCTAGATTTACAAAGTTACAGTGGCTCTTATTATGTGTATATGTGTCTACCTTTTAAAGTATGATGTTACAATGAAATTCTGAAATATATCAGGACAAAAGGGACAAAAGGAAATAAAAAATGTGACATATTTTGGGTTACAGAAAGCTAGTTGCAAAAAGATGCTATTTCTGATGGATAGCAGTAAGCTAAAAAATATTTGCTATCTAGTCCCTACTTGAAATAAGATAGAATATTAATAATATATATGATAAAAATGTCAAAATAGGTCTCATGATATCGTGATGTTACAAGTTGGGAAATGAAGAAAGTTTTTCTCCATGCAGAATAGCTTTTCTGTTTTAGGTATTGACCTATGAAAGTTCAAGGTTTGATTATATAATTTTATATATAGTATATATAATTCTATATTTTTTATCAAGAACTATAGAATCAAGTGAAATTCTAGATGGGATTATATTTTGGAATCTATGCCTCATACCAATGTTAAGTAGTTTGGGTAAGCAAGTCATGAAATAAAGTATAAGTAGCTTCAGGGTGAAAAATGTAAATATTTATTTTATTTTATTTATTTTAAACTTTTATTATTAGTTGTTCAAAACATTACATAGTTCTTGACATATCATATTTCATACATTTGATTCAAGTGGGTTATGAACTCCCATTTTTACCCCATATACAGATTGCAGAATCACATCGGTTACACATCCACATTTTTACATATGGCCATACTAGTGACTGTTGTATTCTGCTACCTTTCCTATCCTCTACTGTCCCCCCTCCCCTCCCCTCCCATCTTCTCTCTCTACCCCATCTGCTGTAATTTAATTCTCTCCCTTGTTTTTTTTCCCCTTTCCCCTCACAACCTCTTATATGTAATTTTGTATAGCAATGAGGGTCTCCTTCCATTTCCATGCAATTTCCCTTCTCTCTCCCTTTCCCTCCCACCTCTCATCCCTGTTTAATGTTAATCTTCTTCTCATGCTCTTCCTCCCTGCTCTGTTCTTAGTTGCTCTCCTTATATCAAAGAAGACATTTGGCTTTTTTTTTTTTTTTTTTTTTTTAGGGATTGGCTAGCTTCACTTAGCGTAATCTGCTCTAATGCCATCCATTTCCTTGCAAATGCCATGCTTTTGTCATTTTTTAGTGCAGAGTAATACTCCATTGTGTATAAATGCCACATTTTTTTTTATCCATTCATCTATTGAAGGGCATCTAGGTTGGTTCCACAGTCTAGCTATTGTGAATTGTGCTGCTATGAACATCGATGTAGCAGTATCCCTATAGTACGCTCTTTTAAGGTCTTTAGGGAATAGTCCGAGAAGGGGAATAGCTGGGTCAAATGGTGGTTCCATTCCCAGCTTTCCAAGGAATCTCCATACTGCTTTCCAAATTGGCTGCACCAATTTGCAGTCCCACCAGCAATGTACAAGTGTACCCTTTTCCCCACATCCTCGCCAGCACTTGTTGTTTGACTTCATAATGGCTGCCAATCATACTGGAGTGAGATGGTATCTTAGGGTGGTTTTGATTTGCATTTCAAAAGATGGAACAGCAGAATCTGTGTACTTGTACCTATTCTTTAGAAGGTCATTATATATCCCCAAGCTCTGCAATATCTCTGCCACATCTTCACTGTACTTCAGTTGCTCTTACTTAAACATCCCAGTAAAATAGCTGTTATTTTTTCCTTGTTTTGGTCCTTGTTGTGGGGTTAAGTATACTAGGCACCTCTAGAGAGCAATATTGCTTCTCTTGTAAAATTTAAGTGGTTTCTCCTAAAAGGTTGTGAAAGTGAAGGGGTTTGGTGGCTAAATTGTAGTAGTATTAATATTTATTTATTTATTTATTTTTAAAATATTTTAAATTGTAGATGGACACAATACATTTCTTTATTTATCTTTATGTGCTGAGGATCGGACCCAGGGCCTCACACATGCTAGGCAAGTGTTCTACCACTGAGCCACAACTCCAGTCCCAGAATTAATATTTATAATGTAAAAATGAATGTTTAGTTTCTGTCCTGAGCTTATTTACAGTATTTTTTTTTTGTACCAGGGATTAAACTGAGGGGCACTTAACTACTGAGCCACATCCCCAGCCCTTTTTAATTTTTTTATTCTGTAACAGAGTCTTGCTGAGTTCTTAGTGCCTAGCTAAGTTGTTGAGGCTGGCTTTGAACTCACAGTCCTCCTGATTCAGCCTTCTGAGCCTCTGAGATTACAGGTGTGTGCCACCACGCCATCTTATTTGCAATATTAAAAGGCCTTTTAGACAATAATCATTTGGTTGGTATCTCACTAAAATAGTGACAGATTTTGCATAAATTATTTTGCAACTTTTTGGTATGTGTGGAACTGGCTGGGGGTGGATGGCAGAAGGAACTGGTTTTGATTTTGGGATATTTTAAATTTAGGAAAAAGTTTTCTCTTTGAAGGTTATAGAGTGGTAAGGATAAAACACTATGGGCTTAATACATTGTCTAACAAGTCTGTCAGCCATTAGTTAACTCCTGAACTTCAATTCTCAGTTCCATGTTGTAAAACTAAGTTTGTGACACTGATTTTATTCACTTCTCCTTGTTTTTCTTTGAGAATGGACTAAAAAAGTTCTAAAAAAAAACCTTGAGAATAGTCCTGTTTCTGTTACTTTATTTTTAATACACTTTGTGATTTGACTTTAAGTTCATTTACTATATTGATGTAGTCAGTGTTTAATCTAAGTTTACCTTAGAAAACTGATTGATGTAATGATGATTTGAATGTCTTTCTTTTTATGTACATACATTTTCTTTTCAGTATTCAACTAGGGGTTTGAAATTTAACTTTTCCTTTTCTTAACTGTTCTAGTATCATAAGTTCCTTTGTTATTTTTCTTTTCTTATTGGATTTGTGGCTGTGATCATATCAAAGCTTTCCATGAGATAATGGACATAATCAGATGAATTCTTCTGTAAGTAAAAATGTACATATTTGATAGAACAAATACTTGAGTGTGTACTCTGCCCAGTTCTCAGTGTTATATTTCTACTTAGAATATACTTGAATATAACATTTTTATTTTAATGCCTTTTAATGTAATTGTGTTTATGATACCAAATCAGCAAGTATAGAATTGTGTAGGTTTTTTAAAAAAGGACAGTAAGTTTATTAGAGAATTCTTCGTTATCAACTGTGGTTGTATGTTTAATGTACTTCTGAACTTTAAAAATATCATTATCAAAAAACCTCATTGGTCAGGTGCAGTGGCTTACACCTGTAATACCAGCGGCTTGGGAGGCTGAGGCAGGAGTACCACAAGTTCAAAGCCAGCTTCAGCAATTTAGTGAGACCCTAAGCAACTCAGTGAGACTTGTCTCAAAATAAAATACAAAAAAAGGGCTGGGGATGTGGCTCAGTGGTTAAGTACCCTTGGGTTCAATCCTAGTGTGTGTGTGTGTGTGTGTGTGTGTGTGTGTGTGTGTGTGGCTGGGTATAGTGGGGCTTGTCTGTAATTCTAATAGCTTGGGAGGCTGAAGCAGGTGGATCACTAGTTTAAAGCCAGTCTCAGCAACTTAGAAGACCCTAAGCAACTCTGCAAGACCCTGTTTAAAAATAAAATATATAAAGGGCTAGGGATGTGGCTCAGTGGTTAAGTGCCTCTGGTCTCCAAAACAAATCCCTAGTATCCAAAACAAAACCAAAACAACCCCCCCCCAAACCACCAAACAACAACAACAACAACAAAAAACCTCATTGATTTGAAGCATGAGATAAATGTGCCAAACATTGCAAACGTAGTTTAGACTGTTTATGCTATTTTGACTCTTGTATTGGCGAATTTTAAATTTCTATTAAATTGGTTGAGTTCCTTGTATAAGTTAAATCATTTTGCTTTCTTTTTTTTGAAAAACCAGCCAGCTGTGTACTTTTATAATTAACCCACACCCTCCAATATAAAAATTAGAGTAAGGGAGTGAGTCATTTATGTGGCAGGGTTATTACCTTCCACAGACCTGCCAAATCCATAATAAGCTATTGGTTTTCAGTTATTCTGTCTGGAGAGGAAAATTCCATTTCATGTAACTTTCTGAATTCTTCTAAATTTCTGTTATTGTAGCTCATATGTTTATTAAAGAAGTTTTCATGTGCAGGAAGAAGCCCAAGAGAAGTTTGGTTGGAAGCTATTTACAGAGATGTGTTCAGGTCCCAAGGAATAGAATGTTGGCATCAGTCTTCCTGGGTCAAGGAATGCAAATTGTGATGATGACATTTATTACTTTATGTGAGTAGGCTCAGATAAACTCTAAATGCTTGTTGGGAACTGCTTATGTGTTAAACTTTTATTGATGTGTACAAAGGACTTTGAAAATGTCCTAAAGTTTAAGGAAATTTGCAACTTATAATTCTGTCTTGTCAAAATTAAAGATATGAGTCTGAATATGTATCTATATCAAGTACCTTCCATAGCTTCTTCAGCCATGAATAATCTGTTGTAAATTGCAATACATACATTTCTTGCTTTGCAAAAGAGATGCATTCTTGAAAACCAGTAAGTGAGTAGAATTGTATTTTAAGTGGGTTCAGGGGGTTCATGTACAAAATCTAGCATTTTGATATGCTGTGGCCAACTTAAGCGATGGTCTTTAAGTGTATAAATGGAATGGCATCTTTAGTCGTCTCATAATAGCTTATGAACCTCAGATGCCTTAATTTGTAATCTAAAAATGAAGCTTGTCAGTTTTTGATAGCCAAAGTAGTGATTTTCATAAACAAAGCTGCTGTAAAAAAATGGCTCAATAGGTGTTTCGAATGTCAATGATATTTCAAAATTCAACTTTTAAGGCTATTTTTTCCTGAAACAACATCTCACTGATTTATTATTTTATTCCTCACTTGGAATACAGAGAAATAGAAGGAAAATTTCATGGGGAAAAATGATTTGTTGCTTTTGGAGTGACTTCTAGAGTAGGGAAGGGGGATATATTTTATTTAATTTTGTCTTAGTAAAAATGAAAGACTAATTCAACTTGAAAATTTACTTCTATTTGCCTTGAATTGAAAAATCAAAGAAGTAGCTAAGTGAAGTCAGGCATAATGGCACATGTCTGAAATCTCAGCAATTCGGGAACTGAGGCAGGAAAATGGCAAAATTGAGGCCAGCCTCAGCAACTTCAAGAGACCTGTCTCAAAATAAAAAAATAAAAAAGGCTGGGGATGAAGCTCAGTGGCAAAGTACCCCTGGGTTCAATCCCCAGTGCAAAAAAAAAAAAAAATGTAGCTAAATGAATAACATTTGTTTGCATCATGATTTATCTACTCCCATTAGAAAATTCCTTGTGTGCTGTTTTGTATAATGTGTCTAATAAGGTTGTTCTTAATTTCTTATAAAGTCCTATCCACTCTAGAGACTCTTTTTGTTACTGGTTTTCTATTTCTTATATCTGCCTTTAGTTCTGGTTTTCTTTCCCCTGCCAATTGAGGTGCCTTAATGACCTGTGCTGTTATGTTATGGGCCCTTCTGGGAACCCCTGCCGGATATGTGTCTGCTAAAATGTATAAGAGTAAGCATTACTACTATGGTTATTCCAGTAAGCTGGTGTGTTCAATGTAGAAATTAAAAGCCTCTAAAGTAAAAAAAAAAAAGTTGCATGTGGAATTTGAGCTGTCATATCAAAATGTAATTGTGCCTCAGTTACTCTAAAGTATTTGTAAAGTGGACTAAATCAAGTTGCTGCAGTAACTATTCTGTTTTTCACTTCCTCAGCATTTAAAGGTGTAAAGTGGAAGACAGATTTTTTTGCTGACAGCACTAATATGCCCTGGGTATCTCACGTTCTCTTTCCCTGTGCAATTATATTCTTTGTTAGACTTCCTTTTAGAAAAATATCATTGTACACTGTGGTGAAGAGTAGGAAGGAGATGAATGATCATTGCTTTCTGTAGCTGCAGTGTGCCTTTACTGTGTGTCTGCATTTCTTTCATCTGTTTGTACATTGTAATCTCTAGTACAAAGAGATGGCAATGGTACTGTGAGATCTGATTTTGATCTTTGTTTTCGAAGCAGATTTCATAAATGCTCATCTGTTTTATGCATTTGCATTACATATCATGCTACAGTGGCAATTTCTGCAGGATATTTTGTTATTCTTCTTGTTGCTGCTTTCAGTGACTGTTTCTTCCTGTTTTCCCCTCATTATTGCAGCATCAATAGTGACTGCAGTTGCAAGGTACAGTCATGGTCAATGTGGATATGGGGATGGTGCTGTGCAGTGGCTGTGAGAATAGCTCATCCAATCCCTTATTTATATAGATGCAGAATTGGTGGTCAAGCCAGGGGGCAACTTCAAGGTCATATGTGAAGTCAGTGACAAGGCCAAGCTATATCTAACCGAGTGTCTCCCACTGTGACCTATCCAGTCCTCTTCTCACAATATTTCACTGATCAAGGGCTGGATTGTTTAGGGTTTACTTCCAATTCCTTGATATGCTTTTGTGCTAGTTTGGACAATCATAACAAAATATAATAAACTGGGTGATTTAAACAACAGAAATTTTTGCACAGTTATAGAGGCTGGAAGGTCTGATCAGGGTATCAGCATAGTTGTGTTCTAGTCAGGCCTCTCTTTCTGGCTTGCAAATAGCTGCCTTCTCACAGTCCTCATACATGGCATATGCATCACATGCATGAGAACGTACATGCGTGTGCACCCCCCCCCCCACAGATTGGTTTCTGAGGTTTCTTCTTATAAAGCTCTTAATCCCATGGGTGCCCTACCCTCTTGACCTCATCTAACCCTAATTAGGTCCCAAAGGGCCAATCTTCAAATATCATCACATTGGGGGTTAGGGCTTTAACATATGAATTTGGGTAAAGCATAATTCAATCCATAGCATGTTTTATTCATTCATAGAAAGGAAAAATTCTCCTCTGGATATGTTCTGAAAGACAGTCTTTTGTTTAATTTTATTTTCTTTTCAAGGAAATAGTAATCAATTATATCTTAATTGTTTGGGTATTTTTATTTTTATTTGTAACAAAACCCCCATGTCTTTAATGTTAGAAGTGTATCACAATAAGGGAAGAAGTCCTATACTGAAAGCATTAGAGAGGCTGTTCAGTGACATGGACATTAAAAACCAGTTAGTGGCAAAAAAAGAGCAAATGCTTTAACAATGCTCTGTGACTGAGTATAATGCTATAAATGATGAGTTCAATGACATATTCAGTAGACTGATAATCTTTTATCTATATAAGGCTCATTTCCCTCTAAACTCTAGGGAAAAAGATAAAATCATTGAAAGGATTCAACATTACAAGATTGCACATCAAATCTATGTACCTCAGATTTTTTGACTGATTTTAAATAAGCTTAATGCACTCCTTCCCCTCACTTCTTTGAATAGAGCCTTCATTTTTTTTCTATAACTCTTTTTCAAAGGAAGTCAAATAGGTGGTCTTTCCTGAATGTTTATACATTTGTGTAAGAGAGAGGTGTCCTTGACAATTTTTCAGATATTTGTTGTTTCCAGTTCAAGACTCAGTTGAATGCAAACTGAATATATTTGGCAACAAAGTACCACTGTACAAAAGTCATTACAGTGAATTATAATACAAGGGATATCACATGCAAGAACCAGTCAAAAAACCATCTATCGTTCCCTGCATTATTTACTCATTCATCATCCTTACTGTGGGGTTTTGGGTTTTGTTTTGTTTTCACTATATTCAGGCATTTTGCTAGACACTGCATGAGAAATGCTCCTGAAACTCTGCTTTCAAATGATTTATAACCTAGTGGGTTATTGGAGTAGGAGGAGGGGATGATAAGATATGTAAACCAGTGGCAGTTCTATCTGGTAATAGGAATTAGAGTTGTAAGAGGAATATGTATAAAGTGGATGTGGGGGAGCAGAGAAGGAAAAGGGTATTACCCGCTCGGGGCACCCAGGAAGACTTGACAATCTATGATTGAAGGACATTTAGAACTCAGACACTGTTGTACTTGACCGTCTTCCCTTTTATTTCTTTTACAGCCTTGCTCAGTCAGGTACCTCTCCTCTATTATCTATTGTACCTCTTTAACAAGGCCTTTGTTTTTCTTCCTGCTAATAGATGGACTCAGATCTTCCCTTTTGGTTACCTGGCTCACCACTGATGCTTTTTTCTTAAAGTTTCATAAATTTATACATGCTTATATATTATATATCTGCAATATTTTTAGAATTATCATATAATGCAAAAAGACATGCAGAGATGGGTTTTAAAAAATTGTGTATGGTAAAATTCATTTCTTTTGGTGTGTATTGCTTTGAGTCATGACAAATGAAAGCAATCATGTAACCACTATGACAACCAAGATGCAGAAAGGGCTGGGTGTGGTGGTGCACACCTGTAATCCCAGCAACTTGGGAGACTGAGGCAGGAGGATTACAAGTTGGAGGCCAGCCTCAGCAACTTAGCGAGGGCCTGTCTCAAAATTAAAAATAAAAAAAAGTGCTGGAGAGGTTGTTTGGTGGTAGAGTACCAGTGGGTTCAATTCCCAGTACCAAAATATAAAAAAAATAAAAGATATACAGAAAGGTTTCATCACTCTAAAACATCCCTCATTCTACCCCTTTGTAGTTAACCCTGTCATCTACTCCAAATATTGGCAGCCATTAATCTGTTTAATACCCCTATAGTTTTGCCTTTTCCAGAAAGTCATACAGTGAGTCATATGAACTTTGTTTGAATCTAGTTTATTTTATTCCTTAGTTTTTATTGCCAAATAATATATCCTTGTATGGATGTGTCACAGTGTCTGTGTTCACTGGATGATGAATGTTTAGGTTTTTCCCTTCAGATTTTCATGGTAATGAATAAATGTTGCTATAACTGCTGCAAACTTTCATAAAACTTTTTTTTGTTATAAATTTTTATTGATTCTCTTCAGATTTACCTAACATTTTTTTCATTTTCATTTTCATTTCATTTTGACATAATTATAAAAGCATGGAATATAATATGGTTTATTCAGTCTCCCTCGTGCTTCCCCTTTCCCTCCCACCATCCTTCCCTTAGTCTCCTTCCTTCACACCACTGGTCTTCTACTTATTTATCTATTTATTTTCAACTGATACTTTATAGACATACATAAACGTGGAATTCCCTGTGGTATATTTATGTATACACATAGAATGATTTTTTAAAAAAATCATTTTGCATTTCCTCCTTTTTTCCATTCCTCTTTCCCTCTTCATCTCCTTCTACTCTACTGATCTCCCTATGGTATGAGATCCTCCCTTCCTTCTTTTCTTTATTTTGTTCTAGCTTCCACATATGACAGAGTATATTCAACCCATAATTTTCTGAGTCTGTCTTATTTCATTTAGCATGTTCTTCAGTTTCATCCATTTACCAGCAAATGCCATAATTTTATTCTTTATGGCTGAGTAGAACTTCATTGTGTATATAGACCACATTTTTTTTCTCCATTCATCTGTCAATGTGCATATGGGCTGGTTCTATTACTTGCCTATTGTGAATTGTGATGCTATAAACATTGATGTGGCTGTGTCACTGCAGTATACTGATTTTAATTCTTTAGTATAAATAACAAAGGGGGGGGGATAGCTGGGTCATATGTTGGTTCCATTTCTGATCTTTTGAGGAATCTCCATACTGCTTTCAAAAATGGTTTTACTGGCCAGTCATGGGGGTGCAAACCCATAATCCCAGCAAGTCAGGAGACCAAAGCAGGAGGATTGAAAGTTCAAAGCCACCCTTAGCAACTTAGCGAGGCACTAAGTAACTCAGTGAGACCCTGTATCTAAATAAAACTAAAAAAGGACTGGGAATGTAGCTCAGTGGTAAAGTGCTCCTGAGTTCAATCCCTGGTACCAAACAAACAAACAATAGCAGCAGCAACAACAACAACAAAAGTTTTACTAATTTTCAGTCTCACCAACAGTAAGTGAATATACATTTTTCTTCACACCCTTGCCAGCATTTATTTTTAATTGTATTCTTGAGCATTACCATTCTAACTGGAGTGAGATGGAATCTATGTAGTTTTAAAATTTATTTTTTATTTTTTGGGTGGTACTCGGGGTTGAACCCAGGGCCTTGTGCATGCAAGGCAAGCACTCTACCAACTGAGCTATATCCCCAGCCCTAACTGTAATTTTGACTTGCATTTCCTTAACTGCTAGAGATGTTGAACATTTCTTCTTATATTTGTTGGTCATTTGTATTTCTTCTTTTGAGAAGTGTCTGTTTAATACTTTTGCTCACTTATGGATTGGGTTTTTCTTTTTTGCTGTTAAGTTTTCTGAGTTCTTCATATACTGTGGAAATTAATCCTCTGTTGGAAGTGCAGTCAGAAAATATTTTCTCCCATTCTGTAGGTTCTCTCTTCACTCTATTGTTTCCTTTGCTGTACAGATGCTTCTTAATTTGATGCTGTCCCACTTGCTAATTTTTGGATAAAACAGATTTTTTATGTGAACATAAATTTTCTTTTTTTTTATTGGTTATTCAAAACATTACAAAGATTGCAGAATCACATCGGTTACACATCCACATTTTTACATAATACCATAATAGTAACTGTTGTATTCTGCTACCTTTCCTATCCTCTACTATCCCCCCTCCCCTCCCCTCCCATCTTCTCTCTCTACCCCATCTACTGTAATTCATTTCTCTCCTTATTTTTTTCCCATTCCGCTCACAAACTCTTATATGTAATTTTGTATAACAATGAGGGTCTCCTTCCATTTCCAAGCAATTTCCCTTTTCTCTCCCTTTTCCTCCCACTTCATGACTCTGCTTAATGTTAATCTTTTCCTCCTGCTCTTCCTCCCTGCTCTGTTCTTGGTTGCTCTCATTATATCAAAGAAGACATTTGGCATTTGTTTTTTAGGGATTGGCTAGCTTCACTTAGCATAATCTGCTCTAGTGCCATCCATTTCCCTGCAAATTCCATGATTTTGTCATTTCTTAGTGCTGCGTAGTACTCCATTGTGTATAAATGCCACATTTTTTTTATCCATTCATCTATTGAGGGGCATCGGGGTTGGTTCTACAGTCTAGCTATTGTGAATTGTGCTGCTATGAACATAGATGTGGCAGTATCCCTGTAGTACGCTCTTTTGAGGTCTTCAGGGAATAGTCCGAGAAGGGCAATAGCTGGGTCAAATGGTGGTTCCATTCCCAGCTTTCCCAGGAATCTCCATACTGCTTTCCATATTGGCCTCACCATTTTGCAGTCCCACCAGCAATGTATAAGAGTACCCTTTTCCCCACATCCTCGCCAGCACTTGTTATTGTTCGACTTCATAATGGCTGCCAATCTTACTGGAGTGAGATGGTATCTTAGGGTGGTTTTGATTTGCATTTCTCTGACTGCTAGAGATGGTGAGCATTTTTTCATGTACTTGTTGATTGATTGTATGTCCTCCTCTGAGAAGTGTCTGTTCAGGTCTTTGGCCCATTTGTTGATTGGGTTATTTGTTTTCTTATTGTTTAATTTTTTGAGTTCTTTGTATACTCTGGATATTAGGGCTCTATCTGAAGTGTGAGGAGTAAAAATTTGTTCCCATGATGTAGGCTCCCTATTTACCTCTCTTATTGTTTCTCTTGCTGAGAAAAAACTTTTTAGTTTAAGTAAGTCCCATTTGTTGATTCTTGTTTTTAACTCTTGTGCTATGGGTGTCCTATTAAGGAATTTGGAGCCCGACCCCACAATATGTAGATCGGAGCCAACCTTTTCATCTATCAGACGCATAGACTCTGATTTGATATCAAGGTCCTTGATCCATTTTGAGTTAACTTTTGTGCATGGCGAGAGGAGGGGATTCAGTTTCATTTTATTGCATATGGATTTCCAGTTTTCCCAGCACCATTTGTTGAAGATGCTATCCTTCCTCCATTGCATGCTTTTGGCCCCTTTATCGAATATAAGATAGTTGTAATTTTGTGGATTGGTTTCTGTGTCCTCTATTCTATACCATTGGTCCACCCGCCTGTTTTGGTACCAGTACCATGCTGTTTTTGTTACTATTGCTTTGTAGTACAGTTTGAAATCTGGTATCGCTACACCTCCTGATTCACACTTCCTGCTTAGAATTGCTTTTGCTATTCTGGGTCTTTTATTTTTCCATATGAATTTCATGATTGCTTTATCTATTTCTACAAGAAATGCCGTTGGGATTTTGATTGGCATTGCATTGAACCTATAGAGAACTTTTGGTAATATTGCCATTTTGATGATGTTAGTTCTGCCTATCCATGAACAGGGTATATTTTTCCATCTTCTGAGATCTTTTCTATTTCTCTCTTTAGGGTTCTGTAGTTTTCATTGTATAAATCTTTCACCTCTTTTGTTAGGTTGATTCCCAAGTATTTTATTTTTTTTGAGGATATTGTGAATGGGGTAGATGTCCTCATTTCCAGTTCAGAAGATTTGTCGCTGATATACAGGAATGCCTTTGATTTATGCGTGTTGATTTTATATCCAGCCACTTTGCTGAATTCATTTATTAGCTCTAGTAGTTTCTTTGTAGACCCTTTTGTGTCTTCTAGGTATAGGATCATATCATCCGCAAATAGTGATAATTTAAGTTCTTCTTTTCCTATTTTTATGCCTTTAATTTATTTCGTCTGTCTAATTGCTCTGGCCAGTGTTTCGAGAACTATATTGAATAGAAGTGGTGATAGAGGGCATCCCTGTCTTGTTCCAGATTTTAGAGGGAATGCCTTCAGTTTTTCTCCATTTAGAATGATGCTAGCCTGAGGCTTAGCATATATAGCTTTTATAATTTTGAGGTAAGTTCCTGTTATCCCTAGTTTTTCTAATGTTTTGAACATAAAGGGATGCTGTACTTTGTCGAATGCTTTTTCTGCATCCACCGAGATGATCATATGGTTCTTATCTTTAAGTCTATTGATGTGGTGAATAACGTTTATTGATTTCCGTATATTGAACCAGCCTTGCATCCCAGGGATGAATCCTACTTGATCATGGTGCACAATCTTTTTGATATGTTTTTGTATACGATTTGCCAGAATTTTATTGAGGATTTTTGCATCTAAATTCATTAGGGATATTGGTCTGTAGTTTTCTTTCTTTGAGGTGTCCTTCTCTGGTTTGGGAATCAGGGTGATATTGGCCTCATAGAATGAATTTGGGAGTTCTCCCTCTTTTTCTATCTCCTGAAATAGATTATGGAGTATTGGTATTAGTTCCTCTTTAAATGTTTTGTAAAACTCTGCTGTATATCCATCCGGTCCTGGGCTTTTCTTGGTTGGTAGTCTTTTGATGGCTTCTTCTATTTCCTCCCTTGATATTGATCTGTTTAAGTTGTTTATATCTTCCTGATTCAATCTGGGTAGTTCATATGTCTCAAGGAATTTATCTATGCCTTCACTATCTTCTATTTTATTAGAGTATAGGGTTTCAAAATAATTTCTAATTATCGTCTGTATTTCTGAATTGTCTGTTGTGATGTTGCCTTTTTCATCCCGTAAGCTAGTAATTTGGGTTCTCTCTCTTCTTCTCTTTGTTAGTGTGGCTAGTGGTCTATCAATCTTATTTATTTTTTCAAAGAACCAACTTTTAGTTTTGTCAATTTTTTCGATTGTTTCTTTTGTTTCGATTTCATTGATTTCTGCTCTAATTTTAATTATTTCTTGCCTTCTACTGTATTTGCTGCTGATTTGTTCTTCTTTTTCTAAGGCTTTGAGGTGTAGTATGAGGTCATTTATTTGTTGGCTTTTCCTTCTTTTAAGGAATGAACTCCATGAAATGAATTTTCCTCTTAGTACTGCTTTCATAGTGTCCCAAAGATTTCGATACGTTGTTTCTGAGTTTTCGTTTACCACTAAGAATTTTTTAATTTCCTCTTTGATGTCTTCTGTAACCCTTTGTTCATTCAGTAGCATATTGTTTAATCTCCATGTGATGTAGGGTTTTTCCTTTCTCATTTTATTATTGATTTCCAATTTCATTCCATTATGATCAGTTAAAATGCATGGTAGTATCTCAACTCCTTTGTAATTGCTAAGCTTTGCCCTGTGACATAATATATGGTCTATTTTTGAGAAGGATCCATGTGCTGCTGAGAAGAAAGTGTATCCGCTTGATGTTGGGTGGTATATTCTGTATATATCAATTAAGTCTAAGTTATTTATTGTATTATTGAGCTCTATGGTTTCTTTATTCAATTTTTGTTTGGAAGATCTGTCCATTGGTGAGAGAGGTGTATTAAAATCTCCCATGATTATTGTGTTGTGGTCTATTAGACTCTTGAACTTGAGAAGAGTTTGTTTGATGAACGTAGCTGCACCATTGTTTGGGGCATATATATTAATGATCGTCAAGTCTTGTTGGTGTATGGTTCCCTTGAGCAGTATGTATTGTCCTTGTTTATCCCTTTTGATTAACTTTGGCTTGAAGTCTATTTTATTTGATACAAGTATGGACACCCCTGCTTGATTCCGGGGTCCGTATGAGTGATATGATTTTTCCCAACCTTTCACCTTCAGTCTGTGTATGTCTTTTCCTATCAGATGAGTCTCCTGTAGGCAGCATATTGTTGGATCTTTTTTTTTAATCCATTCTACTAGCCTATGTCTTTTGATTGGTGCATTTAAGCCATTAACATTTAGGGTTACTATTGAGATATGGTTTGTATTTCCAGCCATATTTGGTTATGTATGATACTTAACATGATTAGTTTTTCCTCTATGCTTAGTTTTTCCTTTATTGTACTACCTCCCGTTGTTGGTTTTCATTGTTATTTTTCATTTCCTCTTCCTGTAATGTTTTGCCAAGGATGTTTTGAAGAGCTGGTTTTCTAGCTGCAAATTCTTTTAACTTTTGCTTATCGTGGAAGATTTTTATTTCATCTTCAATCCTGAAGCTTAATTTTGCTGGATACATGATTCTTGGTTGGAACCCTTTTTCTTTCAGCGTTTGAAATATGTTGTTCCAGGATCTTCTAGCTTTCAGAGTCTGTGTTGAACGATCAGCAGTTATCCTGATTGGTTTACCCTTAAATGTAATCTGCTTCCTCTCTCTTGTGGCTTTTAAGATTCTCTCCTTATTCTGTATGTTGGGCATCTTCATTATTATATGTCTTGGTGTGGATCTCTTATGATTTTGTATATTCGGTGTCCTGTAGGCTTCTAGTATTTGGATTTCTTTTTCATTCTTTAAGTCTGGGAAGTTTTCTAGTATTATTTCATTGAATAGATTACTCATTCCCTTGGTTTGGACCTCTGTACCCTCTTGTATCCCAATAACTCTTAGGTTTGGTTTCTTGATGTTATCCCATAATTCTTGGATGTTCTGCTCATGATTTCTTAACATTCTCGCTGAGCTGTCTATGTTCTTTTCAAGTTGAAAAACTTTGTCTTCGTTGTCTGAAGTTCTATCTTCCAAGTGTTCTACTCTGCTGGTAATACTCTCATTTGAGTTTTTAATTTGGTTTATTGTTTCCTGCATTTCCAGGATTTCTGTTTGTTTGTTTTTTATATCCTCTATCTCCCTATAGAGTTGATCTTTTGCTTCTTGGATTTGTTTATGTAATTCATTGTCAAAGTGATTTTTCATTGTCTGAATTTGATGAATAATGTCTTCCTTGAGACTCCAGATCATCTGAAGCATGTATATCCTGAACTCTTTGTCTGACATTCCATCAGCTGCAGATATTACCTCATCTAATGTTGAATTCACCTGTATTGTTTGTGGTCCTTTCTTTCCTTGTCTTTTCATACTGTTCATGATTCTTTCTAGCTTTGTGAAACTGTTGAGCTAATGTTTTTCCCCTTATATATTTGTATTGTTCTTGAATAGCTCCAATATTCCTCTTTTTCGGAGAAAGACAATGTTAACAGATCCCAATATCAACAGTACATTATCTAAGGACAAGTTTTCATTATTAATACATTTATAGTTAGATTCTAAGACTATAGATATTGGATTTAATTATTACTTAAGAATATATTCCTTAGTTTCATAAAAGGCGTACCATATCTGGTGGCATATAGAAAACTTAATTTCAGACGAAGGATGTTATACTTAAAGAGAAAGGAGTGAGGGAATGAGGTTAAACTAACTTAGCACCTTTGGAGAACTCTAACCACTCGACTGGTAATTTATGGAAGAATGTATAGACTCAACCTCCTATTTAGATAGTTACCCTATGTATAGATAGCAAAAGTTAGGAGATTGAAAGTGGTATAGAGAGAATATGAATTAAAAAAAAAAGAAAAGAAAAGAAATAACAAGGAAGAAAAGAGAAATAAGAGAAGGGAAAGGGAAGTAAGATAGAAATACAGAAAAAAATGGGGGGGAGGTGGGGTATATGCAATTCCTCTATATTATATTACTTTGGTAATTCAGTTGTTCATGCTCAGTTCTTGGTTTCACATATGCTGAAGTTGTGGAAGAGAGAGAAGAAAAGAGAAAGAGAGGAAAAAAAAAGACTCTCAGAACACTGTTTTCCTTGCTTCCAGTAGGTGGCGTTGTCTATTCCTAGTTTGAGCCTCTGTATTCAGGGTGGTGGGTATAGCCAGTGTGAAGGGAAATGAGCTTCCACCTGTATCTTCCCTACTCTAGTCTCTGAGGTAGAAACCAGGTGCCTCTACAGTTGTTGTTTTGTGTTGATAGCTACAATCCCCAAAAGCTTGTGGGAAATATTTTGAGTTATCTCAGTGAAGGGTGGGGGAGTTGGAAACCGGGTACCTGGATCAGCCGCAACTGTGCTGGTAGCCACACCCACTTTGATGGGTTTTAAGGGTTGATGGGCTTCCTGGAGACTAGCGCTCGGGGCGGGACCGGACTTCCTCCTCCGGTCTGGCTGAGCGGCTGGCGCCTTCCTGCTCCGGTCTGGCTGGCGGCTGGCACGGCTTCCTGCTCCGGTCTGGCTGGGCGGCTGTCGCGGCTTCCTGCTCCGGTCTGGCTCTGAACATAAATTTTCATTTTTAAAATTTGTTCTTATTAGTTACGCATGACAGTAGAATGTATTTGACATATCATATATATGGAGTATAATTTATCATTCTTCTGATTATACAAGATGTAGAATTAGGGCTGGGGCTGTAGCTCAGCAGTAGAGCACTTGTCTAGCATGTGCGAGGTGCTGGGTTTGATCCTCAGCACCACATAAAAATAAATAAATAAATAAAGGTATTGTGTTCAACTACAACTAAAAAATATTTTAAAAAGATGTAGTATCACATTAGTTATGTAATCATATATGCACATAGGAAAGTTATGTTCGATTCATTCTACTGTCTTTCCTATTCCCATTCCCCTTTCCTTCGCTTCATTCTCCTTTGTCTAATCCAAAGTACTTCTATTGTTCCCTACCCTCCCCTTGATTGTTTACTAGCATCCATATATCAGAGAGAACATTCAGCCTTTGGTTTTTTTGGAATTGGATTATTTCACTTACCATGATAATCTTCACTTCCATCCACTTACCAACAAATGTCATAATTTCACTTATATTTGTGGCTGAGTAGTATTCCATTGTGGGGAAATATATCATATTCTCTTTATCTATTCATCTGTTAAAGGACACCTAGGCTGGTTCCATAGTTTAGCTATTGTGAGTTGAGCTGCTGTAAACATTAATGTGGCTGTGACACTGTAGTATGCTGACTTTTAAGTCTTGATGGTGGTTCCATTCCAAGTTTTCTGAGGAATCTCCATACTGCTTTCCAAAGTGAAGCAAGAGTCATCACAATACAAGACCTGAAACGATTCTGCAGAGCTATAGTAACCAAAATGGTATGGTATTGGCACCAAAACAGACATTCTGTACATTGGGTACAGAATAGAAGACAAAAAGACAAACCCACATAAGTATACTAGACAAAGGTGCCAAAAACATACATTGGAGAAAAGATAGCTTCTTCAACAAATGGTACTAGGAAAACTAGAAATCCATATGTAGCAAATTAAAATTAAACCCCTATCTCTCACCCTGCACAAAACTTAATTCAAAGTGGGTCAAGGACCTAGGCATTAGTCCAGAGACCCTTTGCCTCCTAGAAGGAAAAATTAGTCCAGATCTACATTATATCAGGTTAGGAACTGACTTCCTTAATAAGACTCCTAAGGTGCAAGAAGTAAACTCAAGAATAAATAAATGGGCCAGGTGCAGTAACACATGCCTATAATCCCAGTGACTCGGGAGCCTGAGGCAGGAAGATCTTGAATTCAAAGCCAGCCTCAGCAAAAGTGAGGCACTAAGCAACTCAGTGAGGCCCTGTCTCTAAATAAAATACAAAATAGGGATGGGGATGTAGCTCAGTGGTTAAGCACACCTGGGTTCAATCCTCAGTACCAAAAAAAAAAAAAAAAGCATAAACAAATGGGATGAAATCAAACTAAAAATCTTTTTCATAGCAAAGGGAACAATCAAGAACATGAAGAGAGAGCCTACAGAATGGGAGAAAATCTTTGCCACCTGCACCTCAGAACATTAATCTCCAGGATATATAAAGAACTCAAAAAACACCAGAAGAACAAATAACCCAGCTAAGGAACTGAACAGGCACTTCACAGACGAAGAAATACAAACGATCATCTCTACCAGTTAGAGAAATGCAATCAAAACTACACCTAGGACCCTGGGGATATAGCTCAGTTGGTAGAGTGTTTTCCTTTCATGCACAAGGTCCTGGGTTCAATCCCCAGCACCACACACACAAAACAAAACAAAAACAAAAACTACACTCAGATTTCATCTCACTGCAGTTAAAATGGCAATTATCAAGAATACAAGTAACAATAAATGTTGGTGACGATGTGGGGAGAAAGGTACACTCATAGGTTGTGAGAATGCAAATAAGTTTTCATTTCTAACTGGGTAAATACTTAGGAGTGAAATAGCTGGGTCATAAGTGATGTTAAGTATATGTTTAGCTTAATAAAAACTTCTTCAGTTGTTTTTCAAAGTGTACCAATAATTCCTATCAATGATATATTAGAATTCTAGTTTCATTCCATCCTTGCTTTTGTCAGTTTTCTTTTGATTTTATTCATTTTAGTAGGTATGGTATATCATTGTGGTTTAAATGTGTTTTTCTGCAATGATTATTAATGCTGAACATCTTTGTATGTTATTTGCCATCAATCTCTTCTTTGGTGAAATGTCTATTTAAACCTTTTCCTTGCTCTTTAGTTGGGTAGTTTGTTTTCTTATTGTTAAAATTTGAGAGTTCTTTATATAGTCCTTTGTCACAAGTCCTTTGTCAGGTGATTTGTAAATATTTTCTCTCAGTATTTGTCTTTTAAAAAATATTATTTTGATATGGGTTTGGCTAAGTTGCTCAGGTTGGCCTTAAAATTGTGAATCTCCTGCCTTAGCCTCCCTAGTGCTAGAACTATAGTTGTGTGCTACCACATCCCACCAGTGCCTGTCTTTTTTGAATCTTTTAGAATTGTCTTTTGCAGAGCAAAATATTTTGACATGAATGAGTCCTATTTATCAATGTTTTCTCTTATACATGTGCTTATTGTATTGTATGAATTACATTGATTTGATTTTTATTGTTGACCAGCCCTGCATTCTCAAGACTAATATCAATGCTTTTTATTACTAAAATTTCAATAAAACCCTAACATTGGGGCTGGGATTGTGGCTCAGTGGTAGAGTGCTCGCCTAGCATGGGTGGGACCCGGGTTCGATCCTCAGCACCACATAAAAATAAAGGCATTGTGTTGTGTCCATCTACACCAAAAAAAAAAAAAAAACCCTAACATTGATTTTACATGAGTTGGTACTTGAGGATATGTAATACAATGTAAATACAAATAAAATGCTTTATCTAAACAACTTGGTTATGATTTTTATTCAGTGATATATTGCTAGATCCAATTTACTAATATTTTGTTGAGGACTCCTGGTTTTTCTCTTGTGATTTTTTTTTTATTTCTTTGTTTTTTCCTCTACTTTCTAAATTTTGAAATTTTCTATGTTTTTATTATTGCTATTGGGAATTTGGTTTCCTAGAGCTCTTTTTTTCCCCCCTGAATGTTCCTTTTAAAAAGCATCTTGTTGGGAGACTAAGGAAGGAGAATCACAAGTTCAATGCCAGTCTAAGCAACTTACCAAGGCTCTAAGCAACCTAGTGAGACCCTGTCTCAAAATAAAATAAAAAGGGCTGGGGATGTTGCTCAGTGGTTAAGTACCCCTGGGTTTAATCCCTGGTACCAAAAAAAAAAAAAAATGCATCTTGTGGCTGGGATTGTAACTCAGTGGGAGAACATTTGTCTAACATGCATGAGGCCATGGGTATTATCACACACACACACACACACACACACACACACACACACACACACCCCACACCTCCACACACCATCTTGTCAGTGTTCCATGTGTGCTGTATCATACTTCTCTTAAAATATTAATAATATGTATATTTTTCTCAATGGATAGTGTCTTTTCCTTCAAGTTGACTTTGCTTTTTGTTTTGGTCTCTGTCTTCCATACTTTCCTCAAAGGTCTTGAAATCATTGGTTATATGTATTCATATGATTGAAAGTGTGGCTATAAAATATTGAATGAATACTATGAACATGTAAGAAGGCTTAGAGACTTGGAGCTTCATTATGGGTTGATTTGAGTGCATTGTTTTTTGGAGGCCCATTATGTCAATATCTTTAAGCCTTTGGTAAGATCATTTTTCCCAGAGAAGTGTCTTCCCATCTTCTGTCTGGAGAGTTAATGTCTCGGGGGTATATGGGGGATAAGAAGCCAAGTGTCTTGACATGAAATATTTAGTATACATATGACCACTTAAATTTCTCTGTTTTGGGCACATTACCCAAAGCTTTAGCTACACCTGGTATCCTTCAACCCAGATAATAAGTCTTTGGACCCATCTGTAGTTTAGATGGAAGGAGGTGATAGAGGGATTTATTTTCAAAACAGTTTCACAAAATTATTTTCTGTTAGTCACTGCCTGTCGTTTCCCTTTACTCATGAAATACCTGTTGCTTCCAGTTTCTGAGCCTTTTGTGGATTCTGGAGTGTAAATTGAGTTGCTTCTCAGCTTTCCCTACTGCCTGGGTAGTTTCCGGCTTCCTTTTTTCTTTCTTTCTTTCTTTCTTTTTTTTCTGTTACCTACTCTTATGTTCTCCCTGTCTGTGTAGATTCAAAAAAGAAATGCTTTTTATAGTTTTACTGGGGTTTCAGAAGAGAGTAAGATTAGAGGTATTTGTATTCAGTTTGGCATTTCAATCTGGAATTTTCTATTTAAGTGTTGATTTTATTCCTACCTGTAATAATAATAACTTGTTGTAGAAGAATATTTGAAGATGTAGAAAACTATAAACTAAGCATATACAATCCTATTTTTTTAAAAGAGGTCCTGCTGACTTTCTGGAGTGTTTCAAAGTTTTGTTTTCTATGCATGTAAATTGTGATCACATAATATATACCATTTTGTTCCAGTTTTATTCATTCAACAATGTGTTGTTAAATACTAAGTCTCAACATTTTAGGCAATCACTGGAAATTCTCCATCATTTTTTTTTTTTTTGTGGTGCTGAGAATTGAATCAAGGGCCTTATGCTTGTGAGGCAAGCCCTGTACCAACTGAGCTATATCCCCAGCCCCCCCGCCATCATTTTTAACAACTATAAAATATTCTATTCCATGAATAACAATAATAGCTCACTTGTATATAGTGCTTTTTATATATCATAAGTTATTCTAAATGCTTCACAAATATTAACTCATTCAGTCTTTCCATTAACATTACAAAGAAGATATTTTATTCTCCAATTTTACAGATGAGGGGAAAAGGCAGAAAGTAATATAGGTGACTTTCCCCAAATTACTCAGCTGATAAGTGGAAGAGTCAGAATTCAAATCCAAGCAGTTTGACTCTAGGGTCTATGCTTTTAATCATTATACTAAATAATATCATTATACCCATGTAATCATTTAATTTAATTTTTATGTATTGTTAGATAGTTTAGATTGTTTCAATTGTGTTTTGCACATGAATTATGCTTCAATAATATCTTTATGTGTTAAGTTTTGAGTATTTCAGTTTATTTCCTTAAACTAGATCCTTTGAACTACTACTTGTTCTAATTCTTCTCAGTTCTTTTATGTTCCTGTTTCATTTCTCCTCCTTTCCCAAGAATCTCTCTTCATCATTTTTGACCCATTCTCCTAAATGCTATCTGTTTGGGTTCTTCTTCTGGAAGATGTTCCATTTTTTTTTTTGTAGTGCTTGGGATAGAACCCAGAACCTTATTTATAGTAAGAAAGCAAAGCACTTTACCACTCAGCTATACCTCTGTCCCTGAAAAGCATAAAGTTGACAAATGATCTTTTTTTGTCAAATTCATTGTCTCGTTCTTATTCTTGTTGTTTGGTCTGCAATGTTTGGAGGACAATTAACTATACTTATACTTTGGAAATGTTCTTTTCTCTCTCACTATTCCTTTTACTGTATTCTTCTAGTTCTTCTACCTCTTGTTTCCTTCTCTTTTTCTTTCATCCTTCTGTCCACTGAATGTGAAACTTCCTCTTTGTTATGTTCTCACCTCTTAGTTCTTCTCTCTCCTCCCTCTTTCCCTCCCCTTCTATTTCCTCCTCTTCTCCCTCTTCCTATTCCCTTTCTTTTTTTGCATATTCATTCCTAAAATGATGACATCCACTTACATTCAATGTAACTATTAATAAGGCAGAATTTATTTCTGTTAATTTTTTGTTTTCTTTCTATACATTTTATATCTTTTCAGTTCCTCCATTTCTCCATTGCTGCCTTCTTTTCTGTTAAATAGATATTTTCTAGTTTACCATATTTATTCCCTTGTCATTTCTTGTACTATTTGTGAGCTGTTTTTTTTATGGTTGCTTTGGATTACAATCAATGTCTTAATAACAGTTTAGTTCAGATTAATACCAACTTAATTTAAAGATTATCTAAAAACTTTGTTTTTATACAGCTCCTTTCCCTTTTTTCTCCTTTGTGCTATTATTTTTATATAAATTACATCATTATATTTTGTATGTTCATTAACACAGATTTATAATTGTTGCATTGTGAAGTTGACTTTTAACTTATCTTTTTCTTTCATCCTTCTGACCACCAAATATGAACCTTCCTCATAGTTATATTCTCACCTCTTCTAGGAAAAAAAGAAAAAAAAGAATTTCAAACAAATAATACTTACTAATCATGGGAAGTTGGGCAGTTCTTTTACCTCTCTAAGCTTAGGTTTCCTTATCAGCAATATGAACATCTTGGCATTATTTATCTCATATAAATTGCTGTTAGGATTAAGTGGGATAATGAATGTGAAGTATTTGAGATAGTGCCTAGCACAGAATAAGTGCTCAATAAATGGTAGCTGTGGTCATTAGCTACTATTTTCTTTTATTGTGGTGCCTTTGCTTATGCTGTTCCATCTATTTGTAATCCCCTCTTTCCAATTTCCCTATACCAAATTTCTAGTTATTCTATAATTCCTAGTTCAGTTAGTTCTAGTTCTAGTTCTCTTCCATGCACGCAACTTGTAAGTGTCCATTACCATTACTACAATATTTGCCACAGTCTTCCTTAAATTGCAAATATCTGTGACATGTCTTATCTCTCGTTTTATGTTTAAAAACTAATGAGAATGAGTACTATTCTTATTCATTTTTGTACCTTTCATAGTTTTTAACTCAGTGCCTTATACATTGAGTAAGAGATCAGCAGTGAATGCTAATTGTGTGACTGAACAAATAATCGAAAAAGGAAAGACAGATTCAGTTTCCTGAGTTCTATTAGTAGAACTGAATGTGATTTTAAAGCCATAAATCAGATGTGGTTTGCAGGCTTTCTTACTCAGATAGGAGAATCATACAGTACTGGGATTCTTATCTCTCGAAATGCTCAAAAGAGAATTTCAGTGCCTCATGGTATGGAAATGGATTTGAATTTAGGTGGAGAAGTGATAAGATTAGTGAACATGTATGTTCCCTAAAATAATTTGTAGATAGTACAGTGATTAAACAATGTACTTTTCTTTATATGACCCCAAAAAATGGTGGATAGGGAAGGCACAAGGCAGCGTAGTTTGATGGGCATGGACCCAGGTGTTAAAAATGGAAGAAGAAAGTTTGAATTTTGAATTCCAGTACTAAATAATAATGACTGGGTAGGTCCTATAACCTTTCTGATTGCCCATTTCCTTGACTATAATACCCATGTCACAGAGTCATTTAGAGAAGTAAATGAACTAATGGATTGTGAAATTGTTTTGTGAACTATAAAGCAGGTTTGGTCACTCTTTTCTCCTGGGTTCTTATTGCTCTGTTTGTCATTCTGCTTAGAATTTCCGATGTTAAATTGTAATTTATTTGTTTATGTCTGGCTCCCACTAGACTGAGCTTTTTCAGAGCAAAGATTTTTGTTTTATTTATCTTTGAACATCAGAGCCTAACACATTGGTACTCAATAAATGCTTGATGAATGCGTGAATAAATGTTTCAAGTAGAAGATGAACCCAGGTGACCTCCTAGGAGTTCTTCTAGTTTTGCTGCTTAAGATTCCATGAAAAGGTCTAGAAACAATTAGAGATTGACACAGGAAGAAATATTTAGACTGTAAAAACATGATGTTGAAGGACAGTTACAGATTTGTTAAGCACATATTAACATTCTAGTGTGTACTTCCAAAAAGGAAATTGTTGAGATGGGTTAATTGAGTTTATGTATAAGAAGGGAGGTTATGATTTGTCAAGTGAAAAGTAATTTTTCTGGCCAAGAAATGATAACAGCTGAAATGAATCTCTCAAAAGTAGGAAATTTGGCAGAGGAATATTGTGGCTAAACAAATTCATTAGAGCAGAAAGGTATTAAAAACATTTTGAGAAGTGTGGTTAAATCATGGAAAACCAGGCACCCTTATTAAGATGCCAGAAACTTATGAGACATAAGGTGGAGGTTTTGTTGTTATATGAAAGGATTTTAAGCTACATCTCTGGCAAGAGCAAAATGTGAGCCTTTAAACGGCAAAATAGATTATAGCTGTTGAAGAAAGGTGTTAATAGAAGAGATCATAAACACAAGGGGGAAAGGTGAAATACAAATAGTACAATGAAAGAACAAATGACTGAAGTTTATTTAGTGAAGATCAGATTACTTCTTTTTTAATTTTTTTATTCTAATTTGTTATATATGACAGAGAATGCATTCCAGTTCATATTACACATATAGAGCACAATTTTTCATATCTCTGATTGGATAGGTGCACTATCTCTTTGATGTTTTTGTATTTGATTTGCCAGAATTTTATTGAGAATTTTTGCATCTTATGTTCAGTAGAGATATTGGTCTAAAGTTTTCTTTCTTTGATGTGTCTTTGCCTGGTTTTGGAATCAGGGTGATATTGGTCTCATAGAATGAGTTTGGAAATGCTCCCTCTTTTTCTATTTCCTGAAATAAATTGAAGAATATTGGTATCAGTTCTTCTTTAAAGGTCTTTCAGAACTCAGCTGTGTATCCATCCGGTTGCAGAACTCAGCTGTGTATCCATCCGGTCCTGGGCTTTTCTTGGTTGGTAGGCTTCTGATTTCAGTGCTTGAAATTGGTCTGTTTAAATTGTGATTATCATCTTGATTCAATATGGGCAAATCCTATGACTCTAGAAATTTGTCAATGCCTTTGATATTTTCTATTTTATTGAAATAGAAGTTTTCAAAATAAGAGGCTGGTGTTGTAGCTCAGTGGTAGAACTCTTGCCTTGCATGCATGAGGCACTGGGTTAGATCCTCAGCAACACATAAAAATAAATAAATAAAATAAAGACATTGTGTCCATCTACAACTAAAAATATATTTTAAAAAAGAAGTTTTCAAAATAATTTCTTTTTTCATTTCTTTTTTATTCTATTTGTTATATATGTATAACTGTAGTTCATATTACACATATAGAGCACAATTTTTCATATCTCTGGTTGTATACAAAGTATATTCACATCATTCATGTCTTCATATTTGCACTTAGGGTAATGATGTCCATCTCATTCCACTATCTTTCCTACCCCCATGCCCCTCCCTTCAGCTCCCACCCCTTTGCTCTATCTAGAGTTCATCTAATCCTCCCTTGCCCCACCACCCAAACTCACTACAAATCAGCCTCCTTATATCAGAGAAAACATTTGGCATTTGGTTTTTTGGGATTGGCTAACTTCACTTAGCAATATATTCTCCAACTCCATTCATTTACCTGCAAATGTTAGGATTTTGTTCTCATTTATTTTTGAGTAATATTCCATATATATATATATATACACACATCACATTTCCTTTATCCATTCATCTACTGAAGGGAATCTAGGTTGGTTCCACAGTTTAGCTATTGTGAATTGTGCTATAATAAACAATGATGTGGCTGTGTCCCTGTAGCATGCTATTTTTAAGTCCTTTTGGTATACACCGAGGAGTGGGATAGCTGGGTCAAATGGTGGTTCTATTCCCAGCTTTCCAAGGAATCTCCATACTGCTTTCCATATTGGCTGCACCAATTTTCAGTTCCACCAGCAATGTATGAATGTGCCTTTCCCCCCACATCCTCACCAACACTTATTGTTGTTTGTATTCTTAATAGCTGCCATTCTGAATGGAGTGAGATGAAATCTTAGAGTGGTTTTGTTTTGCATTTCTCTAATTGCTAGAGATGTCGAACATTTTTTCATATATTTGTTGATTGATTATATATCCTCTTCTGAGAAGTGTCTGTTCAGTTCCTTGGCCCATTTATTGATTGGTTTTTTTTTTGGTGATTAAGTTTTTGTGCCCTTTATATACCCTAGAGATTAGTGGTCTATCTGATGTGCAAGTGGTAAAAATTTGCTCCCATGCTGTAGGTTCTCTATTCACCCATTGATTGTTTCTTTTGCTGAGAAGGATCTTTTTAGTTTGAATACATCCCATTTATTAATTCTTGATCTAATTCTTGCACTATAGGAGTCTTATTAAGGAAGTAGGGGTCTAATCTGATATGATGAAGATTTGGGCCTACTTTTTCTTTAATAGACATAGTGTCTCTGGTTTAATTCCTCCATCCTTGATCCACTTTGAGTTGAGTTTTGTACATGGTGAGAGATAAGGGTTTAATTTCACTTCGTTGCATAGGGATTTCCAGTTTTCCCAGTACCATTTATTGAAGAGGCCATCTTTCCTCCAATGTAAGTTTTGGGCACCTTTGTCTAATATAAGATAATTTTAATTATGTGTGTTTGTCTCTGTGTCCTCTATTCTGTACCATTGGTCTACCAGTTTATTTTGGTGCCAATACCATGCTGTTTTTGTTACTATTGCTCTGTAGTATAATTTAAGGTCTGGTATAGTGATGCCACCTGGTCACTCTTCCTGGTAAGGATTGCTTTGGCTATTCTGGGTCTCTTATTTTTCCAGATGAATTTCATAACTGCTTTTTCTATTTCTATGAGGAATGTCATTGGGATTTTGATTGAAATTGCAATAAATCTGTATAATGCTTTTGGTAGTATGGTCATTTTGACAATATCAGTTCTGCCCATTCAAGAGCAAGGGAGATCTTTCCATCTTCTAAAGTCTTCTTTAATTTCTTTCTTTAGCGTTCTATAGTTTTCATTGTAGAGGTCTTTCACCTCTTTTGTTAGGTTGATTCCCAAGTATTTTATTTTTTTGAGGCTATTATAAATGGGGTAGTTTTCCTTGTTTCCCTTTTAGAGGATTTGTCACGGATATACAGAAATGCCTTTGATTTATGGGTGTTGGTTTTATATCCTGCTACTTTGCTGAATTCATTTACTAGTTCTAGAAGTTTTCTGGTGGGATTTTTTGGGGTCTTCTAGGTATAGAATCGTATCTTCAGCAAATAATGCTAATTTGAGTTCATTTTGTATCTGTATCCCTTTAATTTCTTTCATCTGTCTAATTGCTCTGGCCAGTGTTTCAAGAACTATGTTGAATAGAAGTGGTGAAAGAGGGCATCCCTGTTTTGTTCCAGTTTTTACAGGCAATGCTTTCAATTTTTCTCCATTTAGAATGATGTTGGCCTGGGGCTTAGCGTAGATAGCCTTTACAGTGTTGAGATGTTCCTGTTATCCCTTGTTTTTCTAGTGTTTTGAACATAAAGAGGTGCTGTATTTTGTTGAATGCTTTTTCGGCATCTATTGAGATGATCATATGGTTCTTATCTTTAAGTATATTGACATGATGAATTATATTTTTTGATTTCTGGATGTTGAACCAACCTTACATCCCTGGGTTGAACCCCACTTGATCATGGTGCACTATATTTTTCATATGTTTTTGTATTCAATTTGCCAGAATTTTATTAAGGATTTTTGCATTTATGTTCATTAGGGATATTGGTCTGAAGTTTTCTTTGTTTGTTTCTTTTTTTATGTGTCTTTGTCTGAGTTTGGATTCAGGGTGATATTGGCCCCATACAATGAGTTTGTAAATGTTCCCTGTTTATTATTTCATGAAATAATTTGAGGAGTATTGGTATTAGTTCTTTGAAGGTCTTGTAGAACTCAGCTGTGTATCCATCTGGTCCTGGGGTTTTCTTGTTTGACAGGCTTCTGATGGTGTCTTCTATTTCATTACTTGAAATTGACCTGTTTAAATTGTATATATCACCCTGATTCTATTTGAACAAATCATATGATCCTAGAAATTTGTCAATGCCTTCAATATTTTCAAAATAATTTCTAATTGTCTTCTGTATTGTCTGTTCTGATATTTCGTTTTTCATTGTGTATATTAGTAATTTGATATTTTTTCTCTCCTCCTCTTTGTTAGCATGGCTAAGGGTTTGTCAATTTCATTTATATTTTAAAAGAACCAACTTTTTGTTTTCTCAATTTTTTCAATTGTTTCTTTTGTTCCAATTTCATTGATTTCAGCTCTAATTTTTTAAAAAATATTTATTCACAATACCTTTATTTCACTCATTTATTTTTTATATGGTGCTAAGAATCAAACCCAGGGTCCCACGCATGTGAGACCAGCACTTTACCGCTGAGCCACAACCCCAGCCCCCTTCAGTTCTAATTTTAATTACTTCCTGTCTTCTACTGCTTTTGGTGTTGATTTGTTCTTTTTTTAAAGAATTTTTAATATTTATTTTTTAGTTTTCAGTGGACACAACATCTTTGTTTGTATGTGGTGCTGAGGATCAAACCCAGTCCACACGCATGCCAGGCGAGCACGCTACCACTTGAACCACATCCCCAGCCCCTGATTTGTTCTTCTTTTTCTAGGGCTGTAATTTTTTTGAGATGTAATGTTAAGTCATTTATTTGTTGACTTTTTCTTCTTTTAAGGAATGAACTCCATGCAATGAACTTTCCTCTTAGTACTGCCTTCATAGTGTTCCAGAGATTTCAATACATTGTATCTGTGTTCTCATTCACCTGTAATAATTTTTAAATTTCCTCAATGTCTTTTGCAACCCATTGTTCATTCAGTAGCTTAGTATTTAGTCTCCCGGTGTTGGGGTAGATTTTATTTTTATTTTATCATTGATTTCTAATTTCATTCCATTATGATCTGATAGAATGCAGGGTAGTATCTCTACTTTTTTATATTTGCTAAGAGTTGCTTTGTGGCATAATATATGGACTATTTTAGAGAAGGATCCATGTGCTGAAGAAAGTGTATTTATTCATTGAAGGGTGAAATATTCTATATGTGTCAGTTAAGTCTAAGTTATTGATTGTGTTATTGAGATCTATAGTTCCTTTGTTCAGCTTTTGTTTGGATGATCTATCCAGTGGTGAAAGAGGTGTGTTAAAGTCACCCAGAATTATTGTGTTGTGGTGTATTTGACTCTTGAACTTGAGAAGAGTTTGTTTGATGAACATAGATGCTCCATTGTTTGGGGCATATAAATTTATTATTGTTCTGTCTTGTTGGTGAATGGTTCCCTTAAGCAGTATGAAATGTCCTTCTTTATCTTTATTCCTTTTGATTAACTTTGGCTTGAAGTCTACCTTATTTGATATGAGGATAGAAACCCTGCTTGCTTCTGCAGTTCATGTGAGTGGTTTGATTTTTCCCAATCTTTCTTCAGTCTGTGGATGTCTTTTCCTATAAGATAAGTCTCTTGGAGGCAGCATATTGTTGGGTCTTTTTAAAAAAAATATATTCTACCAGTCTATGTCTTTTGATTGGTGAGTTTAGGCCATGAACATTCAGGGTTATTATTGAGACATGATTTGTATTCCCAGCCATTTTTGGTATTTAACTTGAGTTGGTTTCTCCTTTGATTAGTTTTTCCTTTAGTGTAATACCTCCCTTTGCTCATTTTCATTGTTGTTTTTCATTTCCTCTTCATGGAATATTTTGTCAAGGATATTCTGTAGTGCAGGCTTTCATGTTGTAAATTCTTTTAACTTTTGTTTATCATGGAAGGGTTTTATTTCATCATCAAATCTACAGCTTAATTTTGATGGATGTGAGATTCTTGGTTGGCATCCATTTTCTTTCAGAACTTGATATATGTTGGTCCAGGGTCTTCTAGCTTTCAGAGTCTGGGTTGAAAAATCTACACATAATCTAATTGGTTTTCCCCTATATGTAATCTGATTCCTTTCTCTCATGGATTTTAATATTCTCTCCTTATTCTGTATGTTAGGAATTTTCATTATAATGTGCCTTGATGTGGATTTGTTGTGATTTTGTACATTTCACCATCCTCTAAGCCTCTTGAATTTGGTTTTCCAATTCATTCTTCATGTTTGGAAATTTTTCTGATATTATTTCATTGAATAGATTGCTCATTCCTTTGGTTTGGAACTCTATTCTTTCCTCTGTCCCAATAACTCTTAAATTTGGTCTTTTTATGCTATCCCATATTTCTTGAATGTTCTGCTCATGGTTTCTTACCATTTTCACTGTGAGGTCTACATCCTTTTGAAGATTATATATTTTATCTTCATTGTCTGAGGTCCTGTCTTCCAAGTGGTCAAATCTGTTGGTAATGCTTTCAACTGAGCATTTAATTTGGTTTATTGTTTCTTTTATTTCAAGGATTTCTGTTTTTTTTTTTTTTTCAGTACGTCTGTCTCCGTATTGAAGTAATCTTTTGCTTCCTGTATTTTTTTTATATAGCTCTTTGTCAAAATAATCTTTTGCTGCCTGTATTTTGTATTTGCTCTCTTATATCATCCTTTAATTTTCAGAACATTTTAATCATGTACATCCTGAACTCCTTCTCTGTCATTTCTTCTGTGTGCTGGCCATGGATTCCAATAATGTGATATCTTGATTTGTTTGGGGCACTTTCTTCCCTTATCTTTTCATATTGCTTGTGTGTCTTCCCTTCTAGCTGTGTGGATCCAAGGTGTTACCATTTTAACCCTATAGGCTTATAGTGCCCCTGTAGGGATCCAATATCTCTCCTTTGAGGTGAAGGACAGTGTTAACAGATCCCAATATAAACAATATACACTCTAAAAACTAATGTTTGCTATTAAGACATTTACAGTTTGATCACAATGTACACAAATGGTGAATTCAATTATTATGTACAATATACTCAGTAGGTTTGTAAAAAGTTTTACAATTTCTGATGGTGGACAGAGAACCAGGGGTGAGGAGTAGGATGATATGCTGAGGAGGTAGGAGGTGAGGATATAGAGTTATTATATCTTGGAAGTGTGAAAGAGAAATGTAAAGAGGAAGATTAGTGGCAGGAAAAGGAGGAGGATGTAATTTTGGGTAGACAAGTACGTGGGAAGTCAGTAGATTACATAAAACAAACACACATAAAAAGAAACATAAAAAATGTTAAAATAGTAGAAATTGATGGAAAAAAGATAAAAAATAAAAAAGAATATATAACATAGCTGTAATATACTATTCAGATGTCCCAGTCCTCAAAATCCTAATTCATGCAAAGTACTTGGTTCCACATAGGTTGGGGATGTGAGGGCAGGAGAATAGCAAGGGAAAGGGAAAAAAATCTTGAAGGAAGAAACAGGGCTTGTTTTGGTTGGAGATCAGTGTCTTTCCTGCTTCCCTTCCAACAGGTGGGGTTGTCTGTTGTTAGCTGGTATCTCCGCCCTCAGGATGGTGAAGGCAACCAGGGTGTCACTGTGCCAGGGTAGTGGCTGCTGGTGAGACAGGGGAGTTAGAAACTGGGTACCTGGCCAGACAGAGTTCCCAACTGGGAGTTGCCTCCACTGAAGATGGTGATGAAGGTGACCCAAGATGGAGGTACCTGCTTTCGGTGATGGGGTGTCAGGTCGGGTGGGGGAGCTGGGTGATCTATTGGACTATGAATTCAGAGATGAGCTCTGTGGAGTGCAGTGTGTGGCTGTGGCTGACTTCAGAGCCTGTGTGAGGTTCCCAGGTGCAGGCAAGCTATGGCACATAGGGGACTATCTCCACTGCTACAGAGTCCCAGGATGACAGCAACCGGGGGAGCCCCACTTTGGTAGATGGGGGGCCACATGGGAGTGGTGGCCAGAGTTCCTGGGTGTGGGAAGCTGCTGGGTGCCCTGCATGGGAGCTGCGTTGGTAATTTCTGCATGAGTGGGTGGCCGAAAGTTCTGCTAAGGTGCACATGGTCCCGCCTGGGTACCTGGTCATCCTGCATGAGCAAGTAGTTGGGAGACCTACTCTGACGCTGAGGCCTGGAGCCCTGGACTGGCACAGTGACCTACGGTGACCATGATTCCTGTGCAGGAGCAGGAATATCGCTCACAGAGAAGCAGTATTGTCACTACTTGAGTCCCAGTTCACAGAGCAACACAGAACGCTGCCTCCCTATGGCCTGCCATCTTGGATCTCCTCAAGATCAGAGGATTCTAATGAGAGAACAGAAAGCATTCAAAATAGTGCTTCTAAATAAGAATTTGAGAAAAGATAGCATACACAAAAGTAGCATTAGAATCCTAAGACTTGGAATGAACCTTCAGAGAACATAATAACCAAAGAGATAAATCAGACATTCCCTAAACAGTAGATCTCAAAGCTTAACCTTAATATTAACAGAATGACTGCTAATACATTCCTTCTCTCTGGGGACTGACAAAATGTCCAGGAACGATAGATATGGTTTGTGGGATGGGTTCAGGAATAGTTGTCTCACCATGAAGGTGGAATGAAAAAGTCAGACACACTTGAGTTAGATCCACAGCTCTACCTTTTATCCATTGTCTGACCTTGAGCAAAGTACTTAATATCCCTAAAAGACATTAATAAAGAACTCTTTCTCTTCCCATCCTGTTTTCCATTTCTGTGTTGTTTTTTCATGCTGCTTTCTAAGACATTTTATCAGCACTCTCTCCCAAACCTTTTATTGAGGTTTTAATTCCTCTTGTCATAGTTTTAATTCCCAAGAGCTCTTTTATTTTCTCAATAGTCCTTAAAATTTCCTCTTCTTGTTTTATGGTTGCAATATCTCCTCTAATCTCTCCGAGGATGTCAATGATAGATGTTCCTTTTTAAAGTTTTCTTCTGAGCTTCAGGGATCTTCCCCAAGAGAATAGACCTGCAGTCTTCTGCTGGGGTCGGGAAAGTGGAATTATTAGACTTTGCAGCGTGGAGGAGGAAATTTGCAGGTCTGTTCACTTTTTGGACTGACTTACAGTCAGTTTTCTTGGTTTATGTCTACTTACAGATGAACCTGGCACTGCAAGTTCCTGAACCATTTTGGAGTTCTCTGGTATAAATTCATTTGCCTCTTGGCTTTCCTTATTGATGACTTGGGATGTAGCTTTCTCAGTTGTACTAACTCAATTACTATTTGTCCAGCTGCTATCTAGTTCCTAAAATGTGTCACTAATACTGTCTTCTGTCCTGAATCTTCTAACCTTGTGTTTTGATGCCTTTATAGAATTCCTTTACTATATATGTATTTTTGTTGTTGTTGTTTTTGGTACTGGGGATTGAACCCAGGGGCATTTAACCACTGAGCCACATCACCCAGCCATTTTTATTTTTTATTTTTGAGACAGGGTCTTGCTAAATTGTTGAGGCTGATCTCAAACTTGCAATCCTCCTGCCTTAGCCTCCCAAGTCACTGGTATTATAGGCATGTACCACTGTGTTCTGCTCCTTTACTATAATTTTTATCAGGGCTTTGAGGAGGGATCCAAGCTAAATGTGTGGGTTCAATATGCTACCTTTAACCAAAAGCATCTTAATTTTTTATGTTTTTATATCCATTCATCGCTTTGCATTTCAACTATCTCCAAATGAGACACTGTTACCACTTTATTTCCGGAATTTTTTCTTCTCTCATCTTGTGCCCTAGGTTTGCACTACACAATGCTGTAGATTCATTTTCCTGAAAAATTGTCCTGTGTACAGCTTTGATAGTAAATTATTTCTTCAGTTGCTTTTCTATTTTTGTATGCCAGGGATTGAACTCAGTAGCACTTAACCACTGAGCCACATCCCCAGCCCTATTTTGTATTTTATTTAGAGACAGGGTCTCACTAAGTTGCTTAGGGCCTCACTTAGTTGCTGGGGCTAGTGTTGAACTCGTGATCCTCCTGCCTCCACCTCCCAAGCCTCTGGGATTACCTGCATGCACCATCGCACCTGGCCTTCAGTTGCTTCTTGATGCTTATAGCATGGAGTCTACGTTCCTTAACCTGACATTCCAAGCCTTCCACAATTTAGCCTCCCATCTTTTTTCAACTTTATTTTGATTACCAGGTATTAAACTCAGAGATGCCTAACCATTGAGCTACATCCCTAGCCCTTTTGATTTTTTTTTTTTTTTTTTTTTAATTTAGAGACAGGTTCTCACTAAGTTGCTGAGGCTGGCTTCAAACTTATGATCCTCCTGCCTCAGCCTCCTGAGCCACTGGGATTACAGGCATGTGCCACCACACCCAGCTCAATCTTATTGTTAAGGCATTCTTTTAAAACACTCATCTCCATACCCCTGTAGCTGGGCTTGCCTGGTGATACCAGTACATATAACAGTTTATTTGTTGATTTTGAGTGAATAACTTCAAACTCCTTAAGTGAATACCACTCTGACCAAAGGCCCCTTAAAGCACAGTTCAGTCCAGGATTCAAAATCTGCATTTTATATATACTATTTTTTGATTGTGTATACTATTGCTTCAGTCAGTTTTTTTGCCACTGCAACTAAAAGATCTGACCTGAACAATTTTAGAGAAAAAAAGTTATTTGAGAACTCACAGTTTCAGAGTTCTTAGTCCATAGAAGGCTGGCTGTATTCCATGGGGCTCAAAGCGAGGCTGAGCATTGTGGTGGGAGAGTGTGGTGGAGGGAAAAAGCTCACATGATGATCAGAAAGCAGAGAGGGAGACAGAGAGAGTCCACTCCTAGATACAAAATATATGCCCCAAAGCCACGCCCCCTAATGAGCCACTTCCTCCAGTCATAGCCCACCTGCCTCTAGCCACCACTCAGCTAATCTGGTCAGGGATTAATTCCCTGATTAGTTTAAGACTCTCACAACCCAATCATTTCTCCTCTAAACCTTGCATTGTCTCACATGTGAGCTTTTAGGGGACACCATATCTAAACAATAACAACCATATTTTATAATAGTTGTTTCCATGGTGTGTATTACTTGACACCTTATTTATTTTCTACTAGGCTCTGAAGGTGCAAAGATGAGTAGGATGTGTAAATTATAAATAATAAATTGCTATCATATGGTGCCAAGTTTAAGCTTCAGCTCAATGGCTGTTTTACATGTTGTGATTTAATATTCTTGTAGGGTTTAACCTTATAATTTATTATATCCTTCCCACAAAAAGAATGTTCTGACTTTCATATTAAATATGTTTATATCATTTTCCTGTCGTATATTGTTTCCTAATGATATTTTCTCTCCATCAGAATTGTCTTTGCTGACCTCTTCATTATGAATCTAATTCTTTGGGTGGAAGAATCATTAGCTGCCATCTCCTTTGGTACTCTGATAAGTATCTTTGCAATATGATTTGGGATTTTAGTATCTCAGACATTTTTGGTGCATACTTTGATTTTTTTGTCGGGGGAGTTCCTAGGGGTGCTTAACCACTGAGCCACATTGCTAGCCTTTTTATATTTTATTTAGAGACAAGGTCTTGTTGCATTGCTTAGGGCCTCACTAAGTTGCTGAGGCTGGCTTTGATCTCATAATCCTCCTGACTCAGCCTCCTGAGTGGGATCACAAGTGTGTGCTGGTATTACAGGTGTGTGCCACTGTGCCTAGCTTGGTGCATGCTTCGAAGGCTTGGAAAATATAAACTTTTAAAATTCTGCTTTTGACCATTGAATAATGCTTAAAACAATTTTACTGCTTCTGTACTATACATGATATAGAAAATGTACCATTGGAAAACTACAGAGAACAACCATTTTAGAATTAAAGATACAAAAATATTAAATCAAAGACAGTAACATTTTCAAAGACACTGTTGAATATATTTCTCATATTAAAGATTTTTTGCATTTCCTTTTATCTTTGGTGGAACAAAAAGGACATGTTGTAGGAAGTCTGACACCAACCAACTTAGAAAAGTAATGAAGTTTTATAGTGGGAGAAGAAGATATAGTCAGATAAATGGGACTATTCAGTTTACAGACTTGAAGTTAGTTTATTATACATGTAGGAAAAAGGAACAGGATACCAAAAAGACTAAATGAGGTCACACTTCAAGTAGAGTAAATAAAGATCTAGCATGCAATTGCAGTGGAGAAGTCAGAAAATACAAACAGAAATGTGGAATTTCACAAAGAACAGAATATTGAAAGCCATTGAAAACTACTAAAGAGATAAATCCTTAGGCAAATACTAAGAGAACATTTTAACGTTATAAATTATTTCATGTTGGAATAGTTACTAGTTAGTCTTGTTCAATCTCTCCCTTGAATTTATAAACAAGGATAAACATCTTTATTGATTGTTAAGCTGTGTGCCATGTAGTATGGTGGCTACTGGCTTCATGAACTTATTGAGAACCTTAAATATGGTTAGTCCTCATTGAGATGTGCTGTAAATACATATTATACACTAGTTTTATTTTTTATTTATTTATTTTTATATATTTATTTTTTAGTTATAGGTGGACACAATATCTTTATTTTACTTTATGTGGTGCTGAGGATTGAACTCAGTGCCTCATGCATGGTAGGCACACGCTCTACTTCTGAGCCACAACTCCAGTCCCTATACACTAGTTTTAATACTTAGAACAATAAAACAAAAAATGTAAAATATCTTACTGTTTTTTTGTGGTACTGTGAACTCAACCCAAGACCTTGTGCATGCTAGACAAAGTTCTACTACTGAGCAGCCTCTCTGCTTATGATCACTAATCTTTATATTGGTCAAAACTTTAAATTATAATATTTGGACATGTTAGATCACATCAACTATGTTCTGTTTTTTTAAAAAAATTAGTTGTTGATAGAGCTTTATTTTATTTATTTATCTGCAGTGCTGAGAATTAAACCCAGGGCCTCATACATGCTAGGCAAACACTCTACCCCTGAGCTACAATCCAGCCCCAACTATGTACTTAAAATTGTTCTTACCTGTTTCTTTTTCACTTTTTAATGTGTATACTAAAACTTAAAACTACATTCGTGGCTTACATATTTCTATTGTACAGGGCTGATTTAGCCTTTGCCCATATAATATTCCACATCCTGTCCAGATTCAAGATTCTATACCATTATTGTGATTCTGTCTGTATAAATTTATTTCAGTGTCATTACATTCTGATTGTTACATCATTTATTTTTGAATAATTTAGATGTCCATGTCACCCAGCCAGATCCTGTGGCAGATTCCTGAACAGAGCTTCTTCACAAACCATTTCTTGGCGTTGTAATTGGTGGCATTTTATCCTTTGGCTGTATTTTTATTGAACTTTTTCATTATGAAAAGTATTTGGTGAGTATCATGTCTTAATAATCTCAAAAGTTTTGATTTTCAGAATTTTAACTGACATAATAATTCTACATATTTATGGAGTACAATGTGATCATTTAATATTTTTACATTATGTTTAATGATCAAATCAAGGAGGTAGAAAATGGATACCTAAGTATAGTTAAGTTAGGAATAAATTCTAATGTTTTACAGCACAAGTAAGATGGCTAAAGTGTACAACAGTTTATTACATATTTTATAAAGAACTAGAAGAGAGGAGTTCAAGTTTTAATTTTTTTGTGGTACTGGGGATGGAACTCAGGGCTTTGTACCTGCTAAGCATGTGCCCTGTCACTGAGCTGTACCCCCAACCCCCAAAGTTTTAATTTTAATAAATTATTTTTCCTGCATTTCCTGTATTTCAAGGGGGTTAAACTTAAGTATGATTGTTTGTAAACTTTTTCACTGCTGTAATTAGAGGACCCAACCAGAACAACTGTAAAGGAGGAAAGTTTTATTTGGGGCCTCATGGTTTCAGAGGTCTCAATCCATAGATGACAGGCTCCATTCCTTGGGGCTCAAAGTGAGGCAGAACATCATGGTGGAAGAGTATGGTAGAGGGAAGCAGCGCGGTGATCTGAAAGCAGAGAGAGACTCCACTCTCCAGATACAAACTATGTACCCAAAGGCACATCCCCAATTCCTACCTCCTCCAGCCACACCCTACCACTTGCGTTCTCACTCAGTTAATCCCTATCAGGGGGTTAATTCACTGATTGGGTTAAGGCACTCACAACCCAATCATTCTTTCTCTGAACCTTCTTGCATTGTCTCACATGTGAGCTTTTGGGGGATATCTCACATCCAAACCATAAAATGATAATACTTCACTTATCCTCATTTTATCCAGAAAATAGGAATCTGACTTGGGGAGATTTCCTAGAGAACTATATTCATTCACTACTTTTTAAAGTGATTTTTAATTGAAATTTCTATAAAGATTTACTTTTTAAAAAAAGTAATCACCTATTATTAAGCCTTTCCAGATAACTTAGAAAAGTTGTTCTCAACTGAGCCTTTGTGGGGTTTAGGGATATGGGATCCCTTGGGTGGGAAACAGCTAAATATGGGAAGAGACAGGGCTAGGGATGTAGCTCAGGGGTAGAGTACTTGCCTCTCAAGATGGGAAGTGGCAGCTCTGATTCTTATCTGTTTTTCATAGTGGCCTTCCATGGGCAGTTTCATTTATAATTCCTCTGCCAAAATCATTTTGAAGGCCATTGAGTGGGTCTTCATGTGTACTGAGCTGTAAGTAATGGTTTTCTGTCTTTTTCCTTTCTGTCAACTGCTAGTTCTGGTGTCAGGATGCCTGCTCCTATACCTTTCCTCTTTGTTACTTTTAATCTCTTATAGTTCAAAAATTCTAATAACAAAATAGTTAGAAATGCATTTAAGTGAATAAATAATGCTCTTTGATTGAAGTGCAATGGCTTTAGTACCCCAGCTTTGTAATGACTCTTTCAGTTGTTCTGCATTCTTTTTTAAGATTTCCTGATTCTTGACTGTATTCTGGTTTTGGGAACTGGCCAATTGGGGTGTTACCATGGAGGGATTTTTGGAGATGGACAAAGGCATCATGAAGTAAAATGCAATAGCCAACTGTGTGTTTTTATAACACATTTGTCAAACAAAACTGTCAAGTCTTCAAAAATCAGGTTTAATCATGTACATTAAGTACTCACTTTTTAAATAGCATTATGACAAATTTATTTGAAAGATAAACAATAAAACCTGTTACCTTGTCAGCAACTAAATATTTAACATGCTGCAGAATAGATTACAGTAACCATATTTTCCAGATGTTTTTTGATGAGAAAGTAATTTTAAAGCGAAAACTAAAAGGTTCTTTCAACAAATTTTCATTTCAGTGAAGAGCACTGTGTACAACCTATATATATATTTATAAAAAAGACTGTTGTGTACAACTTTGTATATGTTTACTATCTATAGTGATAACTGTTCCCAACCATATACACCATTCTCACACCCAAGTGTATATTTTATGTGGTACTTTAAAATCAAATTTTAGCTCTATAGTAGTGAAAGGAATTACCTCATTCTTTCAACATTTGACCAAAATATAATCCACACAGAGATTTTTAAAAAATATGCATATTAAAAAGTATATTTAATAGAATTATGTGTACTGTGCTATGAAGACATTTGGAAAGGCTGCATGTCAATAGATATTCAAAGACAAAGTGGCATTTGATTCTGTTTTTTCTGTTGTATAATGTAGCTGCTGGTATGTTTGGCATTTACAACCTTCCATTTCTGAAGAGAAATTATTTTTAAATATGTATAGATGACATATGAATGTTAACCCATAAAAAGGGAGGGTAAGGAGGCAAAGTATAGAAGTTTATTGGGTTAGACAAAGGAGAATGAAGGGAAGGGAGAGCAGGTGGGAATGGGAAAGACAGTAGAATGAATCAGCCATAGCTTTCCTATGCTCATCCATGAATCCATCATGAGTGAAACTCCATATCATGTACAACCAAAATAATGGGATCCTAATTAGAATGGGTTGTACTCTATGTATGTATAATATTTCAAGGTATACTCAACTGTCATGTATATCTAAAAACAACAAATATAAAAGAAAAAAATATTTATAGAGAAAATTATACAGCTATTGATGAGTCTCAAGAGAGAATGTAATTATATGAGCAGAAAAACATGGGTAAGTAGCAGCATTGCTTCTGACTAGAGAAGATATGACCAACATCTGTAACTACATAAGTAAGGGAATATATTTTTGGTATGAGATTGATAGATGAAGGCTGGGAACAGAGAGTTAAAGGTTTAGGGGGAAAAAAGGTTTGAGAAATATGTGACAATCTATTGCAGAGATTTGGGTTCATCCTTGTATACTGATAAAGTTTGTTTGAAACCTGTTTTTCTGTTTTCAGGTCTCATCAGACATAATATATGTTTGGTTTTCTTAGTCTTATAAATTTTAAGATTACTTGTTTAGAAGCTACAGCCTACTGTACTATTTTTGTTTATGTGCTAAGGTAAAGACATAAGAAACCAGTGTATCTTAAACTTTCTAAGTTTGTATTGTTGAAGTTAGAAGTCTGGGTTTAGAAATACATAAGTTGAAATACATGTTAACTGCATGGTTTCTGCAACTTGGGATTGGTTTTATATTGTATTTACCCAATAACACTTTTTAACTTTGGTGTACCTGTGAAGTTAATGCTGCTTTGGTGGAAAGTTTAAATAGACAGTGATTTCTCTCTGGCTGGTTACTATATGTGCTGCATACTATTCAGTTAACATAAAATAGGGGGCTGATTTGATATTTAGACATATAAAATATCTGGTTCAATAATGTTTTCTTTTAATAATTAAAGTTTTCTTTGGAGCTTAGGGCAGGATTGTATTTTGTGGAATTGAGGTTGTTGCTTTTTTATTTCTTTCATATATTACCATGAATAGTTCTTTTTACTCCATCCTCATTTTTTTCCTCCCTGATTGTTACCGCTGTTGACCTGTGAGTCCGAGTCCTTGCTTCCTCAATGTTGAAGAATAACACCAGAGAAGCTCGCTAAGGCTAGGTCAGAGTAGAAATTAGAAGTTTATTAAAGGACAGCAGAGGAGGAAGAAGGGGACCCAAGAGGTGGAATCCGTGGAAGTGCGGTTGTTTCCCCTTTTTATAGTTCTTTCAGTGATGGAATGTAGGTGGGAAGGCCTGAGGGGTGGGACACAGGTGGGCCAAAGAAGTAATCTGGGCAAGAAGGACTTCATTAACACTTCTTTGGGATGGGCTATCTTCAAATCTGCTGGGGCTGTTCATTAACATTTCTTTGGGATGGACTTTGGGCCTAGGGCTTTTCTTGGGACTTCATTAACATTTCAAGAGATGCTCAACTTTTCCGGAAATTCATTCTCAACATGGCCTCCATTTTAGATTTCTCTTGATATTAGACCCAATTTATCTAACTACACTGACTGCCTAATTTTAAGTCTGGCTTCATGATGTCATTTTGGATAACTGAGGTGGTAGTGTAGTGCATTGTTTTCTTAAGTCCCCTAAATCCATCTTATTTTGGTAATTAAATATGACTCTCTAAAAGTGACAATGGAGGATTGAGGGAATGATTCTCTTTTTTAAAAATTTATTTATTTTTTAGTTGTAGTTGCACACAATACCTTTATTTATATGTGGTGCTGAGGATCAAACCCAGGGCCTTGCACATGCTAGGCGAGCGCTCTGCCCCTGAGCCACAACCCCAGCCCTGAGGGAATGATTCTTACAGACATGCTGTTTTAGAGCATTTGTTTCTTGAACTATAGTTATAAGTATAAAAACTACATAATTAAGTCTACATCATACTTATCTGCTTGCTAATTCTGTGGTACATTTTGTCATAAGTAACCTATAACAATTATTAATGAAACATAGCACTATGTATATGATGAGCTTGTTTTTATTTCACAGAAAAATATTTGGGGGGGACAAAGGAAAAAAATATCTTGGCAGTTCCAAACATTGGTAATACACTAGAAGAACTCATGGGACAAAGTATATCAATGTACACATGGCTAAGTTTATTACAGAAAAATGATACACAATGGGGTCATCAAGGGGAAAAGACACAGGTGGAACTGGATAAATCCAGGCACAGTCTTCCCATGCTGTCTTCTTCCTGTGAGGTAACACACAGCCTGCTCCTTTCTCCAGCAGTGAAAAATGCAGTAATAAATGTGCTGTGTTTTGGCCAAAGGAAGACCATTAGAGACTCAGCATCCAAGGTTTTTATTGGAAGCTAGTCACATAGGCACCCTCTGCCTAGCAACTACAAAAATTCCAGACTCCCCAAAGGAAAGCAAGTGTTCATCATAAATCACATTGTACAGTGTAGGGATAGCAAACCAGTCTTATCAGTCTAGGAGATGATTAAATGCCAAATTCCCAAATGCAAGCCAAGGGCCAACCTTGCAAGTAAGTCCTTCTAAAGACAGCTGCCTCAGACCTGCTGTGTTAACTCTTCTCTGTACTGTCCATCCCCAGAGCCCTTGCTACCGACTCTTTACAATATGTAGTCATCAATAGGAGTCCATGGGGCATGGTCAGACCAACTTGCAGTATTGACCTCAGTCAGGCTGTCCATGGGGTCCTCAATTTAGCCAGTGAAAGCAAATTCCATTAACCACAAGGTCTATCTTAAATTTCCTTATAAATCCTTTTTTATACTTGTCCTGAGGCATCAATAGACACAGCACAACTCTGGTCAGTCCATTGAAGCTGAACTGAATGCCTTCTAGGCTGAGGCAGTGTTCTGATAGCAAGCACACATTAGAAGTCCAATCCCCGAGGGCACAGGTGGTATCCCTGGAAACAAAGAGTTTATAAATTGTTATGGCACCTCAAGCAGGACATGCATTATATACTTTATTAAATTTCTTACAAAACTTCCCTTTTATTTCTTTTAATCCATAATTTTATGGAGTTTATCTTGTGTTCATTGTCATTGCAATAATTACCAATCATTTATGGTTAGAACTTCACCTTTAAAGTCATTTTTTTCTACTTCTTTCTGCAGGATTATCGTTCGTGATTGAGAGCCTCTTTTCCAGCAGTTTTACAGCTATTTCTTTTTATGTCTGCAGTTCATTAATTCTTTACCAAACTTCAAATCATAAGCATTGCAAGCACCATTTTGTACTCTGGGTACACAATGATCATAATGCTGATTTTCGTCTTTTTCACAGGTAACTGCAGAATTACTTAGTATGTTTCAGATTCTCTAAAGAGTCTTGGAGACAGCCATAATGTAATAAGCATCAATTAACAATTAGTGGAAGGAATAGGGAACAGAGTCATCATGTTCATTTTTAAGCTTTGGGCATCAAAGATTACAAAGCCTGGGGAACTGGAGGGACCTTATGTACTTAGCTGTGAGACTGTCCCTTGTGAATCTTTTTAAGCAGTAGGGATGTGTTCCAAAGCACAGAAAGGGTTATGTGTAATCACCTTTGAACAGCCTCCAAGCATAAAAATTAACCAACTTGAATAACTTTTAAATTATAAAATTAGATTAATCTCTGGTCATATAAGTAATTATATGTGAAGGACAAGATGTATACTTGTCAGGATTATTCATTTAAGCATATTATTTGGGTTCAAATGTGGTGGAAACTTTTGTTCAGATTAGTGCTTGAAGCAGATGAAAAAATGGAATATTTTATAAAATGGTTCAGTTGGAGAAATAATGAAGTTGGAGAGCTTTAAGACCTTCTGAACAAAATGAAACAGTTTCTTCTTGCCTCACTTTAAGTTCTGGTTCTAGCTCAAGTCATACCACTTGCATAGATAACACTGGAGAATATTTAAGTATTTTCTTTGATTTAAATGTAAGGTTCAGGGGCTGGGGTTGTGGCTTAGTGGTTGAGAGCTTGCCCACACATGTGGGGCCCTGGGTTTGATTCTCAGAACCACATAAAAATAAATAAACAAAATAAAGGTGTATGTCCATCTACAACTAAAAAAATATTTTAAAAAATGTAAGGTTCAACAAATACATAAAAATTAACAATGAAGGCTGGGATTGTGCCTCAGTGGCAGAGTGCTCGCCTAGCATGTGTGAGGCACTAGGTTACATCCTCAGCACCACATAAAATAAATAAATAAAATAAAGGTATTATGTCCATGTACAACTAAAAATACCTAAAAATATTAATTATGAATATTTCTTAGAAATCCAAGCTGTAAGACAAATGTCAACATTATTCGAGAAGCTAGGTATCTTACCAGTGCTTCTTTTTAGAAGATAACACATGGAATATGGATTGCCTTTTATGTATTATTGGTCTCAACTCTTAGAAAAGACTATACAGGCCTCTTGTCATCTCTTGGTTGCCCAAAGTTTTATTTACAACCAAAGGCCAGAGAGCTTCTCACAATTCTAGTCTAACTAGGCTGCTTGTGTTTGTTTTTAGCCTTTTATTGAAATATGCATACAGAAAAGCACATGCATCCTAAGTGTACAGCTTGATGGGGTCATTAAAAAGTGAGCCACCTTTGTAACTATTGCTCACATCCATAAACAATACATGATCATTATCCCTGAAGCCACTGCTGGGTCTTCTTATAGTCGTCTTCCACAAGGGCAAACACTACTACCCTGGCTGTTGATAGAATGGATTAATTTGTCCTGCATTTCATTGCATATAAATAGACTTACATACATTACATGCATACTTACATACCTATACACAGACAGACATGCTCTTTTATATTTTTAAAATTTTTTTTAATTTCTTTTAATTAGTTATGCATGACAGTAGAATGTACTTATATATTTTGATATATCATACATAGGTGGGATATAATTTCTCATTTTTCTGAGTTTACATATTGTAGGATCACATTGGTCATACAGTCACATACATACATACAGTAATAATGTCTGTTTCATTCTACTATCTTTCTTATCCCCACATCCCCTGCCTTCCCCTCCTTTCCCTTCCCTCTACCCCATCTAAGGTAATGCTATTCTTTTTTTTTTTTTGCATTACAACTTTTAATACACATATATACCACAATTTTTGTATCTCTGTTTGTATATAAAGTATGTTGATACCCAATTCAAGTCTTCATACATGTACTTTGTATAATATCTGGTTTCTTTAGCACCTGGTTTCTTTCTTTCACTATGGCTTATGAGATTCATCCAAATCATCATGTGTATATGTAGTCTGTGTTTCTCAGATCTTTTGTTTTGGATCCCCTCCATCCAACATGGTGAGTTACTGGCTTTGATATTTATGTAGTGTAAAATTAGATATATAGTAGTTCCCCCTTGTCAGTGGGGGATACATTCAAAGACCCCCAGTGAATGCCTGAAACTAGATACTATTGAATACTATATGTATACTATGTTTTTCCCCTTTATCTACATTTTTTTAAAAAAAATATTTATTTTTTTAGTTGTAGTTGGACATGATATCTTTATTTTATTTATTTATATATGGTACTGAGGATTGAACCCAGGACCTCGCATTGCTAGGTGAGCGCTCTACCACTAAGCCACAACCCCAGGCCTATCTACATTCTTATGATAAAGTTTAATTTATAAATAAGACACACTAATAGAATTGATTCAAATTGTTTACTTCTGGAGTTTTCCACTGAGTATTTTCAGAGCATAGTTGATCACAGGTCGTTGAAACCACAAAAAGTTAAAGCACAGATAAGAGGCAACTACTGCATTAAGCACAATCATTTCAGGCTATGTTTTCTTCATTACCCAACATTTTGGCTCAGATTGCCTTTTTCTGGTAGTCTTATAACAGGTTCTTTTTTTCAAAATAGATGTAATCTTCAGTGGTCACATTGCCAACAAAAATCTTTTGCCATTGGTTGGCTTCATCACAGCATTCTAGTTTCTGACACCACACTATGCTGAATACTGACCTCAAAGATCAATAGTGATCTCTTGATAAAGTTAATGGCCTTTCACTATTCCTCACCCTCCTTGGCTTCTTTAATTAAGACAATGTAACACCTGTGGAATTCTTTCAATATCATTTGCATTATTGCATTATTCTCCATGTTGTACTCTGTGCCTTCTCCTGTTTTCCTTCCTATTCCTGTCACCTAACTCTAGCTTTTATTATCATTTCAGTCCTTCCTTTCTATATTCTCTGTCTTAGAACTCATTCAGTATCATGACTTCACTATTCTCAATGGTGACCGCTCCCAAATTTGTATCTTTAGCCATAACCTCTATCCAGCTGTATCCTGAACATTTTCATGTTCCAGTGGTACTGCAAACTCAACATGACCCCTGCAGATGAAGTTAGGTTTTCCTCTCCTCCAAATTGCTTATCTTCATATTTTTTCTCTTTGACCATCATTGCTAATCTCTGTTCTTCTTAGCTTATTTTGAAGGGTTTCTTAATAAAACCTTCTATAATTTATAGCTAATAAGCACAATTTCCCTAGTTACTTTCCTTAGGAAGCTTCTTATCTGTTACCATTCCTTTGTTTTTCTTCTTCAACAAGATTGGTCTAGGTCTTTATTCCCTTTTGCCTAGATTCCAAAGATTGCCTCCTATTTAGTTTGCTGCACTGTATTCTCTCCTTTTGTGTGTGTGTTTTTTTTTTTTTTTTTGTGTGTGTGTGTGTGTGTGTGTTACTGGGGATTGAACCCAGAAGTTCTCTACCACAAAGCTACATCCCCAGTCCTTTTTGTTTATTTTTATTTCTATTTTGAGACAGAGTCTCACTAAGTTGCTGAGGCTGTCTTGAACTTGTGATCCTCCTGCCTCAGCTTCCTGAGTTGCTCAGGATACATGTATGCACCACCCGTGTCTCTCCTTTTCTAACCCACTCTATGAGTGGTCTGCTATCACATAAACCTCTTTATTTTTTTCTTGTATAATAGTACAATTAAGACCAAGATTAATTTTTAACAGGTCATCACATATTTAAAGCATGTTGATAGTGTACCAGATACATGCTAGGTTCTTGAGATCTGTTGGTGAAGAAGACAGGTAAGTTCCCCTGTTTTTATCAATCTTATATTCTACTGGAAGGGAGATAAAATAAACATTGTAGATTTGGTGAACTTTTAAAAAGAAGTGATATTGATGAAGAGGTGCATAGTCAAGTATTCCAAGTAGAGGTGAAAGTATGTTCAAAAGCTCTAAAGTGGGAAGTAGTTTGACATCTTCAGAGAATATGGAAAAGTTGAAGATGGCAAGAGTGGGAGAGTGGCACAAGTGTCAATAGTGATGTTAGAAGAAAAGAAGTGGTCAGATCATGTGACAATGTTGTAACCTATAACAAGGTTGAATTGTAGAACTGATGGAAGTTGAGGGGGTTTAAATAGGATGATAATGCATTCTTCTTATTCTAAAATTTTAATATCATACTTCCTTCTCAATAAAGGTCTAAACTCACCTTAGTGTTTGGGGTCCTCCACAGTGTAACCTCACTCTGATACTCAATGTATTTTCCAAGACTCTTAAAGCTGAATCATTCACTAAGTTCAGACCTTTCTTCTTTTGACTTTTTCAGCATAAGTGTCCCTAACTAGACACAATAGTTCCTTGAGAGCAGGAACTATTGAAACTCTTTTGTGTCCTTCAGAGTGCTAAGCACATGGTTTTCCTTGAACTGCAGTGAGTAAGGAAAACAAGAGATATCACCAGGGTATTGTGTTTCCTTATGTATTCTAAAATTAAATCATGGGTGTGGAAATCTCCCAAGTAAATTATGGCTACCATTCATATTATGAAAAAAACTAGTAAAATCATGAAGTGTGTTTTTGACATCTGTTTTCCAGAACTGTTTCTTAAGAAGCCTTGTTAGCTTACAGAGTCTTAAATGGCATCTATGTACTTTTTGTCATTATATTTCCACAGCAGGAAGCAATGCTTATTATGTCATTGCATTTTTGAGGAAGAAGTCCTATTTTGTGGTTTTGTGGTAAACCCAGGGGGGCTTTACCACTGAGCTACATCCCCAGCCCTTTTATTTTATTTTAAATTTGAAGCAGGGTTTCACTAAGTTGCTGAGACTGGCTTGGAACTTTCAATACTCCTGTTTCAGCCTCCTGAATCACTGGAACTACAGGTGTGTGTCACTGAGATTATAGGTGTATGCCACTGCAGCCAGGAAATAAACCCTTTATTATTTAGACTTGGTAATATAGTTGTGCACAAAGTATAATTATTAAGTGCTGATTACTTTTTCTTACTGTAGACAATTTTTTTTTTAATTTTTTAGTTGTAGATTAACACAATACTTTTATTTTGTTTATTTAGTTTTTATGAGTGCTGGGGATCGAACCCAGGGTCTCACAAATGCTAAGCAAGCGCTCTACCACTGAGCCACAACCCCAGCCCCCATAGACAAATGTTTTGAGTGATTTTTTTAAACAAAATGACACCTTTAAAATTAGCAATATCTACCCATGTAAAAATTGCTGAGGAGTTTCACACTTATAGATTCACACTTATTGAGAATAATTATGCATTCATCTAATCTAACATTTTTCCTTGTGGCCACCACACTCCTCTTTGGTGCTTGAGTTCATCTATGGCATCACAGCAGAAATGTAGGACTTTGAAAATGTCACTGTGAAGCACTGTGAATGTAGGAAGACACTTTGTTTATGTAGTAAATATTTTCCATGTTACTACATATCCTTCATATTTATCATCTTGTAGCTGCTTAATCCATTGAGAAGATTTCCTAACTGCTCCTTCACTTTTAAACCATTTTTATTGCCAATTTTGAATTATTTCCTTAAGATAGTCTGTGAAGTAGGATGGCCATCAAAAAACATTAATACTTCTATGGCTCTTTATGCTTTCTAGCCATCAATAGTGTGTACCTGTTTTACCATGGTCTTGGCTGGCTTTGAGTATTATTTTCCAAAATAAATAGCAGTTTTCTTTCTTTCTCTTTTCATCCAGTGTGTCTAAAATGGCACCCCATTGTTTCCTTTCTCTCATTTTTGGAGCCAAGGGAAGTGATGTGCACTGTGGCTTCTCTATCCAATTTTCATTTGATAACACACTTACAGATGTGTAATGCCAAGTCAAAATAGGACTCAGGTGACAGGGAAAGGAAGCAGAAACCACAACCCCTACCAAGAAAGGGTACTAGAAGAGAAACCTTGTACTTCTAGAGGTAAATTAAGTTCAGTTAAGGTTGGAGGACTTACCCAAAGTCCAACTGGTTTTCATTGAACTAGTTTGATAGTTGCTCTTTTATTTGTATCATATTTTATTTTAGATATTAACAAATAAATTAAGATCTTGAGAAAACTAATTGAAATAATATTTCTATTTTGATGTAAGAGATGTAAAATCACAATAAGCAGTTGAGTTTCCTTTGTCTTAAAGCCCAATGCTGTCTTGTGTTATAATGATGAAGTTTATAGCAGTATAAACTTTTGTTGACATTGCTATTGTGTGGTAAATTAAATATCTTATGATGATGATATATATTTTAGGCAAGTAATTTGAAATGTTTGCATTTAGCGGTAGTCTATTATTCTAGAGCAGTGGTTCTTGACCAGGGATGATTTGCCCTCCAGGGAACATTTAGAAATGTCTGGAGATATTTTTGAATGTTGTGACTTGGCAGATGCGATGACATCTAGTGAGTAGAGGTCAGGGACAGTGTTAAACAATTCTACAGTGTACTAAACAGCTTCCACATAAAGAATGATATGTCCCAATCTTCAGTAGTGCCACTGTTAAGAAACCCTGGTCTAGAGTGTACTATTTTTGAACTTCACATTTACTTGGGAGGTAATGCTATTTTCAAAATACAGTTTTGATCATTTCGAGACATTGTGTATCTAAACTGAGACTCTTAACCACCAATCACTGGGCAGTGATTAAAGTCAATGTGATACAAAGAGCTTTTAATACCCAGAAGAAGTATTGGGCAAGTGTAGAGCACTTTTCTGTTGGCTTTCTCACTGTCTGTGCTTTGAATATATTTTTATTCATTACAAGAAGCTAATGAAGTTCAATATATTTTGAGAGACTCTGCTGCATAATATTTTATCACTAAATTAAAGTGAAGAATCCATGTTCTCACACAGAGCAAGATGAAATATAGTACACTGAAGGAAATGTCCAATTATCTTAACACAAATGTTAGCAATAATGGGCCTTTTGTGTTTTATTATACCAAGTTGTTGCTAGCTCTACCTTATTAAAATTTTCAGTTCAGAAGACAGAGAGATCAAAAAGAGATAAAGATATATTAATGCTAATCATTAGCAAACCAACAAGCATTTATTAAGCTTCTTTTATGAGCCTGGCAATGTGCTAATTGGGAATATGGAAACATTAAAATATGATATTATTTGGTTTTTATTGAGTTGACTATGTGTGAGCTATTTGCATATATTCATCTAATTTAATTATCTCAATTAATATAAGGGTCGGTCACATTACTTTTATTACATGGATGAGGAAACTGAGGCCCAGAGAGATGATGTTCTAGGTCACTCAGCTAGTAAGTGATGGCGCCATGATTCATTCAAACCCAAGTTAGTTTGGCTCCAGAGTCATTCTCTCAAATATAACTCTATATCCTCACCAAGAAAGGCATTTTCTCTGAGCTGGAGCTAAATCAACAACCAAAGGATGCCTATGGCATATATTCTGTGGTCCTCTATTTGTCCAGGTGGACTACTCTCCCCACCCCCTCCTCCTTTTGTACTACTGAGGATTGAATCCAGGGGAACTCTACCACTGAGCTAAATCCTCAGGTGTTTAAGTTTTTTTTTGAGATAGGGTCTCACTAAGTTGCCCAGGCTAGTCTTGAACTAAGTTGCCATCCTATTGCCTCAACCTTTCAAGTAGCTGGCATTACAGGTGTGCACTACCATGCCTGGCCAGGTAGACTGCTCTTAATTAGAGGAATTAAGACTGGAACATGTGAAGCAATACAATATCATCCTCAGAAATATATGATGACAATAGAATATCTCAAGTGTTTCCCATGACCTCTCAACACTTTCCATTTTTCTACATTATTCTAGGATCAAGAGGGTCAAATATATTTTAGAGGTATATAACCTCTAAAATAATTCCATTACCTCTTCAATTATAGATCATTTTTATTTTGGCTTACATTTATGAACCAAAGAAAGTACTGAATTCTGTAGGCAAATACCACACAGTTGTCTATATTCTAAAGGATACGGAAAATGTCTGGGTCATATTATTTTTCTCAGGGCAAATAGTTATAGACCTATTCCAATTCTGGGCCTTATGTTGGCCAGTATTCTTCTGCTTTTGAATATCATACCACATAATTTTCAAAGGAAAGGTAGAGTTCTGTTTCCCCAGAGGTAAGCAGAAACTGTTCTCTGGCATTATCATACGGTGCACTTCACATTTGCTAGCATCTCATTCCTGGGTTGGTTTCTGCCACCTCTACTCCTAGCTTTTCTTGCCCAACTAATATTTATTCTTTGAGTTTTTCTGCACAATTTAATTCCTGATCATCTCAGATCCATTCTAGAACAACCAAGGGCAGAACTGCCTTTGAGTCCCAGCTGTGCTGCTTATTGATCGTATGGTCTAAGTCAAATCACTTTATCTTTCTGAGCCTGTTGTTTCCTAGTGGAATAAGAAAAAAATAATAGCACATACCTTATAAAATTCAACTCAATGTCCTCACATACATGAAGCATTCAACCCACAGTCAGGCATATAGAAAGTATGTAGTAAATAACAATAGAACAACTTTCTTCTTCCTCCTCCTCCTTTTCTTCCTCCTCCTTCTCCCCCTTTTCCTCTTCCTCCTCCTCCTCCTCCTCCTCCTCCTCCTCCTCCTCCTCTTCCTCTTCCTTCTTCTTCAAATGCAAATTTGATCATCTTATTCTCTGGCTTATGTGTCTTTATGGGCTTCCAGTTGTCTCCATATCAAATCTAGTCTTCTTAACTTTCCCCCAGCGACTATGGCAGTCTTTTCTTCTATATGCTCTCTTTAATGTTCCTTCAGTTCTCTATCTCATATCCTTAATGCTCCAACCCATCTGCCATGGTTCACAATGTTTTATAACTATCAGGGTTTAAAAAAATATTTAAGTCTTAATGTGTACTCTTCCGTTCCTTTCCCTCTGTATGAAGTAGCTCTCTCCCATCCTAAAATGCTTCTGGACCTAGATTTATAGCATCTTTTCTATGATGCCCTCTGTAAATTTCTGCCAATAATTCATTAATTCAATAAATCTATATTGAATATCATCTAGGTGTCAGGCACTGCCCTAGGGGCTGGGACTTTGGAAGTAAAGAAAATTTTAAAGGGATAAAAATCTCAATTCTCATGGAGCTTGTGTCATTATGCAGTTAATTTAAACAGCTCAATATAACAAACTTATGTTGTCCACCTACAATATATCCGGCACTTATGTTAAGCACTGGGGTACAAAACTGAATCGCTTAATCCCTTGCCTCAAGGGGGTACTGTAGTTTGGAGAAAGAAGACTCCTAAACAAATTATTTTCCTGCAGTGTGGTGGGGAGTCTAATAAAAGTAAGCCCAGGTTTGTTAATGCACCTAGCCCAATCATGGGGAGGAAAAGAGAGTCAAGGGGAGCCTTTTCTGGAGAAAGTGATAATTTGAGTCTTGAGAGAAGACTGAGTCTTTTCTTGTGTGAATGATGTTGAGAATGGAACCAAGGGCCTTGTACATGCTAGGCAAGTGCTTTACCACTGAGCTACACCCCAGCCCTGAAAGGAGATTGTCTTAAAAGTAAAAGGCAGAGCAGATAACTGAAGAAGACAATATTATATGGAGATCTGCAGAAAATTTGGGGTTGTTAGAGTTTGAATTTTAAGCTGTAGAATGGCAGGAACAAGTCCTAGGAAAACAGGCAAGAACCAGATCCTGCAGGGCCTTGTGTACTGACACTAAGGAGTTGGAATTCTTATCAATTATAATTGTTGTTTTCAAATTTAGGTGTGCATCAGATTCACTTGTAGAAATTTCTTGAAATGAACTAAAACCAGTAAATCAGTTCCCAGGGCCCTGAATCAGAATCCCTGCTGATTTGTATTTTTAACAGCTTAAGAAGTTTCTAATACTCCACAGCTTGAGTAGTTTTGCTATAGGGAGCTACTAAAGGTTTTTAAGTAAGGGTATAACAACCAAATTTTTTTTGTGTTGGAAATATCACAATCATTCTGACAGAATGGAGAACGGACTTGAGAGGAAAGCTGAAGGTTTTTCAGATTAGAGATGAAGATACAGTCTCTATGGAGATGGACAGACAGATGGAGAAGATGAATTAAAAAGGAATTGGAATTTGCAATTTTTTGTGACTGACAAAATTTGGGTGCTAGAGGGATAGGATTTAAGGTAACTTCTCTGTCTCTGGTTGTGACCTCTATATAAATAGTGTTATGAAGTCGTATAGCCACCAATTGAGATTATTCCCTATCAGGGTCTCTTTTCTATCTCTTGTACTACCTGCTAAGTGCCAGGCTCAGAGAAGGTACTTTAGGAAAGCTGAATCAAATATGGCAGTGGGAAGTTAGGGCCGCAAGGCCCTTTTCTAAACAAACTCCTGTTTATCATTTGGTGCAATGGTTGAAATTCCAACTTTAGGAAAATCCTTCTGCCATATTCACTGCCATAAATTTCTGTAATTACCAGGTCTTGGAATTTAGTGCCCACTGTGGCTGTGGAAAGACTCTTTAAAGGTTTGTATATATTGAATAGAAAGTGGTAGACTTGCAAAATGGTTTATTTAGCTAGTTTCTTTTCATTATTATTATTAGGTTTTTGTGAGTGTGTGTATGGTGCTGGGATTGAACCCAGGGCCTTGTGCATGTGAGGCAAGCACTCTACCAACTGAGCTAGATCCTCAGCCCTCTTTTCATTATTTTTTATTGTACATGCATGACCACATTGGGAAACCTTAGAAGAAATGTGTATTGGATGCTAGTCCTAGGATCAGATTGGGAATTTATTTAATTATAAAATTACAGGTAGAAAAGGGAAGATATAGATTGAAATGAGCTTCTCTGTTGGTCTTGAATTTGCCTCATTCAATCCTGTGGTTGAGTTGTGTTTTGGATATGTATCACCTGACCTCATGATAAAAAGTTACGAGCTGAAAAAGCAGCTAGGGCATTTCTAGTATCAGTTTAGAGCTTTCTCTGACATGGGGCAAAAGTAAGCAAAGACCTCAGGGTGATAATTCTTCCTTCTCTTGTCCCATTTTCTTTTATCTACTCTTGAATTGTAACATAAGCAATTGGGCTGTGGAAAATTATTTAATTTTTCCAAATTCTTTAAGTTGCTTTTAATTTGTATGATTCATTTGGCCTTTGAAGTGAAATTTTACCCACCTCTCTTCATACTTACTTACCTATGTTTGTTTACAAGGAAATGTAGGAAGAGAAGAAGGAAAGAAAGGAAAAAGAAGAAAGGGCATATTAGTCCAGATGTTCTGACCCCTGGATGCATGTTAGGATCACCTGGAGAGGTTTTCAAAAACTTGATACCACATGAAATCAGAATTTATGGGCTTGTGATCCAGGCAATAGTATTGGTTAAATATCTCCAGTTGATTCCAATATGCAATCAATGTTGAGGACTATTATACAAGTTGGATACAGCCCATATAATTACATATTTCAAGCCCCAGATCAGAACATATATGATAGCTATCATTTTTTGAGTGCCTATTCTGACAGGGATTCCGATATCCTTATCTTTTTCTCAGGAAAAACCTTAATTGGATGAGAGTACAATTACTTTTCACATATGAGGAACAGAGGAGGTAGGTAGCTTACTTTATATCCTATAGCTATAAGATACAGCTAACTCCAAAGTCCAGATTCTTTAACGCAGCTGACTATTACAACAATGTGAGATTGATGGTGTTTGTGTTTCAGATATGAGACAATTATGTGTTGTAGGGAGAGCATCAAAAAGTTGAGAATTTATAGACATTCAGTGACTTATAGGAAATATAGGCAGCAAATTGGAATCACAGCTGATTTAGAATCACACACATGTTAGCTACATCTGACATCTCCTAAATCTTTGAAATCACTAGATTTCGAAAAAGAAACCTAGATTTTTTTCCACTGAGTAAATGGGGAAATCAAGACTGTTTTGGTTCCAGACCAGTCAATCTAGGAGTTGAACCCATTTGAGGAGAGCATTGGCAATGGCTGCTCCTACCACTTCTTTCATAGTGTTTTTAAGAGTGGGCTGGCGAGGATGTGGGGAAAAATGTACACTTGTACGTTGCTGGTGGGACTGCAAATTGGTGCAGCCAATTTGGAAAGTATGGAGATTCCTTGGAAAGCTGGGAATGGAACCACCATTTGACACAGCTATTCCCCTTCTCTGACTATACCCAAAAGACCTAAAAAAGAGCATACTACAGGGACACAGCTACATCGATGTTCATAGCAGCACAATTCACAATAGCTAGACTGTGGAACCAACCTAGATGCCCTTCAATAGATGAATGGATAAAAAAATGTGGCATTTATACACAATGGAATATTACTCAGCACTAAAAAATAACAAAATCATGGCATTTGCAGGGACATGGATGGCATTAGAGCAGATTATGCTAAGTGAAGTTAGCCAATCCCTATAAAACAAGTGCCAAATGTTTTCTTTGATATAAGGGGGGGGGCGACTCAAAACAGAGTAGGGAGGAAGAGCATGAGAAGAAGATTACCACTAACCAGGGAAGAGAGGTGGGAGGGAATGGGAGGGAGAAGGGGAATTGCACGGAAGATGGAAGGAGACCCTCATCATTATACAAAACTACATACATGATGGTGTGAGGGGGAAGAAAAAAAAAGAGAAATGTGTCACAGTAGATTGGATAGAGAGAGGTGATGGGAGGGGAGGGGAGGGGAGGGGAGGGGGGATAGGGAGGGCAGCAGAATACAACTGACACTAGGATTGCTGTATGTATACACATGGATGTATAACCAATGTGATTCTGCAATCTGTACACGTGGAAAAATGAGAATTCATACCACATTTGAATCAAATGTATGATATATCAAGATCATTGTATTATCTTGAGCAACTAATAAAAAAACCCCAAACACCCAGTTTAAAAAAAAAGAGTGGGGCTGAAAAATCTAATACAATCTGCTTGTACCTCTACTGAAAATTCTATAGAATATAGTGATCATGAGTTCTAGTTTCTTGCTGTATGACCTCAGGCAAGTTATGTGTTCCTCCACACTTCAGTTTTTGTCTGCCAAATGGCGTTAGTAACAGCGCTCGCATCAGTGGGGTTTTGCATAGATTTCATGTGATAATGCCTCCAATGTTCCTATACAGGGCTTGGCATATGTAATATTCAAAAAGTGTTAGGGTTTAATATTGCTAACATTTTTGTTCAATATACATCCATTCTTTAGAAAACCTGTCTGTTTAATAAAAATGGCTTTTTTTGAAAGAAAGAAAGAAAGAAAGAAAGAGAAAGAAAGAAAGAAGGAAGCCTGGAGTAAGAACAGCTACTATCATCCCATTTTTCTACTGAGAAAACAGAGGCTTGGCAAGATTGTCACTTGCTCCATGTTAGACACTGCAGTATTTTGTCACTCTATGTCCATCATCTTAATCACTATGCTATACTGACTCTTTTTTTTATTTGGGGAGGTATACCAGGCATTGAACTCAGGGGTACTTAACCACTGAGCAACATCCCCAGCCTTTTTTTTTTTTTTTTAATTTTATTTAGAGACAGGGTCTCACTGAGTTGCTTAGGGCCTCACTTTTGCTGGGGCTGGCTTTGAACTTGTGATTCTCTTGCCTTAGTCTCCTAAGCTGCTGGGATTTCAGGCGTGCACCAGTGCACCCAGTTTATACCAGGTCTTCATAAGGAGCCTGGGGGAGTAGAAGCAGGTAGTATGATGATATATTGCATGGGAACTTATTTTAAGTTTGTCAACTGTCAAAGAAAAATGTACCAAAACCTGCTTCAAACTTCCCATGATCTTGTTATTGAGGGAAATGTTTTCCTAGATGAGTTGTCTTGAATACCCCCATTAGACTATGGAATCTGGGAATCCTATTAGAATTTTCTTCAATTAAGTCATTAAAGATAATATCAGTTGAAAGTTTTTCTTGGAATATAAACATCAATGAAATAATGTATTAAAGAAAAGTATCTTCTTTTGTCTATGCTCTGCTCTGTCTATCCCATATGTTTATGCTTATGTAATATTCACATTGGTATGATGCCTGGGAGTTGTTTAAGGGCTGGCTTTCTTTACCTAATACCACATTATAAAGATTGCCACACACTGCTAAACAGTCTTTACATTTTTATGACTATATTAATTTTGTTGAGCACTCAGGGCTGAATTTAGATATTCATCTACTTTGGGAGTATTTGGTTTGTTTGTAATTAATTATTCAGTGTTGTAAACCATAGTATTGTGATCATATTTTTGTAGGCAAGTTTTTATTCTGTGGTGTTGTTTCTTTATGATAAATTCCCATGGAATATTTTTCAAGTTTAATAATATAAAAACTTGATTTTGAATGCTAATATATGATCTGGGCATATAAATAGATTATTTTCTCTTTGCTACATGTAATGATAATTGTTTCTTATATTTTCTAAACTGAAGCACGTTGTAAGAAGTTTGTTGTATCAGAAATTAGTTTTGGATGTCTTTGAAATGGAGAACTTAAACTGTTCATTTTTTAAATTTTTTTGACTTTGGTTAGAGACCTGAAAAATTCAATCAGATGGATTCTCACACCCATTAGCAGGTGACTGCTCAGGCTCTGCTGCTCATCCTGTTTGCTCAGCAAGAGAGCCTGGTGATTTTCATTTGACAATGTACACGTCTTGAGATTTGGAGATTCTGTAGCCCACCTCAAAACTCACCTCCTTGTGTTCTTGAGAAAGCTACTTTGATTTGCTATGATGTCTGGTTAACAAAAATCTTTTTCATTTTATTTCAGGGACAGTTGGATTTCCCCCCTGCTTCTTGTTTATGACTACAGTCTTCAGTGTGGCAAAAGTGGATTAAAGAGTTACCCCCAAAGGCTTCCAGGCATATCATCCTTGCTTTTGAATATCTGTATCAACATCAATAGAGATATATGTGTATGCTCCTAATTATATAAATTTTAATTATATATAAATGTAAAATCTCATTGTCTGGCCTCATTTTGTATGACACAAAATACTGATAATATGGAAGAAAACAGGTTGGCAAATATTTATTCAAAGTCAAAGTTCCCTGAAAAGATAAAAGTATTTAATTTAAAGCAATTAGATCCAGGGAGGCACATCTCTTTTAAAAATATTAAAGTTGAATACACTGGTTTTCCATATGAAAAAACATTTTTTCTTTTCCTTTTTCATATTGTTCAGAGCATCTAATTGTTCCATTAGAGTGGTTCTGGAGCTATTGTCCACTGGAAGTATTGTCAAATAGATCGTATGTTAAACATGTATTTTTCCTTCCTTCCTTCCTTCCTTCCTTCCTTCCTTCCTTCCTTCCTTCCTTGTTCCTTCCTTCCCTCCCTCCCTCCCTTCCTTCCTTCCTCCTTGGGATTGAACCCAAGGACACTTAATCAATGAGCCACATCCCCAGCCCTTTTTATTTTTTATTATTTATTTTGAGACAGGGTCTTGTTGAGTCACTTAGGTCCTTGCTAAGTTGCTGAGGCTGACCTTGAACTCACAATCCTCCTGCCTTGGCCTCTATAGCTGCTGGGATTATAGGCATGTGCCATTGTGCCTGGCAAAGTTGCTGAGGCTGACTTTGAACTTAAGATCCTCCTGCCTCAGCCAATAGAGCTGTTGGGATTACAGATGTGTGTCACTGCACATGGCAAACATGCATTTTTCTAACTGAAGTTGTTTATACAAGCTATTTTACACTTTTGTATCAGGATGATCATTAAAAATATGTACATTGGTTTACCATATAGCATTTTGTTTGGTTTTGGTGGTGGGGATAGAACCTAACTAAGCTATATCTGCAGCTCCCATATAGAGTTTTTGAATATCAAATAGTATTATTCCTCCATTAAGTCTGAAGATTTCTGATTATTGGTGGTCTATTTCTACCTATTCTCCTTTGCAGGTTGAGAATGTTCAAGTTTTACTCAACTGTAGATAGCAAATCTTTGGAGTCAAGTTTCTTAGATTTATTTGCCTCAACTAACAAAAGTCAGGTGTCACAACTCCCCAAATGTTGTATATGTGTATAAAAATACCCTCAGGTTTGCAGTTTTGGGAACGGTCATAAATGTTCTGTGATAAAGTTTATTGAAAAATATAAGTATTAGGAAAAAACTTCAGAAAATGCCTACACATATTCTTCAATTCATGAACATTCTCAAAGCCATCCTAAAACTGAGGAATACTCATTTCTGTGTGCAGGGCTCAAAAAGCTCATGTTGCCCTTGGAAGGGAGATTGGAATGAGGAGGAACAGGGTCAGAGAGTTATGTTCTGAAGACGCTGTGAGGGGAAGTAGGGGTTGACTAGCTGCCTCATAGAAGATAAAATAATTTACTAGCCAGTAGTATACCTTTGCCTAAATTGGAAGGGTCAGGGCTTTGGCTGATGAAAATTGGGCCTTGGGTCTAGAATAAAGTCATGGGATAAGGAGCAGTCACGGAAGGTCAAAAAAGGTCTCCTGACAGTGGAAGTTTTGGATTCAACAGTTTCCCATTCAGTCTCACAATAGAGGGCTGGACCCTTAGCCTTGCCCGAGAGTTAAAACTGTTATTATGAGGCTCACTGGAACCCATTCCACTCTCCTCTAAATACTCTGAACTAAACAGTGGGATATTGAGCTTCAGGGAATTCTTTTCCCACCAGGTGACTGCCTCATGATAGTTTTATTTGAGCTCTCAAGTTCATTTATTTGCATGGACAGTAGCAGTTTGCTAGAAAGGGAAATTTGTTTCCGCTGAAGAAAAAAGCTATTACCTGGATGTCATTCACAGATTAAGGTGAAGGCAGCTACATGCAAGTCTCGAGGCAGCCATCTTTGAATATCTTGAAAGTGTGTAAATCAGTATTTAGCTTGATTCTGGAGTGAAAAGTGTAGAGAGCACATTAATTTGATTGAAATGGGGCTGCATAGAGTACCAGAGGAGGGGCTGCTAGCAGGTCAACTACTTTGAAGAGGAACTAGGGCTCTTAAGTTTTAGACATATTTTCTCATTTCATCTGTGTACTCTGTTTTCACATGTAATGGTTGCATTAGAAGTATAGCTGTTTTGTGAAACTGGGGCTTAAGAAAACTTGCTCTTGTCCTCCTGTTCTGTAAACCCTGGGGGTGAACTGTGGTGGGTGTGGGGAACTAGGCCAGGCTGAGCTGAGATGGGCTGAGGGAAGTGTTCTGGGCTGTAGTAATAGGAAACAGGCGGTAAAGCCCAGTGGAAGTGACACAGGTATTGGGTAGTGCTGTTACCTAAAAACAGTCCCCCCTCCTGCTTAAACATCATTGCCTTTGGAATGAAGTTTAGAATTTGAGAGCATCACAAGCCATGTGGCTCCATGCCCCTCTCTGCCCACCCTCACCTTCTGAAATCCTTATCGTTCATAGAGGACTAATGCTTCTCTTCCAGCAAGCCCTTCCTGATGGCAACCCCTTCTTCCCACTGCATATTGTTTATATTGGAATATTGGAATGTGAAATGTGGGAGTTCATGTATTTCATTCTACTTTGTGGAGTAACAAGTTGTTTATTCTCTGCCTCCTCTCTTTGAGCTAAGGAGAAGGTATGGAAACCTAGCCCTGGGTGGTGGTCACTGTGTTCTCAATGAGCTCAGCATAGTAACCAGATACACACATAAAATTTGACTTTATTTAGCATATTTCAGAAGGATATACCAAGGACAGATTAACAGCACCTATTTAAGAAACACAAACATTATTTAATAATACTTAGTTAAATCACAAACATCAACCTCTCTGCATTCCCCAAGCAGGAGTCTGTTATTCTTGTCCAGTAAAAACTGCGTTGTAACCATTTTAGAAAGGATCCAATTAAAGCCAACCAATATATGAAACCTTGCCCTGGGACAGAGTCTCTGAGACTACTGGCCCATGTAACAGTATGGATTCATGAATTTGATTGGGGTGTGAAGGGGTTTCTCTTCTTGCTGAGGGGAGGAGGATAAACTCCACCCCTTTTGTGCACCTGAAGGTAAATTGTGCCAATGGGAACTTGGCCCCAGGATTGTATGTGACAATCCTTTGAAAAGGCACTTTTAAATTACAAATCCTTTTTTAAAAGGAAAAAGAAATGTTTAAATTTAAAATGTGAAGTATTAAAGAAAACTGTTTCGTTGACTGAGTGCATTTTTTTTCTGTTCTCAGTCTCAAAGTAGCACATAAAATTTGGCATTAAAGGCAGTTTTTAAAATGATTTAATGAGGGTACATATATGTAGATTTTTTATATATATATATATATAATATAGTTTTCTCATTGCAATATTTTTGTTCTGAAAATATAATAAAATTATTTCATAGTTCTCTTTTTCATCTGTTACAAATAGCATTGATTTACAATTGTAATTCTCGAACACCATAGATATGACCCACAGAGGAGTCCCACCACCTCTTTGTTTACCCGTGCATGCTCCATCTCGTCTCTCAGACAACCAACCAAAGGAAAAACAACCAGAGCAGCCTTTTTCTGGGTTTTAATGCTGCTCTAGGAGGACGGAGATGGTCACAATGAATCTGCAAAATGCAAATCCTGTCATTTCACTGTCAGGTACTGGTTACTGGTTAGGACTTGAGAGTGCAGTATTCTTTCCATCCTGCTAACAGGACTCCAGTTGCTTATCCGGGGTCCTTACTTTGTGATGGGGAAGGTATTCTTCGATTTTGCATTCTACACATTCAGTTAATGGAAAACAGGCATACCAGTGCCAAGGGGGTTGTGGAGAACTGCCAACGAGGACTTCAGCTAAGATGATCCGTTCATGTTAATGACCAGTTGTACCAGAAAAAGTTCTTGCCTGCCATATACCGTACCAGGGATTTAAGGAATGAAAGGCACCATTTCCCGCCACCCCACCTTGAAGCCATCTTACATATCCTGTAGTATACACTTTGAAAATAAAATTAAAAAAAACAAAAACAAATGTACTATGTTCTACTTCAGAAACTGACCAAGGTGTGGTCACATAGAATTCTGCATGCATTTTGTTAAGTAACTTTACATGTACATACTACCCACTTTTGAGAATAACACTATCTACGAACAAAAACAATCTAATATCTAGCACCTTATCTTCAAGAACACTTATATTTTATATACAGTTATAGCTTACATTTAAGAGAATTACTACAAAAGAGAATATACCATTGAAACAGGACGAAAATACCAAACTTTTAACATTAAAGTTGTAATACAGATGAAGGGGGGGAAATCCACTCAAGTTTGAAGCACCAAACTAAAACCAATCTTGTTTTTATCTATTTTAGAACAAGAAATATACAGTAATTAATCCTCAGACATAGCAAACCTTCTGTAAATGTACAAGTTCATGTGGCTTCCCCTTGGTGTGTATACTCTGAGATATGGAGGCTTTGGGAGGCAATGATGGAAATACCTAACTCCTATTGGCAACCTTCATTTACCTTGAGGATTCTGATCCAAGAAGCTGTGAACTTGCCAGGGACCTGGCAGTCAGTGGCCAAGTTGGTTTTAGCTTTCTTACTTCTTCCTCTGGCCATTTTATTTTATTTATTCATTGTTTTTTTTTTCTTATAGCAGGAGACTGGTATTAAGCAAGCTGGGCATTTGCCATAAAGGATTGCACATATTTGTGGCAACAGTTTCTCTTCTTTGGGGATTTTAGGCTATGGTCTGCCGTTTCTAGCTCATGCTTCTGTCTTCTCATGCCTAAGCTTGGAGGGGCTTTCAGGGGCCAAGAGCACCAGTCCAGCCCACAGAAAATAAGAGACAGAGATAAGGAGGAAGAGGGTTAGAAGCTGTGACTGACCAGATTTTCTCTCCTTATCTTGGCACCTGGCTAGCAGCCAAGTGTTCCTTTAATCTTTTGTCTGCTATAGAAGGAAAAGACTGTTTTACTTAGAGAAAGCTCTCCTGACAACATGGGGTTTGTCTTAAAGAGGACTACAACAGAAAATACATTATAAGGTTGATTTGTTCCCTCAAAATATGGGGGAGGGCAGTTATGAGAGAAAAATATGGTCCAGTAGGTTAAATTGTTACTCTCTGCTTTATCCCAATGACCCCTGAGGGTTTTATCTTAGGGAGTTCGAATTACTAGAGGATGCATAATCTTTTCTCCTTCAAATGGTGTGTTTCAGACACTTTATAGAGCTTTTGGGCAAAATCTAAGAAAGCAAGCCTAGTTCAGTCATGTAAATTATTCTTCAGGTAGTATGAAAAATTCTTCTGAAAACTTTACCTATCTTAATTAGCTAATTATGTATAAAATAAGGCAATGTTAGGCACCTTATAATTTTCTAGGAAAAAGTTTTTTTAGTGCTTTTTTTGCTGAAATAATTGGACAGTATCTACAAGATTGAATGTGCTCCGAAACTATTTTGTATCAGACAGTTTTTTTTTGGTAAGAAATGAGGTGCCTACCTCCTCCTAAATCATACAATGTCACTTTTCCTTACCTGTTGAATTTGAAGTAGGTATCCCATCATCTCTAAATTGGATTGGAGTTGGGAAGGAGACAGAAAAATACCTTTAATTGCTGGTCACTCTCTGGTTCACTTCTCTCCTTCCTGCTTCCGTGGCCCCCAGGTCCCTGTGAATCTCATAGCTCTAGGTTTGGAAGGGATGGATGGGAGAGTGAGTCAGCACACAGAGCTTCAAGCATGGGGTATTCCTGAAGGGCCAGCACAGCAGGGGGAAACAGAGTGAAGCAGGAGAAGGTAGTGGGCATGGTGGCAAGAGGTAGGCAGGGAGCTGGAAGTGCTGAGGACTTGCCAGCAGCTGGTATTTGTGATGTCTTAGAGAAGAAGGACGCTCGCATCATAGAAGTCACAGAAGCCGAGGGTTTGCTCCTTATTTCTGCCTTCCCAAGCTTGTTGAAATTGGTGTGTTAGTCAAAGCACCTGCAACTCCTTGGCAAACTAGATGCTCTATTATTCTTAAATAAGGAAATCATTAAATTTAAAATCACATCATTTCAAAGTCTGGCTTGTCTGGCCCCCGCACTTTAATGGGATTTTTTACTGCACATATGAAGTGGCCTTGGCAAAAGAATACATCCTTTAAAAACATTTAGGGAAAGCTATTGCACAAGAGGATCTGTGAGGCTAATGATGACATTTTTTGTGTGTGCTTTCAGATTTTCAAATGGCAAAACAGTATGTGCAGTAAAACCTCATTAAGTTGATCGTGCTTTATTCAAAATAGCACAAAATTTGAAGCAGTTGCTATCTCTAAGCTAACCAGAGGACCTATTGTTCATTAAGATGAAAATGTCATCAAAGCAGAATATCCTTAATTCAAAGGTACTCGTTCCCAGCTTCCTATTTTCAAAAGGTCTTCACCCTTTGAAGAATCCAATTTGCCAAAAGAAGGGATGATGACTGGAATAGGGAACTTTAAAAGGAACCGGTGAGTCTCGGCACTCTGGAGAATGTTAAATGGACTTACCACACTTGTACAGGCTTTGGTTCCATTTTGGTTTGGGATTTTGGCAAACAATTTTCTCTGATACACTTTGAAAAGGTTGAGCTTTAAAAATAAAACAAGAAGTTCAGTTTCAACAAAATGTAGGACATACTGATGTTTGAAATTCTGTTTCTTACTCAGATAAACAATCATTTCTACCCAAAAGGCAGGCTGCAGCTACATTGGATTCCTTTGATGCTTATAGTCCTGCAATACCCCTCCCTCCACGAGAGGACCGACCACATTAGCCATTCCTTCACCCTATGTCTTTTAAGGACAGGTCAGTTCAAGAGTTGGAAAATAAATTAGTATAATAAATTTATGACTATTAATTTGCTTTATAAATTTGGGTAGAAAAATAAATGATAGTGTGAGGGTGAACTTCAGTCCCAGTGCATTGTCTGAATCACCACAAGTTCTAAGTTAATGGAGTTGGAATTAATATGGTTTTCATGAATATATTGATTTGACAGGTCAGATCAATTTTATTCAGTCCTATCCCCTCTTGTTTTCTACATTCTGAACATGACAACCCCAAGTTTCCAGGCAGACTTATTCACAGCCCAAATACATTGCTGTTTACCTCTCCCCCTTGAGAAGCGCAAGTTGGAATCTGTGAGAAGGAAGAGATAAAAGAAAATATAAATGATCCGGGCATTTATATCAATGAAAAGATGAGTTCTAATAAAGACATGGTGATCACACAAGATGAGGCTAAAATCTGAATATGACCATCTTTATACACAACAACCTGTTTAACCATTTTTTTCAACCAAATATTCCCTCCTCTCCATCCACCATATTAACACTGAATTTCTTCATGACCAGCTAGTTGGCTGTAGAGCTGCTTTAATTTCATCTTCAAATCACTATTTTTTTTTTTTTTTGGTTCCATGATATTTGGTCTTTAGATAGGTCCTGTGCCCTCAAAAATTCACAGGTATACCCTGGTCCAAAGTGATTTCAGCCTTTGGGACTTGAAAACTCTCCCTCTGTAGTTATTCTACAGGTTTCTCCAAAGTCAACAGCAGTAATTAGGAGAGGTCTAACTAGAATGCTTTGATTTCAGATTGTTTGGAATATATCAGGTATTCTAAATCTGTTCTCTCTGTCATTTCTGACTCTCTTATATTTTTCTCCTGCATCTGGAGAGAGCTTAAAAGCTTTGGAGAGGGACACAGGTTGAAAAGACATGGGTGTGTATGAAGAAAGGAAAATGTTCAAATGCCTTACTTGTTCCCCATGTGGACATTATTCTACTTCTTGTCTGTGAACTCACAGACACAAAAGAGATTTCTGATGGACATATCACTCTTAATAAGTAGTGTGAGCTTTTTAAAGAATTTTGTCTACTCCTAATTGAAATATTTTTCTGGAAACACTGATTGAACAAAAAGCTTATTTGAAATAAAACAAAGCACAAGTGATGGACAGAGATCTGGTGGATTCCCATGAGCACTCCAATTTAGTCACGAGAGGGAAATTATAAAATAACACCATGATTTCTGTCCCACTATTATTCAAACAAGAGAAAATATTTTAGTGTCAGTTGACAAATTTCCATCTGCATGGAGAGAACTCAGTCCCAGCCCATGTATAAACCCAGTACTTGAGAGAGAGGAAAAAACACCATTTGTTTGGCCCCATGGATGTGCGTTATTTCTCCATCCATTCCCTTGGACTAGCTTCCCATTTCATACATGCCCTTCCACTTTTCTGGATCCCTTTAGGAAATCTAGAAATTTTCTTGGTGTTTCAACTACTGAATACCTCTGTCTTCATTTGTGTAAGTCTGCACCAGATTGTGGATCTCTTCATTTCCGAATTTGACTCATACTTTGATCAGTCTATCAGATTCTGTTTCTTGGGCTCCACGAATGATTTGGTCCATTGCTTTTCTTTCAGTTGAACATAAACTCTAGCCCTGGTCCATGAGCTCCTGACATGAGGGCTACATAGTCTTAAGTCCACGGGCATCATCTTTCTTTTCCCCTCAGAGCCAAAGCTGGCATGTTGTAGCTCTGGGTACACAAGCAGAATACCAAGTACAGTTCCAATATGGATAGCCCTTGTTGCTTTTAGAAATTTAGAGCCTAATAATTTTTTGGGGGGGAATTTCAGTCAGAATCCTCAAGTCCATGCTTTGAGGGGCACACTGACCCAAGTTCCCATTATTTCACGTGTTTATCTACCTAGTAGTGAAAAGGAATGTGTGTTTGACACCTTTGCTTGAAATGGGATGTATTAGCATTAATGGGAGTGTGGGTGGTCCAGTGAAAAGAAAGCTGCTTTTGTTTACTGTCTTGTGGACAGTTCAAAATTTGCCTTACAACTAACTTCAAGGCGAAGTAGCAGAATCGTGGGAAGGAACAATCTTGCCTTCGGTGCCACCCTCTGTGCCAGCTTCGGTTCCAGGTAGGTCTGGGTGGCTGTCTTCTTTGGGGGGCTTTTCCTTGCAGAAGAACTTCTTCAGCATATCCTGGATTTCCTTCTTGATGGTCTTGTGCATGTAGCCATAAATGTAGGGGTGGATACAGCACTGCAGAAAGAAGAGCCAGATTATTATGGTTATCACCCACTGGGGCACCTTGGTTTGGACATCCACCCACACAGCCAGGACTGCTAGAAAGCAGTAGGGCCCCAGAGATAGCACGTAAGAGAAAATGATGAGGAAGATCACTTTAGCAGCTTTGCACTCATAGCACCTGGGCAGAGGAGGGTGGCTGTTGCTGTTTCGTCGGCTGGGTGGGAGGCTCTCTGGGATGTTCACTGCTTCGACATCATCCTCACTGAAATGGATGTCATCCTCCCCAAACTCCAGGTCATCTTCACCCAAGTCGATGTTGCACTGGCTGACCTCTACACGGCCCTTGTCTGCCTTCATGCTGCTCTCCTCAACGTTGGTGCCAACTTCCTTACCCTTCATCCGGCTGTCACTGACCAACTCGGTGCCCTGGGCCTCCGTGATACCCTCAATGATCTCCACATTTCCTTCCTTGGTCTTCAGGCTGCTGTCCTTGGCTTCCATGGGGTCCACACTGGCCTCCACGCTGCCCTCCTTGGCCTTGACCACACCTTCATCCTGGCTGTGGACCTCGCTCTCATCCTGGAACTCATCCTTCTTCTTTCCTCCCCGTTCATCCTCATTCTCCACGCAGTCCTTGACCCGCACCTCCAAGCTGTGGCTCTTGTTGTACAGCAGAGCATGCTGCCGACGGGCTGCACCAAACACCACGGAGTAGCAGGCAATCATGACAACCAGTGGAATGACGATGAAGGACACCACACTGAGAATTGTGTAGCTCGGGCTGGCCCCCCAGATCATGGAGCAGAGGGCATTGCGCTCATCAAAGGCAGCCTGACCCCAGCCATAGAGTGGGGGTGTGCTCTGCAAGATGGCCACGATCCAGGTGCCATAGAGAAGCATGTAACCACGGCGATGGGTCATCTTGGATGGGTAGGAGAGGGGGTGAATGATGGACAGATAGCGATCTATGGACACCACAACAATGGTGTTGACACTGGCGAAAGCGAACAGGTGGGTGAGGCTAACCAGGGCTGTGCAGAAGTGACTGTTGAGGGGCCAGAAGAGAGGCACAGAGGTGGCCACCACCCAGGGGGCAACGAGAGAAATTTGCAGCAGGTCGGTGACGAGGAGGTTAAAGATGAAGCGGTTGGTCACCTGCAGCAACTGCGGCTTGCGCTGCAACACCAGCGCCAGCACTACATTGCCAATGAAGGAGACCGTGAGGAAGACGAGCAGCACGGTCGAGCGGATGATGCCGTGAGCCAGGCTAATAGGCATTTTGGACAGGGGCATGCACGCTTGGCTGTTGTTGCTCTCCCGCGTGCTGTTGGGACAAGGGGATGTCATGGCGATTGAAGGTAGGCGCAAGATAGGGTGCAGGGCCAGTGAAGTCACCGGTGGGCAGCGAAGGGGTGTAAAGACCGCACACAGTGTTTTTGCTGGGAATGAAAAAAACATGCGGGCGGGGTTAGTCCCTTGCCCAGAGAACGCTCTAAGTCCAGCAGGACCCCTCCCTCAGCTCCCTGAGCGGTCACAGCCCCAGCCAGGGCAATTTCTCTGACCCCTTCCCCAGCTCTCAGGGTCTCTTTGCCGGACTCTTTCACGGTCTCTGATTTACACTCGTCCGTCTCTACTGCTAGCGCGTGCGCGCAAGCTCCTAGCGCGTCTCCCACACTGTCTTATTAGAGTTTTTTTGGTCTCTTCAGCTCGCTCTCTCCCTCTGGCGCATGCGCGTGCGCTCTCCGTACCTGCCTGTTTACAATCATAGATCTCTGTCTCTCCAGTGTCTCGCTAGCGCACTTTTCCTGTATCTCTCGGAGTGTATGTGTCTCTCCGTGTCCTCTGATGCTCTCTCATCCCTGTCTTTCACTCTGTCATCTGTCTCTGTTTCTTGTCTCTAACTAGCACGTGCACAGTCACTCTGTCAGTCTCTGTCGCTTCCTTCTCTGTTATTCCTATCTCTCCCTCCCACTCTCAGTTTCTCTGTCTCTCAGTGTCTCTTTCACCAGCCCACTTTCTCTGTAGCTGCATGTATGTCTGTCCTTCCTGTCTTTCTCCCAGACTCGTCCCTGTCTCTTCCAGTGGCGTCCGTCTCTGTCTCTTTCTGTCTGTCACCGCCTGTCCTTTTAGTGATCTAGCTTTTCCAAGTCTGATGCTGTCTCGTCTCTCCGTTCCTCTCTCATGAATTTCCCCGACAATCTATCTCTGTGGTTCTCAAGCACATTTGTTCAATATCGCTAGCTGTGTCTCTGCAAGTCTCAGAGTCTCTCCAACTCCCTTGTTTTAGAGTCTCTCTCTCGGGTTCTATCTCTATGAGTCTCTCTCTCTCTCTCTCTCTCTCTCTCTCTCTCTCTCTCTCTCTCTCTGCCTTGTTTCTCACTGGCACGTGTGCATTTGCTCTTTTTCGGATCCTCTCCTCTCTGCCTCTCTTGTTGGTCTCCCCTTGTGGTTTTTCTCTCAGTGCCTAAGTTCTGTATATCACTGTCTGCCTCTCTGTCCTTGGTCTCTAACACCCCACTTCTTGTCTCTTTTGTCTCTCTCTGTTTTTCAAGCTACGTCTCTAATGTGTGCACTCTCTAGTTGGTTTCTCTCGCCACCCTGGGATGCTTATTAAACTCTTTCTTTCTATCTTTGAGTTTGTATGTGCATATCTGTCTCTTTCCATCTTTCTCCGACTGCCCCTCACCTCGGTTTTTCTCTGGCTGGATTTCTGTCTCTGGATCTCTGTCTCGCTGTCGACTTTATTTTGCCTCCACCGCTGGGTTTTGAGCTAGTTTCTCAGCAATGCAGCAGCGACTGGAGAAAACACAGAAGATGCTTATTGCACCCCCCCACGCCCGCCAAAGTCAGCATCCCTCACTGCATCCTGCATTCTCCATCCCGCTTAGTGTCAGCGGCGACAGGGGGGCAGAGGAGGGAGCGGCAGGAGAGGAGACAGGGGTATTGGTGGTGGTCGGGGAGTCTGAGAGGGGGAGACAGAGAAAGAGAGAGAGAGAGAGACAGAGAGAGAGAGAGAGAGAGAGAGAGAGAGAGAGAGAGAGAGAGAATATGAGAATCAAAAAGAATGAGACATACAGAGAAAGTGAGGCAGAGGGCAAGAGAGAATCAAGAAAGAACAAATAAGAACGTGAGAGTGAGAGAATGAGAAAAGGAGTAGGAGAGAGCAAGAGACAAAAGTGGGAGACTGAGAGAAGGAGACAGAGAAAGCAAAAATGAGGGGATATAAAAACAGGATGAGAGGCAGAGAAAGAGGAAAAGAATGAGGCAAAAAGAGAACTGAGGGGTAAGGAGAAAGAATAGAAAAAGTGCGAGGGGAAACGCGAGGGAGAGAACCGTGGATGCAGGGGAGAAAGGGCCACACCAAGGGCCACTGTGCGCAGTAGCTCTGCCTCCGTCCAGACGTAGCAGACGGGGCGTCCGGGGCACCGGAGCTCGGGGACCGGTTGGGCGCAGGGGACCGCAGTGCCCCGAGCAGAGCCGGGCAGTTTACCTGTTGCTGCTGGAGGCGTCGCGCTGCGGGAGCTGCGTGCCGGTCCCCGGGAGCTCGCCGCGCTCGTCCCAGCAGCCTCTCGGGGCGCGGGAGGCTGCGAGCTCGCACCGGGCGGCAGGAACGGCTGCCGCGGCTGGAGCGGGGCGCAGCGCCTGTGCCCGCACGTCCGGCCGGCGCGCCGAGCTGCAGGCTCTGAGCGGTGGCGGGGGCGCGCGGCGTCTTAAGGCAGCGCGGTGCCCTCACCTTGCGGCGCCCCCCTCCCCTAGGCCCCCGCCCGCGCCGGTGACGCAGGAGGCCACCGGCGCCCAGTAGAGCTGGGCTGGCGGGTCGGGGAGGGGGGAGGGCGGGGGTGGTGCGCTGCCCTGGACCCTACTCAGATTTTCTCACCCAGCATCCCACCCCAGTCGCCCCAGCTCACCAAGACTTCACAGGCTCGGGTAGCACCAGGCAGGGCTGAATTTTCGTGCCAAGCCTGTGCCCTCCTAGCTCCCGGATTTTGGGCTTGGTTACCATCACAGCCTTTACAAAGAGAGGGTCCGGGATTCTGGCCTAGATCGCTGAAGACCACCCCCCAAACTCTAAACCGTCCCAGGGCCGGGGAGAGAGGAACTGTGACTTTGACGTCGACGATTTTTCCATGAATTTCTCTGGCTCCCAGAAAGAGCTAAACAACAATGTCTTTCCTATAGGTTATGGGAACATTTCATCTAAGGCAAGCTGCATGATTATCCACTGTATTATTTGATTGACGTCTGTCTGCAAGTCAGTCAGCATCCCTTTCTTGTCTCTCCTCTCTTCCCTCTCCTCTCTTCTCCTCTCTTCTCTCTTCCCTCTCTCTCTCTTCTCTTTCTTTATCCCCCCCACCTTCTGTGTTTAGATGTTTATATGGACCATACTGGTAATCTGAGAATCATTTCCCCAGCCATGTCAGAGAAGTACAGATATTATCTTCATTTTATAAAAACAGAAGCAAAAGCCAAGAGAGATTACCCTATTTGCCCAAGTTCAAATAAATATTGCATTTATTTTACTAAGACATTCTGGTCTCCTTCAAACACATATTGTTTGGCAGTATATCAGGTTGGAGGAGGCACCTGGTCGTAAACTACCTTCCCTCCTGCAACACCTATAGGGGAGGGAGGGTTTGGGAAGGTGTCCCAAACTAGGGGTCACTTACATCGTGTTTCTTTTTCTTTTTCTTTTTTTTTTTTTTTTTTTTTTTTGGTACCAGGGATTGAACTCAGTAGTACTCGGCCACTGAGCCACATCCCCAGCCCTATTTTGTATTTTATTTAGAGACAGGGTCTCACTGAGTTGCTTAGCACATCGCTTTTGCTGAGGCTGGCTTTGTGTTTCTGAGGGATAAGAAAGCATTTTTTTTTAGGCAGGAGATAAGGGGAGGGATGTTGGTAAGAAGAAGGTGCGTGGACACAGGGCTGCAGGAGACAGCTGTGTACTGAGGTTGGGAAAACAGGCTGCTTGTATGGTATGCACGGGGCAGATTCTTGAATGTCAATGGGGGGGGGGCTTTGAACTTTGCCCCGTGTTCCTTGGAGGGCTACTGAAGATGTTTCATTATGAACAGTTTCAAACGTACACAAATATAATGAGAACAATTAAATAAACCCCTATTTACCCATCATTCAACCTGAACAATGACAAATATTTTGCTATTCTTGTTCATTGATGGTTTTTAAAGAGATCAGTGTGATGAGGTTTGTTTTTCCAGGGTCTCCTAGAAGCAGGGCTGGAGTGGGGGCAGGTGGGGTGTTAGATGAAAAAGAAGCAGAAAGGAGGCTGTGGCAGGAGACACAAGGAGGTCACACAGAAGGTGTCAGTAGAGACTCAAAGGTAAACAAAATTGACAGTGGAGGGGAATGAGGAAGAGGAAGTGCTGGGGATATCATAGGATGAACACAAAATTCTGAATTGGTTGGTGGGCTGGATGGAGATGCCTCCTATCCTTCCAATTGCTTACTTCTGGAACAGGGAGATGGGGCAGATATATAATCAGGCTCTGGGATGCTCTTTGGATTTCAAGTCCTGATTTGCTCTTGGACCATTTGTCTTTTCTCTGCTAGGTCTGATTTTATCTTTCCAAGGTTGAATGGTAAAAACCTGGTCGTTTTTCCTCTAGACAGTTTCCATGATAATCACTCACTGTTATTAATTCCCCACCTCACGCTGGCCATGGTGCAGAATCCTGGGTGGCATGCACTGTCAAGCAGCAGTTGGTTCAGACTCGATTATTTTACAATCTCTTGGGAGGCAGTCAAGCAGTAGAAGAGGCTAGAGATAAAGACCAGTCCTTCCTGACCTTTCCTCCTTTGTGGTGGTTCTCAGAGTGCCCTGGACTGCTAGTATCCAGCAGGGGGCAGAGAAAAAAACCTTTAGATTCATGTTAGAGGCAGGGACCTCAGGAGGGTAGGCTCCTCATGCAGTCTACAGCTGGGTGCTAAGGGGGATGATGGGAGGTGGAAGAAGCCCGGTGGGATGAGACCTCTGCAAATAAGGCCAACCTGCTTTGCCTGCAGGAGATAGTAAGAAGGCCAGGGAAGCATTGGAAAAGAAATGCAAGCCGCTCTTCTCTATAGGGAGATGTTTGAGGGTGGTTAATCCTCTTTCCCTCCAGATTTGAGCACAGTTGGTGACCTTGAATTTCAAAGACATCTAAGTATCAGCTCCCCAACTGGGGTCAACGTGTGTGTGGGTCTTTGGGGAATGGGAATTTGATCTCCAGACCTATGGGCTCTAATTTTGACAGCTTGGAAGGGCCCTTTGACTGACAAGCCTTAATAGATTCTTGGGAGGATCTTTGGGATAAGATAGGAAGAAGTATGGGATGATGGCTCAAGAAGTCACCAAGTCCATTTCCCTACTTTCATAATTCAGTACCAGCAGAGGTAAGATTGGTCTAATAGTATTTACAGATTTAGGATGGAGGGCAAGAAGCTCCTAACAAGGAGCTCCTTGGGCCTGATGACAAGCACAAGATACAACATATCATTAGCATGACAGTCTCAGACTTGTTCACTCTGCCAGGCCAGCTGCCCTAATGGATGAACCAACAACCAGAGGAAGGAAGTTGGAAGGCCCATGATCTAGATAGATATTGGTTATAGCCACTGGTTCTAATAATAAGAGATATGAAAGGTCCTTCAGTGCCTACCATGTGTCAAACACTATACTTAGTTTACTATATTTAATCCTTGAGAAAACTCTGCAGATTAAGGATGAATGCAGTAGTTATTAAATCCAAGACACCATATAAACCATTAAGAAACATGAAAGGTCTGGGATTGTGGCTCAGTGGTGGAGTGCTTGTCTAACATGTGTAAGGCCCTGGTTCGATCCTCAGCACCACATAAAAATAAATAAATAAAATAAAGGTACTGTGTCCAACTACAACTAAAAACAGAATTAAAAAAAAAAGAATATGGGGCTGGGGTTGTGGCTCAGTGGTAGAGTGCTTGCCTGGTGTGGGCGAGGCCCTGGGTTTGGTCCTCAGCACCACATAAAAATAAATAAATAAAACCAAAGGAATTGTGTCCATCTGCAACTAAAAAATAAATATTAAAGAAAGAAAGAATAAAAGCTTTAAATTTAACCATGACTCCACTGCTAGCAAGATATATCTTGATTTCAAAGATGCTAAAATGTGAAACATGTGAGTTAGAATAAATGTAAGACAGTACTTCTTCTGTCCTTACACAGCAGTTAAGTCATTTATTCATAGTTGCACAGCAAGTTAGTTGTTGAAACCAAGCATTAAAACCTATTTACTGGGCTGGAATTGTGGCTCAGCGGTAGAGCGCTCACCTAGCATGGGCGGGGGACCCAGGTTTGATTCTCAGCACCGCATAAAAAATAAAAACATTGTGTTGTGTCCATTTACACCTAAAAAATAAATATTAAAAAAGACATTCTCTCTCTCTCTCTCTCTCTCTCTCTCTCTCTCTCTCCTTTCTCCTCTTAAAAAAAAAAACCAAAAAAAACCACAAACCCTTTATCTATCTAACTCCAAAGTGGGGGCATTTCCTAGACTGCTTCAAGGAAGTGTCCAGAGGCAGGACAGAAGGCTCCTAGACACCTAACCTAGATAAAATTTTTGAATAAGAAAAGAGACTAGGAAATATTAGAATTGTAAGAAGACAAAAACAGTTGCAATGCTAATGGCTTCTTTTTTGCAGGGCACATGGTTTCCATAGACGGTGAAATAACTAAATCAGTCAATCTAAATTCTCAGTCACACTCCTTCCTGCTTAGCAAGTTCATAATAAGTCAATGGGGAAAATGCACAGTTTTGTTCTGGAGTGCTTGCCCATGAGAGTGTTTGAAAATTTTCAGTGTTATCTGTTACTCTGGTGGTATTCACTTTGGGCAAACCGTAAGAGCCATGTTTGCAAAACCCAAATGAAATCAGGTATGACCTGATGTGTGGGCTGATACTTCTCATTCTGTGGGCTTGGATGATATGGAACGCCTGGACTTCAAAGCTGTGTCTATCCAAATAAACTGGTTTGAAAGAGAAAATCATCAGAAAATAACTATGAATTAAAGTGAAGAGAAGAAGGCTTATATCTTCTTTTTCAAATTGGTGCATTATAGTTGCACATAATGGTGGAATTTATGTTACAAATTAGTACATGCACACAATGTAACAATATAATTTGGCCAATATCACTCCATAGCACTTGCCCCTTTCCTCCCCTCTTCCCACACCCTACTACCCTTCTTCTGTTCTACTGATTTCTCTTTGCTTCTCACAAGAGCACCTGTTTTTCTTTTTCCTCTCTAGACTCCACATAAGAGAGAAAACATATGACCTGTGACCTTCTGAGTTGGGCTTTTTCACTAAACACAACGGTCTCAAGTTCCATTGATTTTCCAGAAAATAATGTAATTTCATTTTTCTTTATGGCTGAATAAATCTCCATTGTGTATATATAACACATTTTCTTTATCCATTCATCCATTGATGGACACCTAGGCTGGTTCGGTAGTTTGGTTACTATGAATTGTGCCGTTAAAAAAATGGATATGCATTTATTTCCATAGTATGTCATATGGTGGTTCCATATTTTTTGAGGAAACTCCATACTGATTTCCATAGGGATTGTGCTAATTTATAACCCCACCAACAGTGTGAAAGTATTCTGTTTTCTCCACATCCTCTCCAGCATTTGTTATTGTTTGTATTCTTAATGACAGTCATTCTGACTGATGTGAGATGAAATCTCAGAGTACTTTTAATTTGCATTTCCCTAATTGCTAATTATATTGAATATTTTTTCATGCATTTGTGGACCATATATATTTCTTCTTTTGAGAAGAGTCTTTTTAAATCATTTACACATTTATTGATTTGGTTATTTTTTTGGTTTTAAGGTTTTTGAGCTCTTTATGTATGCTAGATATTAATCCTCTGCCAGAAGAATAGCTAGCAAAGATTTTTTCCCATTCTATAGGTTCTCTAGAAGGCTTGATTCCTGTCTTAATTCTGTGGCTAACTTGCTGGGTGACTTTGAAACATCCCCTCCTTTCTCTGCCCTCAGTTCTGTGATCCACCAAATAAATTTGATGGGGAGGGGACTGGGGATGAGTATGTAAGGTAATCTCTAAGGATCTTATCTATTTCTAAACTTTTATTCTATCAATTTTCTGTCTGATAATTATTAAAAATCCAAAAACTAATCTGACATAAATATTAAACAGTTAAAAGCTAGATTATGCTTATGGCCATGGAAGAGTAGCAGGCACTAGATCTAACCTTCCACTTTAAACAACTGAGAAAGTGGACAAAATATGTTAAATAATGAGTGTCAGACATTGTAATGCATGTAGTACAGAAGAGTGATCCTTAAGAAAAAGGAAACAAATAAGATGAAACCTACAATTTTCTCAGTTTAGCCCCTAGAGAGAGTTTCCAGACCCCTGTAGGGAAGGGGAACCCTGGCTGAACTTGGAAGCCTGCCTAAATTGAAGACACAGATTTCAGAATTCAAGAAAGTAAGGGTGGACAGAATTTTCAGGACAAGATACCAGAGAGGAGCTGCTGGGAAGAAAGCTTCCAGAGAAGAAGCTGCCGGGAGATATGTAAAATGTTCTCCTCAAGTCCTTGGCTGAATACTGAGCAGCAAATGCATGTAATGAAACTGTGCAAGACTGGAGAAGAACCACTCAGAAGAAGTGAGTGGAGTGATTTCTAGAACTCATACAAGGCTGGAAATAGGGCAGTTTCCCAGTAGTTAAAAAGGAAAAACACCTCATGTTATTCAGGGCATCAGACTGAAGGCTCAGAAGAGAATTGCCCCAGCAGTGGAGTTCAATTAACCTTAGTATAAAGTTTGCTCCTCTCAAACATAGCAAAACTGAAGACAAGCTTTGAAGGGATTGAACTGTTTCCAAGTGACTTCACTGCAACTCGGAGCAAAGCTCACCAGTACTTGAAGGAGAGCAAAAATCTCCAGCATTCAGCAAGGTAAAATTCACACAGTTTAAAAATCCAATAAAGTGTTACAAGACATGAAAGTAGAAAAGGGTGACCCTCAATGAAAAGAAAAAACCCAGAAATAGAAACAAACAGATGATAGAACTGTATATAAGGATGTTACAATGCCTTTTGTTTTTTAAAAATAGTTGTTGATGGACCTTTATTTTATTAATTTATTTGTATGTGGTGCTGAGAATCGAACCCAGTACCTCATAAATGCCAGGCAAGTGCGCTACCGCTGAGCCACAACCCCAGCCCCTAAAATGCCTTTTAAAGAGGGATACTTCAGATGTTCAAGAAACTGGAGGAAAGTATAGGAGTGTTAAAGAAACACGAACAGACTCAAGTCTTACCTCTAGAGATACAATATTTGGTGTCTGCTATGAAAATGAACACTGAATGACATTATTAGAATGCTAGTCATTGCAGAAGAAGAGTAGAGAACTTGAAGACATAGAATATGTTCAAAATGAAAAAGAGCAAAAGGGTAGAAAGAAATGAGCAGAGCTACAATGAGTTGTGAGTCAACTTTAACATCATGTATAACCAGAGCCCCAGAAGGAAGCAGGGAGACAGAAACATTATTTGAAGAAATAATAGCCAAAACTTTCCAAGTGTAATAAAAGCTGTAATCCCCTAAATCCATGAACCAGAACAAAACTGCAGCACAAGAAATATGGATAAAACCATGTCAAGGCACAATAGAATGCTTATAGTTTCTCCGTAAGCTCTTACCATGTATTTGGTGAGGATCTGGAGAAACTATAACTCTCATATAGTGCTTTTGGAATGGAAAATAGCACAATTATATTGGAAAATAATTTGGTCAGTTTGAAAAATGGTCAATATTCACCTACCAAATGACCTAGCCTTTCCACCCCTAAGAGAAACAAAAGCACTCTTCCACACAAATATGTAGATAAATGTTTATAACATCTTTACATGCATAGGTTAAAAACTGGAGACAACCTAAATACTCATCAAGAGGTGAATGATATTAGCCATACATTGGAATATTATTTAGCCAAAAAAATGAGAACAATATTTACAACATTGGATCAAAGTAAATATGCTGAGTGAAAGAAAACAGACTAAAAAAAGAGTATATATTGTATGATTCCATTTATGTAAAATTCCAGAAATTCAAACTAATCTAAAGTGACATCAAGCAGATAAGTGATTGCCTTGAGATGAGGCAGAGGGAGGAAAGGGGGTTGTATTACAAAGGGTCATGAAGAATCTTTTGGAGGTGATGCAAGTGTTCATTATCTAGATGGTATTTTCATAGATCCACACCTATATGAAAGCTCATTAAATTGTAATCTTTAGATAATCATGGTCTAATCTACATGTATTATATAAAACTAAAACTATAAGAGAAAATGCCCTGGGAAAAGAACACAACACCAAAGGTTTGTGTGTCCAGGTTCTCACCCCCAATTAGAACACTGGCTTTTCCCTGATGGAAACCTGCTAAACCTGCTAGCACCTCTGTCTTGGCTCTCATCAGTTCAACCTTGTGTTCTAGTAATCAGTATCCTTGTTCCATCTTCCTTCTGTGATGGGAACATAATGTAAGCTCTCTCCAAGTGCTTGCAGAATTGGGTCCATTCTCTTATAGCAGTCTAACAGCTCCCAGTTACTGAGGATTTACACTTGACCTGCCACTTGACCTCTCCAAGCTCATTCCATGACTGCTGTGAGGTAGGTGCTGTCATTTGCTTTGTTTTACAGATCAGGAACTGAAGCCTCAGAAAGGAGCAGCAAATTACTGAGAGTCCCTCAGGAATAGGCAGGGCTGGGATTTGAATTTAGGACTGATTCTGACTTTAAAGCCTGAATGCCTAGCTGCTACAACTACTTTGTTTCCATATTCTGAGATTTTTTTTTTTAATGTATCACTGATGTGTAAGGAACTTTTTGTACTTTTTCTCATCTAATTCCTCAACAATTTTGCGAGGTGAGTACTATTAATATGCCTTATTTTATAGATGAGAAAACGGAGCATAGAGAAGCTACATAGTTTGCTTACAGCTGTCCCAGTAGCATGTAGATAGCTTCAGAGCTCAATCTTGTAGCTGCTTTGCTGACTATTACTCCTAGGGCAGGAAAGCATTAAATCCTCTCACCTGGGAATCATGCTTAATTTTCTTGAGTCCACTTGTCCAGATACTCTGGATTTTTCACATGACTTTGGTGCAGTATCAGGTGCCAGAAGTATTGGATCACTTAATCCATCTAAACTCATATTCCTCAAGCAGAGGGCCTGTGTGGTTGGAAGTGACATATTGCTGATTAGTTCTGAATATATAAAGTATCAAATGCTTCAAACCTCTCATGTGGTTCCATTAAATATCAGGGTCTACAGATTTGTCAGAGGCTAATTTATAGTTTATTTGTCATTGAATTAAGACATTTGGAAGTTTGACTTCATAAAACAGTACAAGCATTGAGACTGAAAACAGTTAATTAAAAGAAAGCCCTGGAGCCAGTGGGTTAAGCAGAGAAAAGTAATCCATCAAGGGTGCTCAAGTTCCTGGCCTGAGCTGTTGGTATGGTTTGTTGGCTGTAGAGATGTTACCAAAATGACTGAAAATGGAGTCTACAGAAAATAGAATTATTTTTCTACAATTAGGAATATATTTCTGCCAGGCTCAGATATCAGCAATAGAGAGGGAAATACCATCCTGTTTAGGCCAAACTGTAATGGTCATATGTTTTTGAGTTTCTGCTCAGAGAAATGTAAATGGTGGCACCTGTCTAGAAGATGCTCATGCAAGATTCTTCAAAAGAATCTTCTGTTGTCGGTATAGTACCTGCAGACAGACTGTACTGGTTTGGGAGAGTCGAGTGTTAATTTTTTTAGAAATTTTGCAAGCCATGGCTAACAATTATGTAAAATTACAGTTCAATGAATTACATTCGAACAAGGTAATAAATAGTCAAAATATGCCATTTCCTAATTATTTTATCACCTTTGATTACTATCTGCGATATTGTGGTTTTTTACAACCATTGTATCTGCATGATGCAAATACTCTCTAAAGGTGAGATGCCTCACATCCCCTCCCAACCCCACCTCACTGACAGCATATTGGTTCCTTAAAAACAACCATGGGGTGGGTGTGGTGGCACATACCTGTAATCCCAGCAGCTCTGGAGGCTGAGGCAGGAGGATCCTGAGTTCAAAGCCAGCCTCAGTAAAAGCGAGGCACTAGCAACTCAGTGAGACCCTGTCTCTAAATAAAATACAAAATAGGGCTGGGGATGGTGCTCAGTGGTTGACTTTCCCTGAATTCAATCCCTGGTATCCAGAAGAAAAAAAGGAAAAGAAATAAAAAAGACCATGGGAATATTCTCACCATGAAAAATCATGAAACACTTCAAATGGGACTTTTTTTCTCTCTGAGAGCCAGATGGTAAACTTTTACCAACAATTCACTGTACAACACTTTATTTTTATTTTTATAGGCTTTTATTGAGATAAAATCCACATGCCATACAATTCATCCATTTAAAATGTACTGTTCAACTGATGGTAGCATATTCATGGGTATGTGGAACCATCACCACGGCCAGTTTTAGAACATTTTCAGGATCTCAAAAAGAAACTCTGTAACCTTTAGCTAACAGCCTTCTATGGCCCATAACTCCCAGTCCCTGACAACCACTAATCTACTATTTTTTGTCTCTAAATTTGCTTATTCTAGACATTTCATATAAATGCAATCATACAAATATGTGGTCTTTTGGGACTGCCTACTTTCACTTAGCATAGTATTTTCAAGATTCAACCATGTCGTGACAGGTACCAGTCCTTCATTTCTTTTTCTTTTTTATAATTGCAGATAGACAGCATACCTTTGTTTTATTTATTTATTTTCATGTGGTGCTGAGGATCAAACCCAGTGCCTCACGCATGCTAGGCAAGCACTCTACCACTGAGCTACAGCCCCAGCCCCTTCATTTCTTTTTATAAACTAAATAATATTTTATTATATTGGTATATCTCCTTTGGCTTATCAACCCATCAACAGATGAACAAAGGAGGCATAATTGCCTCTTAGACTTTTATGAATAGCTCTGCTATGAACATTCATATAGAATATTATTTCTTTATATTCTCTCCAACACTTGTTACCTTCCTTTTTTTAATTATAGACATCCTAGTGGGTGTGAATGGTATCTCTTTGTAGTTTGGATTTGCACTTGCCTACTGACTTCTGATGTCAAGCATCTTTTCATGTGCTAATTGCCATTTGTATATCTTCTTGGATAAAAGTCTATTAAGATCTTTTTGCTGAGTACTTTTAAAATATCTCTAATTCTCATAACAACCTTGCAAGGTGTGTGTCATAATTCTCATATTACAGTTGAAAGCAATTGAAGCACATAGATATTAAGACATTTGCTCAATTTGTACACAGCTAGGAATGGAGCTTAGAGTTGAATGTATCTTATCTTGAAAATTCATGCTCCCTTTATTATACCACACTGTTTCCAAGACCCTTGATCTGTCAGATGATGCTTAAAGGCTAATGCTCTTGGACAGTAGCTATCATCATGAAAAAAGTGCTCTCTGGTCTGGGTTCTACTCCTGGCTCTGTCCCTGGCCCTCTATATCCTCATCTCTCAAAGGAAAACTTTAATTTGGATGACCTCCGTGTTACTCATTTGGTCTAATAGCAGAACTGGCCCTTTCATTTTGGATGCAAGCATCCCAAGGATTTGTACAAAGGAAGCTTGATTGCTCGATGTGTTATTTTGAGTGGTTAATGGGATTCTTTTTCTCAGAGCATTATGTTACACTTGCCTACACTGATGCTCACCTGCTACTTTTCAACCCACTCACACAGCCTCTCAGCATCTTCCTGCAGTTTAATCTAAAGAGTTTAACGTGTTACTACCCAGAAGGGTTGGGTGTTGCCTGGATACCTGAAGGTTTTACTAGGCTGATTCTCTTTTCACATTAATTTTAAATAAGTCAAATAAGACAGATCCCTCTACCAGTCTTTGGAAGGAGGCCATAGTGTCATGTCTTCCAAAGAAGTTCATGTTTATCCTTCTCTTTTCTGTCTCTATGCCTATTATTCACCCATGATACAACCATACCCCCAATACCATGGTGATGGGGTACTATGTCAAAAGCTCCTGTTCTCACAGTCCCCTTTTATCCACATGTGTTTTTACTGCTTAAAACATATCTGGCACAACTTCTCTTGTGTAAATGGTTGTCCAAGTTGTTATTGAACCCATCCTTTGTTATAAAAATCATGTCTTTTAACCTGTACCTTTGAGTCTCTTAGGACCTTACCAAGTATCTCATGTTGGTAATGCTCCTAAGAACAGGCTATATCTTCTGGCCCAGCCCCAAAGAGACATTCTATTCCCAGGTCCTAGAGAAGGGTCCATATTTAGGCTATTCTTTAACCTTGGACATCCACAGCATTTGCCACTATCTAGCCTAGTGACTTGGACATTTCCAATGAGAACTGGGGAATAGACATCCTGGTGATACTGTGTAGTGTATGTTTACTTCCTGGCCTCCCAAGCATGGCCATTTTTCCAATGGATGATTGTGCCTACTGATTGTCTTGTTGACCTTCTCTCTAGACCACACCTCAAGAGCTTCTTTGTTTCAGGTTTTGGGTACCTAACTTGATATCTCTGCAGTCCCATTGGTCTCCACTGATTTTGAGTTTACTTGTGCCCTTCTGTTTGTGAGGAATGTCTGTTTTCCTTTGCTTGAGACACTTTTTATTTGGAGAAAAAAATATTTCATACTGCTCAGAGGTCTCATGCAGCTACTTAGTTGCTCAAAAAATGATTCTTTCCAGGTTTCTGGTATTTTGGATTCAATGAGATGTTTTTTGATCTGTCTAAAGACTTCTCTTGGTCATTGACTTATTTATTTTAAGTTCTTTACAAACTAATGTTTGTTTAGGTTCCTTGGGTATTTTTTTTAAGTGCTGGAAATTAAACTTAGGGTCTAATGCATGCTAGGCAAATGCTGTTCCACTGAGCTATATCCCTTTTACTTTATTTTGAGACAGAGTCTTTGTAAGTTTCCCAGGCTGTCCTCAAACTCCTAATCTTCCTGCCTCAGCCTCCTAAGAAGCTGGTATTAAAGGCATGTGCTACTGTGCCTGGCTCAGGGTTTCATTTGCTAGAATGAAGTTCATAAATGTGTTGTTGTTTTCTTTAATGTTCCTTCTCCATCTGGGTTTCTGGCTCTGGTTATGCTGGGATCATCATTTTTAAGGGCTTCACTCACACATCCCTGATGAATATCTGTTGCTAATAATAGGCCTCTATCTTCCATAGGAGTTCAGGGTTGAGGAAGAGGATGGGAAAAGCCAATATATACTATGTGGTCATCTGTAGCATTACAGAGTCTACCTTCAAGCCTGTCTCAATCACTGTTAATAGCCAGTTCAGACTGCTATAACATGCTATCATAGACTGGCTGGCTTATAAAGAACAGAAATGTATTCCTCATGGTTCTGGAAGCTGAAAGTGAGGTCAGGGTGCCCGTATTATTGGACTCCAGTGAAGACTGTTTTGTGAATTACAGACTGCTGTCTTCTCAATGTATTCTCACATTTTAGAAAGAAAGCCAGAGAGCCATTTACAAGGGCACTAATCTCGTTCACAAGAGCTCTACTCTTATGGTTTAATTAGCTTCCAAAACCATACTTCCTAATACAGTCATATTGGGGGTTAAGGATGTCAACACATGACTTTTAAGGGAACACAGACACTCCATCTGTATGATGGCAGATAGGCTATTTCTCTTCTCCGGACTCAGTTTCCTCATTTTAATGAGGGAACTGGCTTACAGGAAGGGCATGGATATATACATATTGTTGTAATAGTTCAGTTTGTACAACTATCTTTTCAATGTGCATTATTGTCTGTAGGTAAGGAATTAGCAGATTGACAAACCCCTGGGTAAGATTTTTAGATGCTTCCAGTACCTAAATCTTGAATTTTGGATTCAGATATGGGTTGGTACAGAGTCTAGGCTTTCTGGTGCTGGAAAAAGGCCTCAAACTAGCATTTCAGTTAACCAAGCCAACCCTGTGCTTTGGCTCTCTAACCATTTTTAAAATGGGCTGCATTTTTACCACACACACATCAGATAGAGCACTAATCTCTAGGATATATAAAGAACCAAAAAAATCCTAACACCAAAAAAAAAAAAAAACAAAAACCTAAAAAATAATCCAATCAATAAATAGGCCAAGGAACTGAGCAGGCACTTCTTAGAAGATCAAAAAATATATGAAAAAATGTTCATCATCTCTAGCAATTAGTGAAATGCAAGTCAAAACCACTCTAAGATTTCATCTCACTCCAGTCAGAATGGCAGCCAAACAACAATAAGTGTTGGTGAGGATGTGGGGGGAAAGGTACACTCATACATTGCTGGTGGGACTGCAAATTGGTGCAACCTCTCTGGAAAGCAGTATGGAGATTCCTTAGAAAACTGGGAATGGAACCACCATTTGACCCAGGTATCCCTCTCCTCATCCTATACCCAAAGGACTTTTTAAAAAAATTTTTATTGATTGTTCAAAACATTACATAGCTCTTGACATATCATATTTCATACATTAGATTCAAGTGGGTTATGAACTCCCATTTTTACCCCAAATACAGATTGCAGAATCACATCGGTTACACATCCACATTTTTACATAATGCCATATTAGTAACTGTTGTATTCTGCTACCTTTCCTATCCTCAACTATCCCCCCTCCCCACCCCTCCCATCTTCTCTCTCTACCCCATCTACTGTAATTCATTTCTCTCCTTGTTTATTTTCCCATTCCCCTCACAGCCTCTTATATGTAATTTTGTATAACAATGAGGGTCTCCTTCCATTTCCATGTAATTTTCCTTTTCTCTCCCTTTCCCTCCCACCTCATGTCTCTGTTTAATGTTAATCTTATCCTCCTGCTCTTCCTCCCTGCTCTGTTCTTAGTTGCTCTCATTATATCAAAGAAGACATTGGGTATTTGTTTTTTAGGGATTGGCTAGCTTCACTTAGCATAATCTGCTCTAGTGCCATCTATTTCCCTGCAAATTCCATGATTTTGTCATTTTTTAGTGCTGCGTAATACTCCACGGTGTATAAATGCCACATTTTTTTTTATCCATTCATCTATTGAAGGGCATCGGGGTTGGTTCCACAGTCTAGCAATTGTGAATTGTGCTGCTATGAACATACCCAAAGGACTTAAAAACAGCATACTACAAGGACACAGCCACATCAATGTTTATTGCAGCACTGTTCACAATAGCTAAACTGTGGAACCAACCTAGATGCCCTTAAATAGATGAATGGATAAAGAAATTGTGGTATATATACACAATGGAATCTTACTCAGCATTAAAAGAGAATAAAACCATGGCATTTTCAGGTAAATGGATGGAGTTGGAGAATATAATGCTAAGTGAAGTCAGCCAATCCCCCCAAAACAAAGGCCAAATGTCTTCTCTGATATAAAGATGCTGATTCATAATGGGGATGGAGGGGAGGAGCATGGGAGATAGGGTGAAGGGGAAGAAGGGAAAGGGAGGGAGCTTGGGGGTAGGAAAGACAGTGGAATAAGACAAACATCATTACCTTTAAGTACATGCATGAAAACATGAATGGTGTGACTCTACTTTGTGTTCAACCAGAGACATGAAAAACTGTGCTCTATTTGTGTATTATGAATTGAAATGCCTTCTGCTGTCATATATAGCTAATTAGAATAAATAAAATTTAAAATTAAAAAAATGGGCTGCAGAGCACTTTGGACTAAGCTTAGTATTTCTTGAGAACAGTGATTCTTACCCTTTTGGTTAATGTACTCCTTTGAGAAGCTTTGGAAGATGATTTCTGGCTTGCACTGAGCTCACTTGTTATGGTTTGAATATGAGGTGTTCCCCCAAAACTCATGTGTGAGACAATGCAAGAAGGTTCAGAGAAGAAATGATTGAGTTATGAAAGCCTTAACCCAATTAGTGAATTGATCACCTGATGGGATTAATTGAGTGTTAACTGAAGGCAGGTGGCTGTGGCTGTAGGAGGTGGGAATTGGGGACATGGCTTTGGGGTATATATTTGTATCTGGCAACTGGAGTCTCTCTCTGCTTTCTGATCATCATGTGAGCTGCTTCCCTCTACCACACTCTTCTGTCATGATGTTCTGCCTCACCTTGAGCACCAAGGAATGGAGTTGGCTGTCTATAAACTGAGATCTCTGAAACCTTGAGCTCCCAAATAAACTTTTCTTCCCTAAGATTGTTCTGGTCAGATGTTTCACTCACAGCAGTGAAAAAGCTGACTAAAACATCATTGTTCTCTTTTGCTGGGTTATGCTCTGACTTCATGAACTAGGATCAGTGTAGGGGGTGAACAAACCACTAGAATTAACCCAAAGCCTTGTTTGTTTCTGGAAGGAACAATTTCCTCTTGGACAGTAATTCTATAGCTGAGAAGTCGTACTGAGTCCTGCTAAAACTAAAGAGGAGAGGGAATGAGGGCTGAGTAGACAGAGTGTCAAAGCATCTCAGGTCAAGGAGCTTTAACTGGTGGAAGGGCTGCTGGTGGAGAAGAAATAGCTTGGAAGTTATTCTGTATTTGCAAATGGGGAAGAAACTCCATTGCTTTCTGTTATACCAATCAAAATATATAAAAAAAACCCCATATAAATAAAGAGTAAAGTCAATGCTCAGTTGAGGTGGAAGTATGTTCAGATGCAGAGTGGCAGTTTGAATGAGGATGAAGGACTAGTGGGTGCAATGAACAGACTTAGAAAGTCAGTGACCTAAAAAAGAAGTGAGCCTAAGAAAAAGTAAATGGTAAAGGAGAGAGAATTTTCTTAGAGCCTCTCTCACCCTGGTATCTCATTTCTTGATGGGGATGTCATGATTTCCTGTGGGAGCACTTGCTTGCTCATCTGTGTCATGAAGCTTTAGGGAATGTGAGAGAAGTACTGGGATCCAGAGTGGAGACATGAAGGAGCTAAGCAAAGGGCACTAAAAGTGTTTTGTGGTGAAGGCAGGTCTATCTTTACTATAACTGGGCTTGGTCCAGTTTTGAAGCAGAATGTCCTTTCCAAAGGCTGCGCTGCCTTGACTAGTGGCTTTCCACACCACCATGGTGAACAGTTATGGAGAGTAACTAAGTTACTCTCATAGAGAGCTCATGAAAGAGCTTTGACTAATCTGGTATCAGTAGATAATGTTCTTTTGGAGCCTAGACTGAGGGGGAAAAAAAGGTCAGCTAATTGGCATTCACTGTGTCAGTTTGGGGCATCTGCATGGAACCATGAATTTACCCTTGCTGTTGACCCATCCAAAGAGCTGGAGTGGCAGCTGCAGTGTAACTATGATAGGAGAGTCCTACTTTCCCCGTGATGTATTCGAGTGGGACAAGCCAATGGAGCTTGGAGGCTGAATAGCTTTCTTTGCTGAAATGTAGCACTTTCCCTGCCTAAGGCAACACGCTGTTTCTGTGGGTGGTTGTGGATGCGTTCTTGGGGTAATAACATGGAAATTGTTTATGATCAACCACTTCAGAGACAGTGGGGGTGAACCGCTGCTAATGAACCAGTCACCATCACTTATTTGCCCTACCACCAGTAGGCAGAGACAGTTCTTGTCCCCCAGAATTCCCCCTTTTTTTCTTAGACCTCTCAGAATCTTTATGGCCAAGGACTTCCAAGGACAGAAATTTGAGATTTGGTCAAAAGGGTAAAGGCACAGGCCTGGTGAATTAGTGAACCCTCTAGAGTGCCGGTATCTCCTTAAGCTCCCTTAGTTCACACTTAAGCGCATGGGCCCATCATTTGAACCTTTGCTATCCTATATAGACTGGGCCACTTTCTATCACTTTCTCATTCTCATTTGGCAGGTCATGCTCTGAGTCTCAGACTTAACTGCTGTAGCCTCGTCCAGTAGAGACAATTTCAGAAATGAAACAGCTTATTCTCTTTTTAAATTTTATTTATTTATTCTAATTTGTTGTATATGACAGCAGAATGCATTTCAATTCATAGTACACATATAGAGCATAATTTTTCACATCTCTAGTCATACACAAAGTAGAATCACACAATTCATGTCTTCATACATTTACTTAGGGTAATAATGTCCATCCCATTCCACTGTTTTTCCTAACCCCCTGCCACCTCTGTTCTCTTCCCTCCCCTTTGCCCTATCTAAAGTTTTGCCATTCCTCATATACCCCCCCACCCCCATTATGGATCAACATCCTCATATCAGAGAAAACATTCAGCATTTGATTTTTTTCGGATTGGCTTACTTAGCACAATATTCTCCAACTCCATTCATTTACCTGCAAATGCCATAATTTTATTCTCTTTTATGGCTGAGTAATATTCCATTGTATATATATACCACAGCTTCTTTATCCATTCTTCTACTGAAGTGTATCTAGGTTGGTTCCACAATCAAATTTCTTATTCTATAACCCTCTACTCAGTGAACTAGTGTCATATCATCATGTGTGTGTGTGTGTGTGTGTGTGTGTGTGTGTGTGTGTGTGATTTTTTAATGTTTTTGATGTTGGGCTTTATAGACTCAATGTGGACACCCAACCAAAGAGTATTCCCAACCTAGGCTGGCATCAAGGGTTTTGCCTAAGAGTGGCCTTGGCCAGGCCATGTGCTCTATGTCCCCAGGATTTGGAATAGATGATACTGAAAGTCATGGTCACTTGGTCATACAAAAATGTGCAAGAGTTGCATAGAAACCATGGGAAACAATTTTACACATGAATGATGAGAAGAGCAGGTCTCCAGAGAAGCCTTAGTTTCTGATGACTTTCAATCTTCAAGCCACTCCCCTCACTTCTTAATTTTTACTTTTTATTGTGGAAATTTTCAAACATACGCAAAATTAAAGACAATAGCTTAATAAACCCATGCACCCATCATCCAGTTTAAGCAATTACCAACTCACAGCCAATCTTGTTTCATTTAATTCCTACCCACTCCTTCCATCCCCTGAAGCATTAAAAGCAAAACAGCTTTACTGAGGCATAATTTACATACTATAAAATGCATCCATTCTAAGAGTAGAATTCAATGGCTTTTAGTAAAATTATATATATATATTACAACAATCCAGTTTTTACAATATTTTTATGACTCTGAGAACATTCCTTGTGCCCAATCTCCTTCACTCCCCTTCCCACCTTGACCTCCTGGAAACCATGAACTTGTGCTCTGTCTCTCTCGATTTGTTTCCTGGACATTTTATATAAAATGAACTAATACAATTTGCAGTCTCTTGCAAGTAGCTTCTTACACTTAGCATAATGTTTTAAAAGTTTATCCAGGGATAAAAAGTTTATAGCATGGAGTAGTACTTTGTACCTTTTTATGGTCGAATAATATTCCATTGCATAGATATACAGTGTTTATTTATCCATTTGCTACTTGATGGGCATTTAGGTGGTTGTTTTCATGTTTTGACTATTGTGAATGATATTGTTACAAAGAATCACTCCTTAAGCATTTTGAAACAAACTCTTGATATATCATTTCATCTATGAGAACTTCATCATGCATGTCTAAATGAAACACAGGAGGTTTTTTAAAATATGAGCACAACACCACTATCACATGTTAAATAATTAATAGACTTTAATGTTACAAACTATCCAATGAATATTAAAACTTCCAATGATATATGTGCCATAGATTTTTTTCTTTACTCTTATGGTTTACTAGAATCAGTATCTATATGTGCTCTTACACATTATGATTGGTTGATAGGTTTTATAAGCCTTATTTTTTCTATATGTCTGTCTTTGTCTCTTTTTTGGCCATGCTTGGAATTGAACCCAGGGCCTTGTGCATTCCAAGCCAGCTCTGTGCTCTCTACCACTGAGCTACATGTCTAGCTACACCCACTCCCTCTCTTTCTCTCTCTCTCTCCAATTTATTTGTTGAAGAAATGACTTCTGATAGCTTCCCACAGCCTGGATCTTGCTGATTGCATCCTTGTGATGTCTTTTGATATGTTTCTGTGTTCTTTCATATTTCTTGTGATTGGTAGTTCCACTGGAGCTTGATCAGATTTATGTTTGCCTTCTGCATAGATGAGGTTTTGTGCTTCCATCAGGAGGTTGATGATGTCTAGTTTCTCTCTTTTTGTGATGTTAGTATTTACTGGGAATCATTGAATAGAATCATTCATTCTACTCATTCATTCATGAGGAGGCTTATTCTGAATGCTTCCTGAATGAGACTCTGTCCCTTCCAACCCAAAATGCACAACTAGCCTGGGGAACTCACAGTTAAGTTGTGGAAGCAGCTCAGCATGGGGTGTGGGGTCTGGAAACTCTGGGGCCTCTGCAAAATTGTGCATTTTGGATGGAGTCACTGAGTGGTAAGAATGGCCTAGTCAGAAGTCCCACCCCTCCACCTATCCTGGAGGCCCAGTTGCTGGGTTCTGTAATATTTATACCACCATGTTGCTTTCTCATTTTCCAAAGTCTCCTCCCTACCCCATTCCCTCCACCACCTGCCTTTTCCCTCATCAATCCTCACTTACTCCCTCTCTCTGCCCATCTTCCCATCTCTTTCAAGTATCAGCCAGTTTGGGTACCAGATAATGGGGGAATGGGACAGTATCCAGCATAGCAGGTCTGATTGTTACATAACTCTACCCTAAGCACATTCTAGCAACTAGTTAAGAATACAGAAATCTTCTTAATATTAATTTGTATTCAGATTCTTATAGCATAGATGAATATCTGTTATCAAAATACAGGTGCAAAAGAGTAATGAAACAGGGATCCAAATAAAGGGGATGCAGTGAATGTTGCACTGTGCAAAGGAAATGATTCACATTTTCACAAATTCTGTGGTCTTTTTATAAACTATACCTGTCAGCAGACCTCACTGTTTGAAATAAACAAGCCCAAAAAGCCACAAGAAAAAGCAAACAAAGGCATCTTGTTTAATTGTTGGAAAGTGGTAGATGTACTCAGAGATGCAGCCATAATTCAATTTCACAACTCTCTAAGAGCTTCTGCGTGCCCAGTGCTGACATGGCCTCTGATCCTGTGGTTCTCATCAACTCACTGGAAAGACAGATACACAGGGGAGAATCAGAGATCAGGAGATGGAAACAAGAAAGTTGCTACAGGGGGGCTCAGACATTGATTGCTGGGGGGAGGTAAGAGGCAGGATAAGCTGGGCTGAAGGCTTCTGGGAGGAGGTACAACTCTGACATTAGCAGCTCATACCAGTGTGCTTGGTGACACCTCTGGGCCAACTGGACACTTTTCAATTCCTGTGTGCACAGAAATCAGATCTTGCAAATGCTAGCAAAAACTCATGCCTAAGCATTGGAAAGAAAACTTTGGGTATCTGGGGCTACTGCAGCTCCTGTGGTCTGAGCCCATTTCCTAACTCAAGTCAGCAAAGTTTCTTCAAGCAACTTGAGATACAGCACTCATAGGACATCAGAGGAAGGTTTGGGAGCATTTTGAACAAGAAAATGGACTAGAACCAGAATAATTTTAATGAGCTCATGTACATACTTTTAGTGCCAATATATGCTGCTGGCTTGAAGTGTGTAAGTAGCTGTGTTTCCCAACAGGAGGTAGTGCCAGAAGGTAAAAAGAACATGCGTCTCTGAACTTGGGTAGGTTCTATAACTCCTCTGAGCCTCAGTTTCCTGGTCTGTTAAATGGAACTAAGAATGCCTGTGGGATGGTTTTGAAGATTAAATAAAAGGATTGATGTGAAAATGCTCAGAGCAGAGGATGCAAGTACTAAGTGCTATCTTGATGATTATAATGCATTTCCATGGTGATTATGATGCCCCTCCACCCAGTGTGAATAGGACCTCCGCGTCTTTGAGGTGGGGGTATATATCCGGACATAGCCAGCTCTGGGAAACTGTTATATGTTGCAGGATAGGGTCTGATGGCAATTGCTCATCCTCAGCAGTTTAAAAATGACATTTGGTTGAGCTCCCGTAGGTGTTATGGATGCACCCCCCTCCTTCATTTGCGTTTTGCTCGTTTGTCATCAGATATTATCTGGTCGGGTGTTCCTGAGATGTGCAGACCCCTCCCTGCGGGCCGCTCAGGGACGCCCGGGGGTGGTGCCAGCAAGGAGCTGCAGTTCCGGTGGGCTGGTACAGACTCACTTCAGTTCCCACCCTCCCGGAGGTCCCTAACTCCCGCCCTCGCAAGGCTCTAGGTGACAGCTAACTGTGCACATGGCGCCCTCTGCTGCCCCGGGGCCGACACTGCGCGGATACCCGCAGCCCAAGGCAGCCACGACCCACCAAGGGTGATTGCTGAGACCCCTGGCACGGTCGTGCACTCACACCTCCACTCCTGGGTGTCCTGCTTTCTACCCGGATGTAGACCCAGGGCTACTTCGAGTCTTTTATTTCTTTAGCAAAACTATGCCTGAAACCCTGCGCTCTGTCGGCACTGGATTTCACTGCGCTAGTGCCCCAGGACACCATCTACTCCGGAGAGCAGTGCCCGCAATCCATCCGGTTTAGCTGAGGTTTTACCATCACGCCCTAACAGATCCCGGGCTGCGGGTCGCGTTTACACAGTACCACTGCCATTCCTCTTATCTAGCAGCGCCCTCGAGGCTGTCATCTGCTGCCCTTGCCACCATTTTTGTTTGGGAAAACACTCAGAGGGGAAAAGGGCAGGTCACTAATAACCAAACATAAGCTTGTGGCCCCTGACACAGACACATTTCGTTGCAAGCCACGAAGATGCGCTCCTGCCTCTGAAGCTCAGGCGCTGCCTCTTTAGAAAACCTGGTATTTGATCAGAAGCAGAAATCGATTTCCACCCCCGCGTAGCTTCTGTCTAAGGCTCGACAAACTATTAAAGTAAACTGGATTTAACAAAGGGAAAATAAATTTGCAAGGGCCTGCTGTGCCGAAATGTGGGTTGTTATCAGCATGGGCGCTTAATGAGGACTGAATTATCATTAATACGTGGACAAAATTTATAGTGCATCATTAATACTTCTGAAAGACAACATTCCAGGCGTTGTCTACCTCTTCCTTCTGCAAATGTGGATGGGATTCAAAATGGGTGTCTGGATCGCCTATGCATTTTGAATGGCAATCTAATCATCATTCATTTCTGATTTTGGCCATGGGGCTTGTAACACTGGCCCTCATTTTCCCCCTGCTACGCATTCTTAATGACAAGAGTTTTTTTTTTTTTTTTTCTGTCTGCTTCCTCCTAATGAATTGTATTATTGAATAGCAGAGGCTGTGAGGACATGTATTCATCCCTTCAGATGTTAAAATGTTTTTAATTGTAAAAGTGAGAAAAAACTTATTACCGTCTCAATTATGGCATTATCTTCTTTTACTTGAGCTTTTCTCCTCTCTCCCCTCTCTTTTTATATAAACTCGACAGGACAGGTTTATCACAAGTAGAACATTCCAATTCAGTGCCCATCACCAAATGTGTTTTCTGGAAAAAGCAGATCTGTAAGAGGTTGGAGAGAGAAAATGATAAGAGAAATACAATTGCAAGCAACAATTGTATGCCACCTTCAAAATCTCCAAAGCTAACAGAAGTGCTCATATTTTGGGGGCCTTCTTAAATATGTGTTTTTCTTCTCTCTTTTTTCTTTACATGTCTTCCATATCTAGTTTTATTATTGTATATGTGCAAAGTTCAAACTCCAAACTTAATTTCTTTTGCCAGTGTTCAAATGCTTGCTTCCCTGTGTAACTGCAATAGGGAAAACTGGGAGGAAATACTAGGATATACAGCAAAGATTTCCCCAAAGAAGATTCTCACTGCCCAGGACTTAGCAGAGGCCCATATGGCTTCATCCTAGAAGTAGGAAGTTCATTTATGTGTACTTGGCTTTCTTGGAAGATTGGGTTGGTAGGTGGACTTCAGGCTGGACTCCCAGAAAGGGCTAGTGGGTTTTTTTCATGGTGTCACTAGCACTTTCCAAGGCAGAAGGCCCCCAATGATGGACATCCTTGAATTCTAGGTCCAATGATGGGGAGTTGTGGCAGCTTGTTGGGCAGCTGTAGGCATCTAGGAGTTGGAGCTTGAAATCCTAAGTACTGGTAGTTTGTTTTCTTTCAGACTCTGAGCCTCAGTTTCCTCACATGAGGATGTAAAACAGCAACCTGTAAGGTTGAGTGAGGATCAGAGAGGCTCATCAAATGGGAAGCTCATTGGAAGAGTTCAGGTTACTGTTCTTTGTGCTTCCTTGAGATGGCATATCCTGGGAACTGCTGTGGTGGTGGGGAGAAGGACAAATAAGAATGTCTTTTTCATAGGAATAGTGAAGTGCAGTGACTCCTAGGAAAGAGAGGAGCATTCAGATTCCAGGGGACTAATGCTAGGGTGAGCATTGTGATTGAATGGAAATACTTGTGAGCATATAAACCCATGAATAAGGCTGAATTAAAGAGCCAAGGATTTATTCCCAAGCTGACAAGAAGATGAACCATCATAAAATCTACCAATAAGGTATAAGGAAAACAATCTCCAAAAGGTTGAGAGGCACTGAAAACAAGAAGCAAGAAGAATTAAAGTTACACTCAGAAAGAACTCTGTGAGGGCTGTGACCAGTGCTTGGCAAAAGAGCAAATGAAATCTCATTCTGCAGAAATACAATATTTCTGAAGAGCTTTGCCTGGGAGTGCAACCCTGTTGATGGGAGGGTGGTGGAGTGGCACCTTTGAAGGTGCCTTTCTACTTCCTAGTCTTGCATAAATACAGATTTCTCTTTTCTGTTTTCATGGAAGCTGAAATTGATATCTTCTGTGCCGGATTAGATTGAGGAAAAAGAGATATCCAGAATCAAGGTTGCCCTTTTCTGATCAGTATTAGCAGCCCTAGAATGGATTTTTATAACGAGGAAAGCGTACATTCATACACTTCTTTACAGACACACACCAAATGCCTTATCATCATAATGATTTTAATTTTCACAAGGTGACAAGCAGTTTTGGTTGCTATGGTATTTGTCAATATCATTTTCACTATACAACCTCTTCTAGAGCCTTCTTTTCTATCACACATACCCAGAACTCCAATCCCACTGCTGTTACTTTTTTTTCTTGGTCAAATGTGATGGTTATAATGTTAACAAAGCTTTCTTGGGCAAGGTCGACTCCCCCTTTCAAGGATTAACAATAACCAGGGTAGCTATGACATTGCAGTTCATTAGAACTCTTTATCAGGATTTCTGTAAGATGACGACTTTGAATGTTGCATTTCTTTTCTTGCTTGGCTGGAAAAGGTGGTTTTTGCAAATATATTTGAGAGGAAAATAATCTGTAGCAAAGTGAGAGTGGGGGAGGCATGTGACATGTTATATAAGCTTCTAAAATGTCTTCTTCCCTCATGGATACAATTGAGAGAAACCCTTCTATGAATAAAAGTCAATTTCTTCTGGAGGTGGGGTTAGCTTTAATTAGATACTTGATGGTAGCCTTGAAATATAGTTCAGTTGGTAGAGTGCTTGCCTCACATGCATAAGGCCCTGGGTTCAATCCCCAGCACCACAAAAAATAAATAAAATAAATAAATAAATAAAAAAAACCTGATGATATGTTTGATATGAGCTGTTAATTGACAATCCACCTTTTGTTTGCCTCAAGGACAGTAGGATCAACACTTTACCCAAATTTGTTTGAAATTGGAGGCAGATGATGTCACTGATATAACAAGACAATATGAAAAGGGCCACTAAGCATTGTGAGGATCTCTGGAACAAGCAGAGCAGACACCCAAGCAGTTCCATTTAGCTCAAGTGAAGGAAGGGTTAGTTGCTTTGGTTTTGTTGTGGTTAGGACTTGGGGCTGGGGTGAGGGTTCTCATGCATGAGCTACAGTTTGCATGGTTTAAACTCCCTACCCCACCTCTTGACACCAAGAGAGGTATCTCTCAGACATTCTTATGGCCTTGCTCAAATGTGGGGCAAAAAAAGAAAAGGGGAGTAGGGTCTGAAAGCAGTCAATCATAAAAAATCAAATCAGACTCTGTTTCTGATGTTTCATTGATGACTAAATTATGCCACATTTTTCAAATTGAATTTGAACTTATTTATGTAAACCATTATAATGTTTTATGAGGGCTGCAGTCTAAGACCAAGAAGGGAGGTGAACATTCCACTGATCACCTCATTTAAGAGCTCAGCATCATGTATTCTTTTTAATTTTTTAAAATTTTGTTTTTTTTAGTTGTAGTTGGACACAATACCTTTATTTCATTCATTTATTTTTATGTGGTGCCAAGGATCAAACCCAGCACCTTGCACATGGTAGGCAAGTGCTCTACCACTGAGCCCCAGCCCCAGCCCCAGCCCCTCAGCATCATGTATCCTGAGATGTGAAATGAATGCCTTGGTTACTATTAATGATATCTGTAACTCCTGGAGGATAAAGAGTATCCTGACAAGACCTTGCATTGTGACATTAAGTATATGCACAGACATGTGTGACCTTGATTTGTATTTTGTATATTTGTAAGGGAATAAATCTCCAGGGTTCTTTACCCCAAAGGGGACAACCTTGGGAGAGGAGTTGTTGTTGCCATTAGTTGGACCAAATGGCTACACTATAAAATATGTGGACATAAATCCAGTTGTTGCCCAGGATATTTTCTTGTGCTCCATTTTCTCATCATTCAAATGATCCCAAAGGGCTCCCAAGATGGTCATTGAGTCTGGAAGATGCCTGTGCCTTTGTTAAGAAACTGAAGACCATAGGTGGGATATGCCTGAGGGCCCAGTTTGGCTCCATCATAAAAATATCATTTTCATTTTGATAAGGAAGTGTACTAGTTCCATGACCAAAAGCATATCACATGTGATAGCCTCCAGAAGGGCCCAGTATGCAGACCATCATCTTTTGCTGTATGATGTATAGCCAGGAAAGTAGGTTTTTTTTTTTTTTAATGAGATGCCCATAGAAAACTTATTGTCACCAGAGGTAGTTCAGAGACTCCAGGGGGCATGAGAGAAGGCAGTTAAAATCTCCACAATGAAGAAATCTCTGGATGTGACTGCATGTTGTGTTGCAGTTTAGATAAATTCTGGAGCTTTCTTTTTGGAGGAGGCCCCATTCAAGATGGGATGTTTTGCCAGTAACAGTATGCATGAGCATAAGTAAATTTGTAAATAAAGAATACATTGCCTCTAGAACCCAAAGTTGTCAAAGAGATATTGAGACAATTTTCAGTGCCAAATATTTAATTTTATTTCAGTTTATGGCTCAATGAGTCAAAGCACCCATACTACTACAGATACTAAAGGATATGTTAGGGTAATGGGCATCACCACCATGGAAAATTTTGCCAAGGCAATAGTTCTGATAGTTAAGGTGAGGAATACCCATTTATTCTCTATCTTATGTCCAGAAACTTTCCTAAAAGTATGGAGGATCCCTTATTTAAATTTAGTGAGATTCCCAGGTATAACTGCAATTTAAAACCTAATATCAATTAAAGCCATGAAAGTTTGCCAATTGGTTCATTTTGGCAGATGTTAAAATTAATCCAGAACCTATATTCTAGAGCAACAAAAGCCAATTATCTTTCATCTTATTTGAGTAAATTTTGGGTATGCAATTGGGTCAAACTGCAGTTGTGTTTCAGCTTCTTTTTTCTTCCCCAATGTTATATATTTTTGTTTACTTTGGTTGGTTACTGGATATGCCTCATGGGGGTTAGGGGAGTTTGCATGGTATATGGTCATATCCATAAGTTTTCTCCTCCTGAGTGTCCCAAATCAATATCATTAGGGTTAGAGCCCTTTCTTATGGCACTTATTTTTTTTTCTGGGTCTAGGGACTCTAGACTTAGGTCAAGTTTGAATCGTTTGACATGTTCATCAGCTGTGGCACTCAACAGAATCTAGTCTTCATTGGTCCATTTTACTCTTATCCAATAGGGCGATGGTGTCCTTTTGTCTCTTTAACAGGTGGGGGAAGCATTTAGGGTATAGGGTCTATGCTATAGGGGTACAATGGGTGTTATACCACAAGCATTTAGGATCCTAATGAGCCATCCATTTTTAGGAATGTAACTTCAGGATTATTCAGATCATTATGACCATGCAATGGACCCGCACATAGTATCAGTTTTCCCCCTGAATCCTCTATAGAATGGAACCAACACCTGGTTAAAACACACAACCAATGGCTACAGTCATTTACCTGAGTCAAGCATCAGTCACAATTTGTGCTGCAATCGAGACATGTGATCCAATCTGAGACAGCTCTAGCTTGACATACCCAACCCAGGACTACTTTAAGGAGGTCCCGGATCCCACAGTCTTATCCCTAAATGTAAAACTTCTGACAGGTCACTTGGATCTGGAGCTGAGGCTTGCTGAATGTAAATGCATCACAAAGCAGCAGCGACTTTAATTAAGCTCACTAGCAGGCAGTAGCATGGCTCCAAGGGCACACTAGGCAGCAGGCAGCAGCTCCAAGTTCATACTTGCCAGCAGGCCATAAAACCAGTCAGTAAGCTGGAAGCAAGAGAACAGAGACCAGAAGGCAGTGGTCATTCCTTACACTATCTGGCTCCTAGTACCAGTTGTGAAGAAGTTCTCTCACAAGAAGTTATACTCCATGTATGGATGATGTGTCAAAACATATTCTACTGTTATGTATAACTAAAAATAAAAAATAAAAAAGACCTAATATGATTTTTATGAATGTGAATAATAATGTATCTCAATTCAGATGGGCTCTTCATATGTATCTCTTTTGTCTGATAAAATATAATCTTTATAAATAATTTTTCAAAAAAAAAGAAGTTCCTTCTCAAAGGACAGGAACAAGGCCTTCACCCCTGCCCCCAATTGGTCCAGATCTCAAGATAGATGATACTAGACTTGCACCAAGAGGTTATATTAGGTTTATTATTTACAATATGAGCCTTTCTTAAAAAGAGTAGGACAGGAATCCAAGCTGATCCATTTGGCTCAAGTGAAAGAGGATGAATGACTCTGGATTTTAGTCTGATTAGGGGATGAGTCAGAGGGAAAGTGTTTTGCACATGGCCAAAGTTTTTTGGGTTTGAATTTCCTCACTGGTACTAAGTGAGGTAGTGCCTGCATTTTCTTATTGACTTGCCTGGATGTGAGGCCAAAGAGGATAAGGATGTGATAGAGCATGAAAACTGTCAGCAATCAAATATCAAAAATGGAGTTAGATTTTTTTGTTACAATTTCTTCCTGTCACTTCAGATGATATACTGCATGCACTAATATAGTTAATGGGGAATGTAAGGTCAATAAAATGATGAAACTGCCAAATTACTTCAAGGGAAAAATATCATATATTGAGTTCAGAAGAAATCAGATGGGAGACAAAAATGATTACATACTACAGAAGCAAAAACAGGGCTCGGGAATGAAATGACTTTTGCCAAAGGAAACAGAGCATTCTTTGACTATGTCATGGTCAGTTCCTAAAGGCCTCTAGAATGTCGAGAGAAAGTAAATTCCTAGTATCTTCCCATTTAGTTTCAAGGTAGGTCAAGGCCTTAAGAAAGTTCTTTATACTTAAACCTCAAGCTCCCAGTATCTCTGATTCATTTGACTCCTTAGGCTAATCAACCTTTATGGTGTTGGGCAACCAAATTTCCATCTCTGAAGCTACATCATCTATGGTGGGTGGCTATTAGCTAAAGGTGACTACTGAGCACTTGGGAGATGATAAATATGATAGAGTTGTGCAGTAAGTATAAAATACACTTAGATTTGAATTAGTTTCTAGGGCTGCCATAACAGAGTTCCACAAATCCAGTGGCTTCAATAGCAGACATGTATTATCTCATAGTAATGGAAGCTGTAAGTCTGAGGTCAATTTATTGGTATGATTGGTTCCTAGAGAATCTGGAATCTGGATTCTATGCCTCTCCCCTATCTTCTAGTGATTGGGTGACAATCTTTGGCCTTCCTTGGCATGTACAAACATCACCCTGATCTTTGCTTTGTTCATAAGATACTCTCCATATGTGTATGCTTCTGTCTCTGTGCTCAAATTTCCCTTTTTATAAGGGCATCAGTTATGTTGGTTATATTCCACCCTAATGACCTTTTAACTCCATCATCTGCAAAGTTCCTATTTCCAAACAAGGGTCACATTCAGAGGTACTGGGAGTTAGTACTTCAACATCTTTTTGAGCGATCCAATTCAACCAATAACGGATTTTAAAGATCTAGTATGATGAAAAAGAATATAAAATACCTCCTTAATAAGTTATTGCTAACTGGGAATTAGAATGAAAAACACTTTAGACAAACCAGGTTAAATGAAATATATTGTAAAAATTCCTGACACCTATTTCTTCTTTTTAAAAAGAAATTATCAGAAAAATTCAAAAACTAATGTGGTTTGCATTTGTGGTATAGATTTATTTTTATTACACAGGACTTCTTTAAAGTGAGTGTTGACAAACTAAGATCCACATACCAATTTCTGCCCACTGCCTGTTTTGCAAAAAAAAATATTTTACTGGAACATGGTCATGTTCATTAACGTCTGTATTGCTTATGTCTGCTTACATGCTACAATGGGATATTTGATTGCTTGTAATAGACATCATATGGCTTACAAAGCCTAAAATTACCATCTGATCTTTTTTTAAAACTTTTTTTTGTAGTTGTAGATGGACAGCATGCTTTTATTTTATTTGTGTATTTTTTTATGTAGTGCTGAGGATCGAATACAGTGCCTCCCATATGGAAGGCAAGCACTCTGCCACTGAGCTACAGCCCCAGCCCTCATCTGATCTTTTTAAAAAGGTTTTCTTAAAAATATTTTTAGTTGTTGAAAGACCTTTATTTTATTTATTTATATATGGTGCTGAGAATCAAACCCAGTGCCCCACATATGTTAGGCAAGTGCACTACTACTGGGCTACAGCCCCAGCCCCTATCTGATTTTTACAGAGAAAGTTTTCTGACATCTAGTCAAGCATGACTCTGATCTTGTCACTGCCCTGTTCAGAAACCTGCACTGTCTCACTATTGCTTATTGGATACTCTCTAGCTGATCTGCCCTAGCCTGGATCATGCTTCACTCTTCTCAGTGGTCATTACAGAGTAAGCTCTTTCAGGCCAAGGACTGAAACCTTGGCTCCATTTGTAGGGCTCTGGCTACCTAGCCACTGTCTGGCATTCTAGGGCTGTAAGAAATATTTCTAGAATTAAGTGCAAATGTCACAGGTACTTGGTTAGATTTAGGGTGGGGTGTGAGGAGAGGTGATGGTGTGAATAGAGCTGAACCTGACCAGGCTTCCATTGCCTCTCATCAGGTGAGTGAAGGAGAACTCACATCCAGGCAGTTCCAGGTTCCTCCTGTAGGCACTTTAGGGTTGCATAAGTTTGAGCTACTACTGCTGCTTTTGATAATTGAGGCTATCATTTTATTGGGAGCTTAGCATGCGCCAGGTCTTTTGCTAAAGGCATTATCCAAGGCACTATTTCGTGTAATCTTTCCAAGCTGGAGAGGTTGGTACGGTCAGTTCTGTTGTAATTCTTGTTTTGAAAAATGTGAATTTGCTCTAATGTGATTGATATATTAGGGAACATTTGGGCATATTATGAACTTCGTATTTGCTTTTGCGCTATCTTTTTTTCTACTGGAAATGCTAGGTGAACACAAGAAAACTGTACCTAGCTGAACTGAACCACATAGGAATTCACAAAGCATGTGCATGTGTGTTTGTGAACACACACTTGCTTCCAACATTCACCAGCCACCTCAATTTGCTGAAATGTGTGGTATGAGCACAGCAGTTCACATCTGCTGCTACAACTTTCTGACCCTTTTCAAGTCTTCCTCTTTCTATCACTTCATAAAAACTCACACACTGCAACTCTTCCAACAGCCACTTCCACAAGCAAACTTCAGGTCTTTTTAAATTGCCACATTTAATGTAGTATTTATATGTGAAATTGTGATGATGTTTTTATTAGGTCCTTATCTTTTAAAATGAAGTTTTTGAGTGTTATGCCACTAGCCCCATCTTTCTTTTTTAAAATTTATTTTTTTTATATTTTATTTGTTTTTTTTTTAGTTATACATGACAGTAGAGTACATTTTGACACACACACACACACACACACACACACACACACACACACATATACATGAAGTACATCTTCTAATTAGGATCCCAGTCTTGTGGTTGTACATGATGTGGAGTCCATTTTTCCCCATAAGCTCTGTGACTGGCTTCTAATGTACAATTTTACACAGAGTGGTGATTTTTAGAAACACATATGTCTCATTATAGCAAAACTGATTATGCCATAATTATTTCCACTTTGCACATAGTAAGACTGAGGGCTTCAGAGGCAGAGTGATTGTTCAAAATCACATAAATAGGTGGTTTTGAATCCATATCTCTTTGCCTCCATAGCTTAATCTCTTAACTATTTCACTCTGTTGGTTTACAGCCTATATAAAATCTGTACTTTTGGCAATCTGAGCTTTTAAAACAAAAATTTGAAAGACTTGTTGGAAAGTAGGCAAAGGCCTTAGTTTACTTGGATGCTTTTGTTTTATTTTGATTTTTTGTTGTTCAGGGGTTTGACAAATACACCTCAGGGGTTTGTTGCTCTCAACATTTCTTCAATTTCAGTACTGAGGGTGAAGGGAATATTGGAAGCAGCGACTGAACAGGAACCTCTTATGGAGGGCTGGAGAGGAAATCAATTCTCTTCTTGCCTGGAGATGCAAACCTAATGGAAAGATCTGGGCGTCATAGGAAACCAGAGAGTGAGTCAGCAAATCAATGCTGGTTTGTTTTTTGAAAGCTAATGTGATGCTGTGATGTGTAATAATAATAGGAATACAACCTGCAGGAATCATAAAATAACTCCTTAACATTGATCAGGGCCTTATTAGAGTGGTGTGATCAGCTTGGGGTCTGTAATTGAAGAGGGATGTGAAGAAGTCACAGAGGAAAGAGGGCTGTAGTGGCTTGTCCCTGAATCCTGTGTGCTTCAAGGACTCTGTGCACACAGTCTTCCCCAACAACTGTCACTTCGGGACTGAGCATGGGAGGAGAGGGAGGTGTCAGGAGGCAGAGAGTTTTGGTGGCAGAGGCAGAATAGTGGTTAGAAAAAATAAGCCAGAAAGTCAGAGGCCAGGCAGTGGAGTTGCAAAGGGACACAGTTAAGTCTATCCTCAACCAGGAAGTGCTGCTGACACTTGCAGCTTGGAGTCAGAGTGGGCTTGGTAAGGGGGAACCAGAGCATATTACCAGGTTGAACTGAATCTGCCCCAGGAGGCAAGTGTGAGATCACAACCAAGGATGGACTTGGTTGCTAGGAATGCTGAAGTCTTTGGTTGGAAAAAAAAATCATTCATAAAAAATCAGAATATGAAAGCAATTTGTAATTATTGTAAGGGATTTGGAAAATAAAGAAAAACAAAAGAACACTAATTTTATTAATTAATACTAAAATACTACCTAGAGACAAGGCACTGGTAACGTTGGTGTTTTTTCTCCCAGGCTCTTTTCCTTGCGTGTGTTGTTAAAGGACTCTGGCTCTGGATTCAGACTGCTTGGGTTCAAATCCTGGTTTTGCCACTTAGTAACAATGTATTCTTTTTTTAAAAAATAGTATCTTTATTTTATTTTTATGTGGTGCTGAGAATTGAACCCAGTACTTCACACATGTTAGGCAAGCACTCTACCACTGAGCCACAACCCCAGCCACAGTAACAATGTATTCTTTAGCACACTCATTTATCCTTTCAGATTTCCAGTTTTCTTATCTATAAAATTTGGGATATTGCCAGTGACTGTCTCACAAGGATTGTGGAAAAGATTAAAGATTAAATGAAGTATGCATGCTATGTAGAACTTTAGCATAAATATTGGTACATTGTGAGCACTCACTTATGTAGTCATTTAATGGCTATATTTTATATGCTAAATTATATATATATATGTGTGTGTATTTTATATATATATATTATATATATATATATATATATATATATATATATATATATATATAGAGAGAGAGAGAGAGAGAGAGAGAGAGAGAGAACGAGCAAATGCATACTAGGGGCTACTATGTACTAGGCCAAGTTCTAGGCATTGTATAGACTGCAATAAGAATAAAAATAACTATATGCATAGTACATATGTATTTTTATGTTTTACTTTATCAAATTATATATGCACATTCCTTTATGTCATTAAATAGTCCTTTAAAATATCTCTTTCATTGACTACATAGCATTCCCTTATATTAATCAATCTCCAATTGTTAAACATTATGATTGTCCATATTTTTCACCATTATAAATGAGTATCACTATATATAATTATTATTTTATTGGATTTGTATCCCCCATAAGTTTGATCCCTAGAAGGGATTACTGTATTGACAGTTTATGATACAAAGAGATAAATTGCTTTTCAAAAAAGTTTTACCAATTTCCATCATCTTAGATGGTTTCCTCCAATTACTGCTTGACTTTTATAAAGGAGTCTTTTTAAGGTCTTAGAGGAGCTTATTTCATGTTTTCTGGTGTGAACAGAGTTTGTGGGAAAAGGGAACATTATGGAAGATTCAGAGTATGCAACATTTTCTACTATAGCCAATCAAGGACTGCTCTACCATGGGTTGAGGGGATGTTGTTAATATACAGGACAAAGGTTAGGTGAAATTGTCTCATGGTCCTTCTTTCCATCATCCTCTTTAAGTGTTGGCCTCCTCCTTCCCTGTGGGCCTAGTGCATTCTCAAGAGGGAAGGAGATAGGATATGCCACTAATACCTTAGTGTGAATGAGCTGAATGTGCTAGAAATGCTGGCATTTCAAATAGACTCAAGAATCCAGAAAAAGGAGTTTCTAGTGCTCATATTTGGGTACCGCAATGGAAGGTGGGAGGTAGTCATTCTCTGATGTATCATAATATGTAAGAAATTGTCTTCTATTTGCATAAAAGTGAATGAGGTGTTATATCTGTTTCCAGGTCCTTACAATCTAGTGGGGGATACTAGAAAATACCCATACCTACTCCAACCACATTGAGATACATGTCTGAAAAGAAAGCTGAGATAATTTCTTAAGTGACTGAACATGGAACACATGAATAAGAAAGGAGTCAAATGTGTAATCAAGATTTTGGCATGAGCAACTAGAAGAACGAAGGTGCTATTTACTGAGCTGGGGTGACCCTTTCATAGGTGTTGAGCAGAGTCTTGGGTAAAACCCAGAAAGAGTTATGTTCCCAGTGTCATCATGGGTGGTAGTGCAGCTTTTGTCATGCTCAAAGGCACCTGGATCAAATAAGGATATGGGGCTAAATATAGCCCATATTTTGCTAATCATAATCATGAATTTCAGGACAGGACTGTGTTCATAAAGAAGAGACAATGGACATATTCTAAATTTGTACCAAGGTACCATATGAGCTACTACTGGCCCTATGTGAGTCTAGTGAATAAGAATGAATAAGAATAAGCTCATGACTTCTGGAGAACACAAACTGCTGGAGGGTTGGTCTGTTCCATGAGAGATCCTGAACACCTTTTTGATAGGGGTGGTCCCATTTGAGAATCACTGGTAAGGCCATTGGGAGCTTTTGTCAGACAATGACAAGGTCTTCTTAGTAGTTAAGTATGGACACTCTAGTGATTTTAAAATATAGTACAAATTCTTTGATATAGTTCCCATGGGGGGGCAATGTCCCCTGTTGCTATATCTTATAGTGCTGAGAGCCATAGCCAAGTAGGAATGACACATGGTATTTTGGGTTGAAAGGTGACCCTGCTCAGGGATTGCGGTGGCTCCAGGTTTAGGGTGGATCCTGCTGGGAATAGGGCAGCTCCAGGATTAGGGCGGATCCTGCTGCCTCAGGCGCCCCGCTCCTTTGGAGTTCCCGTGGAGTTCTCTCGGGTTATGAGAGAATTGGCGCACGGAGCCCGGTGGAGGCAGTGTATTTTTCCAGAATGTGCGTGTAGAGTGCCGGGAAGAGTTCGGGAATAAAGAGTTGCTGTTTGAATCTACAAGGCTTTTGTGGTGGCTCGGTTATTTTGTGCCCAGCCAGACTGCGGCATTGTAGTGACTGTTTTGACCCTAAATAATAAAGAAAGTGATCCTAGGTGACTTCCAAGGGCAGGCAGAGAAGACCAGTTAGTGTTCACTATGCATTCTTGGAAACAGAAGCAGCACGTAAGATGTCTGACTACCTGAGGCTACCAAGCTGTGAGTGCTCCCTGGTGAACCCATCTTTCAAGTCATTCCAGGCCAAATGCCAGACATAAGAGTGAAGAAGCCTCTAAATGATTTTAGTCATCAGCTCTTCAAATCTCTTCTCAGCTTTTCATATATCAGGGAGTGGAGAAAAGCCTTCCCTGCTGTGTTTTTCCAAAATCCTGATCCCTGGAATCCATGAGCATAACAAAATGACAGTTGTTTCATACCATTAAAGGTTCTATGGTGTTATGCTATGCAGCAGTGGATAACTGGAGGATTCACTCTGGCTTCTCAATGGACAATGAATTGGAGGGGCCACGAGTGGAACTGGAGGGACCAGTAAAGAGTTGCTGCTATAGTCAGGGTGGCCTGGACTAAGGCTGTGGAAGAGAAGGTTGAGAAAAACATGTACACTGGAGATGATAGGAAGTCAAATCAAAAGGACTTAGTGATAGGTTGAGGGTATGAAATAAGGGAAAGAGAGAAGTTCAGGATGATTTCTAGGTTTGAGCTTGAGTGAGTAACTATATGGTGATATGTTTAAAGAGGTAGGAGAAACTGAGGGAAGAACAAGTAAGCCAGGGTTGGAGGGTTGGCAATAGTGTGTTCTATTTTGGACCTTAAAGGAGCTCTTTCAGGGGTCCTGACAAAAGAGGATAGTGGCTTAGAATGAGACATTTACAAAAGGAAAGAGAACATAAGAAAGGCCAGATTCAAAACCAATTAGAAATGAGTCAACAGACTTTAAAATTGATTGGATTCTTAGTACACAGAGAAGAAAATTCATAAAAGAAAAATACAGTAAATTAGATTTCATCAAAATTTGCAACTCCTCACCAAATCATACTATTCAGAAAATGAAGGTAAGCCATAGACTAGGAGAAAATATCCACGACATATATAGAACAAAATATTTATGTTCAGAATATATAAAGAACACATGCAACTCAATAATAAGAACAACAACCCAATTGATAATGGGTATGTGATTTGAGCAGTTACTTCCTGAGAGAGTATGAATGGCTAATAAATACATGAAAAAATCGCTCAATATTATTAGTCATTAGGGACATGCAAATAAAAACCTCAAGACACTGCTACTACGAACACACTGGAATAGCTAAAATTAAAAAGACTGACAAAGCCATATATTGTTAAAAATGTAGAGCAATTGGAATAGTTACTCATTGTTGGTGGGAATGTAAAATGGTATAACCACTTAGGAAAAAAAAAATCTGGAGTTTTTGTATTTAACTAAGTGCATACTACCCTATGACCCAGAAACCTCACTTCTAGGTATTTATCCAACAGAAATGAAATGGAAGCATATATCCACAAAAACAGTTATAAGAGAATGTTTGTAGCAGCTTTATTGATAATAGCCTCCAACTGGAAACAACCCAAATGTCCATTAGCTGGTGAAGTGACAAATTATGTTATACTCATGTAATGGAGTTCTACTCTCCAATAAGAAGGAAGGAACAACTACAGAGATGATTCCCTATGGAAGTGAAAGAAATCTTAGTCAAAAGACTACAATGTTATATGATTTTATTTACATGAAGAACTAGAATATGTCATGGTAAAACACTCAGACCAGTGGGGTGGGTGTGAGTAGAAACTATAATGGGGCATAAGGAAACTCTTCTGGGGTGATTGAAATAATTCTACATCTGACAGGAGTTTGGCTTATCCTAGTGTGTGCTTTTGTCAAAACTTATCAAATGATTTCCTTAAGATTTATACATTTCCTAGGTTGGGAGTATAGCTCAGTTGTAGAGCACTTGCCCAGAATGTGTGAGGTCTTGGATTTAATAGCCACTTGCACACACAGATTTGTGCATTTCCCTATATAAATTTACTTACAAATATTATAATCAAGCAAACAATGGGTGAGAAATATATGCCAGGGATGAGAGCACCATGAGCAGTTTCAATGAATTGGTCACAGTGAACGTTAGGTAAGTGCTTTACTGAGGGCAGTAGCTTGCATTTACTGGTTGCAAGTGACTTCTTGGATCACTTGTTAGAAATTGCCAGAAAAGGGGCTGGGGTATAGCTCTGTGGTAGAGCACTTGCCTAGCATGTGCAAAACTCTGTATTACATTATTACAACCTCAGTGCCCCCCCAAAAAACGAGAAAGACAGAGAGAGAGAGAAAGAGAGAGAGAGAGAGAGAGAGAGAGAGAGAGAGAGAGAGAGAGAGAGAAAGGAAGAAATTGCCACCAAAGTAAATGATTACTCTCTGACAAGAAAATCACCTTCATTGACCAGACCAAACAGCTACCTATTTCAGCTCAGGGAGAGCCTAAAATTCCATTGGAACACACAAAAAATGTTCTTCTTGCTTTGTTAAAGTATGAGAAGAACCATTACGAAATTGACTCTAGTTTTGAGGTGAGACATTTCCTGAGTGAACCCAGATCACTCCAGTTCTCCTTGACTGTGCTCCTGTGCTCTCCTCCTCCCAGTTTACTATTCTTTTCCACTTGCAACAAAGCAGTTGTTAGACTTCAAATTTGCCTAAGGACTTTTCATTATGATCAGTCCAAACACAATAAGGGAGAAAGCTCTCATTCTTGCATAATTATTTTCAGTTTTAGTAGGGCTGGGGAGTATAAGAATCACTTGCAATGTCTGTGGCTTAATAGCATGACTCTGCTTTATTTGCAACTCCCCTCCAGTGCAACGATAATCCTCCAGGTATGCTCATTATACAAAAATAAAATGAAACAAAATAAAACCCCACCCCCTCAAAAAAATAGAAATAGCTTTCTGACAAATAGGTGAGCTCACAAGAGATACAGTCCAGGAGAAATTGGGGGAAAATGCAATCTGTCTAAAGGAAGCCTGTTTTGTGTGTGTGTGTGTGTGTGTGTGTGTGTGTGTGTGTGTTTTGCCATGACTGCTAATGATAATCCAAAATGTTCTTTTTGCAGTATGATTTTTTTCCTGCTTGTTCCCGAAGGGAAGCCAGGAAGGCAAAGAACTGAGTGATGTCACAGTAATGTTTCAGGAGTTATACAAATGTGATTTTAGAAGTCAGGCTGGCGAATTTCAGATAGGATTAAGCAGAAGCTAAGTGTCTGGGGAGAAGGAAGTACTGGATTAACATAAGTAGTTTTTTTTAAATTTATTTTTTACTTGTAGTTGGACACAGTATCTTTATTTTATTTTTATGTGGTGCTAAGGATCAAACCAAGGGCTTCACACATGCTAGGGGAGTGCTCTACCACTGAGCCACAACCCCAGCCCCAACGTAAGTAGTTTTGGATGAATGCAAAGGAATGGGCCTGTGAACATGGAGTGAGTGTTGCTATTTCGTTACAGCACAGGGAAGCCAGTGTTTGCATTGAAAAGACCGAAGAACTTGTCTTGGAAGTGCCACATGTTGATAAGCCAGTGAAGAAAGTGGTCCTGATGCAGCCATTCTGATAGCTGCTGTCTCTTGTCTCCTATATTGACAATGAATCCTTTTCTACTTTAGTCATATGATAACAAATGTTTACACATCAGTCCCTAAAAAGGATACCAGGAGTCAGGAAGCCTGTGTTCCAGGCCTGGGCCTCTAACTAACCAATTATAATATCAAAGCAAGTCAGCTAGCATCCTGTATCATAGTCTTATCATTTAGAAAGTGGGGGAAGGTAGCATCTATCTTACCTTCCTTCCTCCCAGGGTCATTTTGAAGAAGAACATAGAATAATATGTGGCAAAATACTTCATAGGAACATAATATAAATATAAGCTAGTATTATTTCTGAAATGTTTGTCTCATACACTGTATATATCTGAACGACCAATGACAATGGGTTATTAGTTGGTTATTCATAAATATTTTTGTGGAGAATAGCTGGAACGGAATTGTTTCTCTATGGCGTCAGCTAATTGCCATACAATATACATCTCTGAGACCTGGAAGGGTAACTGCAATCCCATTGTCAGATGGGCTCTAGGATTTCAATGACCAACATCCAAGTAGCTGCCAGTTGGTTGTTTGCACGAAGTAAGGGAGTCAAACAACATGCATATTCCACTTCATCTCTGTTGTGCATGTTGGTAAAAGTTCACTTTTCACCTGGGAAGTAGAAACTGCATTCAGAAGCCTGCATATTGAAGTGGAGTTATCTGATGCCTGGGGAGAGGAACACAGGAAATGCGATGAAGGAGTGTATCCAGTTCTGTGCCAAAAGAGTTGATGAAATCTTTTAGCCAGGCTGACTGGGATGGGATTGCTGGTTAACCAACAGCTTTGCCTAATAGGTACCTCATGAATGGATAACACATGCTTAAAGGGATGAGACCATAGCAAACTATACTTACTGCTAACTTATGCCCCATATAATCACATGTACTTTTGTTAATTCAAGTAGGTTTGGGATCTTGCACCTTCTTTCTGCAACCACATGAACTTAAGTTATCTCTGCATTGTAGATGACACCCCTACATTTATAAAGTGCTTGAGAGTCTGTGTGGAGTGTAGGACACTTGGCAGTGTTCCATCTTCTCTTGATTTTGAGTGTCACAATAGCCCTGTGCAGTAGGCACTGTGATTTTCTGTATTCTACTGATGAGAAGCAGTTCACTCCATTCTTTCCCCTTTCTCCCTGTCTGTCTCTTCACTCAAGCCCCATCTTTTCTAAGAGTGGATGCAGGTCTGGTATCATTAGAGAAAAACTGGTCATAGCTGCAGACAGCTGCTTATACTAGTCCATGAGGCATTTGGGACTGTCCCACAAATGGGAGAAGAAAAGCTAAATCGAGTGCTTTCTTTGACTAGTAAGTTTCAAGGAGTCAAATGCCTTCTGTGCAAGCAGAGGGAGAAATGCTTGCAGAATACATTACTGGATTGACAATGAACAACAGTATGAGCAATGTCATCAGGCTAACTGAGAAATCTCTTAGCAATGATAAAAGACCAGAACTTGATTCAATTCATATTGACTTTACTGAACACGTACACATACTTGCTTGATGGTTCTAAATAAGTTACAGGATCAGGAATGGATTTCTGATGTCTCATAATCATAAAAACTTCGCCAAGTTATAATGTGTATTCAGTAGCCCTGCCAGACCTACACCTACAGCCATTACTCACAATGTCCATCATTTAGACATTTTTTTTATCCCCCGCAAAGAATGGCACATTGGGACTGTAGGATATTGATCTCTGCTATACTACAAAGATAAGGAATTTTCTAAATGCATCTGCAAGTGTTATGAGAGGCTCCATGAGCAACTCTCATGACTTGACTTTGGGACTGCTGAAGAATATGGGAATGCAATTAAAAGATATTTCACCATTTGGATTTCACTAGATTGTGGCATCATGAAGAGAGGTGCAGAGGGGAAACAATATTTGGTCTTAGATAGTAACAGACAAGCTCATGTAAAATTACTCTTTGTCAAACCTGATGTTTTCACAAACTTCAGCAGCAGCAAATGCAGCCTTTGAAGGGCCTGTGTTCATGCTCTGTGATTTGCTAGAGACAGGCAACATGCTGTGCTGGAAAGAAGGCAAATTGGGAATGTTCTCTCTGTGGTTGGCAGTCTCCAAAGAGCTGGGGAAAATGCAAATTTCTCATTATCAATCTGAGTTTTCTTGGGACCCACCAAGAAACACATCCACCAATTATCAAGAGTTTCAAGGGATGAAAATAACATAGCAGAGTTAGAAGGATCGACTTCCACAATCAGCCACTTAACTGTATAATCTGGAGCTTCCTATTTTTATTTGTGGGCAAAAAAAAAAAAAAAAAAAAAAAAAGAATGCATTTAGGGTTTTAATGCCATATATTGTTAAAGCATTTTTTAGTGTTGCTAAGGCATTTTTTTGTATTGCTAAAGCATTTTTTGGTACAGATGGATCTTGTTGATGGGGCAAATGTGCAACAAGTCTAGGCAATATTTATGACCACTGCTAACTTTCTAGTATTTCACTGGCTTATAAAATAATCTGGACATTGTCGTGTGCTCAGGTTACATACAAAACAAATTTTTCTCCCTTGAGGAATATTAGACCAAGGAGGTAAATGACTAAAGAGCTGTTAAAGGCTTATATTCTCACAAGCACGGACAAAGGGTATTTTACTATGCCTTAATTCTGAGGAAGGCAGTCTAGCAAGAGGCAAAGCCCTGGGGAAGAAATTGAGCATTTCCAGTTCATATGGGAATGTGAATTTTATTCACCTATGAGAATATTATAGACACATTTTGTGTATAATGTACTTTTCACACCAGATCCTCAGTTGGAATATCCCAGCTGGGTTTCACTTGAATTCGTTACCTTACAAAGTTAAACACAAATTTAAGACACAAAGACTTCCTATTAACTCTGAGCAGTAGCTTAGATCAACTTCTTGTCTCTAAGTGTAACTTGAGATGGCCATCAGGGGATGGGGAGAAATGTGGAAGGCTGGGAATGAAAGGTGAGAATGGGAGGGTGGTAGGAAGGTTCAAGACCCCTGGGAGCCTCCAATAAATTGCCTAAAGTAGTGCTCCCTCGATTATTCAGGGTGAGATTTTCAATGGAATCTAAGGGCAAATGCTACACTGTGCTAGTGCTTCTGACAAATGGTTCAATGCACTGTTTGCTTTGCTTGAAAACAAGATCATGAAATCTTTTTCTCCACTGCTTGTTGATTACAGTGCTCTCTGGTGTTTCAAAGGTATCCCTTGCTTAGGCCATTTTCCAGCCCCTTCCCTCCATTTTTTACAACACCAACACCAGAAAATCTCATTGTTTGGTTCAGGGATTTTCGCTTGGTATAATATCCTCAGCACCAAAACAATTCTTCTTCATGTCCTTTGTGGCACTGAAATCCAAAAATTTTGACACTCAATGAGTGTTAAATTAAAGGGATGTGCTATTTGCATGAAGGTAATTGATCCATGAAACATATTTCTTCCTTAGCAATGTGGTTTGGTACATCCAGCTTATGTTGAGATGATTGCTTCCTGGGCAATAAATATACTAGCATATTTTATCAGTAGGAACAGAAGAGACAGCTTGAAATATATATTTAAAGGTGGTGGCAAGGATGATCAACTGGCAGTTGGTTTGTCAGTGTCCATTTATCTCCAAGAGGCCACCTGGCAAAAGGGCTTGCTCTCTCCTCTCAGAGACATACAGCAGAGCAGGAATAGAGTTTTATATCAGCAATTAATTTATTACAGTTCCAACAGCAGGTGAGTTGCAGTAAGAAGTAATTGTTGTTCTGTTTCATTCTGAGGAACCCTCGGGGGCCAGCTGGCTTCTGGCCACTCCAACTCAAAAGCCAAGTAGCAACTGGTTTCCACTGATTTCCCTTCTAGGATGTATGAATGTCTGCTGGAGAAGGCAAACTTTCTGGGACTGATCATTGCACTTAGAGGGAATTTTTAGGGAAAAGTTTGTTTTGTAATTCAAAGAAGAACTTCTTAATTCCTTGCTGCCTGATCACCATGAAAATTTGAAAAAGCAAACCAGATGCTAAGATGTTGGGGAGGAGGAAGAAACCCAATTGTTAAATTGCATTCAGAGCCTGTCGTACGTTACTTTCAATCTCCTCAGTGGTGACAAATCTCTGTCCTCTGAGAACAGGCTATATTTGAACAAACAGCTAGAAGTCATTAGAGCCCACACTGGTGAATAAGGTGGGTGATCATGCTCAGCAATGAATGTTTTGGATTTAAAAATGAGCTGTGTCTCTCTGGTAAGGACACAAATTTTCCTGTGCAGCTTAAAAGTGAGCATTGAGACAGTTCTGACTAAAAGAGCAGCAGAAAGTTTGGAGCAATATTTATGTGCCTGCAATCAGTGTATGTCTTGCCAGGGGTGCCATTCAGAGTGGCATCATTCCCTTGGATGCAAAGTTCTTGCAGTAGGTTGCAAAATAGGAACCACATTTTACTTTTTAGTTATAATTGCATGAATGAAGATTGTGAGACCTGGAGTTCTGAGAACACAATTCTTAGGGGTGGCATGAACGAGAAAGGATCAGACAGATGGAGTCTACTTATTAGCTCTCTTAGGTTTTCATCTAACCGTTCTGTGTATTAGGCTTTGATTTAACTTTCTTCATCTGTAAAGCAGAGCAACAATAGCACCTACTTGATAATATTTTTATGAATATTGAAGGAGATCATGTACATAAAAAATTTAGTATCATGCCTGGCACATATTCAGGGCTCAATGAATTGTAGTTATCATTGTCATCATCATCACTTTTACAGCTGCTGTGCAGACATGCAGTGGTGGAGAAATGATTAGGAGACGATTTTAGGAGTATTCATTACTAAGACATCATTGCTCTAGATAGGGGAGTTAGAAGTGGGGTAGGTATGGAAGAGAGCAAGGCAACATCATGAGCACAAGATGAGTCTAGGACACAGTGAGGACAGAATAAAGGTGATTTGGGCTCTCCTGTCTCCATCTGTTTCTAGGCTTTCCATTTTTGGCAGGTTATGCTTGTTTTTCAGGGAAGTTAGTAATGAGAGATTTATTTAGACTTTATTATGCAAATGATTAAGGGTCAAAAAACCATATTGATGTTCTATTCAATTAGATTGGAAATATTTAAAACATTTAGACAATTAACTGCCTTGTGTATATGAGCACTACAACAAATTCAAAAATTCAGGCAAGCCAGGGATCACCACACAGAGTCAAAGAATTCAACAACAACAACAACAAAAACTGAGGGTCAATGAAGTGCAATTTTATCAGAGCTGAGTTATTTTTTTTTCTCTCCAGATTATTCTTTCCCATCAGTTTTGGGCTTTTGGGTCACTTTTGCCTTGAAGTCCCTCCTTTATGCTGGTTAGTTTTACAGTAAATAGGATGTTTACAGGTAGGCTCTGGAGTTTTAAATATGAATTATGAACATGTCTTATGCACACAGTGACTCAATGGATCTACAAACTTAGTCAAAGGCTCACATGGTATGACTCTGAGAGAGCCCCCCTTAAGAAGGAATATGGTAGAGATGAATGGCTGCAAATCCCTGTGTGCTGCTCCTTGGAAGGAGTGGAAATCTTCTAAATATTAATTGGAAGGCAATGGGGGCAAAATGCTTGTTTTATGCTCTTCTGTCTCTTTAGACTCTTACCCTGAAGCAAAAGTTACCAGCAAGATGATAAATAAGTTGAATAAATCAGACCAAACTTTCCTATGTACGTATATGAATGCAGCACAGTGAATCTCACCAGCATGTCCAACCACAAGAAAGGGATCCTAATTGGAATAAGTTATACTCCATGTATGTGTGATATGTCAAAATATATTCTACCATCACGTATATCTAAAAAGAACAAATAAAAAATAAAGTTAAAAAGATGATAAATAAGAAAATGCTGGGGCTGGGGATGTGGCTCAAGCGGTAGCGCGCTGGCCTAGCATGCATGTGGCCCAGGTTCGATCCTCAGCACCACATACAAACAAAGATGTTGTGTCCGCCGAAAACTAAAAAATAAATATTAAAAAAATTCTCTCTCTCTCTCTCTCTTACAAAAAAAGAAAATGCTGAAGTTATGCTAGTGGAAGAGAGGCACATATTGAACGCGGGTCTTCCCTGGGAATGAAAGGCATCCTGGGGGAGGCCTGCACCTATCCTACTCATGCCACTCCACAAATGCTGTATAATCAGTGAAATTGGCATCTTATGTTTTTTTTTAGTTGTAGTTGGGTACAATACCTTTTTTTAAAATTTATTTTTAAGTGGTGCTGAGGATCTAACCCAGCGCCTCGCATGCGCTAGGCGAGTGCTCTACCACTGAGCCACAACCCCAGCCCTCTTCTATCTTTTATTGTGCTAAAAAACACATAACATAAAACTTTCCATCTTAACCACTTGATGTGTATCATTCAGTAGTGTTAGGTATATTTCCATAGTTGTGCAAGAGATCTCCAGAAACTTTTCATTTTGTAAAACTGAAACTGTAGACCCATTAAACATCATATCCCCTTCTCCCAGCCCAATAGCCATCATTCTAACTTCTGTCTCTGTAAATTGGACTACTCTAGGGTCCTCCTATCAGTGGAATTATAAAGTATTTGTCTTTTTGTGACCAGCTTATTCCCCTTAAACTTCCTCGAAGTTTATCCATGTTTAGCAGTAACAGGATTTACTTCTTTTTATGGTTGAATAATATTTCATTGTATGAATTTACCATATTTGGTTTAACCATTCATCCATCAATGGACAATGGGTGCATCTTCACTTTCCCTTCCTTATATCCCCACACAATGTAATACATCAGAAGAAAAGAAGATCCTGAAAGCAGTTAAGGAAAGTGTATTGTAAACATTGGCAGAGCGAGGTAAAAGAACATACTTTATTTAATTTGCCACAATTCCTACATGCTGATAGAGCTAGAGCCCACCAGCTGAAGTGTATAGAATGAGAGACCATCATGTTAAGTGAAGTAAGTCAAACTCAGAAGGTCAAGGGTGGTATGTTCTCTCTCATGTACAGAAGCTAAAGAGGAAAAAAGAAAAGAAAAGTGCAAGTGGATCTCCTAAAAATCAAAGGAAGCTGGGTGCCATGCTATCATGTTGATTATTAAGTTGCATTAAGATCAAATGTATAGCAAGGCATGGTGGTACATGCCTGTAATCCCAGTGGCTGAGGCAGGAGGATCTCAAGTTCAAAGCCAGCCTCAGCAACTTAGAGAGGCCCTAAGCAACTCAGACCCTGTCTCTAAATAAAATACACAAAAAGGGGGATGGGGATGTGGCTTGGTGGTTAAGCACCCCTGCGTTCAATCCTTCGTACCAAAAAAAAAAAAAAAAAAAAAAATCAAAGGAATATTACTAGAGAAAAGGGACCAACGGATGGGAGGTAAAGAAGGAGGGGAGATGCTGGGGAGGGATATTGACCAAATTGTATTATTATTATATTTTGAGCATGTACGAATATCCAACAACAAATCTCATCATTATGTACAACTACAATGCACCAATAAAAATGTGGGGAAAATGTCAATATAAGTCAAAAAAGTAAAAAATGAGCTCAGAGTTTTCTCTAAATCTTAACTTCACAGATACCAGCCCCCCTCTTTATTGGTAATACAATTTCTAGAAAATTACAAACATGTTTTCATGTTGTGTAAGATTTAGTTGATCAGTAATGTGATAAAAGAGAATGTGTGTCAAAATATGTAACACAATGGCTAGTGACATAGGAGGATCAATAAATACTGAGGAAAATAATAGTTAACATGAACTTAACTATTTCATGAATATGGATTGTGTGCTTTCTATTTTTAAAGCCCTGGTGAGCATTTACTATAAAACAGTTGGCAAGTTGGAGGGAGGTACACAACTATGAATCAGCATAGCTAATATTTCTTGCACATGTCGAAAACAAATTCTGAGACAGAATTGACAAAGCTGTTTATTTGTAAACTTGTGACCATCAGTTTTGTTTTGGCAGGGATATAAAAGTGTTGGAAAGGAGAGTAAGTTTTTTAGAGAATGAAAAAGAAAATACTGAGACAGACTCTAATTGAAACATTGTACTAGGACGGGGGCTTTGGAAACAGTGGAGATTTTTAAATTGTCTTTAGGTATATCTGACAGTGCTTGGTGGTGGCAACATGAGGCAAGCAAGCAGTTTGAGATTATTTCAAAAGAGGAGAAAATTTTAATCTTAAGGGTACAGGAGTTATTTGGTCATTTCTCCAAACAAGTGGTGTTGATGGATTGTGCTTTTGTAATCTCTGATGGGATTAACTGAGTGGTAACTAAAGGTGTGGGGTGTGGCTGGAGGAAGTAGTTCATTGGGGGTGTGGCTATGGGGTACATATTTTGGATCTGGAGAGTGGAGTCTCTCTCTCTGCTTCCTGATCACCATGTGAACTTCTTCCCTCTGCCACACTCTTCCACCATGATGCTCTGCCTCACCTTGAACCCTGAGGAATGGAGCCGGCCTTCTATGGACTGAGACCTCTGAAACTGTGAATCCTCAAATAAACTTTTCCGCTTCTACAATTGTGCTGGTTGGGTCTCATAGTCATAACAGCAAAAAAGCTGACTACAACACATGGTCCTTATTATGATGGAAGGCTGCCATAGCAGGCAGCTCTCAAGCACCTCACAGGTGTCAGGTCCCTTGCATGTGTTAAATCATTCTAATCAGCATAGACAAACTGAGAGAGAGGTACTGTTGTTAACTTAAGTTTTAAATGAGGGAACCTGAGTCACAGAGAGCTTAAATGACTGGTCTGAAGACACACAGCACAACAGTAAGTAGTAGAGTTGGGATTTAAATCCCCCACTCTGAACCCATCTGAAATATACCCCAGAATAGGTGATTTATAGGGAAAGATGAGAAAGGAAGAAAGACCAAGACAAGTGCATGGTGGGAAGGCACTTGTTCTTTTCATTAAATTATAATTCATCCTCTTCCTTCTTCCCCTTCCTCTTCCTCTTCCTATCCTCTTTCTCCTTCCCATTAAATACTATTAATTAAGTGACCCAATTCCATGTGATATATGAGGCCTTTGGTAGCCCAAGAAAGAAGAAGTAATAGATATGTTTTTCTCAGTGAAAAAAAGAGAACATTGTGTGATTTAGTTTTGGTTTGGTCATGCATTTTTCCCTATTTTAAGATAATTTGACTTTAGTTTTCTTCAATTGCTATTGCTTCTAAAGGAGAAAAGGAAAACAATTGCAGAGCAAATGGCTTCTCAGCACCAATAATCTGCATTGTCATTTCTCAGAAGTCACAACCAGAGATTGGAATGAAAACCTTGGTGGGCCAGTGAAGGAAAAGAGTGACTCTCATTTCAGGCATTTGAGCAAGGCTTAGTTGAACTTGATTTTGAATATGATGGGTAAAAAGGCAAAACAGAATTTTTCAAAGTAATATATTCTGCTAATTTCAGTTTAGGGCCTGATATCGTTTGAATAGTGTTTGTCTCCACCAAAACTCACATCAAGGCTTAATTCCTCATTATAAAATTGTCAGGAGGTTGGGCCTTTGGGAGGTAATTAGGTCATGGGGGCAACATATTCATGAATGAATGGATGTTTTTCAACAGACTGTGTTAGTTCACTCAAGACTGGATTGGGTGTGAGTTAGGTCTCTTGGGACTTGATTACTTATTGGGACAGTGGGATGATATAAAGTGAGTCTGACACTTTCCCTGTTTCCTGCACATATACTTCTTCCACAGGAGCCTGTTTCCCCTTTCTACTTCTTCACCATGATCTGATGCACTGTCTGGTCTGTTGTGGTTTAGATGTGAGGTGTCCTCCGAAAGCTCATGTGTGAGACAATGCAAGAACATTTAGAGAAGAAATGACTGGGTTATGAGAGTCTTGACCTGATCAGTGAATTAATTCCCTGTCAGGAATTATCTGGATAATAACTGAAGTCACATGGTATGTGGCTGGAGGAGGTAGATCCTTGGTGACATGCTTTTAGGGTATGTATTTTGTTTTTGTTGAGTGGAGTTCTCTCTCTCTTTCTCTCTCTTTCTTGGTGACCATGTCCTGACCTGCTTTCCTCCTTCACACCCTTGTGCCATGATGTTCTGCCTCACCTTTGGCCCTGAGAAATGGAGTCATCCATTTACAGACTTAGACCTCTGAAACCATGACCTCCCAAATAAATTTCTCCTCCTTAAAGTTGTTAAGGTCTTTTGGTCACAACAATGAAAAAGCTGACTAAAACATGGTCCTTACCAGATGCTAGACAGATGAAGTTCAGTTGCCTGTTCTTGGGTAGAACCATGACCTCAAATAAACCTCTTTGCTTTATAAATTTCTCAGCATCAGGTATTTTTGTCATAGAAACTGATAACTGAATGAGACAGGGCCCTAAAGGCTGCGGTGGGGGTGGGGGACCAGTGGGACTTTCTCAAGAAGTTTCTGCCTTCCACATTCCTTGAATTAAATACTGTGGCCTCTAAAAGGCGCTGAAAACGAATGAAACCAATTGTTCTTTTGCACCACTTTGTAGGACATTTATAAGATTGTTTCTGGAAACAGTCATTTTTAGGCAAGGAAAAATGGAAAAATTTTTAGGCAAGGGAAAAAGGAAAAATGGAAGTTCGACCATGGAAATAGTCATGGCCACAGTCATAACTACAACCTTAAAATAAGAGATTTGAAGCTATAAGCAAAGAATCACATGAAATCCTATAAAATGTTTCTTCATGTCTTTCCTTCTTTCATTCCTTCCTTCATTTTCTTCCTCCTTCTAAATGTGGGCCTGCCGCACTTATTGTCCCTGGGTTTCCACCAGCACTATAAGCATATCTCTATGAGAACCTATGATAGATATATAGGTGGGTAGGAGCCTCAGGTAGGCAGGGAGATATTTGCTCTTCCATCTATTGCGTGTATAGGCGGTCAATGAAAAGCCTGATCATTACAGTTACCTATTATTGAACATTCATTGTACCTTGGGAAGAGCATACATCTTGTCTCTTTTAAGCCTCAATAGAACTCACTGGTGTGTGTACCATTAGTAGTATTCCCAATCTAGAAGATAAGGAAATGGGAACTCTAAGAGGTTATATAAAGTGCTCAAGGTCACACAGGATGGAGTAGCGTTTGGATGTAAACCCAGGTCTGTGCTCTCTGACCTGACATCTTGGAATTTTTCTTTAATTCCAAAGTCTAATCCTCATGTTAAATGGTAAAACCCATTCCCAGAAGAAAAGACAAGTGAAAGTATGCTTAGAACAGAAATTCTAGAGAGCTTGGGGAGTGGGTTTGAAAAGTCTGAATCAAATATAAAGATGATTACCAGTCTCCTTCCTCAAGCTCTGGGGATCTTGGCCTTTTATGGAAAGTAGGAACCTCTGCACAAATATATGAAAAAGAAAACAGGTTCTGGAGAAATCCTAACATGTAGGATCTTGAATTCATCTTTGTACTGACCTCATTTACTCCTCTTATTTTCAAAGGAGGAAACTGAGGCCAAGAGAATGCCAAAGAAGTGACCTAGGTGACTTAGTGGTGAATTGTGGCCCCAACTCTAGGTCTCCAAGTCCTAAGCTCTGTCTGCTCCAGCATACTGTTTTTGTCCTGGGCCATTTCTTCTTTCTTGTGCATCATTGCTAGTGATAAGAACTGGTGCCAGCAGGATTGGGATTTGAGAGTGGGTGCATTTGCACTTGGTTAAGATGAAGGATGAACAGAAGAAGGATTGTTTCTCTGAGATAACTTTGAGGATATAGGGCCCAAACCAGTACTAATTCCAGTCACTGCCAGTTTGCTGAAAAACTTAAGAAGGTGTACTGTTGTCTATTATAGAGCAGCCATTTGATCCTGATGCCTGATTTAAATATAGTCTGCAGTCCAAATAGGGGTACATATGGTCACCCCAGGTAAGTCCCAAGTGACTCTTGTATCTGTCACAGAACCTAAGCACATTTGGACACAATTATCAACATTTTACTTCTAATGAGTCTGATTAATCCATACACAGAGTAGAGTGTCCTGCTTATTAACAATCCCCATGGGAACACTTCACAAGAGGTACTTTCATTCTGCCTGTCAAATGTCATAAGGTCTCCAGAGAAAGTTCAATATAGCTCTGCAAACAGAACCTGAAAAGATCAGCTCACTGAGATCTTTCGTGGTCCTATGTGCTTTCTGTTGCACATGTGTTGCCCTCCCCTCTCCCACAGCACCTTGGGAAAAGCCTCCCTACCCTGAAGAAACATAAGAGCAGGCCTGGGAAGGCAGGGGGAGCATTTTGTAAGGGCTTCTTTATCCTGACTTTTGCATTTACACCTCATTGCTTTTCAGGCTCTGGATGGTTTGGCCGGTGCTAATTGGCACAGCTGGTTTGACATTTAAATGAACTGAGTAGCAGGTGGAGCAGCTGATGGGGGACAAGACCTGTGGGAAAGGCACGGATGTGACTGCTGAGGAGGAGGGAGGGGTCTGGTGGAGCATGAATCTTCTAGAGGCTGCTAATAAGGAGGAGTAAGAGTCCCCTCCTTCACCCTCTGTCAGGACTTGCTGCTCACTCAGGCACATAGATTCCTTCAGTGACCCTTGCAACTGAGAATCACCAGAAACTATTGGCATAGCCCCTTTCAAGTAACCCTGAGCTGTGACAGCCCAAATTTCCACAAAAGTTATTAAAGGACAATTTGTTTTATTTTTCCTAAGGATGATAAGCTTTAAAAGGGAAATCATGATGAGAAATCCTTTAAAAAGCAAAGTTTTAAGATGGCAGTATCATTGTGGTTGACGTGTACAATAGGAAAGATGGTGAGATGCAGGGTGGCTATGTCACTAATAATGGACCAAAGTTTCAGATGATTCAAGAAGTTCAAGTACATTCTATTGGCATGACCCTCATTCATTTGTACTTGGACACATTTCCTAAAATGGTAGAAAGCCTAGGAGGTGCAGCTAGAGATGTGGAAAGAGTAGGGACCCAGGGTTGCATATACCTTTGACATGCATGGGTATGTCCTACTTTACAGGTATCAATATGGACAAAAATTTGAAGAGCTATCACTCTTGGATATCAAGGATATATTTTGTGTTTGTCATGACTTTGTGGTAAAGATGGAAGTATAAAAAAAAGAGTAAAGAGAGTTAGAAGTCAGAGTCCTGAGCCAGTTCAGCTACCAACAAGCTGTGTGACCTTGGGAAAGTCTCTAACCTCAACTGGAAAATGAGGAAAATTTGATTAAGACCTTCACTGCTCAAATTTTGATCCATGAACCAGCAGAATCCATGTCACCTTGATAAAAAGGCAGCCTTTGCCACAAATCTATTGAATCAGACTGTGCATTTGAACAAGATCTGCAGGTGAATACAAAGTTTGTTGAAGTTTAAGAAGCACTAGACTAGACCACTTGGTCTTAACTCTGGTTGTATGTTTTTTATAAACATTGATGCCTGGTTCCAGATCATATCAATTGATATGATTTTTCCTAAATGATTCTTTTGTATTTCATTTATTTTAATAAGCATTTTATACTGTTCACTTATGTGCCAGATACTGATCTAAGTGCTTTACAAATGTCAATTTGTTGAATCTGCATTACAGCCCTATGAAGAATGTACTGTCTTTATTTTACAGAGGAGCAAAGTGAGGGACATGTTTCCTGTTTATAGTCAGGCAGGCATTCTGGCTACAGTGTTTATCTTCTTCATGCCCGTACATGGATTAGATGACCTGTAAGGCCTGGTCTAGCTCTGACATTCAGATTCTATAAGTCTCCAACTATATAACTGAGGGCTTACAATTAGGAGAAAACCAGGAACTTGAACAACAGAAACTTGAACTCATGACAAACACAAAATCAGGAACTTGAACAACAGGAGTACTTGAACAATTTGATGTGGTGTCTTTTGGATTCTGGGAGCATGGGGTGGCTCTCCTTAGGCCATTTTTGCTCTTCCTTCCAGGATTTGTTAGTGGGCCTCTTTTTTTTCCCATTCATTCCTTAAATGTTAACATTCTTTAGGGCTTTATCCTCATCTTCTCCTGAATTCCAAAGCTATATAGGCAATTACATGCTTAATATTTCCAGGTGGATTCTTTTTTTTAACAAGTTTTTATTTGTTCTTCTTAGATACACATGAGAGTAGAATGTATTTTGACATATCATACATACATGGAGTATAACTGCCCATTCTTGTGGTTGTTCATGATGTGGAGTTTCACTGGCCATGTATTCATATGTGAACATAGGAAAGTTATGTCTGATTCAGTTGGATTCTTGTTGGCAACTCAACATATCTAAGACTGATCCCATCACCTTTTTAAACTCTCTTCCTGTTCCTATGTTCCGCATCCTAGTGAAAGAATGTTACCATCCATTCAAATCACTTCAGCTATAAACCTGGGACTCGAGACTCTTCCCTGCCACTCATCTCCCACCATTCTGAATTTGAGATGACTCTCAAATCTCTGAACCAGATCTAATTCCTTAGCTACAAATCCAGAAATCCAACTGCCTACTTAAAATTTCCACCTGGGTGACCAACAGGCAGCTCTGACTCAACAAGTCTAAAACAGAACTTTCCATTTATCACCTCGTAAAACTGACTGGGTGTATGGGATACAGGAGAGATAAGATCCAGGTTTCTGGCTTAGACCTTCTGGCCTAGAGTTGCCATTCACTGGGATGGGGCATTAAAAACTCTCTTCCCTTTGGGCAGGTAATAAAGAGTTGAATTGAGAAAGCTGTTTGAATAATTGACAAACCAGGTGTGGTCTTATCTTTTCCCAGTGCTGCAGTGTTTTGAAATGGACTGGACTTTGTCTTAGGTGAATACTGGGCAGAATCCTGACTCTTAATCATTCTTAAACAGAGGTTGAGAGGGGCAGAAAGTGACTTTCCTTTCTAGGCCTACAGTTGTCAGAGAGCACACACAAAGATTCACGGGAAAATTATGTACTTTAGTGCCAGAGTCCTTATTTTAACTTTCCTTAGTTTTTCTGCATTACAATCACATATTTCAGGTCTTTAAACTCGGGATAGTTATTGCAGCCAATTACAATAGCAATTTTCCCCAAGATACTGACTTTGTTCTGCAAATGGCACATTCATAATTACATTATTTTTATGCATCACCATAAAATACCAAGAGTCACCTAATATATCACTGACAAGAGGTGAGTTTTACAGAATTTAAAACAAATTGATGAAAAAGTTAGATGACTTTTTAAATTATTTTTTGGAACCAAAACAGCTGCTGCCCATGATTGAAAATGAAACTTGATTGGCTACTATCAGCATTTGGGTTTGACATGAGAAAACAGGAAAAGATCCCCAACTCACAATTCGTAGCATTTTTTCCCAATCGCTTTTCTGCATTGTTCTTTGATCATGGAATATGGCTGCAGTCTCCTATTCTCAAAACGTTTTTGTCTTCTGCTTTCCCCACAGAGGCCTCTTTTTTCTGTTTCTGATTCATGTGCTTAATAACATTCCTGAGCATTATCTCTGAACATTAAACTAGTGCCATTTGGGGACCCTGACTAAAACCTAGGCCTTTGTCATTGCCTCAATTTATTTTCCCTCTTTGGAGCCTTTACCCTAGCAATTTCTAAGAACACTGTTTTCTTTCCTTTCCTTTCCTTCTTTTTTTTTTTTTTTTTTGCATGATAGACTCCTTCTTATTCTTTAGATCTCAGTTTATACATTCCTTCCCCAGAGAAGTCTTCCTTGTCCTCTCTATCTAAAGAAGGCCCTCCTTTGTTCTCATTTTCTCTACAATTGAGTCTGATCAGTATCTGCCCTGCCTGCTTTCATTTGGTAGGAGTTTTTAAATTGAGGTCAAAGAGAAAATACTGCTGGACTTGAGGAATCTCAGTTTCCCCTCAAGATCCTGCCTTGCTCCTATACCCTTTCTAAGTTCTGCTTAGTCTGACCCCTCACTGGGTCTTTCTGCTGTACCCTCCTGGTATCTGGGATATTCCAATCCATTTGCTGACATGGCCCCAGGGCTATGTACTTTTCTTACCTCTTGACATTTAAATTCCATTCTTTTCTTTATCTACTGGTACATGGCTCTTTCCTGAGAATTCACAGAAGTCTTGGGAAAGCAATGGGATTTCCAAAATGTGTAGAACAGTAGTTACATATTCTATACAGTTTTAAACTCAATAATGAAAAAATAATGCTGATTACTGATATATGTAATAGCATGGATGAATATTAAAAATATGGTGAATGAAGCTGTGTGTGGTGGCACAGGCCTGTAATCCCAGCAACTCAGGAGTCTGAGGAAGAAGGATTGCAAGTTAGAGGTCAGCCTCAGCAATCTAATAAGGCTCTGTCTCAAAATAAAAAAGGGGCTAGAGATGTATCTCAGGGGTATAGTGCCCCTGGATTCAATCCCTAATACTGCCAAAACAAAAATGTTGAATGAAAATAGATAGACATAAATGATAACTTGGTAGAAGTCTGGATTATACAAGTTTATGGATTTGTTAAAACTCATTGAATGGTATGCCTAAGATGTGTGCATTGCATGTGGTTCAGATTTTACTTAAGAGAAGACCAAAACAAAAATTGAATTCTAGTTTACAATGCACATTGCAGTACTTAGGGTACAGTATACTGATGTTTGAAATTTACTTGGAAATATATGCAAAAATAAGGTAGATTTATATAGGGATTGATACATATACAATAAAGTTAATATAACAACATGTTAATTGTACAATATAAATTATGGGTATCTGTGTGTACAATTATTTCAAAATTTTTGAAATTTTTATTTATTTGTCATAAGGAAACATGTTCCAGATTGAAAACTTCTCTGTAGTATGAATCCTTTTGTCAAGTAAATAAGTATCAGTACTGGAAATGATTTCTACCTAATTTATCTGGTTTAGAGCATAAGGATATTTTGAAAGTTAGTCCACCTCTAATGGGTGTATTGATAGAAAAACAAGGTGTTATCAGGGTAATTATATCAGCCATAGGATGTTCAGAACCACAGAGGTATTTTGCAAATAACAAGGAACACAAACTAAAGGGTGTGTGTGTGTGTGTTGTGTGTGTGTGTGTGTGTGTAGAAGGATCAGTGATTTATGACTCAAGGTATAAACCATCTCAAACTGAGGCTCCCCCCACCTAAATATCAGGCTTAAAAGGAGATGAGTGATTTTATCAAAGGCTTTGATCTCATAGCCTCAGAATGGGATTGTGGGATTGTTCTAGAAGCTAGGAGACCAGTTACGTTGAACTTCGGGGTAACCCGCCTGCACTTCTTTTGACAGGAGAGATAAGAGGGAACACAAATGCTCAGACTCTGAAAAACTCTTTCTCTAGTCTTCAGCATTCTGGGAATTCTGCTACACTATATGCTACATGATGGTGAGGACACAATATATCTTGTGTATCAGTTTACTCGGCACTCAACACAGAGCCTGGCACCATAATCAGCATTCAACAAATACCCACTAAATATATGAGTGAATGAATAATATTTGTTGGGTCTTACATTGCTAACTTCTATTCAATATCTTTCAGGTCTCAGGTTTGCTACCACTTTCTATAGGAATCAGTCTCTGAAAGTCCCCCTTATATCCCAGACCATATTAAGCCTTTCCATCATTGTTCTTCTAACCTTTAGTGCATTCTAAAATGAAAGGTCTTGTGTCTGTCTTCTGCACTTGCCTGTAAGTCCCTTGCAGGCAGGAATGGTGCTCATCTTGGTTACCAGTGTATTGCTTGTGCCCAGTTTAAATAATCAATAGATTAAATGCATGGATACAGTCTTTCTCTGATTTAGGTAAATTGTTCTACCATGTTCTTGTGTTCTCCTTTTTTCAATGGGAATTTTAGATCCAGTAAGAACCATGGCTTGTAACTCTTTGTTCCTTTTGTTTTGTTGGGCACAGAATGAACATAAAATGAACACGGTTCATGATGGGTGAGGACATCACATGCAATGACACAATGATGTTTCTTCTGGCTGGGAACAGCTGACACTGGAGTTTTGCCTATAGTATACAATGTGCAAACAAAATTAATAGGGACAAAATCAACAGATGTGATTTTTTTGTGGCCTAGTATGGCTGATGGAATGCTTTTTAATGGATCACATTAAACTGTTACCAGAGACAGATCCAGTCATTTTAAGAGGAGGTTAAGTAGAGATTGTCACATTGGCCAACATGGTTTGTGGTTTTCTTGTTCTCATCCCTGATCCTGAGGACTCCAGAGATAGCTAGGAGTGGTTGGGGACTTATCTGAAAGCTGCCATGTAGCTGGCAGCAGTGGTTGTAGAATAAACTTATCTTCTGAAAACTGCATTTCAGAAAAGACCTGGGGATTGGAAATGATTTGCCCAGGTTGTGGCTACAGGCGATGTCTTGCCATGTGGCCTGTGGCCAAAAAGAGTACAGGTGTTTAGGCACCAAGAAGAATGGCCTCTGTGTCTTGGAAGACATCATGCTTAGGCATTTATAGGAACAGATGCTGATGCAGACTAGTTCCTGATGGAAATGAACGCAGAGGCTGTGAGGTGAGGCAGCTTGTACCACTTTTGATTTCCCCAATGGTCTGCTTTCATGTGCCATGTGGAGCCACACACAAAAAAGGATAGCTTATATCCTCTCTCAACAACAACAACAAAAAAGAGATATTACCGTTGAAATAGCATGAATTAAGACTCTCATTTGCGATTTTTTCCTTCTCTCCATTGAAAACAAGTAGCTGGATTATCAAGTATACCGTTGTCTAGGATGACCATACAAATCATTTCCAAACTGACCCTTTTGAAAATGAAAGAGGACATTGTGAATAATTATGCTGGCCCCCAATCAAAACCTGGGATTATCCCAAGCAATTTGGGATGTATAGTTCTTCTAGCCTTGACCATCATCTTGGATAAGCTTTCAAACTCTCTTGAATCTCAACATCTAGAAACATGGAATGTTTAAGATGGTTGATAAATTGCAGTAGCAAACAAAGCAGCTGGGCAGGTCTAACAACAGAGTCTATAAGCAGCAGAGTCACACAGCCTTGGAACCAACAGATGGAGAGCATCTGCTATGTGGGCAGGATTGGTTGTTCATCCATCTTCTCACACACAGGGGAGCATGCATGAATAGGGTGATTGTCTTCATATGTAATAATGGTGGCTCACTGTCATGGAGCAATCACTATGTGCCAGGCTTTGTGCTAAGCATTTCTCATGCTTTAGTTCCTCCTATATAGTTGTTGATGTCTATATAACAAAGCCTTACATGTGTACACATAGAAAGCTTTTGAGGTTAATGATCCACCTTTATATTTATTATCTTTTTGTTCCTCACAGTAATCTAGGATGGTAAGAATTACTATTCCAATTGCCAGATGAGAAAACCAAGATTCAGAGAGATCAAATAGCTTATAATTAACTGCCAGAACTTGGGACTTAAATCTGTTTGTTTAACTGAAAATTTGATATGCCTTGTGGAAACAACACCTGGTGAATGTATTAATTCAACACATATTTGCAGATTAACCATTGTGTAGCAAAGACTGTGCTAGGTACTAGGTCTATAAATATGTATTAAGAAGTGGGATCAAGCTGTGAGAAAAGGCAGAAACATTCTCAAGATCCTACCCTTCATTGGAATACAGGCACACAAACACATACTTTGAGTACAATAGACTACATATAATACCCTGTGTGTATAATCTTTTAATGAAATATAAACCATATAATACTGTATGATATATTAATATCATATGAGGTATACTTATACTGTCTGCCTTCCCTATCTATAAGCTGTGTATCTTCAGATTCAAACAGCCTCAGATAAAAAATAATTGGAAAAATGGCATCCATATTGAGCATATGCAGATTTTTTCCCTTGTCATTATTCCCTGAACAATACAGCACAACAACTATTTACATAGGATTTATATTGCATTAGGTATTATAAGTAATCAGGATAAGTACAAGGGAGAATGCATAGGTTATATGAGTCCTATGCCATTTTGTATCGTCGATGTGAATATCCCCAGATTTTGGTATTTGTTGTAGGGGGAGAAGAGAGTGGAACCAATCCCTTACCAATACTAAGAGATGACTGTATATACTTTGATATTTACATTTTATAAATAAATATGTAGGGCATGTACAAACTGTGGTAAGTGCACAGCAGGGGGAAAGTCAAGAAGGTTTCACAGAGAGGATAATATTTAGGGTGGGCCTTGAAGGTAACATTACCTAGCTGTTGATCTATTGGAGAAGTGAGACAATCAAGCCCACACTTGGCAGAAACAGTCTGCACAAAGGCACAAATGACATTGGGACATGTTTGGGAAATACCAAGTGGGCTGATGAGTCCTTCTTGGTGAGAAAGGTCCAATGGAATATTTACAGATGAACTTAAATGACACCTAGAATTTTCTTTAAAGTACTCCAGAAAAACAAAAGTTTGCAGGGTGGGGAGGAAGAGAGGAAATAAATGAAACAACAGTAGCAGAAATTGAATAATTTTGAAGCAGGATGATAGGTAAAGTGAAATCAATTTTATTATTATTTCTACCTTTGTATATATCTGAAATTTTCTCTAATAAAGGCAAATATTTTAAAGAAAAAGAAGGAGTGGTTTGGTGGAGTTGGGAAAAAGTCAAGGTAGAGAAGAGTGTTCAAAGATGAGGTTGATGAACTAGGTGTCAGGCTAGTGGTAGGGATGGGAGGATGGACTTTGAAAGTTTCTTAAGTGTTATGCTAAGGACTGGGAACTTAATCTGGTTGGTAATAGGGAAACTTTTATTAAAGAATTTTAATCATGGGATTGATGAATTCTTTTCATTTAGGATTTTACTTTCTGTGCAATGGGAAATAGATAAAAATGTGATCTGATTTGCCTTCATAAAGATCCCTTGAGCAGTTATATGAAAGGGTGGGTATGGGTAGAAGTGTAGAAGTGATGGTATGTATGTCTTTGAGTAAACTGGTGGCAGTAGAGTTGGTAGGAGTAAACGGATCTGAGAAATATTTAGGAAACAGAACTGGCAATTGGCCAATTGTGGGCGTCCTAAGAAAGGAAGGAATTAAAGGATGTCTCCTGGGTTAATGGCATGAAGAATGAGGGGCAAGATGGTGCCATTTACTAAGGTAGGATGCATAAGAAGAAAAGGGTAAGTCTACCATGTGAAAGAAGTGGCAGCTGGCGAAAGTTTTCAAGAAGGAATACTATTCTGGAACTTTAAATAAATTTCACAGAATTTTGATCATGCATAGAGGTTACAGAAAAATGTAATTACACTGGGAGGCCTCCAGTTCCCACAACCACTACTAATAGTTTGGAATCTATTATTTATTACTCTGTTGTATAAAAGCATTAATTATCAAGCAAAATATGGAAGTGCAGCAATCATTCAGGCCAAATTCCTGTTTCTCTAAGGCCCGGAGAGAGGAAGTAGTTAGGTTTACATAAGGTTACAATGTGTAGGAGGTCAAGGTAGAGAAGTCTAGTCTCTTCATTCCCAGCTTTAAACTTTTTCTGCTGTTTTCCTTCTCAACACACCATCAGAGTCGATTATGTAGTTGGCCCTTTTCTCTCTGCCTCTTTGGACCCATTTTTTCTGCCTAAGCAAATATATTTAATTTAATTTCTTTCTAACCATGCCTTATGTCTTTTGTTTATGAATATACATATTATTGAAAGAATATTTTGTAGTATCTTGAGGATTTAATTTGGAAGGCATTAAAAGGAGGATTTAGGTAGTAAAAAATGTAATTTCTGAAAACAAAAAGTACAAGTGCTATTATTCATTATCATGCAGTAGATACTTTTCTCCCACTGTCTTTTGTGCTTTTCCTCTGAATTCTAAGATCTGCTCATGTCCTCCTTCTACTGACTTCTGTCAGAAGGCATAACCTAATAGACTTGCCATTGCAGTGCTAGTTGTTCTTCTAGCTATGGGGAATGCTTCATTGTACATTTGAACCTCAATCTTCCCAAAGATAGTACCTTTAACTAAGTGCACTAGTAGTGTCATTTTGGGATTTCGGTTAGTCCAATATTAAAACACTTGCCTTTTTTCTCAACTGAAGTCGCCTTCAAAGTGTTTCACTCCATCCCAATATTGTTTAATGAGCAGATAGTTGACTCTTTTGGGGGAAGGTAGGGTACTGGGTTTTGAACCCAGGAGCACTCGACCACTGAGCCACCTCCCCAGCCCTATTTTGTATTTTATTTAGAGAAAGGATCTCACTGAGTTGCTTAGCACCTCTCTTTTGCTGAAGCTGGCTTTTAACTCTCCATCCTCCTGAGCCACTGGGATTACAGGCGTAGGCCACTGGGCCTAGATAGTTGATTCTTACAGCCACCATTTCCTATCCTCAGGGGCGCTCAACCACTGAGCCACATCCCCAGCCCATTTTTTAAAATCGATTTTTTTTGAAACAGGGTCTCTCTCTAGTGGCAGCTAATCCAACCTGATTGATATCCTTATAAGAAGGGGAAATTTGGATGCAGACAGTCTGGGGGTGGAGACCATGGGAACATGAACATATCCATCTATAAGACAAGGGAAGAAGCCTGGAACGGATCCTTCCCTAATTGTCCTCAGAAGAAACCAACCTTGCCAACAGCTCAATTTCATATTTCAAGCCTACAGAACTGTAAGACAACATATCTGTATTATTTAAGTAAACTTCCCTCAGTTTGTGCTACTTTGTGATTGCATCCCTGAGAAATAATACAAAGGGGTACTATTATTATCCCCACTCCTCAGATGAGTAAACAGAAACACATAAACTTAAATGATGTGTGTAAAGCAAGCAAGGGCCAAGTTGGGATTTGAATTCAGTTCATTCTGACCTCATAGCCTACTCTCTTCTATGTAGCTGCCTAGGGTCTCAGGCTAGCCCACAGGAGACTGATTTTTTTGTATTTATGCCAAAGACTTAAGTCACCACCATAATGTACCCCCCCCCCATAAATTTTAGGATTGTACAGTAATACAACAGCCATAGAAAAACCATATTCAAATGCTTTTTGCTTTGAAGAACTCTTTTTTGGAAGACAAGGAAAAGGAGTAGCTGGGAGAAAGATGCACTTATTATCGAGAAATTGTTCCTGGGACACCCACAACAATATTTCTTAGCATAAAGCTGTCAAGTCAATATTGCCCAACAAACCGGCTTCTTCAGTCATTGTTACTTCCTGCAATGTAGAGCCCTGGGACTCAGTTTAGTCATTTGCTAGGAAATTTCCTGAGACTGGTTAGGCCAGCACAAGCTGATTTTCTTCCCATTGTTCATGTTGGAAAGTGATGGAAAGGCAGAAGTAGCCCTAAATCACTCGTATTCCACATGCTCAATCTCAGGTTTACATCACTTTCAGAGCAACAGTTAAGCCTAAATTTACTTCATGTGGATACAAAAGTTTCTCTGTGGAAGCATATTGAGCTTATTAGAGACTCTCCCAGGGTGGGACAACAGTTTGGATTATGTAGCAAAACATTTCAAACCAAGTACTATGTGCTAATGGTTTATATAAATGTGATGATTAGATAAAAGGGGCCTTTGGAGTTATGCTTGAAGACACTAATTAAATCCACATCAACAAGTCAACATATTGGTCTCGTGTGGACTCGAGCACTTTGGAAATGCTTCTTTTGTTTTGATACCATTAATTAAATTCCCACACTTTGCTGATATTGAATGGTTACCTTAAAACACAGATGGCAAAAGTTGAAGCTTTGAACGCCACTTCTGAGTGCATTTCCGAGCAGCGCAGTAAATGAGAACAGTTTTTCCTTTCAAGGAGCTAATTGCCTAGAATTTTCAAAATTTCATGGCAGATAGTGAACAGTTGATTCTTTCTCAACAAATTCAATCCAAATGATGCATGCTTTTACTTAACCACTACAGGCTTAACTGCAGTTTTAAATTATTCTCAATGCAGAGGCAATAAAGTATTTCAGTAAATATGTCTCAGTGGAGAAGTTAAGAGGAAAACACACAAGTATTCCCAGTAGCCACTGTTCAGGTCACTGTTTGGAACCACAGGCACATGTGAAAGACTTATGACCTGTCATGGGCAGTATTTTTCAGAGTTAGGAGTGTATAAATATCTAGAGTGTCTGAAGAAAGATTCCAAATATAAAGTGAATAAAGTCTACAGGGATACTTCATTTGAAAACTAAATATCTGCGACCTTGTCTTGTTGACAAAATTGGATTTCTCTCTGTTATTATGTTGTTTCCACTTATGACTGCTTCAGAATGGAAATCTATGGAGGAAAAATCACATGCTCAGAGACTTCAAGATGGCTGTGCCTTGGCAACAGAAGCTGCTTGCCAAAATGAAGGAATTCATTTCCCAACACTCTTTCTCCCCCTTGGCTCCGTGAATCAGGAGTTGCAAACGGCCGAAAGGATTTGCTCATTTTGCTCAGCTTGACAGAGTAATCCTAGCTTGAGGACACCAAGATGGAGAATTAAATTCGCTTCAACAGGTATTGATCTAGTGATGATTATGTGCAAAGCTCTGCACTTGGTGTTGGTGAAGGGCTGCAGAAGGAGGGAGGCAGGGTATGGAGGTGACAAGGATAAAGAGACAAGTGAGAGATGATTTCCACTTTTGCCAATAATAGCCAACATTTATTGAAACCATCCTGTGCTCCAGACACGATTCTAAGCATTGAAAAATTCAGTCATTCTGAGTTTGACAAAGCTATGCAATACACATGTATAAATGTACTATAGTACATACCTACAAAGCACCAATGAAAAATAACTAAATAAAGGAGTAGAACGTATACCTGTAGAGGAAGGGGAATAGTAGGAGGGAGGGGAGGGAAAGGGAGACCCTGGGGAATGAAAAATTCAGTGCATGTATGACTATGTCAAAGTTAGCCCAACTATTAGGTACAACTATAATGCACTCATAAAAAATTCATTCCACGAGTAGGCACTTTTTGTATCTTCATTATATGGATGAGGAAACTGAAGCTCAGACCTTCAGTAACTGCTGCTTCCTTCTCATTCTCCATCACAGCCTCACCTTTCTGACCACCTAACTCCGGAGTCTTTCAGACTTAGTCTTTGGCCCTCTTCTTGGTCTAAGTTTACCCCCTTAGCAATCTCATTTACTTTCCTGGCTTTAGACACCACTTGGTTGTTTAACAAGCATCTCAGACTTAGCATGTCCTAATTGGAGTTCTTGATCTTCCTTCTCCCTCCAAAAATGCTCCCTTCCCTATCTTCCTAGTCCAAACCCATGTGAATTCCATTCTTCTTGTTCTTAGGCCAAATGCATTTTTTTCTCATGTCTTCAAAATATATCCTGAATCTGACTACTCTTCATCTCCATGGCTACTATTTTGGCTTAAGCCACTGTCTTCTATTGCCTGAATTACAACCAGAGTTTCTTAATTGGTCCCCCAGCTTCCTCTCTCGGCCTCTGTTGCTATATAATATTACCACAAACTTAGCTTCTTAAAACAACACTCATTCTGTAAATCAGAAGTCCAGAGGACTAGGGTGAGTTCTCTGCTTCAGGTTTCACAAGGTTGAAGCAAAGATGTCAGCCAAACTGGGTTATTATGTGGAAACATTGGGAATCAATCCCCTTCCAAGGTCATTCACAGTGTTGGCAGAATCCAGGTGCTTGTGACCTGTAAGTCCATGTTCCCACTTTCTATCTGGCCATTGTTTGGGGGCCACTCTTGGGTCCAAAGGTTACATCCATTCCTTTACATGAGATGCTCTCCATCTTCAAAGGCAGCAGTAGTATACCAAACTCCCCTTGTACTTCAAATTGCTCTGGTGCCTTCTTCTGCTACCAGCTGCAGAAACCCTGCTGCTTTGAAGGGCTCACTGGAGAGGGTCAGGTTCAGCAGATTAACTTTATATCTTAAGGTCAACTGACTTGGGACTTTAATACCATCTGTAAAATGTTTTCAAATCCGTACTCAGCTTACCATTCAGTTCAATAACCAGGAGACAGAAATCTCAGGGGCAGTGGAAGGGCACACATTTAGGGTATTGGCAGTATGATCCTGTCATTCATCTACTCACAGGAACTCCCAATCTCACTTAGGAAAAAACCCCAAAATCTTACAATGTCCTACAAGCCCTTCATGATCCAAAGTCTGTCTCTTATCACTCTGACTTCATCTCCTATTTTCTTTCTCGCACTTTACCTTCTTTTTCACTTACTTTCTCTCCTCCCAGCCACATTGAATACTTCAAGCATGGCCCCATCCCAAGGCCCTTGTATGTACTGTTTCATTAGTTTGAGATGACTTACCTCCTTAAGGCTTTACTCATTTGGCACCTTCTTGGTCAGGCCTGCCATTTGAAATTTGAAATTGCACCCCACCCCAGAAGCCTGAACTTTTGTTTCCTCCAAATCCATTATTACTCTTGAACACAAAATAATTAAATATACAAAATACAAAATATTGTATTATTTAGACTATAAAATATTCTGAGGAAAATGCCATGCAGGATCATCCAAGGATTCTAATATTTAGAAGAAGAGAGAAGTCATATCTGGCTGGAGTGTCACAAGAATCCTTATGAAGCAGAAGAGGAGAAGACACAACACACAGAGACAGAGAGGAAAAGGAAATGTGAAGACAGAGCCACAGATAGGAGTAATAAAATGCAGAACAAAGAAAGCCAGGAAATTCCAGAAGCTGGAACAGATTTTCCCCTAGTATGACCAGAGTGAGTGCAGCCCTGCCAACACCATGGTTTTGAATTTCTGTTATCAATAATGGTGAGAGAATCAATGGTGTTTTGTTGTTTTAAGCCACCAAGTCTATGATAATTTGTTATGGCAGTCACCAGAAACTACTGAATGAGATTTGAAGGATGGGTCTGATTGTTGTGGATTCTGTGCTGTACTCTGCCAATACCCTGTTAGGTCTGAAGGACTTGTTCCCCCAGCTTCTGGGTTTCTGCTGGATGCCACTCTTCACCTGCTGACCTTTTATGGTAATTGCCTCTGCAGAAGATGTTGGAGATGTTGTCCAAAGTTCCTTTCCTACAGATAGCTTGTATCCAATGACTGTTCAGCAAGGGGTGATATTAGTTATCAACTGATGAATATCAAATTACCATACACTTAATGGTTTAAAACAACATACATCTATTATCCCAGATTCTGTGGGTCAGGAGTTTGGGTGTGGTGCTATTGAGTTCTCTGCTTGAGAACTCAAGGCCATGTTCAAGGTGTCAGTCAGGTTTTATTCTCATCTAGAGGTGCAATTAGAATAAAATTTCAAACCCAGGTTGCTATCAGAATTTATTTCCTTGCTGTTGTAAAACTGAGAGCACTGGCTTCTAGTTTTTGCTGGCTATTGCATGGGGGCTGCCGGTAGCTCCTAGAAACCACCATAATTCCTTCCCAGCATGGCTACCTAGTCAAATCATCAAAGAAATTGTTTAGAATTACTGTGGTAGCAAGACGCAGTATTATAGAACACAATATAATTATGAAAGTTACATTCCATCACCATCACTGTATGGTATTGGTTAGGAGCAAGCCACTAGGTGAGTCCTAAATTTGGTTTGTTACAACAGCATATAAGAGCCTGATCTCCTTGTCCCAACTATCTACAACTGTGTTGGATCATCTATAGACTGCCTTTCCCTGTGGGTTTGGCTGAGATCTTGTTTTGATGGCACTGTAGTTCAGTTTTCCACTCTGCTCACTTCTGCTTCCTTCCCTTCCCTCCCACAGGTTGATTCTGAGAGCACTCCTGTGTTAGGCAGATTTTGTCACTGTGACAAAAATACCTGACAAGAACAACAATTCAGAGGACTCCTGTTTTAGGCTGGCCATCTAGCTCCAAGGCAGAAACATCATGGCTAAAGGACATAGCAGAGGAAAGCTGCTCATCTTGTAACAGCTGGGAAACAGAGAGAAAGAGGAAGGGGCCAGGAAGAAGTGATTGACTTCCTCCAACTAGGTCTCACCTCCCAGCAGTCCATTTAGCTATCAAGAGATTAATACATCCACTGATGAGATCAAAGCCCTCATGATTCAATCACTGCCTAAAAGACCTACTTCTGAATCTTGCTGCCTTAGGGACCACAGTTCCAACACATGAGCCTTTAGGGACATTCCAAATCTAAATCATAACAACTCCCTTATAAGTGATCTGCATTCTTACCTCCATCTTAGATGAAAACAGATCTCTGGCCAGTATTTTCATAAGTAGAAACTGAGAAGTATTCTAGAAAAAGGGAACAGATTAAAAGCATTGAATGAAGGTGTGGGGCCTGTGGGTGAGGGGACAATGGGAATGGTACAAAGGAAGTGAGGAATGTGAGGCTAGAAATTCAGGATGGAGCCACTGTGTGGAGGGCCCTAAATGACATGCTTATAAGGATGCAGCCATTATTTATGAAGTGGTGGGGAAGCTCGGAGCACAAAACATTAGCACTAGGATTTATGAAGATGATTTTAGTAGTATGTTGTTTTCTTTAGGAGGGCCTTGTATGAATTAATAGCATGATCTCATGTACAGTGTAAAGTGGCTTCGAAGGCACTTCTTTTGCACATGCAGGCCGAGTTTCCTTTCCTAGGAACAAAACAAAGGGTGTGGTTATGTGGGTTGAATTGTGTCCCCTCCACCAAATTCATATGACGTAGTTCCCAGTACCTCAGACTGTGACTGTATTTTAAGACAGGATATTAACATAGAAGTAATCAAGATTAAATGGAATCATTAGGCTGGGCCTAATCCAATATGACTAATGTTATAGAAAGAGAAAATTTAGAAACAGAGAGGTACACAGATAGGAAAAGGTCATGTGGAAATGAAGACAAAGATTGAAGTGTTACAACAGAAACAAAGGATGCCAAAGATTACCAGCAAACTACTAGAAGCTAGGAGAGACACATGGAATAGATTCTCCATCACAACTCTCAGAAGGAACCAACCCTGTGGGCTGGGCACTTTGATTTTCGACTTGCAGCCTTTAGGATTGGGACAATGAATTTCTGTTGTTTAAGCCACTCAGTTTGTGGTGCTTTGTTATAGTGCCCTAACATATTAATGCAATAAATGTCTGTTATTGCTCTCTGTATCTGTTAGGATGCTTCTGACTTCAAACAGGACACTGAACTATGATCTGAACAATAATGAAATTTGTTATTTCACAAGAGAAATTCAGAGATAGGGCTGTCCCAGGATTCATTAAATTCAATGGTTTAGCAATGTCAGGGCTCTAGATTAGCTACTTGCAATCAACTGAATTGAGAGCTGTTGGAGCACTCAGATGACCCTAAGCAATGATAGAATTCATGCAAGATATGTTTTATTTCTAGTTTATGTTTATGCTGCTTTGTATTTAGTCTTTGATGTCCCAACCCTGGATGATGTGTGGTTTACAGGGTTTCAACCCTCTGAGGAACTTGGACTCCATCTTTTGTCTTCCTAGAACAGTCAGAATACTGCTGAGACTCCAAATAGCTTTGGCTATATTTACAAAAGTCCTATGGATAAAAGTGGACCAAATGACTCTAGGTTTTCCCATCCAAAATTACATCTAAATTTCATAATTGTACACTCTTTTATTACTTCTTTGGTAATGATAGCAACATGTTCTTTTAAAAATATTGTCTTTTGAGGCTGGGGATATAGCTCAGTTGGCAGAGTATTTGCCTTTCATACATAAGGCCCTAGGTTCAATCTCTGGTGTGTGTGTGTGTGTGTGTGTGTGTGTGTGTGTGTGTGTATCTTTTCCTTATGAGGAGAGTAGTTCTGATTTGCCTCATCTGTAATGATCATATTCATTTTATTTGTTCAAGTTTTATCTCTAAAACAAAAAATTATAGAAGTTGCCTATATAACCATCTCTTTCACCCAAGAGGAAACCACTATTGTGAATTTGGTTTTTATTATTTCATATTTGATATATAGGAACATATCCTCAAACTATGCATAGTATTGTTCTATGTATTTTTCATCATAATGTCTTTGATATCTATTCATTTTGCTATGCTAATGGCATAGTACTTTAATTTTAATGCCACATAGTATTTCTTATATGGCTGCACCACAATTTTCTCATTCATTCTCCTGTTGATGAACATTGGGGTTATTTGTGTTTTTAAATGTGCAATCTGATCCAAGAAGATTTACGTACCCAGTGGTAGTTCTCTCCAGGGTGTTTACTTAACCATACTATTTGTATCTGACTCAACAAAGATGAGAAAGCAGTGCCTTTTAGGCATACAAAAAGCTAAGATGAAAGTTTCATGCTTGAAAATGTCCTAAGGGGAATTTAAAATTCTCAGTTGACAAATGAAGACCAGATCTTGATGTCTGGAAAACTCTTTAAGTAGAATTTTTATCAAAATTGATGAAGGAAATTGGGGGCCCCATCCTTATTCAAGTGTATCTATCTGTGCATGATGCTTGGCTGGACAGATGACAGAGCTGATCACATTGTAGTGATATTGAATCTCTGGGGGTTTGCTCTGAAGACGGCCTTGCATGCTGCAAGGTAGACGGACCTTGGTTCCATATTCTTCCTGCCACTTCCAAGCGAGTCACTGTGGTTAAATATGTTTATCTTAGTTTTCTTACCCAGCTCAATGTTTTGCAATCTTTGAAAATACTTGCTTCTTTTTCATCAACTTTGAAATCCTGTGCTTCCTTTCATACTGCTTTATCATTCCTTGATTTTCCCTACCATGTTATTATGAAAACATTCAATCATACAGCAAGGTTAAAAGAAATTTACAGTGAGCAGCCACATGCTTATTATTGGATTTTATGATGAACATTTTGCTATTTTTGTTACATTAAACATCTGTCCATCTATCTATGTCTCTTTCTATCAATCCATTGTGTGTGTATGTGTGTGTGTGTGTGTGTGTGTGTGTGTGTGTGTGTATGTATGTGTATATTTTGGTTGAATAGGAAAGTAAGATTCAAATATCTATATATTTTACCTCTAAACCCTTCAGTGCAAATATTATTAAACTCAATACATCTTTATTTTTATTGAAATAAAATTTATATATAGTGAAATGCAGCAACCTTCTACCTACCATTCTATGGGCTTTACTGAATGCATGCACTAAATTATCTAAACCCCTATTAAGATAGACAATGTTGCCAGCATTCCAGAATTTTCCTTCATGCTCCTTTCCAGTCAATTCTTGTCTTCACCTCCCACAGGCAACCATTGTTCTCATTTTTCTACCATACATTAGTATTTTTAAAAGCTTTTATTTGGAAATAATTTTAAACTTGCCAAAAAGGTGCAAGAAAAACAATATTACAAAAACTGTCCAGATGTACTTCACCCAAATCCACCTCACATTAACATTTAATTTATTTGATTTGGCATTTGCTTTCTTTCTGTGTATACAGATTTTTTTTTCTGAATCATTTGAGACTAAGAAGCATGCAACCATAGATTAGTTTTGCCAGTTCTAGAGCTTCATAGAAATAGAATCACACAGCATGACTTCACTTTTTAAATTTTTATGAAAGTAAAATATTCACATAGTTAAAAAATCAATAGTGCTGGAAGGTTTTTTAATGAAAAACAACAGTCCTTTTTAACCATTCACATTCATCAGTCCTGTCCCTGAGAGTCAATCTCTTTTAACTCTTAACCACTGTTTGTGAAAATTACCTCCTTATTCCTAAAATAGGCTTATATTTTTGCTTTTGTTTAGACAGTTTGTTTATACATTGTTCTGCTTTAGATATAGATGGCCTCCAAAGGCACTGGGCTAAAGGCTTGGTGGCCAGCCTGTGGTCCTGTTGGGAGGTGGTGCAATTTTTGAAGGTGGGGCATAGTGGAAGGCAGTAAGGTCTCTGGGGACATGCCCTTAAAGGGAATATTGGGGCTCCAGACCTTCCTTCTATCTTTCTTTGCTTCCTGGCCTCCATGAAGTAAGCAGCTTGGCTTTGTCACATGCTTCCTCTAATGAACCTCTGCCTCACCACAGGCCACCAAACAGTGGAGTTAACCAACTGTAAACTGAAATCTCTGAAATCATGAGCCAAAATAAATCCTTTCTCCTTTTGATTATCTCAGGTATTTTGTTACAGTGATGAAAAGACATTGTCTAATCATTTTATATCATGGCAGATCCATTTATGTGTTATTCCATTAATCTGTACATTCAACAAATAATTTTGGGGTTAACATAAGTTTTCATTTTTTGTGGGGGGTAAATACCTTGCAGTGGTATTATTAGGCCTATATTCAGTGTATGTTTAATATTGTAAGATGCTGATGAATTTGATTTGCAGTGTGTGTCATCTTGCTTTTTCAAAAGCAAGCTTCAGTTGCTGTGCATCTTCAACCCAGTATTGTCAATATTATTGATGTGACCTTTTTAAACAGGTATGTGGTGATCATTTTTTATTTCTCTATTGACTAAAGCTGATGAGTATGTTTTCATGTGCTTATGTCCATTTGTAATTAATCTTTTGTAAAATGTATATTTAAATGTATTTTTCTATTTACCAAAGTTAATTTTCTTATTGTGGAGTCTTCTACTTTTTTATTTTTGCTGTACTGGAGATTAAACTCAGGGCCTTGCACCAGCTAGTTGCATGCTTTACCATTGAGCCATACCCCAAGCCCTACCGTTGAGTTTGAAGAGCTCTTCATATATTCTGCAAGCAAGTCCTTCGTCAGATGTGTGGTTTTCAAATATTATGTTCCAGTCTGTGACTTGCATTTTTGTACTCTTAGCAGTATATTTTGTAGAGGAAAAGTTTGTGATATTGATTAAGCCCTATTTATTAACTATTTTCTTGTATTGATCATGCTTTTGGCATCATATCTAAAAACTAATTGCCTAACCCAAGGTTATAAACATTTCTCATACTGTCTTCTAAAAATTTGTATGGTTTTATGTTTTATATTCAGGCTTCTGATCTACTTTGAGTTAATTTTTGGATAGTGTGTGGGCTTTTGGTGCAATGCTTTTTGCATACCAATATATATTGGTACAATTGTTCAAGCACAATTTATTGAACATATCCTTTCCCCATTGAATTTCCTTTGCTCAAAATCAATTGGCCGTGGGCTGAGGTTGTGGCTCAGTAGTGCACCGCTTGCCTTGCATGCGTGAGGCACTGGGTTCAATTCTCAGCACCACATAAAAATAAATAAATATATTGTGTCCATCTACAACTATATATATATATATATATATATATATATATATATATATATATATATATATATATATATATAATCAGTTGACCATATTTATGTGAATCTATCTATGAATTCTGCATTTTATTTCATTAATCTATGTGTATCTCTGTTCCTTTACTTTGCAAAAACCACTATTACCTCTTTGTATCCTTCCAGATATCTCCTATGTATATATAACTATGCATATAAGCACATTTGCTTTTCTTTTTATGTCTACTGAAATAGGCACATAGCTCACACATAATTCTACACCTTGCCTTTTTCATTAACCTTATATTAAGAGATAGGTAGATATCAGTTTTATTCAATTAAATATATCATATCACAGATCTATTACTGCATTATATTCTACTAAGTGGGACTACCATAATTAATTGAATCAATTTCATGTGCTGAATATATATTTATATATATGTTTCAAAACTCTTGTTATGTAAAACAATTCTTCAGTGCATACCCTTGTACAGCTTTCAGTTTATACACATGTGACTATACCTATAGGATCAATTCTTAGAAATGAAATTCTTGAGTCAAATATACATGTTTTACATTTTATAGATTTGGTTAGGTTTCCCTCCTAGAGATTGTTCCTAAAGATTTAATCTTCCATCTACAATGAATTAGAGTATCCATTTTTTCCCCAAGCAACATGCAATTTTTGTTTATCTGATGGGTGAAACATTATATTTCATTGTGGTTTAAAAGCATGTTTACATATTTATAAGTGAAGTTGAGTATTTTCTCATTTATTTTTTTATTTTTTAAGAGCCCTTCATTTATATATTTTCCTATTTATCTATAAGGTTATTTTTATTTATTTGATTTGTAACACACTCAGACACTCACACACACACACATACACATACATACTACATGCATGCACATATATAAAATCAGATTTCTGTAACTTGATTCCAAAATACACCTGACACAACATCTTGTGGGCAAGATAACGTGTGTGTGTGTGTGTGTGTGTGTGTGTGTTCCTTTGCACATGAGATATATCAGTTAGGAATATTTTTTATGGCAATGTAGAAAACCTGATTATAGTGCTTCTGTTATTTTTCTAGGGTTGCCATAACAAAATATCACACACTAGGTATCTTAAACAACATAAATTCATTTTCCCACAGTTCTGTAGGCTAGAAGTTCAAGATTAAGGCATTATTATTTGCTTTTTCTCATGTCTGTCTCTCTAGCTTGATGACAGTGGTCTTCCTATGTCCTTGTGTGGCCTTTCCTCTGTATGTGCACATCCCTGGTGTCTTTTATTATAAGAACATTAGTCATATTGGATTAGGGCTCTACCCTTATGATCTCCTTTAACTTTAATTATTTCTTCTCCAACTACAGTCACATTGAGGGTCAAGTACTCAACATATGAATTTTTGGGAAATGTATTTCAGTCCCTAACATTCCTCTGGTCCTCCAAAATCCATATCCTTCTTGCATGAAAAATACATTCACTCAATCCCAACAGCTCATTAACTCATTCCATAATCAATCCTAAATCTAATCTAAATATCATCTATATCAGTGGAGTGACAGTATTATTCTTGTGTGCTAGCCTTGCTCCTGTGGCACTGGTTGGTAGCAGCATGGCCTGCAGAACCCAAGGAAAGGATAGCCTTGTCCACCAGGCCTGTGGTGTCAGTGGCAATCTTTATGAATTCTCAATCACCTTTGGGACATTCTTTTCTTTTCTCAAATGATGTTTGTCAATGAAAGGTCTGTGTGAATCAGGAAATGGACTTTGGTTTTTACTCTGATCAAGGTAGAGAACCACTATGGGGTTTTAAAAACAGGAATGACCTGGTATAGGTATGTCTTGAGTATCACTCTGACTACTCTGTTGAGAATAAGCTATAAGGGGGCGAACAGTTAAGATACTATTGCGATAATCCAGGTGAGAGTCAAAGATGTCCTGAGTGAGGGTGGTGATTAAGATGATGGTAAATGATAGAATTCAAATATCTCATGGTCATTGGCTGCTGTGTGTGTGTGTGTGTGTGTGTGTGTGTGTGTGTATGATGTAGACACAAAAGCACTTACTGGGAGTCTCTGTGTAGATAGAGATTATCAATTGGGAGCCTACAGTTGAGATTTGGGGCAAAGAGCCAGACTTTTCTCCTGGGATTCTCAAATCTCAGATGTAGTATGTGGAGATCTTTGTTTTTTGCTCAGATAAGCCATTTTCTCCAACAGCAATTCTTCCTATCTTGTAGCGGGGTGGGATATAAACCTGCTGTCAATTTTGGAGCCCAGCAGGTGAGAACTTTGGAGGTAGAAACAGAGATAGAAACAGACTCACCATTTCAGGAGCAGACTTTCAAGATCTCTTTGTTTTTAGCCCTAAGACTTACCCTGGCTTTCTAGCATACTGGTATCTATTAAGTCCTGACTGTCTCCATTTAAGCTTTCGAGAAATAAAACTTCCAATTTCTTGTCTGGATGCTTGTAACCATATGTAGATAGATATTCAACCAACATCTTATTTTCAGTTCTGCACATCACATCTGCTTTATTGGTGCCTCTCAGAGGTTTTACAGAGCAAATCGGTTAGCCTATGTTCACCATCCTCCTGTAAGGGCATTTAAAGTTGTAGTTTTCTCCTCTCTGTTCTACTTCTAAGAATCATTGAAATCTCTCCATATTGTTTTAGTCCTTATAGGTTTATTACATTTTTATTTCTTTGCTATCATTTTTAGAGACTTTAGGAGGAAAAGGAGACAAATATGTGCTGTCAAATCACATCTTTAACCAGGTGAATACACTTTTTTTTTCCAAATTTCATGTAACTATGCAGATGCTGATTTCCTTTCCTCACAGTGAGGACCATTGATATATTACATGAGGCAACTGTCATAGAATTTTAGTGCTCTACTTCAGAAACAGAGTTCTATTTCCAGTTATTCTATTCACTAGCTGTGTGACTATGGAAAACTCACTTAAGTTCTGTGAGCTTCACTTTCTTCATATTCAAAATGAAGGCAAATAGTATTCTATTGTGTGTGTGTGTGTGTGTGTGTGTGTGTGTGTGTGTGTGTGTGTACATATAATGCACCTCATTTGAACATGTTTTGGGAACCTGATGCACAGCAAGCAGGATCACTATAGTTAATAATGTACTATTTACTTGAAATTTGCTAAGAGAGCAGACTTTAAGTGTTCACCCCCACACACACACACACTCAATGGAAACTATGTGTAGAAGGAAATGTTAATTAATTTTATTTGGTAATCATTACAAAATATATACATGTATCTAATTATCACATTGTATACCTTGGATGTATACAATTTTTATTTGTTGGTTATACCTAAATAAAGTTGGAGAAAGAAAATGGCAATGATTATTAAACCATGTCAAGAGATGTTTTAAGTTATTAATGAGTTAATTTATGTAAATCTGTTAGCACAAAATTATATATTATTATTGAGTCTCTTCTTGCAAGCAAGTCTGTAATTTTTCATCAAAGTTGCTCCCTCTGCTGGGAGGGAGAATCGTTTAGTGAGTATAAGGTATGCTTACATCTTCTAGGCTTTGACTACACTAGGTTATGATTCTTTAAGTTGTATCTATTGTTTATAAATCTGAGAAGTTCTGCTTAGTAGGAGGTATGAAGATTGCATCATTCATCTTATTATTTAGTCATTCACTCTTTAATTCATTAATCTAATATTTGCTGAGCTTTTACCATATATGTTGGGCACTGTGTTAGAGGCTGAGAGATAGTGAAGGTGAGTCTCAGGTAGACAAGATCCTTGTTCTCAAGGAAATAGTAGTCCAAGGAGTAAACAGGCAAGAAAAGGCAATTTCAAAGCTGCATAATTGTGCTGTGATAATGCACATTCTACTGCAATTGAATAACTATATAAAGTGTGTCTCTTTCTTTATCAGCACAATGATTTCATCTACCTGTTTATTGCTGTTGCCTCATGTGTAGCATTATGCCTGGTATATGTGGTATGCTCAATAAAAATCTTGTTATTAAATAAATATTATATAATAAAAACCTTTCTTTGAACTAGTTACACAAAAAAAAGGATGTACTTCAAAAATTTCCCTTTAATTTTCACAGAGGAGATCATTTTTGCAGTGAATGTTTGTTCAATGAGTGAGTAAGTGAGCAGATTAATATTTGGCAAAAAATGAGCCAAAAATAAGAGGAAATACATTCTAACTTAATACATATTTCTTCAGTCACAACTATGTATCAAGCATGGTGCTGGGCATGGGTGATACAGAGATGAATAAGACATGGCCTTTGCCTTTGAGGATCTCCAAGTCCAGTCTAGAGACAGTCAAATTAACAGTCAATTACAGTACAGTAGAATAAGGGATGAAAATAAAGCTCAAGCTCAGAGTCCTAAGCTTGAGGGTTTTTGGGTAAGGCTATACCATTAAATATGATTCTGAAGACATGTTCCATTTTCCACAGTAAGATTCAGTAGGGAAAAATTGCTCAAAGAATTCATTTTTTAAAAGAAAGTGTGAAAATCTCATTATTGTTAATGACAATAGAATACAGAAGAAAATGGAATGAAGAGCAATATCTAAATAAGCTATCATTATATATGAAATAGAGTCATTTAGTGGTTAAGTGATGTCTGTTTGGAAGTTATCTTGACAGTTGCTTTTGGAAAAAGATGATCAAATGCAAACCAAGAATTCCAGTTAATGCCATCATTATTTACTTAGTATGAATTTACAACAACAAGAAAATATGTTAGTGAAAACAAAATATCATTTCAAGAATTGAGAGTGATTTCCATCTCTATTGTTGTGCATCACTTTTCCTTAAAAACTCTGTTTATCACTTTACTACTAGAAACAATGACTAAATTGATGAAAACTGTATACTTCCGTAGGAACAATAAAAAACTATGACTTAGAAGTCACCTCTCCATCGCAACAACAAACAGAAAGCTGAGCAAACTACAAGATCAACAAATTTTAGATTCATCAGAGAAGTGAGGTGATAGGACAAACCATCACCCCTGAAGTTGAAAAGACAAGCAGATTTCAACTTACCAGAGCAGAAATCTATGAAGAGAGGCTTCCCCAAGAATCAGTTGGAAAGACAAGCAGATTTCAACTTACCAGAGCAGAAATCTATGAAGAGAGGCTTCCCCAAGAATCAGTTCCGGGGTAGGAGAATCTTAACTGTAATGGACAAATTGTTGTAGGTTCAATGTGGATCAATCTAAGAGTTTAAAATTCCTAGGGAATCTAATCATAAGGAGATGCATATTTGTGAGTCTTATTTCTGGGAGCTCTACCAGGTCCTCACTGTGAATATCAGAGAAAAATCTCTTTGTGTTTTCAGTAGGAGGAAGTGAAAAGGAGCTATTTTGAAATATGACAGAACATTCTGTCCTTCTTTACAAGGCCTGCCCGCAGGAGAAACTGTTTTACCAAAGCTTCACTTGGGAGATTTTATGTGAATCTACACTATCTGGGGGAAAGGAAAAACCCAACACCAGCTTTCTCCAGGCTTCCACATGGGGGAAGAGAGATATGAGTCTTCATCACCCCATAGCCATCCTGTTTCATTAAATGAAGAGGACTTATAAGTTTTGGTGAAGTTCACAGTACAGGGTTAGAGGCTCACCAAAAGACTGAGACCTAATTACAGAAATCTAAAATGATTCCCCTTCTTCAAACCTTCACACTACATTACTAATATAAGATATCCACCTTTCAACAAAACATTACAAGGCTTATTCAAAGGCAAACCAGTGTAGACTGGACATAGCCAAGGAAAGAATCTGACCTTGAGTATATAATAATAACTTTCCAAACTAAAAGGCAAAAGAGAAAAACCACTAGGAAAAAAAAACAGAATATCTAAAAACTGTAAGACAACTATAAGAAGTATAACATGTGTAATGGAATACCAGAAAATGAAATAAAAGAGAAAAGAACAGAAGCAATATTTGAAGCAATAATGAATGACCAAAAAACACAAACAGAAAATCTTTCACCTGGGCATATAATGTTCAAGCTGTGAAAAATCAAAGATAAAGAAAAAATCTTGAAAGAAGTCAGAGAAACCATTTTACCTATAGAGCAACAATGATAAGAATCAAATAGTGACTTCTCCCCAGAAACCATTCAGTCAAGAAGAAAATGTAGCGAAACATTTAAAATGTTGAGAGAGATAAACCACCAACTTAGAATTCTGTACCTTGAAAAATTATCCTTCAAAAGTGAAAAAGAAACAAAGATGTTCTCAAACAAAAACTGAATGTGTTGTCAGTTAACCTACCTTGCAAGAAATGTTAAAAGAAATTCTTTAGAGAGAACACAAATCAGAAATTCAGATCATCATATAGAAGAGAAGAATATTAGAGAAGGAATAAGTGAGGATAAAATAAAGACTTATTTTTCTTATTCCTAATTGTTCTAACAGATTAGAATTACTTAAAATAATAAACAAAGGGTCTGATGGTGTATCTCAGTGGTAGAGCACTTGCCTAGTATGAGCAAGGGCCTAGGTGCCATGCACAACACTTCAAAAAAATATGAATGGTATGTATGTTTCTGTATGAGGGAAATGAATGACAACAATGATACAAAGAACAGGATGTAGGGATCAGGGATGTTTTATAATTATGTGGTTCTTACACCATCTGTGAAACTGTATAATGCTATTTGAAAGTGTACTTGTAAATGCTCATTACAAACTCTAAGACAACAACTAAAAAGTAGAAAAACAATTAATGTTATGAAATAAGAGAAAACAGAATCATATAAAATGCTCCATTAAAAGCATGAAAGGCAGAAAAGAGTGGAAGACAAACAGGAATTAAGAACAAGCCTAGAGGCTGGGCTGGTGGCTGAGTGGTAGCGCATTTGCCTGGCATGTGTGAGGCACTGAGTTCAATTCTCAGCACTGCATATAAATAAATAAAATAAAGGTCTATCAACAACTAAAAAAAAATTTAAAAAAGAACAAGGCTAACAGAAAATAGTCACAAATGTGGTAGATATTAATTCAATTCTTTTAATAATCACTTTGATCATTAATGGTCTAAAAGTACCACTGAACTGAAATCAAATTCCATTTATGAATGAGTTTGTCTGGATGAATCCAACTACTATGTAAAACTATAAAAATCTAATAAAAAATAGCTAAAAAGAGATTGATATTTTTAGAGTGGATCAAAAAACCAGACACAACTATATTTTATCTAAAAGAAACTCACTGTAAATATAAAGATACATATAGAGTAATATAAAGATAGATATAGATTAAAAGTAAAGAGATATAGGATGATATACCATACTAACAATACTCAAAAGGAAGAAAGACTAATATTATTAACTTCAGACAAAGCAGACTTCAGAGCAAAGAAAGTTGTCAAGGATAAAGATAATAATAATGATAAAGGGATTCATTCTCCAAGAGGATATAACAACATTTAATGTGTATGCACAGAGTAACAAAACACATGAGATACCAACTGACAGACCAGCCAGGAGAAATAGGTGAATCCAGTATTGTTGGAGACCTTAATACCTCTGTGTCCGAAATGGACAAATCCAGTGGGCAGAAAATTAGTATGGTTGTTAGTGGGAATATAAAGAGGTACAGCCATTATGAAAAGCTGTATAGAGGCTCCTAAAAGGTTAAAATAGAATTAGTCCATGATGCAGCAGCAATCCTACTTGTGGATGTATAGATATAGATATAGATATAGATATATCTATCTCAAACTCAGGTCTTCAAGAGACATCTGCACACCCTGCTCATCACAGAATTATTCACAATAGCTAAGACATGGAAGCAACCAAGCATCACTGCAAATAAAGGACATGTGGTATGCATACCATGGGTTACTGTGAATCTTTAAAAAGGATTCATGTGACATTCTATGAAATGAATGAACTTTGAGGAAATTAACCAGTCACAAAAGAAAATATACTATATGATTCCACTCATATGAAATATCTGAATTAGTCAAAAATCACAGAAGCATAAAGTTAAAAGGTAGTTACCAAGAGTTAAGGGGACCTGAGTGTGGTGATGCATGCCTGTAATCCCAGTTGCTTGGGAGGCTGAGGCAGGAGGATCCTGAGTTCAAAGCCAGCCTCAGCAACAGTGACATACTAACCAACTCAATGAGACCCTGTCTCTAAATAAAATACAAAATAGGGATGGGAGGTGGCTCAGTAGTCGAGTGCCCCTGAGTTCAATTCCCAGAACAACAACAACAACAACAACAAAAAGAGTTAAGGGGAGTGGATATAGTGTTTAGTGGGTTTAATGTTTCTGTATTGCATAAGACAAAGTTCTAACTGGTGTGGTGGTGCACACCTGTAATCCCAGCTACTTGGGATGCTGAGGCAGAAGGATCACAATTTTGAAGACAGCCTCAGCAACTTAGGGAGATTCAGTCTCAATTTTTGTTTTAAAGAGAGGCTTGGGATGTAGCTCAGTGGTAGAGCATTGCTGGATGCAATTCCCTGTACTTACAATTTTTTAAAAAGTTCTGGAGTGGGGCTGTGGTTGTGGCTCAGTGGTACAGAACTTACCTAGCAAGTGTTAGGCAATGGGTTTGATCCTCAGCACCACATAAAATAAATAAATAAACAGAATAAAGGTATTTTGTCCATTTACTACTAAAAAAATTTTAAAAAATATGGTTAATGTGGAAAATTTAATATTTTTTACTACAATAAAAAAAATGATGGACTGAGTCAGAAGGAGGGGAAGAGGAAGATAACAGGACTTCTCTTCCTTGGGTGATCTTGTCAGAAAGTTTACATGAATAGAGACTATTTTGGATCCAGGGTCACTTGATAAACAAGACCAATGGGATATGATGCCTCAGGGGGAGCCTAAGGGTATGTGGTGGGGAGCATATTGAAGCAGTGGCAGGAAGAAACAGTGAACAGACCACCATTTCCATGGACCTTGGGTTCCAACTGGGAGATAAGACACTGAGCCACCAGAGCCAAAGTGAGATCAGGTGGGTGCATGCAAGAAGGATGAAGTTGGGTGAGGAGCTGGGAAATGAGCAGATGGTGTGATATCAACAGGTGACTGGCAGTGAGGGAGACCTCCCTGAGAAGACGGCTACTGAGGAAGGAGAGGAGGGCCTTGGGCTCCTCGTGCTATTGTGAAATGCCTCCTGGGTACAGAATACTCTTCCCTGAGGTCAGTGCAAAAGGAAAAGAGCCCGTGTCCTTTACTGGGGCTCCAGTTCATGTGCATGGATTGTGGCCTGCTCCCTGTCTTTTCTTCTTAGAGTTCTGCTCTGCCACAGCATCAAGTGAGGGGATATCGACCACACAAGGATTGCTTCTGCCATTGCACAAGGCCATTTCCCTGTGACAAATCCATAACACAAACACATGTGTACATGTCCAGCATTGAGCTAACTGCTATTGGAGGATGAAAGTATTCATAAAAATAATGACCATTTAGGGCAGTAATTGTAATCCCCATTGAAAGATGAAGAAATTAAAGCTCAAGGAATTTATAATGTTGTCCACGATCTAATATTTGATAGGCTATGAGAAGTGGAAATAGGACCAGAAGCCAGGCCTTCTGCCTGGTTGTTCTGTGCTCTCCCACCACATGACCTTTCTAGACCTCTTTTATGGCTCTCTGAGGACTTCCAGGCAAGCAGGAAAATTGTAGGAGCAGGAGCGCCTTACTCTTACACATAGATGATCATAGCACTACAGAATGCTCAGAAGATTCATTGTGCATGTCAGTTGCCCACATTACTTCCTTAGTTCTGTCATTCACACTGGAGGTCTCCAAGGAGACAGTGAACATTCTGGCTGTCAGCTCTGGATATCTCCACCTTTAAATTTGTACAAAGATTTACATGGCTGGACTAATTTCCTCAGATTTGGATTATAGTTTTATGTACAACTGTTTGACACTTTGGCTCATGGGGATTGGAAACTGGACTCCAGTTTCCCCAAACCATGGTGCTCCCAGAGTTGGAGAACTGAAAAAAGAAAGAAGGCATGAAGAAATGAAGGCTTTCTACTCACTGACAATTGGGAGTTCTAGTCATCCTAAATAAACAGGCAAGCTATTGGAGATCCTGGAGCTGGCCCCATCCACCACACCTTAGTATCCTTGTTGAAAATCAATGGTGAGAATAGGGTAGTAGAGTTGGGGTGATAAAGAGTTTGTTGGAGGCACAGAAATTAGTATTAAGTTTCAGAACCAATCCAGACTCTTCTTGGCAGGGTGAACTTGGGCAGGTTCTTAGCCACTCTGATTTTAGTTTCCTCATATTTTTATTTTGGGAGGGAAGGAAAGGGAGTAGCCACAGAGAGACAGAGATTAAGTTTAGGAGTCAGTGAAAGAGAAACAAATGGTCCATGGATGGAAGGATGCCAGGAGAACTGGCACACAAGGAGAGAAAAGGGAAGGCAGAGCTCAGGAAGGCAAGTTTAGTGGCTCCAAAATCAATAGAAGAAAATGCAGAAGAGACATTTAGATCTGGCCTGGCAGGACATGTGAATAGTTTCCATGGAGAGCTGGAGAGAGAAACCAGTTTGCATGGGCTTGGGAAAGTGGTGGGGAAAGCAGGCAAGGAGATTTTACTTCCGTTCAGCCATAAAAGGCAGGAACTAAGAAAACAGTGGCTGCTGTGTCATGATGGCTACATACTGAGAAAGACAGCCCACTCCTTGCTTCCAAGTATCACATCTAGATCTATATCTCTTATCTCCTTATTTCCTTTTCAGAGCCTCCATTTTTTCATCTGAAAAAGAGGAAAATTCTGTTATAGATTTCATAGGTTTTTGCACATTGAAGGAGATAATGCATCTAAAATCCCTGGCCTACAGAATGAAATGACCCAATAAATGTTAGCTGCAATTACTGTGTTACTATGTTGTAGATCTGTAGAGGGGTAGGTCAGTTAGAAATATCTCAACAAGGTGGAGCACCTGCTCAGGGGCATTCCAGGTGAGACCGTTTTCTGAAGTCAAGGTGCCAGTGACTTTGGGCTTGCATGAGTCATGTTACCAAACTGACAGATTCTGCAATGTTGAAAAATGAGATTGATTAGTTAATTTGCATATTCTGGTGAACTCTGTCCAATGGCAATTTGGAATATACCATAAGGAGTAAGAAAGTGTCCCTGCCCTTGTGGATTTTTTGAAGGTAAAAGCATAGGGCAAAGGATGTCATGGCGAGTGTTGGAACAGGGAAAGCCGAGAGTGTTGTGCACCTAATTTGATCCAGGAATTTAGTGAGGGTACTATTTCTTCTTCTTCCTGCATTCCACTCTCACTGACCCCAGCCCACCTGATCATCATTCTTGGAAGAGAAACTCTGGATCCAGGAAGTAGTGTTGGATCTACAGTTCTCTCATATCCATGAATTTAGGAATTTCATCATTGTCTGTTACTGTAAGCTGGTTAGTTGAGTAAAGAACCAAAGGGCTGGGGATATAGCTCGGTTGGTAGAGTGCTTACCTTGCATGCACAAAGCCCTGGGTTCTATCCCCAGCACCACAGGAAAAAAAATAGTGCAGTGCCAAAGATGGCTCAACCTGCTTAATTTTTAAATGAACAAATTGTAATATGAATCTTTATTTTTTTCAGTCTCTGAAACTTACTATGAGTAAAACTACTATAATAACAACATGGAGACATTCATAGCAAATCATTAGAAAAATTCCATTTTCTGTCAGCAAACACAATTTAAGCACTTAACATCTAAGCTTCTTAAGATTCATAGCTGACTAGGGAGCAATTAGGACTGGAATTTAATGAATACACATGAACTCAGAGGTTTCTACCAGGAAGAAAGGCTAACTTAGTAGTGAAAAAGGCTTTTGGATTTAATTCACAATATCACTCAGACATCTTTTTAGAATAAAGCACAATTAAACAAATCCTTAACTTATACACTAATTGCAACATGCTATATTCATCTCCTCCCATTTACAATGCTCTCCATCACTTAGTCTGACATGCAAAATGCATGGGGGGACTACTGCTGACTTTAAATGACTATTAAACAGTTAAAATATCATCTATTCAACAGAAATAGGCATTCCCTCCCCCACAAAATGAGATTAATGAGTTAATTTGCATATTCTGGTGAACTCTGTCCAATGGCAATTTGGAACACAGCACCTATTGCACCTGCCTCTGAAGGGGAAATGAGTACAAGAAGAAGACTGCATCATTGGCTGCCTCTTGTACATCACCATTTTTCAGGGTGATAAGTACCCTGTTATGGTTGGATGTGAGATGACCCCCAAAAGCTCACATCTGAGACAATGCAAGAAGGTTTGGAGGAAAAATGATTGTATAGCCTTAACCTAATCAGTGAATTAATCCATGATGGGATTAGCTGAGTGGTAATTGGAGGCAGGTGGGGTGTGGCTAGAGGAGGTGGGCATTGGGGCATGGCCATATGGTATATACTTTGTATTTGGAGAGTGGAGCCTTTCTCTCTGCTTTTTTTTATCAACATGTGAGCTGCTTTCCTCTGCCACACTCTTCCACTGACCTTCAGTTTCACCTGAGCCCTGAGGAATGGAGCCAGCCTGCTATGGTCTAAGACCTCTGAAACAGTAAGCCTGCAAATAAACTTTTCCTCCTCTACAGTTGTCCTGATTGGGTCCTTTTAGTCACAGTTGCAAAAAAGCTGACCAAAACATATCCCTTTTCCTGATTGCCTGGATTTGTGTACTGGCTATTTCATGATCTCCATAGTTTCAGGGTTCCACACCTAATTCCTTCTTGGTAGTCCCCAAGGGTTTTCTTCCTCAGAAACAAAGTTTAAATTTGTCAGTTGGGATCCTCTGGGAAGCCAAGATGGGCTTTGATGGACAAGATATTTACTCAGAGTAACACACCTGAAAGATAAAGGGGGATATAGACCAAGGATAGCTGGGTCAAATGGTGGTTTCATTCCCAGTTTTCCAAGTAATCTCCAAACTGTTTTCCATATTGGCTGCATCAATTTGCAGTCCCACCAGCAGCGTATGAGTGTGTCTTTCCCCCCACATCCTTCTAAAACTCTTTGTTTATTGTATTCTTAATAGCTGCCATTCTAACTATAAATGGTGTGACTCTACTTTGTGTACAACCAGAGATATGAAAAATTGTGCTCTATATGTGTAATATGAATTGTAATGCATTCTGCTGTCATATATAACAAATTAAAATAAAAAATTGTCATACCCAAAGAACATTGGAAAAAAAAAGGTAAAGGGGAGAGAGAGCTGGAGTAGGTGGGGAGAGCCTCCAGGGCACTGTGATGATCTAGCACCTGTGAGAGGAGTGGGAAGAAGAGGGGATCAGGGTTAAGAGGCTCAGACATGGGGCTGGGGTTGTGGCTCAGTGGTGGAGCACTTGCCTAGCATGTGTGAGGCACTGGGTTTGATTCTCAGCACCACATATAAATAAAAAAAAATCTACAACTAAAAGTACTTTTAAAAAAAGAGGCTCAGAAATTGGTACAACTGGAGAAACTCTGGGTCAGTCCAATGGAGCCCTCTGACACCAAGCTTCCCATGGAAGAGGTTCACATTGGCTGCACTGGCCCAGTCCTACCATCACTGCCATTCTCCGTCCCTAGCTGTGGGCAGCCTGGGAGAAGCAGGGCCTCAGCTCAATGTTGCAGCGGATCCCTAAGACACGATGCTGTTCTCTCAGCTAACTGCTCTCCCTGTGGGTTCAGCCATTGCTCTCTTGTAGGGAGATTCCAAAAGCCAATCTCCAGGACTTCCAAAGGAATAAATCTAGATTGCAAGCAGTGATTCTGCAAGGTGGCCACAGGTATAAATCTCAGGATTTGGAATTTGAAATGATAGGACTTTAATACTTTGTGGGTATATTAGAATTCAGAACAAGGCTAGCAAGTAAAAATTTTCCAATGAGAAAATTCTACAGTAGTCAGAGTAAATGTAGAGTCCTTCACTAAGATTTTAAGAGGATTAATTATTAAATACATAATTTGAAAACCTCAGGAGTAACTGAAAATATTTCCTTCATATGAAACAGGATTTAAAAGCTTTATCATATAGAAATGCTTGTGATTTACCAGTTAAGTGGAAGGTGATCCATCCTGCTAAAAACAGACAAGTTTATGAAGGACTTTCCCTTTATTATGAAAATTTTAAGTCTGACTTACATGAAGCTGTTTATTGCATAAGTAAATTATTTATATTGCATTAGTGTTCAGAATGCCTATTTTCATGAATCCCTATGTGTAACCAGGCATAAGTTAATTTTCTGATTTAATGGAAAGTGTGTTTAATCAGCATACACACTACACTTCCGATATTTCATTTCTTGTAATCCTTAAAATGGCCCCAGGAAATAGATACTGTTTTGATGTCCATTTTATGGGACATGGAAATTGAGAGTGAGAATTTAAGTAGATGGCTCAGCTTTACCTTCCATGGAAAGTGACAAAGATTATACCATGCTGCCAATCATTATGATTTCCATAATGAATTTCCCATTTACAGGAAAGTAATAGACCTGATAGTATCCACAATAATTTATGTCTGCTTAAAATTCTCCTTTATTCCATTTTATTGTTGATTTTACATGGGCTTATATGTTTACTAAATTGAGCAAACTATAGTCTGGTCAACTCCCTTAAATGGTATATCAAGTTTTATGTGTAAGGGGATTTTTCTGGGAAGAAGAGTCTATAAATGAATCTTTTTTTTCAAAAAGAATTTGTCCCATGAATTATTTCTTCTTTAGATACCAACTGTTTGGAAAAATTTGGTTATCATTCTGTTATTAATTTATAGTTTGATTCCATTCTGAATTGAACAACACAATCTACATGACTTCAGCTCTTTTAAAATTGTTGAGGTTTGGGCTGGGATTGTGGCTCAGTGGTGGAGTGCTTGCCTAGCACATGTGAGGCACTGGATTTGGCCCTCAACACCACATATAAATAAATAAATTAAATAAAGATATTGTGTTTATTTATAACCAAAAAATATTTTTAAAAATTGTTGAGGTTTACTTTATAGCAAAGGATATGATCTATGTTGCTCCATGGGCATTTGAAAGGAATGTGTCTTATGTTGTCCTTGAGTTAGGTGTTCTACAAATGTCAATTAGATCCTCTTGGTTGATAATGTTATTGATTTCTTGTACACCCTTGCCAATTTTTTTTATCAAGTTGCTCTATCAATTATTGCCACGGGGCATTGAATTATCTATATTGTCTATTTATCTTTTCATTTCTCTCAGTTTTGGACTTATGTATTTTGCAGTACTGTTGTTCAGCGTATATATATTTTGGATTGCAATGTCCTCTTTGTGGAGTAATTTTATTTTGTTATTTTGTAGTCTTTTTGTCTTTGGTAATTTCCTTTGCTTTAAAGTCTGTTTTATTTGATATTAATATAGCCACTTCTTTATTTTAGCCCAATATATATTTTTTAACCTTTTTTTCTGTCAATATGCCTATATCATTATAGCTTAATTAGTTTCTTATATACAGCACTTTTAGGTCCTGTTTTTAATATGCTTTGCCATTCTTTGTTTTTTTAAATTGGTATATTTGGAACCATTTACATTTAATGTGATAATTAATATGTTAGTGCTTAATTCTGCCATTTTATTTTTGTTGCTGCTTGTTCTCTCTTCATTTCTAATTTTCTTTTCCTGCCTTCCCATCTGTTACTTTAACATTTAAAAATTCATTTATTTTTTTTTACCTATAGTGTCTTCATATAGCTTTTAAAATGGTTGCTCTAGATATAACATATATATGTGTGTATACACATATAATATTTATCATAGCTTATTTGTATTTTATTTATTTTCATTAGAGTGAAATAGACTATACCTCTATTTATATCCTTGTACATTACACTTCCCCTTTTATAATGTAATTGTTTTAAATATTTTCTTTACCTACATTTAAAACTATATCAGAGAGTTTCAATTTTGTTTCAATCATTAACACAATCTTTTTAAAAGGAGGGGTAGGGTGGATTTTATTTTTACTCATATTTTTGCTTCCTGGGTTCTGCATTTCCTTCCAATATTCCAGATTTCTTTGTCGTTTCTTTTTTGTTTTGAGAACTTCCTTTAGCCATTCTTTTAAGGTAGGTCTGTTGGTGAAAATAATGTTATCTTTTCTTTATCTGAATGTCTTGATTTCCCATTTTATTTATGAAGAATATTTTCTCTGGGCATAGGATTATGGTCATCTAGTTCTTTCTGCACTTGAAAAATAATATGCTAGCTGGGTGCAGTGGCATACACCTGTAATCCCAGCAACTCAGGAGACTAAGACAGGATTATCTCAGGTTTGAGGCCAGCCTCAGAAACTTAGTGAGGCCCTAAGCAACTTAATGAGACCCTGTCTCAAAATTTAAAAATATAAAAAAAGGGCTGGGGATATGGCTCAGTGGTTAGGTGCCCTGTGTTCAATTCCCAGTACCTCCTTCCCCCCGCCAAAAAAAAGTAAAGAAAAAGTACTGTACTCCTTTTTGTTCTTCACAGTTTCTGATGATAAGTTCATTGTCATCTGAATTGTATTTCACCTATAAACTCAATGTCATTTTTTTTCCTCTAGATCCTTACAAGATTTTTGTATTTAGTTTTCGGAACTTTAATTGTATGTCTTGACATAGATATCTTTGAATTTATTGTGTTTGGAATTTTTTTAGCCTTTAAATCTATATTTCACATCTCTCCCCAAATTTGGGAAGCTGTCAGCCACTATTTATGTGAGTATTTTTTCAGCCTTGAAGTTTTATTCTTCTCCTTCTAGGACTGTGCTCACAGGAATATTAGATATGTGTGTTATAGTTCCACAGATCTCTGAGTAATTGTTCATTTTTATAGTCTATTTTTTTTTCTGTCGTTTAGATTGAGTAACTACTGTTGTTCTATTTTCCAGTTCATTGATTCTTTACTCTGTCCCCTTTATTTTGCTATTGAGTCTATTGCAGTGAGATTTTTATTTTAGTTATTGTATTTTTCAGTTCAAAAATTTCTGTTTGTTTCCTTTTGATGTCTTCTATATCTTTGCTAAAGCTTCCTATTCTTTTTTGGAGTTTTCTATTTTTTATTTTTTTCACAAGTGTTTTTAATCACTCCTTGATATTAGATGATGACTTCTTTAACATTGTTGTCAGATAATTCTAACATGTCTGTTATTTTGATGTTGGCATGAATTAATTGCCTTTTTTCATTCAGTTAAGATCTTCCTGATTCTTTTTTTTATAGCTTTTATGATTAAAGTTTCATCATCTTTGTATTATGAGATTATGGATCTTATTTGAGCCTTCTGTTTAATTGACACCTTATGATACTGATACTGCTGATACTGCTCTGTCAAGGAAAAGTGAGAGCACTGCCTTATTGTTGCCATATGGAGGTAGAAGTCTCCTGTCAACATTTGACACCCAAGGGGTAGGATCCTTATTAATACTGGGAGTTCTGGCTTCATACATGAACTCCATTGACACTGTGGTGGGGATACCTTGGAACCACTGGGAAATGGTGAAAGTCTTGACTATCTACTTGGCCTCTTCTGACACTATACCAGCAAGAAATGGGAGCAGTGTCTCATAACTTCCAGGTAGAGGTGGAAGTACAGGCTTCTTATGTGGTTTACAATGACCCTGTGAGAGTGGAAGTTTACTATTGGTCAGCAAGGTTGAAAGTTTTGGCTCCCTGCTTGGTCTTCTCTGACACCACTCTGATGGAGATGCTGGGATGCCTTGTTAAAGCTCTGTAGGAATGGAAGTTGATGTTCCCTATCTGATACCATGAGTGATGGTGGTGGTGGTGGAACACAGTTTTTTTTTTTTTCTGTAATATTCAGCTGCAATAGATTGATTATGATCTAAAATTTTTCTTTCTTTCTAGGCTGCCCCTTTCCTGCTCTTTTAGCTAGAGAATAAGCTCATATTGTGTTTTTATTCTGTATGCTTCTATTGATGTTTTTTAAGTTACTAACATTTTCAGCTCCATTTCTGGGGTATCTGAGAAAAAAGAAAACTCAGGGAACTTACTACTATGTCATTCCTCAGGTCGTAAGGTACCTGAGAAATCTGATTTCTTTTCTCCATGTTTCAGTGTCCTTTTATGGTTATTGAATATGTAGTAACCTGGTGTACAAGATTTTAATTATAATTACTAAAAGGAATAGGGGAAAGTATATACCTATTCCATCTTCTTAGAAGCAGAACCCTAAAGTTGTATTTTTAAATAATTCCTCATGAGCAAATGCTGTCATTTTTCTGATATCTGGGCTTCCAAAATATCTCCAAGGGCACTGCCTAGAAATTTTTATACTGCCTGAAGTTTCACAAATTAGAGTATCATTTAGGTAAACCAGGGCTCTTTGGTAAAATTATATATATTTCAGATGTTTAAGAGGCCACTGATTTTCAAAACTACATGGAATGGGAGTTCTGATGGGGAAAGTGGCAGAGAAGGAGAGCCACGTGATTTTTAGTCATACAGAAGCACTAATCCAGGGATGGCAGTTTGGTAAAGTATCCCAGTGGGCAATTTCCATCAGAGGTGAAGGCCATAAGTACTAAGGAAGCAAGAAAAACATCAGGAAAATGCTAGATGAAGAAGGACAGATAGAAGGATATTAAAGATAAATACTACTGATTTTTGAAATTTTGGTTGAGGCTGTCTCTGCCTTATACAATAGTAGTTACTTTTCTTTTCTATGAAATTCTGGGTACTTTATATGTTATCTCATTACATTCCATAATGAGTCCATGAAATAAGAATTTTAATCTTTGTTTCTCCAAGGAAGAAATGAGGCATAGAGTTTAAGTGACTTGCCCAATGTGTTAAAGATACAGATGGAAAATTCCAGATTCAAATACAGATCTGTCTGGCTTTAAAGTCCCAGTTTTAAACTACTGCATATCTTGCCTTATGTGTCTTCGCTCCAGCAGAACGTGATTCCTTTCCCTGACATTCAGGCCTCAGATTTATGGAAATAGCCCCTGGATGCATGATGGTGGGCCTTGCAGGGGTAGTTTCAAACCCTTTCATCTATGGAGCTTTTTGTTTTTGTAGACAAACACATTCTAGATCCAAAGAGCTGGTTTATAAATGACCCTTTGGAATACAACCCATTTATAATATTGAAGCAAGCTGAATTTTTCAAACACACAGAAGTGCTTCTCTCCCTCCTTTTCTTTTTCTGTCTCTTTTTTTTCTCTCTCAAGGTTGCATTTTCATGTCACTTAAAGAGACAATCAAGTTAGCAATCTTTTTATTTCTCTTTCAGGCAATGACCCAGTATTTTCCTTTAGGCTCATTCAAGCTCTGAGGACTATTGCAATCATTTGTAAGGTATTTCCTTTGGCTAAGAACCATTTTTGTCTATACTCTGCCATGTGATCTAATAATGGGAGTAATTGATTCAATAATCACAATAGCAGGGACCTCAGGGGGCCATTTAAATGTGGCCTGTGCTGATGCGACTGAGGCTTCATCAGAGCCAGAGTTATAAGAAATTGTGTTTTTCAGTTTCAAAAACAAAAGTATTCTTTGCCCTTTGGTCTTATTTGCAAGAGGCTCCCAACAATTATACCCACCTGAGGGGTGGGAAATCAGACAGTTGCAATGCATATGGTCAAAAGAAAAAAATCCTCGTGATATTGGACAAAGGAACAAAATCCTCATGATATCTGATGAGTTATATTGTTATTCCAAATCTGAAGAAGTACTCAATGAAATTGAGCCTATGTCAAATGGGCTATAAAAATGCAAATCCAAGGGCTCTCAGTCTTTGAGCAGAGGTCACTCACTGGGGTATAGTGTAGACATATAGAGGTCACTATAACAGCACCCAGGTTTACCTGATATAGGAATCCAAGTAAAATAATTCTCTATAGTTTTCTTCATGTCTATGGAGTTAATTTCTTCTGTCCATTCTTCTTTCCTTCCTTATTTCTTCACTATTTTAGGGAGTTTTTAATGAATATAGTTGTGGAGCTACTATTAACAGTTTTACAGGTATACAAAAGAAATAAAATTGTTACCAATATGTTGTCATTAAGAGAAAGTTGGAAAATGTATGTGAAAAAATTTAAAGAAATTTTACCACAGCCATGTGGGGAAGCTTGAAGAACAATATATCTGCTATGAGAACCTAAGTTGGAACTCCAGCTATGGTGTTTACCTGCAGAGATATCAGTTCAAGTAATTTAATCTTTCTGAATCTGTATCTGTGTCTTTAAAATGAGATAACAGTGTTCCTATAAGTTCTTTGAAAAATAAAATGAATGAATGTATATAAAAAATATGAACTCTAAGAATCACCTTCACATGACATCATTACTATTATTCTGATTGTCATTAAAAAGATAAAAGAAAACTTGCATTTCAATTAAGCTAGCCTGAAACTATATTCATTTAAAGGCTATTCCCTATATCTCATAATGCCATGTACTAGGCAGGGTTGCTAAGTGCTTCACCTAGATAAACTAAATTAATCTGTGTCACAAATGCATGTGGGAGGTACTATGACTATCTCCATTTGCAGATGAGGAAGATGAGCTTCAGAGAAGCAAAGAGCCATGAAGACACAGTTGATAGGAAGTTGGGCTGAGATTACAACCTAGGCCACCTCACACTATAGTTGATTAGGAATTAGTTTTCATTTCCTTTTTGACTATGGAAATTTCAATTTCATATTAAGGTTGCTCATCTAGTGATAAACTGCTTTGGTAAAAATAGCTTATTAATTGAATAAGTGTAGCATTTCTTATTTGACAATTGTTTCACTTAGAGACATGGCAAGCAATAAATGGCATGCTCAAAATGAATGATTTGAGAAGAGTATATAAAGAGAATATTTTCAAACATGCAAGCAAGGTTTAGAGAAACCAAAAAGACATGGTGCTGTACTGTACCTTGAGGGTTAGTGATAATGAGGGGCTATTAGCATTTCTAAGCCTTAAGTGGCAATAGGAGGAACCAGTTACTGGAAACTTCTTATATGTAAGGGCTGAAGGACAAGAACTGTAGAGGGATATAGCCAACCTAGGTGACTAGAGAGAGTATGGAGCTGAAGGAATAAATATGCCATCTTTACTCTCATACTCTTGACTTCCTGCTGCTGCCTCCCACCCACTGGCTCAAGCTTAACCCAGACAGCAAAGGACTGTGGGTCATAGAGTACACAGAGTTCATTATTCCTGGGTATAGAGCAGATTGAAGAATGGAAAGTGAAAAGGGAATCTGGAAATGCAAAAGGAGTATATTCAGCATAATGTTATTTTTTCTAATAACTTCAACCATTTTGTGCTCATTGTAAAGCAAAATTCAGAATGCAAACACATGTATAATATCACCATGAACAGCTTTTTAAATAATTCTTTCATATATATCAATCTTTCTGTATGACTTTTTTCTTCCTTTCCTTTCTCTTCGCACACATTATATACACATGAAATTTAGAATAGGTTTACTTTCTGTAGCATATAGACCCTAAAACAGGATGCAGTACCATAGAAATTTATTTCTATATCAAATAATAGTTCTGGGCAAGTGTTTAGTTTGGTGGGGTGATTATCTCCCATCAGGATATTCAGGGATCCAGGTTTCTTCCATCTTAGGACTGATCCTTATATTAGAGCCTTGTTATTGTCTGAATCTAGCTTGTGGAGGGGGAAAGAGCATAGAAGAATACATAGATGTTTTATGAGCCATTTCAGCCTGCCTACATTGGCTAGAACTAAGTAATAAAACTTCAAGTAAGGATGGAATATATAATTTGTGTGTCCAGAAAGAAGGAATGAATGAATAGCTAGCTGTCTCTGTTACAGTCATGCATGCACTTGTGTGTATATGTGAGTAATCTTTACTTAAATATGACCATATTTATACTGGTTTTTAAAAGTACATAATTTTGTGCTTTGTTATGTTTGTATTTCCCCTTCCCCACTTCTCCTTTCCACCCATATTAATACCTCCCACTTCCACATCACATAGACAACTCATTTTGAGACCTACTTTGCCAACACTCATTCATATAACAGCATTCCACAAATGATAAATGGAGGGAAGCTTCCTCAACTTGATAAAGAACATGTACAAAAACTTAAAGCTAACATCATATTAATATTTGGAATTTTCCCCTAAGATCCTAGCCAACAAGGGAAGAATATCTTCTTTCACTACTCCTATTCAAAATTATACTAGAAGTCCTAGTTAATGAAATAGTATAAGAAAATAAAATAAAAGGTATATATATTAGGAAAGATTATGACTGTCTTTCATCTCAGATGACATGATTATTTATGTAGAAGACCCCAAAGAAACTTCACAAAACCCCTGGAAATAATGAGCAATTATAGCAAAGTCACAAGACGGAATGTGAACATTAAAAAAAATTGATTTCCTAAAGATCAGTAATAAATAAATTGAATTTGAAATTTTAAAAACACCATTTATAATAGTATCCCTAAAACTTTTAGGTATAAATTCATATAGGATCTGTATATGTAAACAAAAAAACTGATCAAAGAAATAAAAGATTTAAATAATGGAGAGATACTACATATGCACAGATCAATATTGTTAAGATGTCAGTTCTTTCCAACTTGATCTATAGATTCAATACATTTCCAAGGAAAATCCCAGCAAAATGTTTCTTAAATATCATCAAGCTGATTTTAAAGATTATATGGAAAGATAGAAGACTTAGGAATCATCAATACAACACTGAAGAGGTAAAACAAAGTTGGAATGTTCAATTACCTGATTTCAAGAATTGCCATAGAACTACAGTGATCAAACAGCATGATATTGGTGAAGGAACAGACAAATTAAAGAAGGGAACAGAAAAATGAGCACATACAAATATAGATAACTGATACTTTGATAATGTAACAAAAATAATTTAATGGAAAAATGATAGTGTTTTCAATAAATGGTACTAGAACAATTCAATATCCATATATTTTTAAAAATGAACTCAGACACAAATGTTACTTTTAATAAAAATTAACTCAAAATGGATTATAGACCTAAGTACAAAAGGGAAATTGTTACACTTTTATAAGAAATTATAGAAAAAATTAAATAACCTTGCCTTAGAGATGAGTTTTAGCTGTAAAACTAAAAGCATGATCCATGAAAAGAAATTGGGTAATTTTTATTTTTTTAAAACCTAAAAAATATGCTTTGTTAAAGATACCATTTGCAGAATAAGAAGACAGGCCACAGAATATTTGCAAAACACACATTTCATAAAGGATCTAGATCTAAAATATATTTTTAAGTTATTAAAATTAAAAAAATTAGAAAGCAACAACCCAATTTAAAAATGGGTAAAAAATTTGAAGAAGCACAGCACCAAAGAAGATACAAAAAATAAACATATGAAAAGGTGCTCAAAATTATTTGTCATTAAGGATTTGCAAATTAAAACAAGAAAATGAGATAGGACTATACATCAATTCAAAATGACTGAAATCCAAAATGCTGACAATATAGAACACTGGTCAGGATGTGGAACAACAAGAATTTTCACTCTTTTCTGGTAGGAATGCAAAACGATACAACCATTTTGGAAGACAAGTTTGACTGTTGCCTACAAAGCTAAACATAGTCTTACCACACAATTTAGCAATCACATGCTTAGGTACTTACTTAACTCCAGCAATCACACTCCTAGGTCCTTATCTGTTTTTGAGAACTTAATACCACACAATAACCTAATATTTATAGCAGATTTATTCATAATTATTTAAACTGGAAAGAACCAACATGTCATTGAACAGGTGACTAGGGAAACAAACTGTAGTATAGCTATATAACAAAATATTATTCATAAATAAAAATAAATGAGCTATAAAGCCATAAAGTAGCATGGATAAATATTAAATGTATATTGCTAAGGAAAAACAGACAGCTAAAAAGGCTACAAATTGTATGATTTTAATTATATGACATTCACAAAAAGGCAAAACAGAGAAACAGAAAAAAGGCCAGTGGTTGCCTGGGTTGCAGGAGGAGTGGAGGAAAGGTTGGATGAGTGAAACAGAGAGGAAGTTTAAGGGCAGTGAAACTATGGTTTTCTATATACTATAGTTGTGAATGCATGGCATTATGCAGTTATCAAAGCCCATTGAATGTTACAGCACAAAGAGCATAATTTAATGTATCCAGTTTTTAAGAGTCATTTAAGAGTTGGAGAAATCCCAGGATAGCAATATTACTGAATTACAAATGTATGAAATAATTCTGCTTAAGGGGATGAAGGAAAATAAAGGCGCTGATCTAAATAAATTTGGAAATGAGAGAGTTGGTAAAATTAAAGACAAAAGCAACTGCACATATGCATTGTACTTGATGAAGTTGCTTCCCATGAAGGTATAGGCTAGCAATTCTGATACAGCTACACACGTATGCTGGAACTGAACAACTAAGTAAATGGATATCAGTTGGTGGGAAACATTTTTCACCATTGGAGTGGGAGTTTATAGATAAGCAAGGGAAGGAGGCTAGAACAGTTCACATAGTGAGGACTATTGTGGGATACACTAATATAAACTCATGTTTAGCTTAATGTAGATACAGATGTTTACATACAAAATTATTTATATGCGTGTGAGAATACACAAGTTAGTATATAGATATTTTCTTGCTCTGCTGGCTGAGAGGACCTAGAAGCAACAATACCACAGAAGCAACGAGCAGTGCCTCAACCAGATGATCAAGGTTCAATTGAATAGTGGTAAGTTATGTTGGTAGCATGTACCCTGGATATTATGTGATGAGAATGATACTTTATCTCTGGACAGTACTCCCCAAAGCCCATAATCTCCATATAATCATGAGAAAAATATCAGACAAATCCAAATAAAGGGGCATCCTAAAAATATATGACCAATACTTATTTTAACAGATCTTTAAAAACAGCCAAAGTTTGAGAAACTGTTAGAACCAAGAGAAGTCTAAGGAGATATAAAAACTAATTGTGATGGGGTGTTCTTGGTGGGATCCTAGAATAAAAAAGGATCTTATGTAAAAATCTAAGGAAATATGAATAAACTGTGAATTTTAGTCAATAGTAATGTTTCAATATTGGTTCATTAATTGTAGCAAATGTGATATTAAAAATATGGAAACTGGATTTGGGGTATATGGGACTTTTCCATACTATATTTGCAAATGTTCTGTAAATTAATAGATATATTCTAAAATAAGTTTATTTTTTAGAAAAAACTACTGTATATCCTTCTATACCATTCTCCATGCTCATATAATCATACATAAAAACATATACATATGCAATTGCCTTGGCTATTGTCAATTAAAAAATGGAATCATTTTACACATAGTTCTGCATCTTACATTCCTTCCTTTCCAATATCCTGTCAACTTATTATCCCCTGCCCTCCCTGACATATGCATAATAGGTCATTATGCTGATGTATAGTAGCTGAATTTATTCCACCCTGTCTATCTCTGTGTATGGACATCAATTTGTTTAAAAAATTGCCACTAAGATAAATATTACAATAATATCCTTGTGTGTATACCATTATGTATTGGTGTTTTTACATTTATATTATATTTTCTGAGAAGTGGGATTGTTGAGTATAAGGGCACTTATATTTTTAATTTTATAGCTACCGCCAGACTGTTTTATCAAAAGGCCATCATGACTTATATTTCAACTGACACATGTAAGAGAATAGACATTGACACACTTAAATTGTTGCTAGTCCCTTGGGTATACTGTGCTATCTCTGTTAACATTATGTTTCATTTGTCTATTAGTGAGTTTGAGCATTTTTCTATATGTTTTCTGGCCCTTTGGATTTGCTCTTTTGTAAACTGACTATTCATATATTTTGCCCATGCATTATTGAAGTATTTGCCTTGTTTATTTTTCAATTTGTTTGAACTTGCAAATGATGTCATGGATTCCTTTTTAATCCTTACTGCAGATATATTTTTATTTTCATAAAACCTATAATTTGTCTATAATATGTACATTGTTCTATATTGGGCTAAGCCTGCATGTTGACACAATTAATTCATTTAGATTTTATATTCTTTGCTTTTGAGAGCATGTTTACAGGCTTTTTGTTTTTCTTTAGGAGACATTCTGATTGATTGCACTAGGCATTTCTGATTCAGAGGCAGCTTTCTCTAAAAGCATAAATTTTGCACTGAGGTTTTCAAGTCTTGTTTCTTTTGCAATCTAATTCACTGCATTAGCTGAGTGTACATTTGGCTAAATTTAAGGCATCCAAAATAAAAGGAGAGAAGTTTTGTTTTCTTACACCTGACAGGCTGGGCTGCTTTAGTGGCCTTGCTTTGTGGTTCTGTCCAGGCTCTGGTGTCCTTATTTATTTTTGTTTAGCTTTTCCAGGGTTGTTATTATCATGCTCATGACTCGGTCTCTATTCTTGCCAGGGAGATGGAACAAAAGATCAGGAGAGGGGTTCCTTCCTTTTAAGGGCACAAACTGGAAGTGGCAGAATCACTTCTTTTCATGTCCAATGGATCAGACTGTTATCAAATAGTCTTAGATCATTACAACATGAACTGAGAAATGTAGTTTTTATTCAGACTGGCCCTGGATCAGGTAAAAATTAGAGACTGTTCCTACAGAAATTCTGGAGATTCTTGTAGTCTCTGCACATTCACCAAGTACCACTTTAAAATAGCACAGGACAGAGAAACACTCTTACCCTAACCCTCTACCACCTGCCTGCCTCCTTGAGAGTCTCTTATAGCCACTCCCCTCTCTTTTGCACAATTAGTAACTGTGAAAATTAGGAAACGTGTATAAGCAACCATGGTTATTTAAAAGATTTCATTATAGAAAATCTCTCAAATACACAGAAATATATTGAATACTATAATGAACTCCCATATAACCATCATCCAGGTTCAACAATTATCACACCATGGGCAATGTTGTTTCACCTAAAACTTGCACTTGTACTTTTCCCATAGTATTTGCAGCAAATACTATGAATTATATCATTTCATATAAATACAGTTATTTTAAATCTTGTTTTTCTTTAAAAATAATTGAAATACCCAGCAGCTTGGGAGGCTGAGGCAGGAAGATTGCAAGCTGGCTTCAGCAACTTAGCGAGGTCCTAAGCAACTTAGCAAGACCCTGTCCCAAAATAAAAAAAAAAAAAAAAAAACATTTAAAAAGGGCTGAGGATGTGGCTCAGTGGCTAAGTGCCCCCTTGATTCAATCCCTAATTCCCTCCCCCCAAAAAAACTGACATAAAATGGAATGGACAAAGTTAGAAAATCAAGAAAAGTGGTTATCAAGGATAAGCTTAGACTATTATTCACTCATAATAATCTTTGCACTGAAGCGAATCTTCACACGGCTTGCTCCTGAATATAGTTTAAGTCTCAGCTAAATGTTACCCCTATTACTCTCTTTTATAGCTCACTGTTCTTTTTCTTTGTAAACTCCCAGGCTCAGAAAGTCAAGGGTTGAATTTTTTCTCTCATATGTGGAAGCTAGAGCAATGTAAGGGGAAAAGAGCTGGCATCCTATATCAGAAATATAGAGGGAAGATCAATGGAGTAGAAGGAGACTGTGGGGAGGGAGGAGGAATGGTAAAGAAGAAAAATGCAGAATGAATTTGACATAATTATACTATCTGCATATATAAATATATCATAGTGAATTTTGTATATATATATATATATATATATATATATATATATATATATATATATATATAAACACCCATAAAAATAGATAAATAAGTACAAGGAAGACTGGTACAGAAGATGAGGAGAATAAGGGGAGAGAGAAGGGAATGGAAAGAGGAGGCCCAGGGACTAAAATGGAGCAAATTCAATTCCATGCACATGTGATTATGTCAAAATTAACCCAACTATTAGATTGTAACTATAATGAACTAATAAAAGCATAAAAATGGCAAGGGGAGTCTACAGTCTCCATGAAGATAGGGACTAGCATAATGCTTGGCACATATTAGGACTTCAATATGTAATTATGGAATTAATGAAAAGAAAGAAGGAGGATGAAAGGAAGGAAGAGAATGAGGGAGGAAGGAAAGAGGAAGGAAGAATTTGAAGCTTTTTATAAGGTATTGATGGAGCCAGACTAAAGTAATTGCTATAATGTGAAGAAGGACTACCAGTTTAGGAAAGAGGACAGCCATACAAGTAATTCCAGCACTCATGTATTCATTCATTAAATGAATATTTGTTGCACATCTTCTATAAACAAAACCTTGTGCTAGAAAGACTGATAACTGCTCCAGGGTGAGTAGTGACAACTGCTAAAACAGATACATTGAGAGGGGGACTCAAGGATGAGTAGGAAGGACATCAAATTTGGAAAAATGCATTATACACAGAGGATAGAAAGAACAAAGGCCAAGAGGTTGGAAAGATTAAGACCTATTCAGAGTCTTATGACACATAACCATTGGGGTAAACATATGCTTTTTATTCCCATATTTTAAAAATACAGATAATGGAAAGCCATTATAGGGATTGTTGTCCAGAGATTACAAACTTTTAAAAAGAAATAATTCAGAAATCAGGAAACTCAACAATTTTTTTTGCTGAAAGTGGTCTCTTTGCTCTCCTCATGAACAGCTGCTTATTTATTTGGATGATGATTATATTGATAACAATATAATACCTTAGAAGACAGTTATAGGAAATAAAGAGACTGGGCCTTTCACTAGATCTTGACCAAGTGGAAGAGCTATTGCTGTTCCTGTGACTTGTGGTAGATCAAAGATGGCAAAAAACATTATTTGCTATTTCTCCTATCAAACAGCAGGATCTAATTCCCTTCCCCTGAGTCTAGGCTGACCTGAGTTACTTGCTTGACCAGCAGAATGTGGTGGAACTGACATTATGGGACTTTTGTGGTTGAATTATAAAAAGCCCCACAGCTTCCACATAGCTTTCTTGGAACCAAGCCACTCTACTGCAAAGATGTCCAAGAAGGCCTGTGGAAATACATATCAGGAAAGGAACCAGGGCCCTATGCCAACGATCCCGGCTGAGCTCCCAGACAGTAGCTTCCACTAATTTTCCAGCTTTGTGAATAGGTCATTTTGAAAGTGTATCCCCCAGCTCCACTTGGGCTGCCTCAGCCAGAACCACGTGGACCAATGACAAGTCTTCCCTGCTGAGCCCTACACAAATTGCAGAATCAGAAGAAAAAATGTGTTGCTGACTGCTGCTTCTACCATGGCCGCTTTCTAGTGTAGATTGTAAGTTTCTAGCATTGTTTTAGAAATCACAAAAACTATGTCAGTTTCATCTAGTAAAATTAGGAAATATAGGAAAGGGAAACTTAAAAAAATAAAATCACTAATTGTGCCACTACCTAGGAATAAACATTATTAATTCTTGGTGCGTAGCATTTCAGATATCCTCCTATACATGTATTCACACATACTTGCTGCTTTGAAGCTTGTTTATGTCCACAACATTTCTGACTACCAATAAATGTAAGCCCATTTTCTTATTTTTAATGACCATATGTTTAATGTGTTTAATGTTTTATGTCTTATGTTTAATGACCATCTCATGAAATAAAAAAATTAAATTTCATTTTTTTGGGGGCATATGGGTTTCTTCCACTCTTTTACTTTCATGAATGATGTGTCAATGACTGTAAATTTGTAGCTAAGTTTTTATGCACATTTGTTTTCTTTAAGATTATTTTAAAATGCTGATTACAGAGTCCATGAACATGTACTTTTTTAAGGTTTTTGCTAAGTTGTCTAGGCCCCTGTTTCCTATGAAGCGTAACATTCCCAGATGAATCGTGCAGCTGAGTGAAGAAAAAGATTGAAACCATGACCATTTTGAGAAGTTTCAATGTGAAGTAAGTGTTGGCATGAATGGACAAAATTCCAATTGACTCTAAATCCCCTGTATTAATTCAGAAGTCTATATTTCACTTCCCATGGATGCATGGCTGAGCACTTGAATGATAACCCTGGGAGAGATGAGAGTTTTCCAGTCTAGACTAAAAGAGAGATTATATGCAGTAATAATGTGCTCTTAGGTTGAATGACCAAGGTGTACATCAAATTGAAATCACATTTGAACTACTGAAATCATGTGTGCTTCATGAGGAGACTAACAAGGAAGGCCTGTGTTTTCTGATAGAATCTGGGATCTGAGACGAGAGAGAGCAAATAAGGCCAAGACACCAAAGTGAGATCAAAGAGGAGCTTGCAAAAGGAATTGGAAGAAAAATTTTCATTCCAGATACTTTGCTTACCTTCAAGAGACTGTGGGCTATTGGCCACTGCTGGCCTGTCTACATATGGCAAATGAATAGTAACACAAGGCCTAAGGGGTATTATGTTGGAGAATACATGTGTACATGGTTGCAACCTCAACTCAATTTATAAATCACTATTCCTTTTTTCTTCTTTCTTTCTTTTAAAAAAATTGTACTGGAAATTGAATCCTGGGGTGCTGTGCCACTGAGCTACATCCCCAGCCCTTTTAAATTTTATACTGAAACAGGGTCTTGCTAAATTGTCCAGGATGGCCTTGAATCTGTGATCCTTCTGCCTCAGTCTTCCCAGTAGCTAGGATTACATGTTTGCACCACTATGCCTGACTGGAAATCAGTATTCTTTATTGGTGATTGGGTCTAAGCCCTGAAGCCTCACGAGAAAGGGCACATCTGCTCTGCTTTTTGATTTGAGAGCAGGGTAACCTGTGTAATCAATTGCTGAGCCTGTAGAACTGACTGTATCAAGTCCTGTTGTGACTAGATTTTGTTCTAGCTGTATTCCTTACTCCATTGCAGATCAAGGGGGGTTGAAAAGGGAACAGGACTAGGGGACCATTAGTTTGGAGGTTTTCTACGAGTTTGTGGACATATCTACATATGATTTGATCATAAATGCAGAACATCTAGCAAGCCCAGAATTTCTTCATGGCAGTCCTTTAAGATTGAATGTGTGCCTGTGGGTGTCTGTTCATTGCTTGGGTGGAGGGGCGGCTTTCCTTTGAAAAAGGAAAGTTACTATTTTCCTAGCAGACAGCATAAAAGAGAAATGAAGTAGTTAAAACAAACAGGAATATTTGAGAGTTGGGGGGTAGGGGTTAGTGGAGAAAAGAGCCTTTGCTTCCCAGAAAAATGAGTTTAGTAATAGGGGGATTGGGAATTAGTGAGGCAGGCTGGCTCACAGCTGGAACAACAGGTGATCTCTGTGCATCCCCAGATCCCACAAATGGTCTGTTGAAGGGCTGACATGAGAAAGGCAGGCGGGCATGCAGCAGTGGCAATAAAGCCAGAGTGGAAAGACTCTGGCTCACAAGAAACAGGAATTTGGCAGCATGGGGGGTGGGAAGGAGAGCTTGCCAGCTTCATATACTAACTACTGAACAAATGTTGTTAAATATTGCTTGCTGTGAATTAAACTTCTCAATATAACCCGGTGCCAAGAATGTTCAACAAGACATGGTGCATAAGCAAATAATACCACTTGATTTAGTATAATATATATACCTAGGTATAACACACACTAAATAAAGTAGAATATTCATAAAATTTTTACTGTAGGTACTTAGAGGTAGTCAAAGACAGCCAAAGGAGGGAGGGAGGGAGGGGGGAGAGAGAGAGAGAGAGAGAGAGAGAGAGAGAGAGAGAGACAGAGACAGAGACAGACAGAGAGAGAGACAGAGAGAGACAGAGAGAATGAATTACTATTTCAGAGAGTTAGAGGTATCTGTTGGGGGGGGACCCATGAACATGAAGTTGAGGTTATAATTAAGAAAGAGAGAAATCAGGAATTTTTCTCATCATCATTCATTCAAGTGACATATATTGTATGTCTACTGTGTACCAAACCCTGCCCCAGACTCCATACTTAAATCAATGAATAAAATATGGTCTGGGGAAGTTAGCTCAGGTGATCTAGGTTAATCCACAATGAGGGTGACAGAATAAGGGAGGGATTCTCTGTGATAGTGTAGGAAATAAAAAGCTTTTAAGGAAGAGATGATATAACCAGTTGTGAAGGTAATCAACTTGGACAGACAATAGTGGACATTTGAGTCAGGTCTGTATCTGAGAACTTGGGAAAAGGGATCTTATTAGTGACCTCTGACAGCTGTGGGTAGAGGAATGAATTGTTCCCCTTAAATAGACAACAGAGAAAAAAGGAGAACTTTTCTACTCTTGTTTCTCTATTAGACCTAGTCGTTATTTTTATAGGCAAGTTGGACAGGTGTTTGGTAATTGAGAGGGCAACACTGAGGATATACCTAAAGTGGGTTATTTCACCAAAATGGGTCCCAGTGGAGTTAGCTAGGGACACATGGCTGGAGACATCAGTTAGGAGGGAGAGCTGGTAGCAGGCTACATGGAAAGGACCATCAGGAACTCAGCAGAAAAAGACTCCTGCTTCTATAGTAACCAGAGGACATACAAGGGATCAGGGTGATGAGGAGGGTTTTAGTTTCCTGTGCAATCTAATTTATGTTAAAGACACCCCATCTTATAACCCAGTGTAACCTCAACTTTTCCAGGCCTCTCTAGTATCTGGTTACTAACAGAATTATATTAAGAGAGATAATCTAAGTGCCCTTGGCTGGTGCCTCCATTCAACTGGAGAGCTACAGTTCAAACTCTTGGCCCCATTAAGTCTACGAGACCCAGGGGAGTCTCACAGGTGCTTAAAAATTAACCTCTGATGTGCCCTGATTCAGGCTCTAGGCTGGGCTTTCTGCTAAACTTGTGTGAAGAATGTGTTCAAGAACAGAGGAAATTTTTATTTAATTTTGTACATGATAATGGTGCTGTGATTTTGTTTGAAAATGAATCAATATCCTGAAATATCTATGGATAAAACTGTATGATGCACATGATTTGTTTCAAATTAGTATGTGAAGTGGATATAGGTAATAGATAAAATAAGATTTGCCAGTTAATAATGCCTGAAGCTGAGTGATATACATGCTGGCATTCATTATACCATTCTGTCTAATTTTATATATATAGAAAATTCTTCAAAATAAAGATAGTCAGGATAGTATGTGAATTGATCAGAATAACATGTAGTCCTGTACAGTTTGTTGGACCAAGTGAATTAAGATTTCCAATTTCCTGTTTCCAACAGTAACCTGGATGCTTTTGTAGAACTTATTCAATGCAAGAGTTACACCAAAGAGACAAATGCAAATCACTAAAAGAATGTAGGGGATAAATTGCATTTATCAGAAGTTGGGAGGACCAGAAAGATTCTGGTATACAAACCTCAAACTAAGTCACTAAGATCAGCCTCAAAATAGGAGAAAACCACTCCCAATAGAATCTATTGAGAAAGTATCCAGATGCTATCTGTCCTAAGAGTTGATGTTAATGGCAAGAAAAACTTCAGTAATGCAGCTCAATTTTAAATGTTTGTGTACAAAACCACTGTGATAGCAGAACATAGTATAATGTAATTGTAATCTTATTTTATGTGTGTGCTGACAAGAGGCCAAATATGGTAAACCTAAAGAGGTTGTTTAATGCACATGTTTAGTTTTTACTGCTAGAAAGCTGGTGATCAGGTGAAGGGCTCCTCCAGCCTCTTTAGTAAGTTGTGGGGCCAAACCTTGCCTTTCTTGCTCCATCACAGGTGGTGGTAGCTCTCCTGGCATCTTAGAGTGGAGATGCCCCAGGCTCAACACCAAGAAATTCTTTGAAAGTGGTTTCATGCCCATTGAGAGTTAACATTGCAGATGTTCACATCATTAGTGTGATTTGTTTGTCCAATTCCCAGGAACAGCTGTGAGGATGTTGGCATGGTAAAGGTGTGGCTGGATCCTGAAGCAACATCTGTGATGCAAAAATAGATTCCTAAAAATGCCAAGTGGTTAGCAGAAACCTTCCTTTCTCTTTGGACCTGTGATGAATGCCACTTACATCTCCTCTCTTCCTCCATTGCTGCCCTATGTTGCTCTCCCATGGCATTTGAAATCTTTGAAGGGTGGTTCCCTGCATATTTAGTGGTTTGTAAACAAACAGATTTTTCACAGTGAGAGTCTGAGCTAAACTGAACTTTACAAAACTACAAAACTTTACAAATCTGGACCATGGAAAGAGAGGCAGCGCTCCAAGGAGCCTGACCACACAGGTATCATCTCTGTAATAGCTGAGAAGCCGAACTGTCTCAATCAAATCCCACTGCATGTCAGGGTACAGTTTTACCTTCCTCAAAGTACTTCCACAAAGGAAATAGTTTATCTCTCAACATATTATTCAAAATGGTAATCATATTTAATGCAGAGGATCATCAGAGGAGGAATAGTTTAGCAAAAGAGGCTCAGTTATAATGTGCCTTCAGTTGACTGCCTGATTTCATGGCTAAACATTCCCCATAAAATAGAGTTGCCCAAGAAGAGAAGCAATCATTTTGCCCTTTCCTGAGACTTCACAGAAAGCAGACAAGCTGGTGAAGCTAGGGGGAAGTAGACACTGATTCCCACCCTTAAGAAAAGAATTTGAAAAGAGGAAACTGTTTCTCATGATGTCTTTTGCCCATTTAGGAGTCTCACAAGTTTGTAAAATAGCTGTTAAAGATAATCAATTAGATATAGTTATTTTCCAGGCATTATAATCCCAACACTAGACCCACCTGTTGCCTTCTCCCATCCATTCAGCACTCTATACTCTCTTCACAACACTCATTATCTGATGTGGCATGATTTATTTGTTTCTATGTCTGTTCCCCAGCTAGGCTGTGCCCTCTAGGGCAGATACCTTATCTAATTAATCTCTGTATGCTCAGTACTTAACACAGTGACAGGAAGAGACTAACTATTCATTAAATGTTTTCCAATGAATGAATGGATGGATGGATGGATGGATGAATGGAATGAAATAAAATGTCATTCTCTTCATTCAGTGTCTGGAGCTAGGAGTGGGTAGGTGAATTATTTTCTGTACAGGATCTAAGATTCTCTACCATGGAAACCTAGTACATGTTTAGTTGAACTCAGTGAGCACTTACTATGTATTAGGACAATTCTAGAAACAGTGGGGAGGAGGAACTCTGGTTCCCCAAACCACATAGAAAGTCATTTGGCATATAAAGTGATAAACAAATGAAATAGTCTAGCAACAGACAAAGATGATGTTATAACCAAGGACCAGATAACAAATTTTACAAATTTTAGACAAATGAGAGGAGAATAGGGGAGACTATGGGTAAAAGTAGAATAATCATAAACAGAGATGAGGGTAAGGTACAGCAGCAAACACAAGGTTATAACCTTATGTGGCATATCTGTACAATTCTCTTTTCCTAGGAAATTCCCTTTATTTTTTAATATTTATTTTTTTAGATGGACACAATACCTTTATTTTTTAAAAATTTTTATGTGGTGCTCAGGATCGAAGCCAGTGCCTTATGCATGCTAGGCAAGTGCTCTACTACTGAGCCACAATCCCAGCCCAGAATTTCCTTTTCTGTTCTTATCCATGTGATTTTATCAAGTCTCTCACATTAGATGGGTAATTGGATTCTTCACTAGGGAACTTTAATTTAGAATCTATAGATTTGCAATCTGTCTGTTGGTGACCTAGTTAACTGATAAAACTCAGAAGAGGTCACTGACCTCATTTCCCACCATTTACAGGACCTTGATACATAGTGAAAGAGAATAAAGCTGAAGCAAAGGCAGAAGCTGTAGTGAGACACAAGACAAAAGTAGAGGTGACAAAGAGATGGTGTTTTGCTGAGTTCAAATGTTCCTGCGATCCAATTTTATCTTTGCCCTTCCCTCAGCTTTATCCCAGTATACTTTCAGTAATTTCTATTTTTAGTGTCAATCAGTTTAATTTTTTTTCTTTTTTTCTCTCTTTTTGTGGTGTTAAGAATCGAACTCAGGGCCTTGTGCATGCTAGCCAAGCACTCTACCAGTAAATTATGTCCCCAGCCCTGATAAATTTTTATGGGGCTGGGGATCAAATCCAGGACTTCAACCATGCTCGGTAAGCCCTCTACAATTGATCTAGAGCCACAGCCCTAAGTTTATTTTCTTATTAGGAGCATACCCAAACAGTACAAATTAATAGATGCACCATGCATTGAAAATGGTTTACTTTCAGAATGGTTTATAATTTGGCATGACTAGAGAGGCTGAGGTACGTTGTAATGGGTGATGGAGCCATCAAAACATTTAAGCAGAGAAATACTATGTTCATAATTATCCCGAGGGAAGTCATTGGTGAAAATGTGCATGATAGAATGGATGGAGAAAAAGACTGAATGTAGAGACAATAGTTGTCAAAGGAAGAGTCACCTTTTGAACCTCAATTTTTCCTTTACTTAATAGTAGTCAACTCCTGGAGAATAAAAGCTTAGGTTATTAAAATAAAGAACCTTAGGAAATAAATGAAACAAAAAAATAATTGCTGTTAACTGTACAGTACTATACTAGACCTTTATGTGAACATCCTCAAATTATTCTGTAGCTTGACTTTTGTCTTTTGGTAAAGGATCTTGCCATGGATACTCTTAAAGAAAAGTTGGCATCTGGCTTTTTTTCTTCATCCTAACTACCCTATTGTACCTTTCATACTCTTCTTCTTACCCTGGCTAATCCTGACCTAGGGTTACTAATTTAGGGAAAACAGCCTAGGTCTCAAGAAAGAGAATTTCTCTCTCAATAACCAGTATTTGTATAGAAATGTCATTGTGGATTTTATGGCACAAAGCCCAAGTCACCTACTATGTAACATCTAGAGTTGAATCACAAATATGGAAAGAGATCCAAGATTACTAATGAGATGCCTTAGTCTGCCAAGAAGCTAACTCAATATTGCAAAAAAATTCTATTGCATGGCATCTGTCTGTAATGCTAGCCAAAGAGTTGTATAATGGGCAGTCACAATTGAAAATGACCTTCATTATGCTGAATTCATTTCTCTAATGTGTCCATTTTCCCTCATCTTACATCCAGACATTAATAATAGACATGGAAATAAATTCAAATTGTGATTCAAATTTCAGGATGTGAGATTCACAGGTGTGGTGGCTTTTCTCAGCTGAATGTGGGGGGTAGATGAGTAAAGAACCTAGGATTTAACAAAGCAAAGAGCATTGTTCAGCAAATCAGACATGGACACAGCATGGATAATATTGTCTGTCTTACTGAAATAAGACTTTTCATATAATGCACCAAGAATTTAAGTGAATGATCAGGAAGAAAAAGTTAACTTTCAGGAACAAAAGTCTAATTCTATGGATAGACCTCAAAATATTTTTGAGTACTGTTTCTACTTCTCAGAATTTTACCAGTGGTGCCACTGGAGCCAAAAAAATTATTTGATTGTTGTGTGTTTATTCTGGCTATGTACTTGACAGAATGGGTGCTGGACTGAGTCTCAGGAGACATGAAGTAGAGCCTTAGCTCTGCTATTTATGTCTATCCATATTAAGGTGTCACTTACCACTTGTGCTTTAGTTTCTGCAACTACAAAAGGGAATAATAATCACAGCACATCCTACCTTGCAGGATTGTTAGGATCAAATGATATAATGAATGTGGAAGTGCTTTGTTAATTGTGAAAGATTAGTTATTATTGTTTTTGTCAAACTGATTATTTCAGAGAACATGGACTCAGCAGAAAACTAGTCAACTTTCACTCTATTGAAGTCCCTACATACCCAGAACTTCATGTTTTACACATACTAAGTTTCTCTACCACCTTTACTCTTAGCTTTGTCCCTAAAAGCTTTCAGTCTGAGTCTCCCCAGCTCTCTCATGCTACTAACATGTGTATAATTTGATAAAAGGTATTTGTGGTGGATTGAAAAATTCAGGCTGGGTCAATACAACACCAAATCAGGTGGAATTCAGTGCTCAAAGTCACCAGGTAACTTAATTGGTCTTTACAGATAGATAGCCTCAATCTCCTAGCTTAAAAGATAGTAGCAAGCTCATGTCATTTTTGCTTAATGCAATATCTGAGGGAGTAATTTCTTTTTTTTTTCAAAAAACTTATTAGTGCTTATAGATATCCATGAAGGTGAAATTCACTGTGATATAATCACATGTGTATACAGAATAATTTGGTCAAGCTCATCCCATTGTTCCTCCTTTTCCTGGCCCTCCTTCCTCCCCCTCTATCTTCTTCCTTTATTTTACTGATCTCTCTTCTATTTTCATGGGACTCCCCCTATCTTTTCTTATTTATTTTGTCTAGCTTCCACATGAAAGAACAAATTTTGAGCCTTGACTTTCTGATCTGGGCTTATTTCACTTAGCATGATGTTCTCTAGTTCCACCCATTTACCAGCAAATACAAATTTCATTCTTTATGGTTGAGTAAAACTCCATTGTATATACATATCACATTTTCTTTATCCGTTAATTTGGTGCCAGGTAACTGGACTGGTTCCATGTGCCACAAAAATAAAGTGAATTTGGTTGTAAATTAATGAAATACTCTATAGCTGTATGTTGTTTTCATTTGATTAATAAATTTTTATTTTTGAAGATTATTTACTTAGTTTATGTCTGGATAACCTATCCTGTGGTGAGAGAAGTGTGCTGAAATCACCCAGTATTATTGTATTGTGGTATATTTGATTCTTCATATTGAAAAGATTTTGTTTTCTGCATGTGGCTACACCAACATTTGGGGCATAAATATTTACAATCATTATTGTTGGAAGATTTCTTTAATCAGTATTAAATGACCTTCTTTATCTCTTCTCATTAATTTTAGCTTGAAGTCTACTTTGTCTGATATAAGATTGGCTGCACCTACTTGTTTTTGGTCTTCATTTTCATTGTATATCTTGAAAACGTTGTGCATTCCATTAGGATATATTTTAGTGCCTTCAATTTGGTCTCTTAATGTTTTTCAATTTCTTGAATAATTCTGATCTCGTACCATCTTTATTGTCAATCTGCCTTTAAAGTGGTCTGACTTATTGGTAATGATTTCAACTGAATTTGTAATTTGATTTATTGACTCTTTCATTTCCAGGATTTCTGTTTGTTTCTTTTTCAGAATCTCTATCTTTTTATTTAAACCATCTTTTACTTCCTGTATTTTCTAAGTTCATTTCTTACATCATATATATATATATATATATATATATTTATATATATATATATGAATACATAGTTGCTGATGAACCTTTATTTTATTTATTTATATGCAGTGCTGAGAAGCAAACCCAGTGCCTCACACATGGTAGGCAAGTGCTCTGTCACTGAGCTACAACCCCAGCCCTCTTACATCTTCTTTTAATACATTAAAAGAAGCATTTTAACTATAAACTTTCTAAATTTTTTCTCCAACATTTCCTCCACTGTGGTATCAATTTGTCAGTTGTTGAAGTGTTGTGGGATGTTTGGGGTGTTTATTCCCTTGATTTTTCATACTATTTGTATGTCTACCCAATTGCTGGGATGATTATCACTTCTTCTTTTATGCAAGAAACTATTTAGTGAGTTTCTTTCTCTCAAATGCCCTAGGCTAGGCAAATATCCAGGTATTGATATTCCCACTCAACATTATCTTCTGCAGTTCCCAATATCAGTACCACTTTGAAAGAAGATACTAAATCCTAGTAACTGCAATCTGCAATCACAGACTAATAAGCCTTAGGGGGAAAAAGACTTGTTGAAATGTTCATCACAGTTCCCTTAATCTGGGTATAAAATTATAGTAATGTTCTGTAATAGATTCAGAAATTAATTATTAAAGATTGTAAAATTACTATTACAGGGCTGGGGGTGTGGCTCAGTGATAGAGCACTTGCCCAGCACATGTGAGGTACTTGGTTTGATCCTCAGAACTACATAAATAAATAAATAAATAAAGATATATTTCCATATTCAACTAAAAAAAATTAAAAGTAATACTATTTCATTATATAGGGGCTGATAAGGGAAGGAGAGAAAATTTGGGCAAAGGAAACAAAGAAAGACCTAAGAATTCATGATTACTAAGTCTACATTAGACTAGATAATTTGCAACTGCTAGAAGAAAAGATAGAAGTGAATAATACAAACCAAGTTTAAAAAAAAATAAAGAAAAAGATTGGGCATGGGGGAATATGAGGCAGGAACAGGTAATGCAAGAGGAAGAAGACATAGTAAGAAGAAGAAGTATAAACCTGACCTGGGAAAACAAAAATGGAATAATTTTAGTTAATTCTTTAAAACATTAGAAGAAATACAATCAAATGGGTTGAAGGCACAATGTTAAATAATAGAGAAACATCTATTGATTCAAAATGAAAAGTAAGATCAAAATTAACATTAGCCCAGGAGCAAGGGAGTTAGAATATTGATACATCAACTCCAGAGAGTTGCTGGTTGAGAGTTTCTTCAAGGCAGGGTTAATTTCTCAGCACTTCCAGTCTAAGAAGGAGCAGTAGATGACTGTGACCTTGGTCTGCCCACTGCACAGAAAGAGGAGGAGCAGACAATGATGACCCCAGCCTGCCCTATGGTAGGAACAGAGCGACCCTCTAATCCACACTGCTAGAGAGGAAGACATATGGACAATACGAATAAACAAGGGAAGAAAGTGCCTGAAACAAGCCAAGTTGATACAATAATTGATTCCATTGACATCACAGTAGATAAAATGTCAGATAAAGAGTTCAGAATATACATAATTAAAATGATCTGTGAAACAAAGAATGAATTAAGAGAGCAAATAAGGCAATAATTGACTGCTCCAACAAAGAGGAAGAACAAAGAGAAGGAAATACAGGTAGCAAAAGATTACTTTGAGCAAGAGATAGAGACTCTGAAAAAAAAAAAAACACAACAAAAATCATTGAAATGAAGGAAACAATAAACCAGATAAAAAAACTCAGTAGAAAGCATCAACAACAGACTAGATCACTTGGAAGACAGAACCTCAGGCAATAAAAACAAAATATATAATCTTGAAAATAAAGTTGACAACACAGTGAAGATGGTGAGAAACCATGAACAGAACAGCCCACAATTATGGGACAACATCAAAAGACCACATATAAGATTTATTGGGAGGAAGGCACAGAGATACAAACCAAAGGAATGCACAATCTCCTCAATGAAATAATATCAGAAAATTTCCCAAACATGAAGAATGAATTGTGAAATCAAATACAAGAGGCTTTCAGGACACCAAATGTACAAAACAACATCAGTTCTACACCAAGTCACATTATAATGAAAATGCCTAGCATACAGAATAAGGATAGAATTTTAAAAGCTGCAAGAGAAAAGTTTCAAATCACATATAGGGGAGATCAATTCAGATCTCAGCAGATTTCTCAATCCAGACCATCAAAGTCAAGAGATCCTGGAACAACATATACCAAGCTCTGAAAGAAATTGGATGCCAAAAAGAATCTTATATTCAGCAAAATTAAGCTTCATATTTGATGATGAAATAAAAACCTTCCATGATAATTAAAAATTAAAAGAATTTACAACAAGAAAGCCTTCACTTCAGAATATTCTTTGCAAAATATTTCATGAGGAGGAAATGAAAAACAACAATGAAAATCAGCAAAGGGAGGAACTACACTAAAGGAAAATCCAATCAATGGAGAAACCAACTCAAGTTAAAAACCAAAAATAAACCAAAATGACCGGGAATATAAACCATGTCTCAATAAAAACCCTGAATGTTAATGGCCTAAACTCATCAATTAAAAGACATAGACTGGCAGATTGGATTTTTAAAAAAGCCTTCAAGAGACTCATCTCATAGGAAAAGACATCCACAGACTGAAGGTGAAAGGATGGGAAAAAACATATGACTCACATGGGCCATGTAAACAAGCAGGGGTTTCCATCCTAATATCAGATAAAGTGGACTTCAAACCAAAGTTAGTCAGAAGAGATAAAAAAGGACATTTCATACTGCTTAAGGGAGCCATACATCAACAAGACATAACAATCATAAATATTATGCCCCAAACAATGGAGCATCTACGTAAATCAAACAAACCGTTCTGAATTTCAAGAAGCAAATAATACTGGGTAACTTTAACACAGCTCTCTCACCACTGGATATATCTTTCAAACAAAAACTAAACAAAAAAACTATAGAACTCAATACTAAATCAATGATTTAGACTTAACAGACATATATAGAATATTTTATCCATCATTGAGAGAAAACACTTTCTTCTCAGCAGCACATGGATCCTTCTCTAAAATAGACCATTTTACGCCACAAAGCAACTCTTAGCAAACACAAAAAATAGAGATACTACCCTGTATTCTATCAGATCATAATGGAATGAAACTAGGAATCAATGATAAAATAGAAAATAGAAGCTAATCCAACATCTGGAGACTAAATAATGTGATATTGAATGAGCAATGGATACCAGATGACATCAGGAAGAAGATAAACTATTCCTAGAGGTAAATGAGAACACCAATACAACATATCGAAATCTCTGGGACACTATGAAGGCAATGCTAAGAGGAAAGTTCATTGCATTGAACTCATTCATTAAAAGAATAAAAAGTCAACAAATGAATGTCCTAACATTACATCTCAAAGCCCTAGAAAAAGAATAACAAATCAACACCAAAAGTTGTAGAAGACAGGAAATAATTAAAATAAGAGATGAAATTGAAACAAAAGAAACAATTCAAAAAATTGACAAAATGAAAAGTTTGTTCTTTGAAAAAATAAATGAAATTGATAAACCTTTAGCCATGCTAATGAAGAGAAGAAGAGGGAAAATTCAAATTACTAAAATTCATGATGAAAAAGGAAATAGCACAATGGACACTATTAAAATACAGTGAAAGGAGACCCTCATCATTATACAAAATACATGTATGAAGATGTGAATTTGGTGTCAACGTACCTTATATAATCAGAGTTATGATAAATTATGGTATAATGGTGTACTAAGAATTGTAATGCATAAATAAATAAATAAATAAATAAATAGAAAATGCCATCAAAAGCCTATCAATCAAGAAAAGCCTAGGGACCAGATGGATTCTCCAGCGAGTTCTACAAGACCTTCCAAGAAGAAATAATACCAATCCTCCTCAATGTATTCCATGAAATAGAAAAGGAGGGAATTCTTCCAAACTCATTCTATGAGGCTAGCATTACCCTGATACCAAAATCAGACAAAGACACATCAAGGAAAGAAAACTTCAGACCAATATCCCTGATGAACACAGACACAAAGATGTTGATTTTGATCTTACTGCTGCCCTCTCTAAAGTGCACAGATCACAGGTTAGTGGGCTTGTTTCTGGGTACACTACACAGTGGCTGGTGTCTGTGGGGTACTCTTCTGTAAGTTCCTTCATGGGGTGTATTGGCATTGTGTATATGCAAGGTTCTCTACTGGCTGCTTGAGGTTATCCTCAGTAATTGCATAATAGAAGAAAAAGTAGGCCCAAATCTTCATCATGTTGAATTTGGCCTTGACTTCCTTAACAAGGCTCTTAAAGTGCAGGAAGTAAAATCAATAATCAATAAATGGGATGGATTCCAACTAAAAAGCTTCTTACCAAAAGAGACAATCATTGAAGTGAAGAGAGAACCTAGAATATGAGAGTAAATTTTACAACACATACATCAAATAGAGCACTAATATCCAGGATATATAAAGAATTCAAAATCCTTAATACCAACAAAACAAAACAAACAACCCAATCAATAAATGGGCTAAGGAACTGAACAGACACTTCTCAGAAGATATACAAGTGATGAACAAACATATGAAAAATTATTCAACATCTTTAGTAACTAGAGAAATGCAAATCAAAACTACTCTAACATTTCATCTCACCCTAGTCAGAATGGCAGTTATCAAGAATACAAGCAATAATAAGTGTTAGAGAGGATGTGGGGAAAGGTACAGTCATACATTGTTGGTGGGACTGCAAATTGGTGCTACTATGTTGGAAAGCAGCGTGGAGATTCCTTAGAAAAGTTGGAATGGAACCACCATTTGACCCAGCTATCCCACTCCTCAGTCTATACACAAAGAACTTAAAATCAGCATACTGTAGTGACAAAGCTACATCAATGTTTATAGCCCCTGAATTCACAATAGCTAAACTGTGGAACTAACCTAGATATCCATCAATAGATGAATGGATAAAGAAACTGTGGTATATATACACAATGCAATGTTACTCAGCATTAAAAGAAAATAAAATTATGGCATTTGCAGGTAAATAGAGTTGGAGAATTTTATGCTAAGCAAAGTAAGCCAATCCCCCCAAATTGAAAGTCAAATGTTTTCTCTGATTAATGGATGCTGATCTATGATCGGGGGCGGGGGGGGGGGCACGGGAAGAATGGAGGAGCTTTAGATTGGGCAAAGGAGAGGGTAATGAGGGGTTATCAAGGTAGGAAATATGGTGGAATGAGGTGGACATCATTACCCAAAGGCACATGCATGATTTTTTTGCATGAATGGTGTGTCTCTGCACCATGTACAACCAGAGAATTGAAATGTTATGCTCCATTTGTGTACAATGAATTGAAATGCGTTCAGCTGTCAGGTACAACTAAGTAGAACAAATAAAAATAATAATAATAAAATTGACATTAGAGTTATTTACAATAATCCATGGTGAAATGGAGAAATTTCTTATTGAGTCTTCTTGGTTTGGATTTCTTCAGGATTTGGGATCTTTAGAAGATTCCCACAATTATTCAGTTTTACTTCTATTTCCCTAGGTGTGGAGATAGTGATCACACCAGCTCACTTCTCGTTCAGTTCTTTCTAGGAGACTCCCTCTGATCTTTGGTGTTTCCAGGTACCTACTAGCTTTCTGTTGGGTCTAGGTACCAGATGAGATGATCCCCAATTGTCTATAACTTAGCAGCCAGGTTACTTGTTTTCAGAGGGTGTAGTCCTCTATGTCATTCTTAAGGAAAGCTCCATCTATTCAGTGCTGTCAGATTCAGTGTGAGCTACTCATGTATTTCAGGATTTGGGGAGTGTGGTGGTTAAATGTACAAATCTTGTATCTTGTTTGATGTGGTGCTATATGGCTTGTGGAGGGGTGCAGGTCTGCTGCCCTCTCTGAAGTACACAGATCACAGGCCAGTGGGCTTGTTTCTGGGCACACTACACAGTGGCTGGTGTCTGTGGGGTACTCCTCCGTAAATTCCTTCGTGAGGAGTATTGGCATTGTGTATGTGCAAGGTTCTCTACTGACTGCTTGAGGTTATTCTCAGTAATTGCCTTCTGTGGGTCCCTGCATCTGAATGAGAATTGAGGTAACTGGCAACTCTGGGAACCAAGGCTGTCGTTTCTCCTAGAGGTGCTGGAGTACAGGAGATAATTCCCTAGTTACTATGGATTTCTCACCAGTCAGTTCTTGTTCATCAGACCAGGGGACTGAGCCTGCATGCTTGGAGGGTTCTGTACTGCATCTACTGGCTGTTTCTGTTGGGTGCCGGTCACAGGATGCAGGGCTCAATGCTATTGTGCTAACTGCTGTGGGATGCTATGCACCCACTCCCCTCCACAGGGTTTTCTTTAAAGTGGCATAAAGCTTAGTGGATATCTGCAGGTATGAGCTCTGTGATTGCAGGTTCTTGGCAGGTGGTCTGTGGGGGCAGAAGCCTCCACTCTGGTTGATGTGTATCACCAGAGTGCTACTGTCTTGGTGACTGAGATAAAGAGATTTTTGGCCTGCCTGCATCTGAGCCCCTATTGCCTGCAGCTGTGAATCACAAGTGCCTACTCCTCTCCACAGAGATTTCTTTGGAGAAACTACTATCTAAGTAGTTTGTGGTTATCTGCAACTGTGGGGCCAGTGGGTGCAGGTTCTCTGTGAGCCATTTGTAGCACAGAAGCCTCCAACCTGGTTGGTGCAGGTCACCTGGATTTTACCCTTCACTGTGATAGCTGGAGGATGTCAGTTTTTGCTTGAGCTCCTATGGACGGTGTGGGGATTACTGTTTGGGGCTAGCACTCCCCAAGAGTGATTAGCTCTTAGATCAGCTCCACCCTACTCCCCTTGTCTGGGGTGAGGGGAAGAGATTTTGATAGGCTTCGGCTAACAGCATCTCTCCATAATTTCCTTCTAGGTGAATTACTTTGGCAACCAATTTCAGATGTATTCCCTCTGGTTTTATTTGTTACTATATGAAGGTGGGGAGAAGCTGTGTTGATTTAATTTCTTCTAGGGAGCCTGGCTAGCTGTGGACTCTACAAAATGGCTGCCCTGCCTAGCCCAGCTTTCTGCCCACAATTTGGGTTAGTCTGCTTGATATCTTTCACTGTCTTTGCTGCTTCTGTCCCACTTTAACTTGGTCTGTTTTTCCTTCCAAATGTTGTTAAGGAAGTAAGTTTATGTGTCTCCCTCTCTCTGGCTCTTTGTTATTCTTCCCCACATCCCTACTCCTGTCAGGGATTGGGGTTGAGCAATTGTGTCCTTATTTTCTGCTCTGGTAACTAAACTCCAAGTGCCTCCAACTTTCACAAACTTTCCAATATTGAGTTTTACTCTATCACTCATCTCTCCAGTCAGCTGTTCATTCACTGTTTCTTTTTGAGCTGTGGAGGGGTAGAGGGTTGCTGCCTAGATCTGCTCTATCATCTTCCTGGTAAGGTGGCTATTATAAAAAATACTAGAGATGTGGTTTGGAGCATAGCTCAGTGGTGGAGTACTTGCCTAGCATGCAAGAGGCTTTTGGTTCAATCCCCAAGATAAATGGTGAGTCAGTGGGGCAGCACCAATGTCTCAGATGTATAAGTGAGGCAGTGGGACCCAATAAGTTATGATTGAAACTCCAAGTCTGGAGCTCTTTTCTCTGTACATTCTGGACATAGTATTGGAACCCACAAGTTGAGGGCTCAGGCCCAAAAGTCCTCTCATTTCTGATGCCAATTGTAAGTCCCCTGAGGGAATAATTTCTTAATGAGATCTCTCAAAACACAGATGAATGGAGAGTGCTTCCATTTCCATGAAAACAGAAATTATAACAGGAATTCTATTTATTTCCTTTATCGAATGACTCATTCATTTGCTGCTGGGAGGGCTGTTTGTCTTTTTTGGAGAGTAGCCTTTGCTTAACAGAATAATAACTGTCCTGGGCATTTTTCTTAACAGAACTATCACACACATTATCTCACTCAAGCTCATTTTACAAACACCTTCTAACTCTGTCCTTTAACCAAGCTTCCTGAGAATATTTTGTCATTGCTCTCTCTCCATAATTGCCTCTTAGTCACTTTTCAGGTTCTCTCCCCATCGATTGAAATTGTCTTGACCTGACCATGACCAAATACTTTTAATTGTTAACTCCAATGATCTTTTTTCTGTTCTTCTCCAACTCAGACTCTTGGTAGCATTTGGTTATTTTTGACTGTTCCCCATTTGGTAAAACTTTCATCTCTGGAACATTCTTTACCATTGTTCCTTTGTGCATTCTTCCTCTTCTGTACTTTGAAAATTCTTGTTCTTGAGGGCTGACTCCTGGCATTTTTGTCACTGTATGTTCCTTCATTGGGCTTTGTCATCTTCTATTATGTCTTCAGTTATTACCTCTAGGTACACATGATTAAATCCACTCCAGACCTCTCAGTTCCTCTCTTTGAGCGAATAGCACCCACTTCTAAAGTTTTACTACACTTTGCTGCATGGATAGTTGTGGGTACCTCAAATTCAGCATGTCCCAAACAAATTTATGCTATCTCAAACCTCTTGGGTTATTCCATGATTTGCCCAGTTGTGTGAACTAGAATCCTTTACTCCCCACTCCATTTTCTCCACATTGAATCATACATTGAGTCCTTTCCATTCTCTTCACATTAACTACCACTTTCTTAAGTTTCTGTAATATCACCAAATATCTTTCTATCTGTTTCTATGCTCTGTCTCTCCTTCCTCCAATGCAACCCCAAACTGCTGTGATCTTTCTAAACACACAGATAGGCATTCAATACTTCTTCTTGAAATTCCTCAATGACTTCTCTTTTTTGATAGGTTACTGTCCAAAGTCCTTATCACAGCCCTCCAAGATTATAATATAGCTCTATATTGAAGCCTCATTTCTCATCCTCTCCACTTGTGGTTTGCAACCCCCTCCAACTGTACTACACCATCTGCTTTTTCCTCAATGCAACTCACCCTTTAGATTAAGTTTTATACTTTACAACCTGAGCAGAGATGGAACCCAAGGGAAAACCAAGTCAGAGGGCAGAGGAAGAGAATGAATGACTCCTATAGATTTTGTGATTTCTTTCTCTGTCTTCAATTAATTTAATACAAATATCATCATTCCCATTTTATTTTATAATTTTAATTAATTTAATTTTATTTTTTTTACACAAATAGAGCATAACTTCTCATTTCTCTGGTTGTACATGACATAGAGTCACACCATTTAAGCAATCATACCCATACATAGGGTAATAATGTCTGTGTCATTCCACCATCTCCCCTCCTGCCAACTCTCTTTCCTCCCCCACCTTCTGCACAACCCAAGTTCCTCCATTCTTCCCTTGCCCCCCATTATGGATCAGCATTCACTTATCAGAAAAAACATTTGACCTTCTTTGTTTTTTGGCGGGGGGATTGGCTTATTTCACTTAGCATATTATTCCCATTTTAAAGACAGGAAAACAGACACAGAGACTTACTATTAGTTTCACAGCTAGGACTGAGTGAACACTGATCCAGGTCTGCAATTCAGGTGTTATGACCACTGATTCTGTATTCTTCCCACCTCCTTAGAAGAGGTTTAAAAGCTTCAAGGAATACACTAAACACATTTCTTCTAAGATATGAAGGACACCAAATGTACTGAATGAAGCCAGTTGCCTGAGCCTTACTTTTTGACCTGAAGTACTAGAGTCCTTCTCCAGACTGAAGCAACCAGCTGCAGTCCTCAAAACATTAGAATATCAGATTTTGTATACAAAGCATTTTTACTGGAAAAGAATATCAATTATCAATTAAGTTAAAAACTAAGACTCTAACAATTAATATAGGTACAATCCCATGGCTTTCTTGTAATTATGGGAACTTCTCCTGCTTATGCCTACAGATATAGGGTCATTTCCCCAAAGCTGATCTTTGAGCCTCCAGGGTTTGGTTTTATGTGTGCCTACCTTCTTCCTAATGTAGCATTGTTAAAATTACCAGATGGTGTTAGCCAGCTATATCTGGAAAGAGGCTGTGGAAAACAAAAAAAAAGTATTAGGACTGAGATGAAAAATTGGAAGCCTTAATGCACATTGAGTTTCAAGAAAATCTCTGCTAAACTTCTAAGGCTATAGGGTCTAGCTATTCCTAGAGTGGAAATACTCTGTGCTGGGGTCAGAGGGCCTGGCAAGATGTTTGCTTTGATTTCTATTTTATTACTTTCATTTTGAGATTATTTTGGAGTAACTGATAATGTTTGACATTTTGTTTTTGATATTCTGCTGTATTTTATCAGAACATAAGTAAATATATTGAAAAAGGTTTGTGTTATTGTGCTTTGTTCACAATCAATGGGACAAACTTTCCCCATGGAGATCCATATCCAATTTTATGAGAGTAGTTCCAAAACTGGTATTTGTGGATGTTCATTTAAAACACACTTTGTTGAAATGTGTCTATTATCTTTAACAAGGAACATATGAAATTTTAATTAGCAATTTTGAAATTCCTTCATTTAAAGATATTTGTTGGCCAAAACTTGCCGATCTTGTAAGGATAAGGAAGTGGTACATAAAATATATGAAGAACTCTTATAACTTAATAAAAAGACTTAATTCAATTTGAAAAATTTGAATATTTTACTAAAGAAAATATATAAATGCCTAACAAGCACATGAAATGTTCAACATCATTAGTCATCAGGGAAAAAAAATCAAAACTACAGTTAAGAGAGCACATTATACCAATCAAGATGGTTATAACCCCAAAATCAGACAATGACAAGTGTTGGCAAGGATGTGGAAAAATTGAAGCCCTCAGGCATTTCTAGTGAGAATATAAAATGGTGCAATTACTAGGAAGCAGGAAAGCAGTTCCACAAATGGTTAAAAACACCAAGTTATTCTATGACCCAGAGTGGTAATTGTACTTCTGGGAATGTGCTCAAAAGAATTGAGACCAGAGACTCAAACAGAAATTTGTATACCACTGTTCACAGTAATATTATCCACAATAGCCAAAGGTGGAAACAATCCAAATTTCCATCAACTGATGAATGGAAATAATAATGGGGTATATCTATATAATGGATGAACCTTGAAAACAACGTGCTAATCAAAAAAGTCAGACCAAAAGACCACATATATGATTCTACTTATATGAAATATTCAAACAGACAAATCTATAGAGACAGAAAATAAATTGGTTACTTAAAGCTGGGGAAGGGGATGGGAAATTGTCATGTGATTGCTAAAGAGTATGGGAACCTCTTTTGTCTTTGTGGTGCTGGGGATAGAATGTAAGGCCTTTCACTTGCAAGGCAAATGCTCTATCACTGTGCTACATTTACAGTCCTATGGGATCCTTTTTTGAGGTGATAGAAATATTTCAAAAGTGGTTGTGATGATTGTTGTGTGGTGAACATACTAAACACCATTACATTGCACACTTTAAATGAGTGAATTTTATGATATGTGAACTGTTTCTTAATAAAGTTTTTACAAAGAAAATGCTTGCTGGCCATAATGCTGTCTCAGGTGCTTGGGAACAAGAGTACAAAGATAACTAAGATTCAGAAACCCTCAAGGAACTTATGGTTTGAGGAGGCAGATAAGAAAGGAATCATCTATCAAGAGAGAGTAAAAGAAGTCTTATAATGGAATGTGGGGCTTCTCAAAAATAATGAATATTTATGACAGATGCAATTAAGGAATGCTTTAGCTGGGAGGCAGAATGGAATCTGAATCTTCAAGTGTGAATATGAATTTGATTCAGTAAACAAAAACTCAGGGTGGGATTGGGGCAAAGATGGGAAAGGAAAATCATTCCTAGCTGAGGGATCAACATAAGCAGAGGAACAGGGGCCTGCAGTTATCCGGCAAAATGATGGAGTAATTGGGAATTGGATGGAATGTAAGTAATGTGGATCAGTGTTATGAGATGAATCCAGAAAGGTGAATTCCTGCAGGCCTTGATTTCCCTGGAGTTTGGAATATTACCTGGGATAGGACTCTTATCTCATACAGCAATGATGTGGTAAAGCTTTTAGTAGGAATCATAACGTGTTATCTATAACTCTACCACCTATAGCTATACCTTAGGCAAATCTCCTAACCTCTCCAGATCTTAATTTCCTTAACCTGAAAACGAAGTCAAAAAATCCTCATTAATTTGTAGCATTGATCAAATGAAATGGGACTGCAGCAGACACTGGGGCTGGATAATTCAGCATTTATTGTCAGCTCCTTTCTCTCTTGTCTGCATCTACCAAAGAGGCTTAAAAAGCTTCCCTTGGAGCTTGAGGTGGTCACATGACAGTTAATGATACATAAACAAAAGACAACTGAGGGGCTTCTAGCAGAGTTTTTCTTTCCTGGAGAAAAGTTACAGACATTGTTAATGCTGTCTGCTTCCCTCTAGCCTCTGCCTTGAAGGCAGACATGGTGCCTGGGGCTCTAATAGCCATCTTGCAGCTGAATTACTGGGAAAATGAAGATGAAAAGGGGACATGTAAGGATGGATGGTAGTACAGAGGGACTGGTAAGAGACTAGACTCTTGATGGCACCGATGGATAAATGCCAGCAACCACCTACCTCTGAACTTATGTGAGAAAAACATCCTTCTACCCAGATGAGTCATTGTTAGTTGGGATTCTGTTCCCTGTAGCAGAAAGCATTCTTACCTGATGCCGGGTTCATGAAAGCATTTTCTAAAGCAAAGTGATTTACAAAGATAAAGAATGATTTTTTTGGAGAAGAGCTACATGATTTCAGTTACATTTTGATAGCAAGGTAAAAAATGAATTAGAGGGATGAATTGTTGCAGGGAATATTAGTGAGGTAGCAGTGACAATAATGCAGACAATAAACAATAAAAGGGTAGTGGCAATGAGGGTGGGCAAGGGGATACAGAGACCAGAAAAAGCATGCAGAGAAAATGCATACGACCTCACAATTATTGGACATAGGTGGCAGGCTATAGAAGTGGGAGGGTGTGAAGATGCTTTGGAAGATTTAAGCCCTAATTACTGAGAGATGGTGCAATTGTAAACCTACATTCATAATTAAAAATAAGCCCAATTTCAAAAGAAAGATATGAGTTTAGTTTTGGACAAACTGACCTTGAATTAGGAACTGGAAGTTCTTAGTCATCAGTATACAGGTGGCAGCTAAAACCATGGGAGTGGGTGGGATCACTCACAGGGAGTGAGAATGGCAAAGGAGAAGATGGTCAGAGATGGAAACTGGGGGCCGGGGATGTCTACCTTTAAGTATTGTAGGAAAATGTAAAAATCAGTACATAAGGAACTAAGGAAGTATTCAGCCATTCAAAAACACATAATGAGTTCCTTCATTGTGCCAGACACTGGGATCCAGCCTGACCATTCCAGAGAGAGAGAGAGAGGAACCAGCAGCGTGTGCTGCTGGTTAGGGTGGGGAGTAGGAGTGGCTGGACAACAGTGTCAGACACTGAAGACAAGTCAAGTGGGATGAGAAATGAGGAACTCCTTGCTTCAGCTACATTCATCTAAATTCCTTTAACAGGAGTTTATTGTTAGCTGTAATAGCCTGTCTGGAAGATAAATGCTAAATTAATTTGGGAACTGACTTCTAAAACTCTCAAGTGGCCCAAATCATTTAAAAGAGGTTCAAATTCTATTATGTGAGATTGAATTGGTTTCTGCAGGTGGTTGTGCAACATTCTCCCCTAGAGATCTGTTTGTCAAATATGGTTTCTGTCCAGTTCCTCCTAGGAGCAAGAATAGTGGTGGTGTTAGAGCAACACTACTCCATCAAGTTCTCTGTTAATGTCAATTAGGGCTTCTCACTCTGAACTTGAATAGAACTTAGTGCTTATGCTGTGTGATATATACCTGATTCATGTGTTTTTCTTTATTTGTGATATGGCTGTTAATCTTGTCTCCCTAAATAGACCGAAAGTTTCTCAATAATAGAGATTGTCTTTTGTTTCTCTCCTATTTCCTACAGGGCTGGACAGAGTAGGCTTTCAATAAATATTTGATTATGTTATGGCAGTGCGGTCAGGGTAGTTTTATAAAATGCCAATGTGCATATTATAAAATGTATATTGCTTTTTGTAAAGCTGGCAATCCTTTAAATCCAAATATATATGACCTATCTAATTCCATCAGTATTGGGTATCATTTGGAAGGATGTAAAAAAAAGCTCATGAGGGAACTAGCCCGCATGGATTGTCTTGGGCTGCAGAAGTAAGCAAGGGAGAAAGCCATCCAACTTGGATGAAGCTCAGCACACTTGGCAGCAATCTCCTAGCTCTGTGGGGGGAAGGTTGGAGTAGTGTCAACAGGAAGGGAGATATTTCAGGAATCCACTGCAATGTTTAAGAACATGTGTTTTGTGGTCTCTATGGGCCCAGTCAACAACCACAGGTGCATCAGAACCTTTTTCTTTAAACTAGTTCAATAAATATTTATTAAGCTTTTATCATGAGGGGCTATATGTATCCAGCCATTAAATATTGCAACTGCTCATTGCTCAATATTAGGATATTCATCTTTTCTCATTCTAAACGCTTTCCTTAGGTGATTTCTTTTACAGCCTCTGCTTCAATTACCACCCATAGGCAGATGACTCACATGTTTGTATCTTCAGATCAGAACTCTGCTCTGAAAATCAGACCTATACATCTGGCAGCCAGCTTGACATCTCCTGTTGGATGGCTCCCAGAAAATCAAATGTTCAAGGGATAGGATAGGCAGAGATAGTAGAATGAATCTGACCTAACTTTCCTATGTACATATATAAATATACCACAGTGAATCTCACATCATGTACATCCACAAGACAATAATTTTAAAAACTACAAGTTAATAACAGAAAGATCAGCAGAGTAGAGGGAAGGGAAAAGGGAAGAAGAGCATGGAAAGGGGTAATACTGGGGACAGAATTAGAACAAATTATATTCCATGCTTTTATAATTATGAATCCTAATGTTATGTATAACTAAAAAGAAGAACTAATGTTTTTCCATCTCTTTCCACCACCCTATTTAACCAAACCTGGCCTTTTCCCAGTGTTCTCTGTCTCAGCTAATGACACTTTCATCCATTTTGTTTCACGAACCAGATATCTAGCAGTCATCATTGACACATCCCACATCATCCTCATATCCAGTACCTCAGGAAGTCCCAAAGCATCACTTCAATATGCAAAATAGAGCCACCTCTTCCCACTTTTCTCTATTGTCACTGCTCTGCTCTCACCTGGCTTGGACCATTACAAGTTTCCAAACTGGTCCTCTTCACTTTCACTTTCATCTCTTTCAAGTTTGATCTCCACCCAGCAGGCAGAGTGATCATTTTGATGCACAATCTGATCACGCCACCCTTTGATGGCATACTCTTTGTCTTAGAATGAAGAACAAAATAATTTACTTAGCTTAAAATGCTTCAAATGATTGGGCTTTCCTTTAATGTAGGAGGCATATTTTTTTCCAGTTAACTCAAACAGAATTTTGAAAGCAAACTTAGAAATCTTTAGAATTACAGCATCTTTGGAAATTTAAGTATTGCATAAGGTTTAATTTTCCATATAATTTAAAGTTGCTCCTTCAGTTTATTTAGGCCTTAAGAACAACTAAATATATTTATGTCTTTACTGAACTTTTTTCTTCCTCAGATGTTAATCACATCTGCAAAATGTTCACAGGAACACCTAGATTACTGTTTTATGGAATAGCAGGGGATGGTTGTCTTGCCAAGATGGCATATTATACCATCACACTTATAAAGCCAATATTCATAGCTGACACTCATTCTAATCCATAGACAGAAGAAAGGCTTTTCAATAGCTATTGCCTTTAGGGGTCATAGAATGTTTGCTTCTTTCTGGGTTACACAGTCATGTTCCAGATGATTAAATCTACTGGAAGCCCAAACTACAGATAACTGAAGTAGTTCTATATGGTACTTGGAATCCTCATGTTAAATTAAATTTGGTTTCAAAATAATGAATTGTTGGATAAATGCAATTATAAATATGTAGGTATATACAGAGGGCTGTGGGCTTTCAAGGTTAGATGGGGACTCAAATGTAAAACAAAGTATGATTGGGACAAAGGGGAAAATAACTGGAGATACAGGAGACAGGAAAAAACTCTAGGTTGAAATAATGAGAATCTTCACACCATGATTGGGATGAACTGTTTGTAAGAAATTCTGTCAAGAGTAATCCATCCTTGAGTTTTAGGTATTTGCACATGTCATCAGGAAGAAAGCATTCTGAAAGAATCTATGAACTTGAGTATAGTGACATGCAATTTAGGAAATATTTTTAAGAAAAAATAACAATCACCAAACACTATGCCAAATGCTTTGATAAGGATTTTCTATTTACTTCTTAGACAAGATTTTATAAAGGTAAGAATAAATGGACCATATTCCCATCTCAAAGCCATAAGCCCTTCTTAAGTAATATTGTACATGGAAATGAAGCTGTGCTTGAGTAAACAAACATCCCTAAAATATGATTAAGTTACACATGTGTTGATATTTAGAGAATACAGTAAGATTGTAGAAATGTGTGAGTTTCTTTCTGTCAGGAAATTTTATGACTAAATTGTCAGGGGGACTGATTTTTGTTAAGGGTGACGTGAATGTAGATGGGGCAGTAGTACAGAAGAGAAGGAAATTGAGTAAATTTGAGGCATATATCACTAAGCATCTCAGGAAGGATGAAGTCATTTCAGTGGGAGCAGTTCTGGCTAACTGATCCCAGAATGGTGGCCTCTTAGAAATGTTTGATTCGGAAATCCCAGTGAGCATAATCCAGAGACACCCTCTGAATCAGGCTTTTGGTCACTGGGACTGAGGAGTAAATATGGGGTCCAAACCTAAAGAACCTTGCTGCCCCTATACCCAGGGGAACTGACTTTGGACACTCATTGGAAGTAAGGATGGGTTACAAAGTGTAAGTAGGAGAGCTCTGTTAGAGTCAAATCTGAAATTGATATAACTTACATGTAGTTTGTGCTTCAGGATTTTCTCACACAGTCCAAGCCCTGCTTACCAACTCCTTCATTATAAACATCCCTTACCTTTTCCTCTCTATGAGTTTCCTTTCCTTTTCCTGCCATTGAGCACCTCTCTTCCTCATCTACCATCCATCATAGCATAAATGATCAACCCATACAGTCATCCCGAGACCCCATAAACATTGTCTTTTTCTTCTCACTCCATGTAGGAACAACAGCAGCATCGACCTCCTGGGGTTCTCATCCTCCCATTTTCCCCCCTGAAGAATAGCATTTCCTTATTTCTGAGTCTTCCCCACCCAAATTTCCAGTGGATGTGTGTCCATATTTAAGGATGAAGTAGTGGGTGGGGTAGGAGGTAGAAAGAACACTCATCTTTGCCTTGGACTCACTGGATTTGTGTCCTTGTTCTACCTCTCAGAACTTTGATATCCTTATCTATAAAATCTAAATAATAGCGATGTCTGCCTTGCCTACCTCAAAGGGTTGAGAGAAGCAAAAACAAACTGAGTTAATGGAGAAGAATGTACTTTTGTCAACTCTAAACACATATATGCCAGATCCTAAGTGGAGACAGAAAAACATAGAACCCAAGACAAAGACACGCTGAGAAGCTTAGAAACCAAGGGAAAGAGAATAAACAAAATGGATTATGAAACTTTGCTTTGAGGCTTGGGGCAATTTTTTTGTTGTTTCTGAGTGAAAGCAATGTTCTTTTGTGAGCTGAAAACAATCCTGATCAAGGCTAGGTAAGTGCAGCACTACTGATGCATCTGTATCCATAAGCTTTGAAGTAAAATTAGACATTAAAAAACCCAACAGTGCCCTCAGTCTCTAAAGGCCTGGACAATGACCTAAAGTTACCTTCAGCTTCTTCACAGAAGTCTCTTTCTATCTGCTTATTTTTCTTAATTAAATCTGATTTACCTTAAGCATCAGTCCTCAAGATAAACAAACACGACTTACGCAAGTAAACAGCATTTCATTTGCTGGTTTTAGAATATGAAAGAACACTGACACATACATATTTTTAAAGTATGTTATTTTCAAATACGCTTTTTGATATTTAAATTAAAAGTGACTTCACAGTCAGGTTTGGTTTTCAAAACTTATTTTGTTCAAACTTGCAAACATACAGCGTTTCAGCCATATTATGGAGTAAATAGAGTTCTGTAGGCCATTTTGAACTCTAAGCAGGGAGGAAACATGTTGATAATGAAGCATAAAATTAAGAGTCAGACCTTGTTTTGGGTCATAGTTCTGCCACTTACTTGCTTATGTGACCTTAGTTTTTGTGAGACTCAGTATTCTCCATAAAGTGGAGATAATGCTTAACTTTTTTGGGTTGTGGATGGGTTATCACTAGAAATTATATATACTTAGTTTCCCATATCTGCCCTAATAAATTACTTCAGTGTATTAAAACAACACAAATTTATTTTGCTACAATTCTATAGGTTAAAAGTCTGACTTGTGTCTCACTGAACTAAAATCAAGGTGTTGATTGTGGAAGTTGCCTTTTGGAAGTTCTAAGGAAGAACCTGTCTCCTTGAATGTTTTCATTTCCAGAATTCTTTGGCTGTTTCAATAATCATCAAAGCTAGCAAAGTTTCATTTCTTTGATTCTTCCCTAGTCACATCTGCCTTCTACTTCTGCCTTCCTCTTTGTGGTTTAAGGATCCTTGTGATTACATTGAACATATCTGGATAATCCAGGATAATCTCTGTCCATTCAAAAGTCAGTTTATTAGCAACCTTACTTCAACATGCAACCCAATTCCTCTTTTCCATGTAGCTTAGTATAGATTCTGAAGTTGAGGATGTGGATCTCTTTTGAGGGCTGTTGTTTCTCTTGTTTTGATATATATATATATATATATATATATATATATATATATATATATATATATATATACACACACACACACACACACAGAGCTTTAAATTTTTTGAACAATTTTATATTTGCAGAAAATTTGTAAAGGTAATATAAAAAGTCCCCATAAATCCCTTACACATGTCTCCTAATGTTAGTATCTTACATTATAGTGTTATATTTGTTATAATTATGAAACTAAAACTGAAATTTTACTATTAACTGTACACTTCATTAGGATATTGGCAGTTTTTCTACTGATGTCCTTTCAGTGTCCCAGGATCCAGTCTAGTATACAAAGTTGCCCTTTCAGTGTCCCAGGATCCAGTCTAGTATACAAAGTTGCATTTAGAAATCTATGACTTTTAATAACAATCTTATCATTTCTACAATAAACTATATGCCTGATACCAACCTACTTATTTAGTTCAAATTTTAAAACTTCCTGTATAAACAAAAAAGATAGAAGTATTTTGTACTTTAAACATTCTCAATTCTGTTCCTTCCTCCTTTTAAATGCATTTATTAGGTACCTGTCATGATATATGTGTTCTTCTAGGCCCTGGGGATACAAAAATGAATGAAACAGATAAAAGTCTCTGCCCTCCAATAGCTTACATTCTACTGGAGGGGAAATGGAGCTGGAAGAGCACAGACAATAATCAATACAAGTATGGAGAATACATAGTCTTATGATGGTGATAAATGAGGGAAAATAAAGCAGTTAAATAAAATAAAGCAGGATCAGATATACAGAGTTTTGAGCACATGTGGAGCAATTTCAAGTAGTGTGGTCATGAATGTGATGTGAAAAAGAGGTGAGAGAATGAGCCATGGGGCTGTATGATAGAAGATTGCTACAGGCAGAGAAAACATCTGGGGCAAAGAACCTAAGGCTTCCTAATAGGTTCATCGGCCAGGGCTACTAGAACAAAATAAATGAGATCAGAGAGGTAATGAAATATGGTGCCAAATTATATACAGCCTCACTCCAAGGACTTTGGCTTTGACTTTGAGGGAGATGGGAAACTACTAAAAATTTTAGAGCACAGGTGAGACATGATCTGATTTCTTAACAAAATCAATTCTTAATACTGTGTTGGAACTAAACTGTAATGGGGTATGTCTTTCAGCAAAACCCAGTAGGAGGCTACTGTAATAATCCAGCAAAGAGGTGATATGACAGTGGTTCAGACCAAGGTGGGAGTAGAGGAGGTGGTGGGAAGGAGTCAGATTCCACTTATATTTTGGAAAAAAAGTCAACAGAATTTACTGATAAAGTGAATATTAAGTGTGGAACAAAGAAAGGAATCCAAAGTGGTATCAGAGTTTGGGGCTTGAGCAGCTGGAAGGTTGGAGATACTATTATTACCAACAAGGTGAGACTACAGGAGGACTAGGTTTTAACCATGAGTATGAGCTGAAGAGTTCTGCTGAGAGTTTGTTTTTGTCCATGTTAATGTTGAGATGCTATATATGTATCGCAGTGGAGCTCTGAAGAAGGTAATTGGATATACAAGTTATGAAGTTCAGGGACAGGATCTAGGCCAGAGGAATAACTGGGAGTTGTCAGAGTGTGTATAGTATTTAAAACCATAAGCCTGAATGAACTGATCAATGAAGCTAGAGGAGAGAGAGAGAGAGAGAGACACACACACTAAGAAATAGTCCCAAGGAAATGGCAATATTGAAAGGTGAGGGAGGTAAGGATGAAGCAGTAATGGAGACTGAGCAGAGGCCAGTGCAGTGGCAGAGGACCAGGAGAATGTGGAGTCCTGGAGGCCAGTTGAAGTAATATATATAGAAAGAATAAGTGATACATGGTGTTATTTACTTCTAAGTACAAGGGGGACTGAAAAGTGACCAATAGAGGCAGCAAAGTGGAGGTCATTAGTGACCTTGACAAGAGCAGTTTCATGGAAGGGGTGGAGGGGAAAGACTGAGTGAAATGAGTTTAGGATAGAATTAGCAGAGAGAAATCCAAAATGATGACCTTGGTTAATATTGTGCAGATTCTCTGTAAAAGAGAAGAGGAAAATGGATAGTAAGTTTAAAAGCAAGTTTTAAGGTGGGAGAAATAACATCAAATTTGTATAATGCTGGAATTGTTCTGTAAAAAATAAAAAAGGCAATGTAGGAGAGAGAGAGAAGAAAATTTTGGGGACACTGTCCTGAAATAGAGGGAATGGGATGGGGCTGAGTACATGAGTACAGATGGGTATGATGAAATAAGATGAGGGGCCAGGGAGTCATAGGTACAGAGAAATTATAACAATGTGCCATGGAATCCAAGCTGTGTAATAAAGGAAGTAAAGACTATGAAATATAAGAAATGGTGAAAAGGAGATAGGATTGATGAATTACAAGTCCTGATGGAATTGAAGGATTGCTGGATATGGGTAGTAGAGGGAATAGGTGGAAAAAATAAGAAGTGGCATAGAGGGATGCACAAAATTCCGACCATAAAGTGTGCTGTAGGTACTGATAATAATCAGCACTAAGTTATGGTCATGGGAATGAATGGCTGAAATGTGAGGGGCAGGCAGTAAGATGGCTCAAAGAGAGGAGGTCAAGGAACTGACAGTCCAAGAGGCAGGTAGGATTATCTGTGCATTATTGAAATCACTGAGAATTAAGGCAGATGAAGAGTTGGAGAGAGTGAAGGCATGCCAAGGGGTAAGATATGCATGAAGCCCGTGGTCTATGGATGACTGCAACAAGGAGTGGGTAGTAAGTGATGTGGTCTGATGCCATGAGATCAAAATGAGGGTATTTAGATGGAGGGAAGGAGGATGGTCTGTAAATGACAATTCAAAACAAGAAGGACAGCGCACTTTGCTTCTAGATGCAGTAGTGTGTGGAGTGGGGCTTGGTAGGAGAGAATAAAGCAGTAGGGGAAACGAAGGGCATTCTCAGGGGAGACCTGTGGCTCAGTCAGAGCAAAAAAGTGAAGGAAATTTTCAGGGAATAGTACAATATTATAGAAAAACAGTTTAGAGAAATGAGTGGACTTTGATGTAAAAATATTAGGTCTATTGGGTGATGGCAGCAGAATATTATCTCTCTGTGCCCTGGGCTGTCTCATGTCATACAGTTTTCTTACAGACTTGAAAAAGGAACCATAGAGTAAAATGGTCAGTATGTGTCTAGCAGTGGCCATGAGAGAAAGGTCCCTCATCAGTCAGATCAATCCTGAATTCTGCAAGGAAGGTCTGTCACTGCAGCAGACAAGCAGGACTCATCAGAGTGCCATAACTTGGCAACTATTCTTTGAACTCATCGAACAACTCTTTTCCTAATTTCTATACTCTTCAAACAACCTTTGGACTTTAATTCAGTTTTCCAAGTTATCTTTTCTTCTGACAGCAAAGCGCTGGCTGGCTGGCAGTTCCATTTCTCAGTGTAAATTAATCAATTGGCTTCCCATTTAATCAGTTAGTCTCCTATAAATTTAGTTAACATGAGTCAGTCCCCTGAAGCCTGATTACCTCTGTGTGAATGCCATAAAAATCAACTTTCTGAATTTGTTAAGCTGAGGGCCAGACGCTGGCACTCATGATGACCCCAGTAATGTGGCCCAGCCTGAAGCAACTGTGTCTGCTTTCCTCAGACATTTACCTTAATTCTATTGTACTAAGAATGGGTCAAAAAGAGAGTGAGGCTCAATCCTTTACAAATGCCTTGTTTAAACAATGAAAACTGTTGATATCAGATAATTTATTTTTATGCAATTATGATATGAGGTGCAAAGGAATAATGTACTTTGCTAAACAATTTGACAAAGTCCACGCATCTTCTCCTCAAGAACACCTGCCGGGGCAGCAAGTTATCTTGACTGGCCCTTTTTTCGGAAAAGTAGAACCCATGTGGCTAAGAGAAATATAATAGTGATAGATTAGAATTATCAGTCAACAAATGGCTGGACCCATGTTTTGAACAGAAATATTTATGGCTTGAAGCACCCGAGAACCAGCAAAGTCTCATCTGATGTTATGATCTGCATGAATGAATATTTAGGTCCTTTCTGACTCTAAAATCCATAGTTCTATGATTAGGATATATTGCTTTGTTCCATGGTAAAGGGAGTGGTCTATTCATTGTCTGAAACATCAATTCAAAAAGTTAGCAGACCCAGCTACCTCAATTTCTCATTATTAAGGAAAGATGATTATCTCAATCTATTTTTCTTGACCCTCCTGTGTGTGTGTGTGTATGTGTGTGTGTGTGTGTGTGTGTGTGTAGAGAGAGGTGGGGGGAGGAGAGGGCTCACAGTATTGTTGGGTTAAAACTGAAATCATGAGGAAAAACAATCAAAGTAAAGTTGGGGGGCTGGGGATGTGGCCCAAGCAGTAGCGCACTCGCCTGGCATATATGCGGCCCGGGTTCGATCCTCAGCACCACATACAAACAAAGATGTTGTGTCTGCCAAAAACTGAAAAAGAAATATTAAAATTCTCTCTCTCTCTCTCTCTCTCTCTCTCTCTCTCTCTCTCTCTCAAAAAAAAAAAAAAGTTTTCAAAGTGAAGTTGGCTAGGGCCAAATGAGGCTGTGAAGAAAGGAAATAACCGAAAGAAAACATGTATGATCCCTACCAAATGCTGATGATGAAATTCAGGAGAATGAAGAAAAGAGCTCTGAATGCTACTGAGTTTATTTGACCAAAATAGGAACTAAAGGCAATAGCCAGAAGAGGAGCCAGCATGGGATGCCCTTTAGAACAAATCCATCTTGCCATCAGATTTTGTATGGCCAACAAACTAGAGTGTTTTTGTTGTTGTTGTTGTTTTACATTTTCCTAATAGATGAAACAAGTAAAAAGAACAGTGATACTTGAAAACTACATGAAATTCAAATGTTAGCATTAATAAATTGTATTGGAACACAGATATAGCCATTGATTTATATATTGTCTATGGATGCTTTTGCCCCAGAGTGGCAGAATATTTGTGACTAAGGCTTTAAGGCTCACAAAGCTCCAACTATTTAATATCTAGCTCTATAGGAAAGATTTGTCAATTCATTAACTAGAATGATGAATTGGTGTCTGGTTTTTGTTAAAGGTCAACTGTTTATCAATTTGCTTCCTAAAACTCAAAACTTAAAATGATTTGGGAAAGGATAAATGGATATTTAAGTGTTTTTCTACTTGTTTATTCTTTGATAAAACTCTTTCCCAGTAAATTTAACCACAAGTAAGTCAAATTGTCTCTATCCCCAGTGGAACTCACAAAAGTTGAGCACCAGGATGTTGGAATTGAGAATCCAAAATATTGTTTGGAATTAAGTTTTGAGTTTTGTCCAATAATGTGACTATTAAATATCTGTCTTGATGAGAGAAGAGCAAGAGAAAGAGCTTGAAAGATCTTTTTATAATAGTGAATTTACAATCAGAGAATAGGAAAGTGTTTTTTAGACATTAAAAATCTGACTGCTGGCCAAGTGTGGTAGCACATGCCCTTAATTTCAGCTGTTCAGGAGGCTAAGGCAGGAGGATTGTGAATTCAAAGCCAGCTTCAGCAACTTAGTGAGGTGCTAAGCAACTTATTGAGACCCTGTCTCTAAATAACATAAAAAGGGCTGAGGATGTGGCTCAGTGGTTAAGTGCACCTTGGTTCAATCCTTGGTTACCCCCCCCCCAAAAAAAAATACTGCTAAAGTTAAAAATACAGCAAAAAGGCTAAATGACAGAATGGGTATAGTTAAAGGAATACATTATTGAAAACTCAAGTAGACAAAATCTTCCAAAATATGAAATCAAAGGACAAAAGGATAGAAAGTAAAAGAGATAAATTGAGGCAGGTAGGATCTACAAAGCTCCATGAAGTTATCAGTATTAGAGCTCCTTTTATCTTTCTGTTGCCACCATTTTTTTATTGGTTGTTCAAAACATTACAAAGCTCTTGACATATCATCTTTCATACATTAGATTCAAGTGGGTTATGAACTCCCATTTTTACCCCAAATACAGATTGCAGAATCACATCGGTTACACATCCACATTTTTACATAATGCCCTATTAGTAACTGTTGTATTCTGCTACCTTTCCTATCCTCTACTATCCCCTCTCCCCTCCCCTCCCATCTTCTCTCTCTACCCCATCTACTGTAATTCATTTCTCTCCTTGTTTTTTTTTCACATTCCCCTCACAACCTCTTATATGTAATTTTGTATAACAATGAGGGTCTCCTTCCATTTCCATGCAATTTCCCTTTTCTCTCCCTTTCCCTCCCACCTCATGTCTCTGTTTAATGTTAGTCTTTTCTTCCTACGCTTCCTGGGCTCTGTTCTTAGTTGCTCTCTTTATATCAAAGAAGACAGTTGGCATTTGTTTTTTAGGGATTGGCTAGCTTCACTTAGCATAATTTGCCCTAATGCCATCCATTTCCCTGCAAATTCCATGATTTTGTCATTTTTTAGTGCAGAGTAATACTCCATTGTGTATAAGTGCCACATTTTTTTTATCCATTCATCTATTGAAGGGCATCTGGGTTGGTTTCATAGTCTAGCTATTGTGAATTGTGCTGCTATGAACATCGATGTGGTAGTATCCCTGTAGTACGCTCTTTTAAGGTCTTCAGGGAATAGTCCGAGAAGGGTAATAGCTGGGTCAAATGGTGGTTTCATTCCCAGCTTTCCCAGGAATCTCCATACAGCTTTCCAAATTGGCTGCACCAATTTGCAGTCCCACCATCAATGTACAAGAGTACCCTTTTCCCCACATCCTCACCAGCACTTGTTGTTGTTTGACTTCAGAATGGCTGACAATCTTACTGGAGTGAGATGGTATCTTAGGGTGGTTTTGATTTGCATTTCTCTGACTGCTAGAGATGATGAGCATTTTTTCATGTACTTGTTGATTGAATGTATGTCCTCCTCTGAGAAGTGTCTGTTCAGGTCCTTGGCCCATTTGTTGATTGGGTTATTTGTTATCTTATTGTTTAATTTTTTTGAGTTCTTTGTATACTCTGGATATTAGGGCTCTATCTGAAGTGTGAGGAGTAAAAATTTGTTCCCATGATGAAGGCTCCCTATTTACCTCTCTTATTGTTTCTCTTGCTGAGAAAAAACTTTTTAGTTTAAGTAAGTTCCATTTGTTGATTCTTGTTATTAACTCTTGTGCTATGGGTGTCCTATTAAGGAATTTGGAGCCCGACCCCACAATACGTAGATCGGAGCCAACTCTTTCTTCTATCAGACGCAGAGCCTCTGATTTGATATCAAGCTCCTTGATCCATTTTGAGTTAACTTTTGTGCATGGCGAGGGGAGGGGATTCAGTTTCATTTTGCTGCGTATGGATTTCCAGTTTTCCCAACACCATTTGTTGTAGATGCTATCCTTCCTCCATTGCATGCTTTTAGCCCCTTTATCAAATATAAGATAGTTGTAACTTTGTGGATTAGTCTCTGTGTCCTCTATTCTGTACCATTGGTCCACCCGCCTGTTTTGGTACCAGTACCATGCTGTTTTTGTTACTATTGCTCTGTAATATAGTTTGAAATCTGGTATCGCTATACCACCTGATTCACACTTCCTGCTTAGAGTTGCTTTTGCTATTCTGGGTCTTTTATTTTTCCATATGAATTTCATGATTGCTTTATCTATTTCTACAAGAAATGCTGTTGGGATTTTGATTGGCATTGCATTAAACCTATAGAGAACTGCTGCCACCATTTTTAAGGTAAGATTTCCTTTCTGTTTACCTCACAGTTAAGAGTGGCTTTTGGGGTTCCAACCATCTTGTCCATGATTTAAGCAGACAAATAAAGGAAATGGAAGGAAGACTAAAATGGACACCTTTCAAAGTTTTGTCAGTTCTCTTTAAGGAGGGTTTCTAGTAGCACAGTCTTTAATTGCATTGGCCAGAAATTGGTCATGTGGCCATACTTGCCTAAAGAAAGACTGAAAGATATAATGCTTATTCAAGCAGCAGTATATGCTGCTAAAGATTGAGGTTTAATTTCTAAGGAAAAAAGAAAACTGGGTGTGGGCTAAGCAATTTACAGTCTCTTCAATAAATCTTGTTCTTAGGCAAAATGACATTCAAGCATGAAGGCAAATATGTACTAATAAATTGGGTATTTTATTTTCTTTCTTCCCTACCTTTCTTCCTTTTCTTTCAACTGGGGATGGATCCCAGGGGCACTCTATCACTGAGTCACATTCCCGCCCCTTTTTATTTTTTATTTTTTTAGACAGTGTGTCACTGTGTTGCTAAGGCTAGCCTCAAACTTTTCTTTCCTATTGCCTCAGCCTCCCAAGTAGCTGGGATTGGAGGAGTATGCCACCATACCTGGTTAGTAAGTTTTATTATTCATGATCCTACTCTGAAATACTCCAAGGTATGGTAAAATTAAAAAGTAAATACAAAGCTGGGCATGGTGGTGCATGCCTGTAATTCCAACAGCATTGGAGGCTGAGATGGAAGGGTCGCAAATTCAAAGCCAGCCTCAGCCTTGGCAAGGCACTAAGCAACTCAGTGAGACCCTGTCTCTAAATATAAGATGAAACAGGGCTGGGAATGTGGATCAGTGGTTGAGTGCCCCTGAGTTCAATCCCTGTTGCTCCCCCTTCCAAAAAAAAAAAAAAAAAGTAAATACAAATAAAGAGAAAGACATGGCATACAAGAAACCAGTAGTGTGCTGATAAAGGTTTAACAATAGATTCTCTGGGATAAAACACCTTGATTTGTATTGCAGAAATCATTCCTCCCATGCTGACATTAGGCCACCAAAATGATGTTACTGAACAAAGAGTTAGAAAGAAATTTAACAATTGGCTCTTGTGAGCCAGTGTGAGCTGGCTGCAGCACAGCACTGCAGGAAACAATGATAAACATCAAATGTGAAAGGCAAAAACTTCAATTAGGTTTAAATCATTGCTAAAGCTTATGACAAAAGCAGTGAATAAGAATCTGGAGTTGAAAATCTTAGATTACCACGTTGAGAGAGGAGGTAAGGGGATAGCAAGGCCAGAGAGGTTAGTAATAGCGTACTAGAGATCTTATTTAGAGAAAGGAAATGGCAGTTTATTAATTATAGGTATATACAGAATAATGTAAAGATTAAGTGGTTAAGATTTTAAGGTGACTACTAAAAAAGTAGAAATAGAATGCCTAACTTCCAAACCACTAAAGGAAAAATAACGGGACAAAGAAAACTCCAGAAGACACTCATCATTCTTTTGGGATGTGCAGTATCTCTGAATATTCTGCATATGTATGGAAAATTGCTTGACCTGAAGAATCTAAGCCTTTCCAATGTAGAAGCCAGAAAGTTGTTTTTCCAGCTTCCCTTGCAGCTAGAATATAAGTATGTGACCTGGATCCAATCAGATATACCAATTAGATCACATGACACTGAGGATTGGAAGGAGAAGGTGCCATGCAGACATTCTGTCATAGGTAGAGATTGATGTGTCCAATTTTCCAGAGAGAGCAGTAGCAGATATTGAGCACCCAGAACTCATCAGTTGCAGCAGAAGAGTCTCCACAAGAGGTGTTGTACAATAGGATTTGAATATTGTCACTGACTATGTAGGATCCAAGCTTGTTTCTCAGATCATTTTAGAGATTCTGTGATCTATCCCAAATACATAAATAAATTCCTTTTTCATTGTTGTTTTTAACTGTTTTAAATTATTTTTAAAATTTTCAACCAAAATTTAATTCACAATTTACACCTGCAAAAAAGCAGAAAAGGGGAAGGAAAAAAAAAGAAAGTGATGTCATGATAAAGAGGAACATTAGATAGGGATACATTCAAGCACCAACAATACCAGTAAATGTCAATGCTATGAATTCCAGTATTATTTTTCAGATTGTGTTTAAATATTTAGTATATGCAGTTTATAAGTGATACAATATCTAGAACAAAATGATGAAGAAAATTTGATAATTAAGACTTGGGATACACACACACACACACACACACACACACACACCCCTAGATATCTGTATCTATACTTGTATCTACTTAAAAGAAATCTGGAATCAATTAGGCTACTGATAGATGAAATAATAGAAAAGAACTTTAGTATACTCCTGTGGAGTCAAAAGCCCACTCTTATGAACTGTGTTGAGTCCCTGCCCCAAGATTTATACATTGAAGTCCTAACCCCTAATACCTCAGAATGTGACTGAATTTGAGAATGGGGTCTTAAGTAATTATGTTCAAATTAGCTCATTAAAGTGGACCCTAATCCAATATGACTGGTGTCCTTATAAGAAGAGGAAACTTGGACATAGGCTGATACAGAGGAAAAACCATGTGGAGACTTAGGAGGAAGGCCACCAGCTACAAACCAAGAAGAAAAGCCTCTAAAGAAACTTAATCTAGGGCTGGGGCTGTGGCTTAGTGGTAGAGTTCTTGCCTCGCATGAGTGAGGCTCTGGGTTCGATCCTCAGCACCACATATAAATACATAAATAAAATAAAGGTATTGTGTCCATGTATAGTAAAAATACTTAAAAAAAATCTACTCTATTGACACCTTGTCTCAAGCTTTACTCCCCCTCCCCCCTCCTCCTCTTCCCCCTCTTCCTTTTTCTCTTCCTTGCAGTACTGGGGATGGAACCCAGGGCTTCACGTATGCCAGGCAAGTGTTCTATCACAACTCCACCCTTTTGTCTCTGACTTCTAGCCCCACAAATGTGAGAAAATAAACAGTTGCCAAGCCCAATAATTAAAAAAAAAAAGACTTCAGAAATATACAAGACAAATACTAATATATAATTTAATGAAAACAGAAGAACTGCATTTTAAAATCTTTGGTAGTGGCTGAAACACTACAGAAAAAACTAGACTCTTGAATGCTAATAAAAGAGGAAATTCTGAAAATTATTGGAATAATTATCTAACTCAAGATGCTTGGCCAATAACATTAAAACATACCCAAGGAATGTAGATGGAAGGAATTAAAAAGCATTTGAACTTTTCTAAAATGGAAAATAAGCAAAAGGAGACTTGACCAATAAAACCAAAGGGTGATTCTTTAAAAAGACTAAGAAATTTAATTATAAAAAAAGGTTTGGCAAATCTAGTTAAGAAAAAAACAGTCTTCAGAACAAGAAAAACATAATAGATAAGGAAAAATTAAAACATTTTGGAGTCTTGAGTATACCTTTTTATAGTTTGGACTCCTTTTTATGTTTTAATTGTAGATGAATGCAATACTTTTATTTCTTTATTTGTATGTGGTGCTGAGGATCGAAGCCAGTACATCACAGGTGCTAGGCAAGCGCTCTACCACTGAGCTACAACCCCAGACCCTAGTTTTGACTCTTGAAAGCATATTAACATTTTATATATTCTAAAAATGAAATAAAATCAGTAAGGATGAAGAAACCCTTAAAAATTTAACACAACAGAGAGAGAGGGGCGTAATCATAAATCAAACCAATAACATAAATAACTCAGGCAGGAAAAAACAAAAAGTTATCCAAGTCACTTTTGACCATATACCCTCCATCTAAAGATTTTTTTTTAAATGTAAAGAAACCCTGAGGGTTTTTGAGTTGCTTTGTTGTTGATAATGATGGCAGCATGGCAATTTTTAAAACTGTTTTGAGTATGTTTGTGGACTGAGCAAATAAGTAAATATATTAATGTTTCTGGGAACCAGGATTCTCACTGTGAGTGAAGGAGGATTTACAGATGTCGGTGTGAACTCATCCCTAACTCTGCTTACTGAAAGGGTCTAGAAGTAGTAACACTCCAGTAGCAATGATCAAAGATAGTGCTAAGATCTTGTTCTCTAAATACTACTCCTCAATAAAAGGATGCAGAGCCCTTTGGGGAAATGGTTGGTTCTCAGGTAGGTGAAGGAAGTAAAACCAACTGGGAATATCTTCTTGTAACAAGAAATATGACAGTGATCAAATACTAACTGGATGTGTCCAAAGGACATAGGTGCCAGCTTGAAGGGTTTTTACAGCCAAATTGGGAGCAATTTTCCTATCAAAATGAAGCCATGAAGGTAATAGATTTAGCATATAGAATACAAAAGAATCCATGAATCTAAACTGATACAAAAAAAACTAAAATCAGAAAAAAAAGAACCAATAGATTTAAAAAAAGAAAGCAGAAGCAAACTTTTTTCTTCACAATAGAATGCTGACTAATATATGCAGCAGGAATAATGGAGCTTGACAGCAGCATTTGTAATTAACATAATAATAATTGATTAAAGCAAGAAGCCTAAACTATTTGGTGCAAATATGCTGGAAAGAAAGTTTTTCCCCCATAGATTACTTACTGTGAATTATAAATGAAAAGGAATTATTTATGGTGGAGAAACCTGGTAGACATCAGCTTAACCAAGTGGTTAAACTGAATTACCACAGAAAAGGGGGACAAACTGATGTCATATGTCCCCTGCTCTGATTCCCTGAGAAGGGCACAGCACCACCTTTGTATTAATTCCTGTTCCAATTGCAGAACCTGAATACAATTGGAAGCATCAGACTAAGCCAAAGTGGTGGCCATTGTACCATAGAACTGACTTGTCCTGTTCAAAACTGATAATGTGATGACAGATAAAGATAGATAGGCTCAGGGGCTGGGGTTGTGGCTCAGTGCTAGAGGCCCTGTGTTCAGTCCTCAGCTCCACATATAAATAAATTAATTAAAGGTATTGTGTCCATCTACAACTAAAAAAAATTTTTTTGCAAACCTCTAAAAAAGGCTGGGGATATAGCTCAGTTGTAGAGTGCTTATCTCACATGCACAAGGCCCTGGGTTCAATCCCCAGCATCACAAAAAACAAACAAACAAACAAAAAAACTTCTAAAAAAAAAAAAAAAAGAAAGAAAGAAAAGATAGGGAAGGCTGAGGAACTATTTCCAGGAGGTGACAGAGATAGGACAACTAAATTCAATGGATGTTTTTTTGACTGGCAACAGGATGAGTAGGGAATGCTAAAAATAACTTAATTTAAAAAATTGGAAAAATTTGAATTTGGAATGTCCATTAAATGATAGTATTCATTAATGTCAGAGTTATGGAATTTGATCATTTTATTGTGGACATGTAAGAAAAAATCCTTTTTAGTAGACATGAACTGAGGTATTTGGTAGTGCAGGCATTAACAACTGCAACTCACTCTCACATAGGTCAGGAAAAATATCGTATATGTACATATTTATAAACAAAGCAGATATGGAATAATGTAACAATGTTATTTTTAAAAGCTGCTGTTTACTACTTTATTCTTATGAATTTGACGATCCAAGGACAAATTTCCTGAAAAATATTTTCAAGTTTCCTCCACTAGGGTTTTCAAATCTGAATAACTCTATCACCATTGAAGTAGTTTACAAACTGCATGATTTCTTTCTTATATCCACTGTTCAAGAGCATACAGAACAAGAGGAGACACAAAGGCAGGTCTCATGTCAATATGAAGAAACTTTACAGGTGTTGTCTGCTTTATGTGTTCTCACTAGCACAACATTGTAATAAATAGTTCAATGTACTTCATGGATGGTCAGCCTGGGAGCCAGTGAACCTGGTTCTGGCGCTAGCTCTACCTTTTGGTGAGGTGGGCATTTGAGCAAGTCATGTAATTTTTCCTAACTTCCATTTCACCCCAGGAAATGCTAGAGCCTTTTAAAGGAGGCTGGTGATGTTTGCTTTTCCCACTTCACAGATCTATCATGGGACTCACATAAACCAATACTGCAGCAAATGAAAAGCCCCAGACCCATAGAAGAAATAGTGATGATGAGTTCAGGAAAGCCACGTGCATCTCGGGATTTGACTTGTATTGGAAATTCCTTTTCTTTTTTTAAATTTTTTATTTGTTTTAATTAGTTACACATGACAGTACAATGATCTTGAAATATCATACATTTGAATCAGATGGGATATAATTTCTCATTTTTCTGAGTGTACAGGTTGCAGAATCACATTGATCATGCAGTCACATATATACCCACAGCAATAATAATGTCTATTTTATTCTGCTGTCCTTCCATTCCCCCTTTCTCTCCTCTCCCCTCCCCTCCCATCACTTCTCTCTACCCAATCTAATGTGGCACATTTCTTCCCCCCTCCACATCATCATACCTGTATTCTGTATAACGATGAGGGTCTCCTTCCATCTTCCGTGCAATTCCCCTTCTCCCTCCCTTTCCCTCCCACCTCTCTTCCCTATTTAGTGGTATCTTCTTCTCATGCTCTTCCTCCCTACAGTAATTCCTTTTCAACAAATGTTTTCTGTTAAAAATAGTCACGTTGTGTTTAGTTTGTGAATTGGAAAAAAAAATAGTGGAATTTCCTAAACTTTTGTATGTTTAACATTCACTCTGTCTTGAAACAGTTTACATAAACAAGGAATTCTCTTTTGTTTAAAGGGGGCAGTGATTCATGTGGGTGTGTAAATATAAAATTACTCTTTAATTTTAATGACACTCCAAAATGGGCTTCTGACTCTTCTGAACCAGGACAGATGTCCCTCCCCATGACATTGTATTTCTTCGTCTCCTCCCTGTGAGACATAAACTCCCCAACAGGGAAGAAACTAGATGTGGCTCATTCATCACTGTCACCTCAGTGCCTACATAGTAGGCACTCAATAAATATTTATTGAAAGGCTGTTCTGGTTGAAGAAAGATAAATGAACACAAATCCTTGCTAAAAGAACAATTATCTTCTTCCATGAATACTTTTAAGCATGAATAGTGTGCAGTTCTCTTTGCTGAACAACATGGGAGCTACAGAGATCATCCCAGAAATTTCAGTTTCTGACCGACTACCCAGCGTCCAGGCTGGGTCATTTTCTCTGGATGCTGGGAAGTGAGTGTTTGCAGAGTCACTCTGCCACCTTTTGGCTGTACCTGGGAATTGCACCTACTCTGACCTTGCCCCTCAACTGGACAGGAATCATGACAACTTGGTCCACAGCTCTGGGACAGCAGCATCATTTGTGCATCCATTGCACAGACACTCACTGAATGCACACCTCATGTCAGGTTCTGTTCCAGGAGCTGGGGACATAATTAGGGGAAAGCACACATGGCTCTTGTCCTCAAGGGGTTTATAGTTTGGTTTTGGAGTGGGAAGAAGGTAATAAACATGTAATCACACAAATCATTAACTATTGATGCATACAGGATTATGGAGAAGAAATGCAAGGTTCTGTGAGTGTCCTGTGTTCTTATCTTCCATCATCTTTGAAGCAAAAACTGGCATTGCTGGACTCTGCCACCATATCTTAAGCTCACGAAATGGGAATACAACACATTTTGTTAGCCTAACCAGAAAAGCAGGACAACACATGCTCAGGCTTAAATGGGAGTGAGGAAATATGATCAGAGTGACTGGGATGATTCATCTGTGAATTCAACTTTTCATAATGCCCGGGTTCTCCTTTTGTCCAAACCCGGACTGCTAACCAAACTAATCCATTTAAAGTGACTTATTGCCCCCAAATTAAACACTCTTTCTTTAATAATAATAATGATGATGATAATTGCAGACATTATTGAGAGCATACTTTGTGCCAGGCTGCTAGGCATTTTAAATGCAGCAGCTGGAATAACCTTCATAGCAACCCCATGATTCGGGTATATTATTGTTCCTGTAAGGACAATGATGGTGAGAAGCACAGGGTCTGGAATAGGACTCCATGCCTTTGAACCTAGGTGCCATCTACCAGCTGTGTCACACTGGGCCATTTACTTAGGTTTTCTCTGTTTCTTTTTTCTCATGTATAAAATGTGGATTCTAAAAGCAATCTACAGGTTGATGTAAAGAGTGAACGAGTTAATTAACTTAAAACAGTGCTTGGCACACAGCAAAGAGTCACCAGGTGCTAGAAACCTTTTTTTTTTTTTTTTACAAAGGAGAGCATTTGGATCTCAATAACCTTCCCAACCTCCCAGAGCTACAGAGTGGTGCAGATGATGAGAATCCAGGAAGTCTGATTCCTGAGCTGGCCTGCACACTCGTCTACTATGCTATTCTAAATACCCTGTTCCTGGCTATCTTCTGTTTCTCTGGCAACAGAAGTCTCAACTGACTCTACACAGTAATATTCTTGAATCATTTTGCTGAGCCTGGGTCTTAGCTGAACACTGGCAAAAGTAGCTTTTCAATAGGCACTTGCTATTTCATCCCCCAAGAGATCATATAGGTACATTGTGGAAAGAACCTCTCCTTTTGATATTGATGGAAGCACTGGAACAGCGAGGCTTTCAATAACATTATTGTTTGCATGCAATGTCTTTTGGAACATGATGTAGTCCTTGTGCAAAGAACATGAGTTCTGAAGCCAACCAGATCTGGATCCCAATCCCAGCTCTACCATTTGATCCCAGACCAGGCTTTTGTCTGATCCTCAGTTTTCTTGTGTTGCAAATGAATATAACAGCTACCTCATAGAAAGAGGTATAACAAAATCAAAGAGTTCATATATATATATATGTATATATACATATGTATGTGTATAGCCATATATGATATGATATATCTCAAAGAACTTTGCAAAGTACCTTAGTTGAGGATTTAAAAATGCAACTCCAGGGCTGGGGTTGTAGCTCAGTGGCAGAGCCCTTGCCTAGCATGTGTGAAGCACTGAGTTTGATTCTCAGTACCACATAAAAGTAAATAAATAAAATAAAGGTCCTTTGACAATTAAGAAAATATTTTTTTAAAAAATGCAACTCCTTCCCATCATGAGGTTAGTTTCATTACAAAAAGGTGAAAGAGCTGAAGAAAATCCAAACAAATGGTAAGAAAACATAGAAATCCAACATATGAAAGGAACATAGGGGAACAGGAAGAAAGGCAGAATGGAGATGCAAGTAATTTCATTCTGGGTTCAAGGCAAAAGTCCAGAGTGAGGGATAGCTTCTTTGCAGGGTCCAGCCCAATCTGTGATCACTGGAGCCCACAGTTCTCACAGTGTAGGCACCATCTGTGAGAAATGCACTGATTTAGAGCTGCAGGCCCTCTGAGAGGAAGGTTAATGGCAGGGTTAAAGGAAAAGGCAGGTGGAACGTGTCTCCCTAGCCCACTCCTCCTCTTGCCTTAATGAATGCCAGCTCTAAAGGTTTTCTGTTCCTGGAGCCCAGGCCACTTGCTTTGGATACCAAATCAAACTAAATTAGCATCTTTTCAGATGCTTTCTTGATCACTTAGTTTTATGGAAAAATACCAGGGTGGGACTGATTCTGGACAAACCTCACGATTTCCCCTGAACCATGTTTCTGCTGTTTGAGGTCTGATTAGCTCTCTGAGTGCATTGGAAAGAACTACATTAGTGGTAAAGTAGATTGGAGAAAAACTCTGAGCTTAGCCTAGAGGTTCAGGACTCAGGCTGTCCAAATTGCATTGACACAAATGGGAGTTCGAACAAGACTGAAGTTATGGAGAGCTATATCAGGTGCAGAGCTGACAGCCAGACTTGAGGTGTCTCAGAGGTGAGGTTCTGTAATATTTGTTTTTCTGAGGTTTGCTGTGAAATGAGCTGGAGGCTTCAGTTGTCACGGTAATGGCAAGAGGCTCCATTTGAAGCTTCTAGGGAGGGCGTACCAAGTAAATACAAGCTACTTCTCCCAGCAAGGAGTCTATGCCATGGAAGGAACATTGTCATGGTTCTGCTATAAAAACTACATGGTCACAGCAATGTGGTCTGGTGGCTTTCACATCTTTAGACCCCAAAATGGAGCCAATGATAAGTTATCTCAAACAAGCTTAATGTTGGTAATGAAGCGTTTATCGAGTGTTGAACATTCAGTGAAGCATTGTGAAAGATCCAGAAGAAGAAATGATCTGGCCTCTCCAGCCCATTAAGCCTGCAAAGCAAATAAACTACTATGTATGAAATTAATCTATGAACAGTGAAACAAAAAGCTAAAGAGCAAAATGGCATTTAGAGAATGTAGTGGTTTGAGATGGTGGGTATTGAGAGATTGCAGGGTTGGGTTGGCTCAGCTGCATGACATGACCAATAGGACCACTCAACTGCAACCCAAGAACTAGGTCGGGGAGAGATTATGGTGGGGTAGGTAGTATGGGGATGGCAAGATAGGTCTCATAGATGGGGCTAAGGAGTTTGCATAATAAGGAACAGGATAGATGGTAAAAAGATTTTTGAAAGAACTGGCGGTTTCTTTCCCTCTGACCTCATCTCATATGATGTGATCCCTACCTCTCACTTGGTGGCTCTGCTTCACATGCTCAGGGACTAGATGGCTTCCTTCTTGTGGCTCTGAAATCTTCAAGAATTGGAATGATCTATCCATTCTTTTTTATCCAGCAAGTCGAAAATCACATGTTGGAAGATTTTATAGATCAGTCCTGAAAGTGGTCTATTTCACCTCTGCACACATTTCATTAGCTATGACTCAGTCAAATGGTCCCATGTAATGGCAAGGCAGGCTGGAGAATGAAGTTTGGCTGTATGTCCAATAAAAGGAGGAGAAGATGGGGAATAGTGAGCACTCACAGCCTCTGCCACATGACTCTATGACCGTAGTGATCCATCTCACCGACCTTCCCACAGTTCTGTCAACAAGTCATGGTCCCTCCCACCCCAGGGTCTTTGCAATGATTGTATCTGTGCCTTTTTTAGATGACAAACCTGGCTGGCTGATGAGAAGTCATTGCCCCAGAAAGGCTTTCCTGTGTCTTTTATAGGAAGAGTCTCGCTCACTCCATCACATTTTACACCTATATCTTCATAACTCTGCAAAAGCAGGTGCAGTGCTGCTTGAAATGACTTTGTTTATTGTGTGTCTCTTCCTGCTTCAATTTAGCTCCAGGAAATCAGTGACCTTGTGCATCTTGTTCACTGTCATATCCTCCACATCTAGGACAATGCCTGGCTGTGCTAGCTGATTTAAAATCAGTTAAAGGGATAAGGAGAAAAAAGTTGCCCAGCAACAGAATACACAGTAAGGTTAGAGATAGGTAAACTAGTTGGCATTCTGGTCAGTTGCAGTAATAGTTAACGCTGATGCATTGTTTACTATGAACTGGATATAGTTTAAGTACTTTACATTGTATGCATTATCTTATTTAATCCTTGTGGTGACTCTATGATGTAGACAAGATTAGTACATATATTATACAATTAAGGAAACTAAGGCACAAGAAGTTAACAGCTTATCCAGATTTCCATAGCTGCTAAGTGGTATGGGTAAGATTAACCCCTGTCTGGCTCAGGACCCAGGATCTTAAACCAGTTCACTACACTCTCTTTCGCCTTGTAGGGCGGGGGTGTTAGGAACCTGGTCTATGGTATTGGTGGTGGAAATTCAGACTGGACTGGAGAAATGGGCAAGTTTTGGAAATCTGGAATGTTTATCTGAGATATGGTTTGCTATTTTGGTTAGCAAAGGAAAGAAGCTCTCAATGGTAGGTGTATCTGCAGATATTCTACAGGTACCTTTAACTTGGTATGACAGGTACCCTGACACTCACCCATTCCACACCCAAAGATTAATACATTTTGGGACACAGTGAAAGAAACAAGAATAGAGGTGGGAATGATCAGTCAGTTGGAGACTCATGAAAATAAATCAGAACAGTAAATTCAGAAGCAGTGACGGCCACATAACAAGCCAACTCCCACCACTCCCAAAGAGTTGATTTAATGAAAGTTGAATCATCTCCACCTGCCTCCTCATAGCAGTTACAAAAACAAAATTCATATAAAAATGGAAATTCTTCTGCTTGTGAGTGGAAAAGCATGAGCAGTGAGGAAATGTGTGATGCACCTCTCTGAAAAACACCACGGATCTTGAACTCTGTAGTACAGAAGTTAAATCACCTTTGCTGACTCTTCCCCTGCTCAATTTCTTATTTCTGAACTGTCTTGGGACCTAGTGTTGGTCTTTTTTTTTTCTCTGTTATCGCCCTTACTTTACCTTTTCCCCAGGTTAGCTCATTGAGCTCCTGGCTTCAGGTTCCCCCCATATACTGATAATACCCAAATATATAGCTCTAGCCCAGACATCTTGTGTGAGCTCCACACTCTTTTGCATACATGCTTATTTGCCATCTCAACTTGGGATATTTAAAAGGCATGTCAAACTTAAAATAAAAACAGAACTTTTGAGCCAGGCATAGTGGGACTGGCTCAAAATCTAGGGACTCAGGAGGCTGAGGCAGAGGGATCACGAGTTCAAGGCCAGCCTCAGCAACTCAGTGAGGCCCTAAGCAACTCAGAGCGACCCTGTCTCTAAATAAGATATAAAAAGGGGCTGGGAATGTGGCTCAGTGGTTAAGCACCCCTGGGTTCAATCCCTAGTATTAAAAAAAAGCAGAACTTTTGTACCCTCCCTTCCAAACCTGCTCCTTACCCATCTTAACAAATGGCTTCAGTGTACATATGGTTTCTCAGACTCCAAGTCCAGAAGTCATCTTCCCCAACTCTCTATCCAAACAGTTATTAAATCCTGCCAGCTCTAGCAGTCTGGGGTTAGTTCACTCCCCTCCTTTCATTTGCAAACTTCTTAATTTAAGCTTAGATCATCTCTTGCCTAGACGATAGCAATAGTCTTCAATAGCTAGAGGTGCCCTTTGTGTTCATGTAGTTTTCTAAAATATTATAGGAATGATCTTTCATAACCATCATTCAGTGAACTTGATGGCACTGTACTATAGTCGAATATATTGACATGAAATCCTGTTTAATTTAGTATAGATACAGATGGACAAATGTATTAAATACTTATAGATAAATATATACACATGGGTTTGTGTATATCATATATTTTTTAGCTATGTCATCTGAGAGGGCCTGGATGTAATGAAACTCTGCTAGCAATTAGAATATGCAGTGCAGAGACCTTGGCTTCAAATACCATACTCCAACAAAAGGAACCAGGGCTCCTTGGAGAAATGGGAAAATACAAGATGAGCATAGACTATCTTATAGTGCCAGAGAGTAAGAAAGTGTTAATGAAGAAAATAGAATAGAGACATCAAAGAAGGTAAAAACCAATCTGAAAGAATCTCACAAAAGCCATAGCTGGAACAAATGGAACAATGAAATAATGTAGTATTTTGGATTATAATCCAATGCATAAAATATATATCTACAAATGTATGGATAAATGATTGAGCAAATAACAAGACAAATGGTGGAATAAAGGGGGCAAATCTTCCTTAGAGAAGTCCATAGATAGATAGCCCCTTTTGAGATGTGGAGTTTAGTTCCCCTCCTTGGGAGCAGGCTAGACTGAGGCTACTTAATTCTACAGCATAAAGTATGGAAAAGGAAAAATAGCAAATTTATAGTGGAGAAACCTGGCAGACACTCCCTTAATTGAGTGATGAAAGTTAATATCACCATTGATGGCATGTGGCTCTCTACCACATGCCTCTGATACGATGCCATGAGAAGTGCATATCATTTCTGGTTATGGTCTTTCCAAAAACCTACATCCTGAGTGTAATCATGAGGTGAAAATATCAAACAAACCCAGATTTGGATTACTCTACAGAGTATCTGACCATGACTCTTCAGAATCCTTAGTTTTCAAAAGCAAGACTGAAGAAACTATCACAGACCAGAAAGAGCAGGGAGATACAGTTGACTAAATGCAATGTGGATTCTTGGATTTGATCCTGGAACAAAAAAGGGAGCTTAATGAAAAAAAACTGGTGAAATCCAAATAAAGTCTTAAGTTGAGTTAATATTTATGTACTGTGGTATTTTAACATATTAAAACAGGGGAAACTGGGGTTGGGGTTGTGGCTCAGTGGTAGGGCGCTCACCTAGCACGTGTGAGGCCCTGGGCTCAATCCTCAGCACCACCTACAAATAAATAAATAAAATAAAGGAATTGTATCCAACTACAACTAACAAATAAATACTAAAAAAAATTCAAAAAAATAAAATGGGGGAAATTGAGTTAAGGTTTATAAAAATTTAGAAATTTTCTCTACTATCTTTGAAACTTTTCCATCAACCTAAATCTATGTCAAAATAAAATATTTTTCCAGTGTATTAATAGGCAATAACTTTTTTATTGGTTCTAATTAGTTCTACATGAGAGAAGAATACATTTTGATTCATTGTACACAAATGGAGCACAGCTTTTCATTTCTGTGGTTGTACACAATATAGAGTCACACCATTCATGCAATCATACATGCACTTAGGGTAATGATGTCCATATTATTCCATCATCTTTCCTACCCCTATGCCCCCTCCCTCACCTCTGCTCAATCCAAAATTCCTCCATTTTTTCCTTCCCTCCCCCATTATGGATCAGCATCCTCTTATAAGAGAAAACATGATTCTGCAATCTGTATTTGGGGTAAAAATGGGAGTTCATAACCCACTTGAATCTAATGTATGAAAGATGATATGTCAAGAGCTCTGTAATGTTTTGAACAACCAATAAAAAAAATCTTTAAAAAATATTTATTTTTTTTTTAAAAAATGATTCAAATTATGTGGCTTTTTCATTTAAAACTCTTCAAATGTTTCTCTTTGCATCTATAATAAAACTCAAACTCTTGACCAGGCCCTCTGCAAATTCTTCATGTACTGCTCTCCCATGTCTCTTATGCAACAACACAAGACTAGGATTTTCTCAAAGATACCAACCTTCCTCCATCAGAGTCCATTCCTAAACCTCTATCTCTTAGAAGCAAACTCCTCCCAACCCTGTACTCTCTCCCATGGCTCAATTTTACTCCCTTCATGGAATTCCAGATAATTTGAAATTTTGTTGTGTATTTATTTTATTATAGCTAGACTGGAAGCTTCTTGAAGTCAGTGGCCTTACCTGTTTAATTCATCTCTATGCTCAACACCTGGTAGGCAATAAATAAGTATCTAGGGAATGAAGTGATCTTTGGATGCTTCTGAAAGTCCCATTCTCCTTTAGGATCACCATCACAACTGTCAAGAGGCAGGAAAAATCAGGAAGACTGAGCCATTCATGTCAGCTGGATTTGAGAAGAATGTCAGATATCTTAGAGGCACACTGAAGGACAAAGTGATCTTTGGTTGGAAGAGAGCTGCTTAAAAACAAAGGACTTAGGATATGGATCTTAATCCTGGGTGTCTCAGAATAAACTGGAAGAGGTTGTTAGTTCCAGATAATCTGATATGTAGCCAGGATTGAGAACCACTTGTTTAAGGGAGAGCCATGTGTAGTGGTACACACCTATAATCCCAGTGGCTCAGGAGGCTGAGGAAGGAGGATCATGAGTTCAAAGCCAGCCTCAGCAAAAGAGAGGTGCTAAGCAGCAAATATAAAATAGGGCTGAGTCTGGGGCTTAGTGGTTGAATGGCCCTGAGTTTGATCCCCAGTACCCTCCCCCCAAAAAAGTGAGGAAATGGGTCTTTTTGATTTGTAGGGACTTGCTCTAGGAAAAGGAAAGGTAGAGAACATTCTTTACGGTTCTGGGTACAAGGTTATCCAAGCCAATTCATTATGATTGGGAGTTATTCAAGACTATATTCTTGGGGCTGGGAGTTGTGGCTCAGTGGTAATGCTTACTTAGCATGTGTGAGGCACTAGGTTCAATCCTCAGCACCATATATAAACAAATAAAATAAAGATCTATTGACAACTAAAAAAATAGTAAAAGAAAAAAATTTTTAAAAAGACTAAATTCTTCTTTTAAATCTCAGTTGGTCCTCATTGTTACCTAAAGTGTTGCCAGGATAATCAACTTTTGGGAATTAGGCATGGAGCTACATATGGTGTATGGAGCCCAGATATCCTTAATTTGTTTAGCTATATAATACAAGAAATCTTTATGGTTGTGCTTCTCAAGATATGGTCATTGGTTCTACTTCCATCAGAGATGCCTAGTGTGTGTATGTGTGTGTGTGTGTTTGAGTTTGATAGAGGGTATTTAAAATGTAGTTTTTCCAGGCCTCAATACCAACTTGTCACTATTCACTAAAATTTAAAAATCTAATAAAATTTTATAATATGGAGCTGAAAACATTTTTTCAGGACCACTGTTTTTCAGAAAAAAAATTTTAACCAAATGTCATACAAGTTAGAAAAATAAACCTAAATTCGGTTAATTTCTTCAAATTAGTAATGACCTTTGTGGGGAGTGATGCACATGTTAAGTAAGAACTCTACCACTGAGCTACATCCTCAGATCAATATTCTATTTCCAAAAGAGCAACAAATCTAAGGCTATTCAGTATATATAACAAGGAATGAAAAATTGTACTTCAACTCTCAGCTATGAACAATTAAAGGAGTTAAAGACTGAAAATAAAGTCAATAAATAGAAAAGAGTAACAGGATAAATGAACAAGAAGTAATATTCCATCACAGCTATAGATTTTTATGTACATAAACTATATTAAACTTTACTCTTTAACATGCTTTAATCTTCAGTTCCATCTATATTGCTGTGATAACAGAATTTTCTTCTTTTTGAATGCTGTTTAGTATTCTAGTGTGTGTGTGTGTGTGTGTGTGTGTGTGTGTGTGTGTGTGTATCACATTTTCTTTATTTATTCACCCTCTGACATTTAGGTTGATTTTGTTTCTTGATTATTGTGCTGTAATGAACATGGGAGTGCAGATATCTCTGAAAAATTCTGATTTCATTTACTTTGGATCTGTATTCAGAAACAGGATTTAGCTGAATCATTCAATAACTCAATTTTTAGGTGTTTTTTTTGAGAAACTTCCATACTGTGGTAGGCAAATAAACTATGCACAAAAAGACAAATACTGTATGATTCCGTTTATGTGTGGCATCTAAAAAAAGAGAATAAAAATATGGTTACCCAGAGACCTTGAGAGTGAGAGATGGGAGATGGGAAAAGAGAAATGTTGCTCAAAAGGATCAAAATCTCACTTATATTGGAGGAATAAGTTTCAGAGATTTATTGCACTGCATGATGACCACAGTTTATAAACATGTATCTTTCAAAATTGCTTAAAAAATAGATTTTAATGTTCTCAGTACAATAAGTTAGTGAGGTGATGGATATGTTAAAGAGGTTGCTTGAATCTCTCTCTCTCTCTCTCTACAATATATAAACAGATGAAAAATCCCTTTGTGCTTCATAAATAGACAAATTATTGGCAATTAAAAATCAATTATTAAACATGATTTTTAAAATCACTTTAACCCTATCTCAGTTTCTTGCATTCTTATAGTCTCAAAACCCTCTTTTCCTAACCTTCAACACATAAAAATTTTCAGCTTTCTGCTCTGAAAATACAGAAGCCTTTAAATCTCTGTGAAGAGGAGAGGTTCTGTTTTCATAGAGTAATACCCCTATCTGCTGGCCTTCTGAAATATTGCCACTGCAGACAAAAGGAGTTTGTGAAGCCAAAGCAAGATGGCTGTAACTCCCACCCACCCCCATCCAAAACCAGCCAGGTCCACAGAGTGCATGGCAAGCCCATGCTGGTCAGTTTCTCATCAACGGTCTGCTTCCCTGGGAGCCTTGATGAATCCTTACCCCTCTAGGGTGGATGTTCTTGCCACTTGACAATGGTGTTACAGCATGGTTCACATGCTGCCTTGGAATCATCCTGCAGGGCAGATTGATTTCCCCCTTTGAGGACAGGAATCAGATCATTTCTTAGCATTGGATCCCAAATGCCATCACAGTATCTGATATGTTAAATCCTCAATAAAACTTTGGCTTGAGCAGAAATTTAATTTAAAGTATAGCATCCCAAGTTGTTTAAACTTATGCATTAACTACCTGATGAGATTTCTTTCACCTTTGGTTGTAGCTGGTTTTGCAAAACAAACATTGTCTATTTGTATGATTTTCTTTAAGCAGCTTTTAAACAGAGATACAAATGAGTTTTCTCATAATGACAATGGTCTTACTTTAATCCTTGAGCAGTAAAACTTTTTTTTTTTGAAATAACAGTGAATGCTATGTGAAATCATGATCACTTGATTGTCAATGGTAAAGAGAAAGCAGTGATGTCTCACACCAAATGCTATTTCAAGAACAATGAGTAATTACATTCAGGGAAGCTCCCTTACTTTCCTAATGGGATTAGCCATACACGTGCATTCTAGACACGTGGAGAAGGAATTCATTTGCTTAACACTTCAGCTCTGCAAGGCAGTTTCATGTGTACTTCATTTTAGTCTCACAATCTGCTTCTGAGTAGGTAGAGGAGCTATCAGTGTCAAGTGCCAATTGCATCATGGCTACAGAGATCCTAAGTAATATGGGCAAAGTGGGTCAGAGCCAGGACAGGGCCAGGTCAGGGCCCTCCTTCTGCTTAGGAGGCACAAGGGTTGGTACTTCCTGATTGAGCCACATTAACCCTTTAGAAAACAACATTGAGACTAAAATATTATATGTCAATGTTATATGCCAGCATGTGAGATCTTTATATGTACATGAAACCTCTGTCCACATGGGACCATCTTCTATTGGGAAAGGAAATCTCCTTTCTATTGGGAAAAGACATCACTGCTTTCTCTTTACCATTGACAATCAAGTGATCATGATTTCATATATCATTCACTGTCATCTAAAAAAAAAAAGTTTGACTGCTCAAGGATTAGCCACAATTTTAAGGGTCCATTAGTGCTGTTTCCATTGCTACTATTTGGAATTTAGATGACTCTGCAATTGCTCTTTCTGCAAGAACTGATTTGTGGATGGAGTGGCAGTTCACATTTGTGGGTCAACATTGTCCCTCTTGCGGCACAGGCTGCTTTGAGGGGGCAGACAAGCTGATGTTGCTCTTAGCAATCTTCAGAGTTTCCAAAACAGGGGACACTAACAATTTATTCAAGTTGGTTGTTTTTGTAAATCCACGAGTTTGAAAGGCTCTCACATGTTATTTAGTCCAGCCTCTCCCTTTTATCCCCGGACAAACTGACTCTCCCAGAGGAGAAGTAACTTGCTCAAGATCTCACAGACAATGGCAGAACAAGAGTGCAATTGTGGCCACCTATTTCCAACCCCATGCTCCTTCCTTTGATTGTAACTGGTCAGAGTCAGCTGTCTTCATATTTTATTATAGCTAATACTATTATACAAATACAGTAGCTAACTTCTATTGAGCACTTACTTTTTCAAAATTATCTCATGTTTAAACCAACTTTGGGGTGGCGGGTGTAGCTCTGTTGCATAGCATCTACTTAGCATGTGCAAGGCCCTCAGTTCCATCTCCAGAACTTCAAAATAAAACAAAACAAAAACCTGAACAGAGCCTAGTGGCACACACCTATAATGTCAGTTTTGGGGGGAGGCTGAGGTAGGAGGATTGCAGCCTCTGCAAATTAGTGAGACCCTGTCTCAAAAAATAAAAGGGTTGAGAATGTAGTTCAGTGGTACAGCACTCCTGGGTTTAATCCCCAGGACAGTGTGTGTGGGGAGGAGGAATATGCTTTGTTTTCAAAATAAAAAGTAAACCAATTCATTCATATCCTTTCTCTCTCTCTCTTTCTCTCTCTCTCCTTTCCTTCTCTGTCTCCCCCCCCCCATTTCTTCCTGCCAAGAGAAAAAAAAATATGAAAACTGGAACTAACATTGATTTTTATCACCCAGTGATGGCTCCTTTTGAAATTTGGCTTTCTAGGGTCTTCTGTTCAGACCTTGCAAAATTTTCCCTCTCAGCCAGCTATCTCCACAGTTGGTATTTCATCTTATCAAGAGAACAAATCCTAACCTTTAAAATATAGCCAAATTGTCCTTCGATCTGAGTTTTTAATCTCTAGATAAAATGTACTCAAATGACCAAATTTATTCATTTATTTTTTCCTCATATAGTGTCCCTTCATTTCAGTTTTCCTTAATAAATATCTCTCCTACCCCATGTAATTTCCATCTCTGCCTTTGAACAGCTTGATAGAGGAGCCTTTTTTTTTTTTTTTTTTTTTTTTTTTTTTTTTACAAGCACAATGGCCTTGGCCTTTCTAGGGAAGACAAAGGGCTAAATTAAAGGCACAGCTGGTAACTTGCCACTGGCAGGGGTGGAGAGACCTAGTTAGTATGCATTCATTTACCTCTGCCCAGTTGGCTTGTATCACTCTCCTTTCTCTTGTCCAGAAGGCTGGAAGTAAAGAATAACTAGGTTATTCATTGTACTTCCAGCAGCTGGGGCTATAAGCAATTGCTGGATTTCTCTCAATTTGGACAAAGTGAGCCTCAGACCAGGATCTCAAGAGCAAAGGAAATCCAGAATGTAAACATCAATTTTCAATTTCACTTGCACAATTCCTTCTTGCTTACACATTCCACACCTTATTTTCTACTTCTGCAGATGCGTAATCGTGTTTTGGGAGATAATTCATGTTTTGAGTGCATTATTACTACTTAATATAGTCTAAGAGAACTCCTTCATTTGTTCCTCCATTTGTAGAATATTTAGTATGTTCTAGGCACTATGCTAAACTCTCATATAGTCAAAAGTGAATCAAGCAGTCCCTGCCCTGGAGAAGTTCTTGTTTCACTGGGGCAACTGATAGTTAATCAGGTTTTGATGCAATGTGGTAAACGCAGTGATAAAAGATGCAAAGATGAGAAATGGTTGAGCACCTGCATTTTGATAAATTAGGCATTTGTGTGTGTGTATGTGTGTGTGCATACATGTGTTTGTTGTATGTTATAAAAGGAAAATGAAAGTTGCTGAGAATGTTTACATGATATCTTGGCCTCCTGCCTTCAGCCACTGTTCCTTTCAGGTGGCCTACAGAATAAACATATTTTATAGGACTGATGATCTATCCTGAGATAGGCTCACTAAGAATGGAAAAATCAACAGTGTATTAGAAAAACTTTTGTTACCATTTCAGAAAATATTCAACTGTTTTCTTGACACTCTAAAATATTGGAGCCACACTTTCCTGGGTTCTTGGACAACATTTATAGTTTAGAGAAATACAGGATGAGGTCTGTTATGAATCCCCATTTATTAAAATTTGCATTGTTGGAAGCCTGATTTTATTTAGTCCTGACCTAAGGTCTTACAGATCCTGGAATCTAGTATATAGAGAAAGGCTTCCTGAAACTCTATGGTCTCAGAATTGAATCATAACCTAAAAGAACCCTAAATAAAAGAAACGAGTGAGAGCTGGAGTTATGGCTCAGTGGTAAAACACTTGCCTAGCATGTGGGTTTAATCCTTGGCACCACATAAAGATAAGTAGATAAAGGTATTGTGTCCATCTACAACTAAAAAATATTTTAAAAAAAGAAACAAGGAAAAAAATAAAACCACAAAATGCTTTCAAAACATTACCAATATCAGAAAAACATGGAACTTTTGGACCACCTTAGGCAGGTTAGTCCTGTGAAGTTGGCATTATTTTATAATGTTTATTAGATTTTAATTAATTACATAGTAGTAGGCAATACACATGCATAGGGTATATAAGCCACTCAGAATTTCTCTCTTAAAACAACTACCAGGATCAATTTCTTGCATATCTTCTTAAAGATATTCTATATATCTATAAGCTTGTGTGTACATACAAGCACATATAATGAAATTGTGGTAATAATTTTTCCTATGGATACCCAGTTGTCCAAATATCTGTTACAAAAGAAACCACATGATCTTTAGGGTGATATAAAATAATAATTTTTATCAAATACAAAATTGTCATCTATATTTGCATCTATTTCTACATTCTAACCATTTCATCAGCATCACCATAAGTTCATGTGCCAGATTGTCTTAATTGCTTAAGATAAATTAATTATGCATTTTAACATACACCAAGTGCAATCCCCTTTATTATTTTTATTTTTTATTTTTATTATTTTATTTATTATTTTTCCCCAGAAATGTTAGGCTATTCCAAAAGGCTCATTGTTATATATTTATATTTATATCATTTGGCAATTCTTTTCTAGATTAATGGAAACCTGACTAGGAATATCACTGCACCCCTTTGGTTTCCCTTCAGTATGTGTCCATAGAGCAGGTGCTTGGTAAATGTGACCAACTTCAATTTAATTGAGTTAACTATAGAAAGGTAAATATTTATCATGATAATCTTGAGAATTGATCTAAATGTTTTATTAATCAACAACAAGCCTTGTACTTCTAGTCCTGACCTTGGTCAAGTTACTTTGCCTCTCCAGGTCTCAATTTCATTATTAGAAAAAAGATTTTTTAAAAACTCTATGAAATAACAACCAAGTAATTAGGAAAAGGAACTTTCAAAAACAAAAAGTCCCCAGGAAAAAGGATTACAGTCTTCAGAATATTGGGATGGCAATTCATTAATTCCAGTCAATTGTTTCATTTCTTTCATGCTTCTGATAAGAAGTAAGCGTCATATAGTTAACCCTTCTCTTTCTAACACTTGCTGACCTCCCATTTTAATAGTGTTGAAATTTGGGAAACAGGATTATTTTATTGAGGTAGAGACTGGTAGGTGTTCAAAGAATCCATTTCCTGTTTTTGAACCCACAGGAAGATTACATTTTCCAGCCTCCCTTTCATAAAGTTGGGGCGAGGTGACTGAGTTCTAGTCCATGCAATTCAGGTGGAAAGGTTATGTGCCACTTCCTGGCATGGCTCCCAAAACATCCCATGAGCTCCTTTGTTCATTCTCTGTTCTCTTGTCAAACAGTTGCAAAGCATCCAGTAGAACTCTAAGGCTGTAGAGGAGAGCAAAGCCAACAGCTGCAAGGAGTCTGAATCCCGGAGTTCCCATTTAGAGAAGAGTTGCCTAGAACTTCTGGGCATATTTGAATCATATATATTTGCACAAAAGAAACATCAACTTTGACTATGGAAAGTCAGAGATTTAGGAATTAACTAAAACCGTCAGTTAACTATTAGTCTACCACACAGTGATCTATGAGGTTGATACATAGCATAATGACTTCTGAATAGGGGTGCTTAGAAAATGTTTGTTGAGTTGGTTATATTTGTTCTCATTTTAATCTGTCTTCACTCACAATTTTCAGTTGGCAATGTTTTTAGATATAGGGTTGAGGTTTCAGCATAAGTTCCACCCCTTGTTTTGTGACACCTTAGACAGCTCCAGGAATCTTAGATAATATTGATATTTGCAAAATAAAGTTTGTTTTTGGGGCTGGGGATGTGGCTCAAGTGGTAGTGCGCTCGCCTGGCATGCGTGCGGCCCAGGTTCCATCCTCAGCACCACATACAGACAAAGATGTTGTGTCCGCCGAAAACTAAAAAATTAATATTAAAAAAAATTCTCTCTTTGAAAAAAAATTGTTTTAATTACTGTTTTTGTAAGTATGTTCTACAATACTTTTAGAATCAAGGTTGGTGAGAGTGAAAATAGGGGACCCAGTTGCCTAAAAGATTGGGAATCTCTGCCTTAGAATAGGGTTATACGTTCAACATTCTCATAAGGTTTCAAAGACAAATGATTTAAAGCTTACATTTGACAAGACCATCGTCTACCTCCAGAGGGAACTCTTTTTCACCCTTATAGATGTGATAGCTCTTTGTACCCTATAAAATAACAACAACAGCAAGCCTCAGAGGTGGGGTTTTCCTTAGGTATTGTATTCTGAGGTCTTAGAACTTTCATATTCAGGAAACTCCTCTTTGGGGAGGATCAAATAAGACAGTATATGTTGAAGCCCTTTGTAAAACATTAAAGTACTATACAACTATAACATTATTGTTAACCATTGTTCTGCCATTAAAGCCTATTTCCTCCTCTTTTGCTCTTTTAATCAGGGAACATAATTTTCTTTACTGATCAGCCACTTAAAAAAACAGCACTTGAAAGGCAAATGAGAAATATCTACATTGCAGATATAAATATACCAGTGCTTGAGTTAGATGAGTGTTATATTCCTGAAGTAAGCACTATAAATTAAAATGGAAAAAATCAAAGGTAATTTTCTATAGAAAACATGCTATTGGAGGTAGTATGGTGGAGTCATTTCCTAATTCTGATCTGCACTTTTCTTATCATTAAAGTAGAGGAAATAATAGTACTTATCTGGAAGTATTATTGTTGTTAAGTGAGATAGTGCATGCAACACACAGAGAACAATATCTGGTACCCAGTACTCAATAAACTATAGCTCTAATATACTGTTTCTCCATGACTACCCACATATACATCATATCTAGCATCAAAATAACACAGGTTTGCCCCTTTTGTCAGATAATCATTTCCTAATTAAGGTTCCTGTACATGTGATATAAAACTTAAGTTTATATGCTTTTGTCTTGTTAATTCATTGTTTTAAGAGTTGCATCCATGAACCTAGGATCATTGAGGAAAATATATTTCTCTTCTCCTACCCTTTGGACTGTATCCCTCTAAAGTTCATATTTTGAAGTATTAGTTTCCAACGTGGTGGAATTTGGAGGTGGGGCCTTTGGAAGGTAATTAGGTTTACATAAGGTTATGGGGGAGACCCTGTGGTAAGATTGGTATCCTTCTAAAAGGAAAGGGGGACATGAGGTTTTTCTTTCTCTCTTTACACGTAGAGATCAAGGAAAGTCCATGTGCAGACCTAAGAGGGCTATCCTTTCCTCACTCACCTATTATAAGAGCCTTCTACCTTTCTTTGCTTACTGGCTTCTCCTTCTCTTTCTCCTTCTTCTTCTCTTTCTTCTTCTTCTTCGTGGTACTAGGGATTGAACCCAGGGCCTTGTGCATGTGAGGCCTACAGGCTTCTTACTAGTAGCATCAAAACATGTTCCATTCCTTCAAGTCTTTAAAAACAAATCAATAAGCAAAATTGTGCTGAGCCTGGGTCCCCCTCTACCTATTGTCTTAGCTCTTTATCCCCATTTACCATCAAACTTCCTGGGAGCTGTCTCCCCTCAGTGTCCTTTGGAAATGCTCTCATTAAAGTCACAGCCAGTCTCATTGTTATTAAATCTTAGGGACATTTTTTTATCTGCATCTTAATCTTTCTTCTTTGTCAGTGAATCCTGACCACTTCCTTCTGGAAATTCTCTTTCCCTGGTCTCCCAAGATACCACCTTTCCTGTTTCTTCCTTCTTCTCTTCTTTCTTTGTCTTTGGCTAGCCATCTTTATCTGGCTGTTGCCTAAATAGCTATACTTCTTGGGAATCTATTTAGATCTGTTCTCATTGTAAACATTCTGTTTAGGGCAAACTCTCCTGCTCTTGTGACTGATAGTTCTTCAAATTAGTATCAAAAAATGAGTTCCAGACTCATACATTTAATTATCTGTTGGAAAATTATCCTGAAAATCTGATAGACTTCCCACCTCAACATGTACAAAATTGAAAGCATCACCCAACTCCCAACCTTCCCCCAAACTCCTATGTTCCCATTTGCCTACATCAGGACATTTGGGTCAGAATTGTTGCTTCTCTTTCTTTCACCCAAGCCATTTCTTTAACAAGTCTGATACTTTTACCTGAAGTGATCAAGAGCAGGTGCATGCAACTAATGGAAAAATCTTGGGGAAGTTACTTACTCTCTCTGAGCCTCAGTTTCTCTGTAATGACCACTTCAGAGTTGTCGTATGGATCAAACGAGATAATTCAGACAAGCTGTATGCTACAGAGCTTGCACAAATAAATAGTTGCTATTGTAATTAATTATATCCTTTCAGATCTCTGTTAGGGTCTCAGTATTTGTGTCCTCCCACCAAATTCATACATTGAAACCCAATCAACAAGGCAATGATTGAGCCCTCATGAATAGGATTAGTGCCCTTATAAAAGAGACCTCTCTTATAAAAGAGAACTGCTCTGTCTTTTCTACCATGTGAGGACACAGTAAGAGGGAGCCATCTATGAACCAGGAAACACATCCTCATTAAGCACTGAATCTTCTGTCACCTTGATCTTGGACTTCTTAGCTTCCAGGATGGGATAAATAAATTTCTGTTGTTTATAAGCTATTTGGTTCATGATATTTTGTTCCTGAAGCCCAAATGGACAAAGACAATCTAACTTGTATACTTCTCTTTATCCTTCACTGACACTTTTCTAGTTTAGGCCACCTCTATTTCTCACTTGAACTACTACAATAGCCCCATCTGATCATTCTGTCTCTGTTCTGGTTCCCTATCAATCTATTTTCCATGCTATAGCCAGGAGATATTTTTGAAAAGCAAATTTGATTCTCTTCCCTGATGAAAGCTATTCAATGGCTCACTATTGCCCTCAGGACATAGTTCAAACTCTTTAACTTCTCTAGTTTCATGTCTAAATCTATCATCACTTTGTCTTATCAGGGACTTTTCGTATCCTTTAAGTAAACTACCTTTCTCTACTGTTTGTGTTTCCTTGGCTTGGCACTTCTTGATGATGTTTCAAATCTCACTTTGGATATCACTTCTTTCCTTTATTAGGCACCTTTCTATGCTCCCATAGTACCCTGGGGCCATTCACTCCTATATCTTCCTGTAACACTGAATTAGCAGTGCCTATTTCTATGACTGTCTCTCTAAAACTCTCAGTCCCTAAAGGGAGAAATATACTTATCCCAGTCTTGGAGGCTGGAACATCCAAGGTCAAGATGCCAGGAGATTCCGTGCCTAGTGAGGACCTGTTTCCTGCTTCACACATGGCACCCGCTCACTCTGAACTCACATGGTGGAAAGGGCAGTATATTCTCAGCACTTTCTACAGCTTCTGGCTCATCATAAATGCTCAATAAATATTTTCTAGATAAATAAAAATATTTTAAAAATCAATAGTCCAATTTCATCTAGAAATAATGTCATATGCCAAAATTTCTTTTTCAACTACAAATTATATACTTTTTCACCTTAAAGCTTCCTAAAATATATGTAAATCAATGTATGAAGGCAACAAAAAAATGATGTTTCTTCCTCTCCTGAAGAATTTTTGCCACTGATGACCAGCTCTCAACTCTGCAACCCTACCACACACATGCAAATTATTTTTTGTCTAATTGGAAATATCAGATACTTACTAACAGAACTTTGATACCTAGCACAGTACTAAGGAAGTGCTGTAATTTGAATTGCAGAGTCTTGTGTACTTTGTTGTTTCATAGTATATTTAAGGCAAAAAGTCATGATCTCATCATTTGTGCACTGTCTGTTGTTGCAATGTTGTAAGAAAAGCCTTGGGTATTATTGGCCCCTGGAAGAGAAATCAGAGTAAACTGCTACAAGGTGGAGGACTGGCTAGAATATGCCCTTCCATGAGGAAAAAGAGGCTGATTGTTCCATCTCTATGCTTGGGCCACTGCAATGCTATTAGGGAGAGTGATATACAGATGCTCCTCAACTTATGATGATGTGATGTCCCAGTGAGTCCACCATAAATTGAAAATATCCTAGGTTGAAAGTGCATTTAATCCACCTAACCTATCAAACAGCATAGCTTAGTGACATGGTACACCGTGTTCCATAGTTTCCCCTCATGACCATTGGGTTGACTGGAAGCTTCCCAGCATCATCAGAGAGAATTATATTGCATACAGATCAAAATTCAAAATTTGCTGGGCACAGTAGTGCATGCTTGTAATCCCAGCAGCTTGGGAGGCTGAGACAGGAGGATGGAGAGTTCAAAGCCAGCCTTAGCAAAAGGAAGGTGCTAAGCAACTCAGTGAGACCCTGTCTCTAAATAAAATATGAAACAGGGCTGAGGATGTGGCTCAGTGGTTGAGTGCTCCTGAGTTCAATCCCTGGTAACAAAAAAAATCAAGTTATGGTTTCTACTTAATGTATATTGTTTTATGTCATTGTAAAGTTAAAAAATGTAAATCAAAGTATCACATGTTGGGCACCTTGTATATATTTGGATGACTTTTTCTGTCATCCAAATATCCCCTGGAAAAAGGTTATTTTACTACCTCAGAAGTAGGAAAAATACACAGAGATCCAAGATTTTACAGGCAAGACAGTGAAATTGGACATGTTGGTGATATTTTATGCTCAGAGTATTTCCATCAACTTGGCAAACGTTTTTTTTTTCTGTTGTGACTTTATTTTGTATTTTAAATCTCTTAAAAATAATATCTGAGACACTGACAAGTAAGAATCTTAGCCACACTACAGAAAAAGGCTACCCAGTCAGGATTTGGATCTGAACTGGACAGCTGGGGTATGAATTCCCAGGTCCAGCCAGTTGTCACACACAGGCTGAGCTGTAAATATAGATAGCTGAGAAGGGTGTGTGTGAGTGTGTGTGTGTGTGAATGAAGAGAGAAATACATGCAGATATAGAGATACATGGTCACCTATCAATTCAAATAGTCAAGCCCTCAATTCTTTCAATAAGCATTGTATGCTTTCTGTGTACTGTGCTAAGTACTGAATTGCCTTCAGTAATGATCTCATATTTATAACCAGAAAAATAGTAATTGTGTATTTGTGTAGATATGCATGTCTGTGTTTGTGTGCTGCAAATTGACAACTGGTGGCAAATGGGAAAACTCTTGCAACAATTTGAGAATACATCCAAATGGATGTCAGAGAATGTCTCCCTCATCCCTTCTTCTACTTAAGGGTGATAAAGTCAGGGTGGAAAGAATGCTCATCTTTCTTTCAATCTCATATCCAAGTTAGAATTCATGTCATGAACTACTCAAGTTCATTTCAGAAAAAAATACCACTTGCTTCAAAATAATTCAGAAAACCAGAAACCCAGCAGCTGTGGAATTTCCCTTCTTCATTCTATTGCAGCATCCCAGATGCGCCAAGGCAGTGGGAAGTAAGTCATAGGAAAGACCCCTGTTCTTGGAGAGATGAGTCTACTCTATGGAGTAATGGAGGATGTGCTGCATCCCAGTGATATATTTTTCAGCCTTAGAGAAAAAGATCATATTTTCTTCTGAAAAGAAGATTAGAGCTTAACACTACTGGAAGCCAGGGTTACATATGACTTTGTAAGCTCACATTGTAGTGCAAATAGTAGAATATTTCAAGAGAATATTGGAACTTCTATACACTATATCTCTTTTTTTTCAGAAAATTTATTGGTTTATTAATTTTTAAAATATGATAGTATTAATAGTATTAAAAGTATTCTCTTTGAATATGTAATATCATTTCTATAAATGATACTAAAAGTTGTTAATAACTTAACCCTATGTTCTCAAAATATAGTAATGTTTTTGACTTTGTCTACATGATTAGTTTTAATTTATGGAGTACAGTGTAATATTTTGATACTTGTATACCTTGTATAATGATCAAAGTAGGATCATTAGCATATCTATCATCTCAAGACATTTATCATTTCTTTGTATTGGAAACATTCAAAATCCTGTCTTCTATCTAGCTATTTTGAAGTACATAATAAATTATTGTTTGCCATTATAGAGTCTATCTTCTAAGCATCATTCTCCAGCATTCTCTTGCAGATTTAAATTCTGATGAAGAAGGGCCTTCATGGCTTGACTGGGCTTCTGTTTACCTGACTTGGAAAAGGCCGTCAGAGCCTGAGCCACTGTGCAACTTGGATCAGTGTTTCTTAGCAGGATTTCCTGACAAGAGATGGAACTTGATTTTGTGGTTCATAAAGCATTCATATTTTGTGGATTTTATAAAAACACACAAACATATGAACACATTGCTAGGGTCCCTCCCAGTGATGCCTCCTGAACCTCAAACTAGTTTAACTTCATAATAAACTGTTTCTTTTTCCAGCATTCCTAAAAATGGTCATACATTGAATAGGAAGGACATGAGGAGGTTGGAGAAAGGGAAATTGGTGATGATAGAGGTCAGTATATTAACAACAAACGAGGTGTTTAGAAATGAAAAATCTTCATAGTGCATGAAGAAGCACAACATTTGGAAAGTGTTGAAAGCAAGGTGGACACAGCTCTCAGAGAGTTCTGATCAGTTCTGTTACATGTTTTTGTTCTCCTGGCCTAGTATTCAGAATGCCTTTCTGTTCCTTTATAATGCTCTATGGATAAAAGTGGTGCAATGCAAGATGGCCACTTAAGAAAACCTGCATCATTGATGGAATAGCCAGACACTTGTGTTCATCTCTCACAGCTGCTCTCCTAACCTCATGGATTGTACTTTTGACTATTGTTTGATTACATAAAGGAGAGAAAAGAGCTCATTCTTTAAAGTTTATTGATGATTGGCATTTTAAAGTGCTAGAGAATTTAATGGTGTTACATGAATTTGAATTCATGAAGGCATTAAATGGTGCTCTTTTAAAAGCTCAGATGTAACCCACGAGGTGACTATATACTTTTTCAAAGGTCAGTGTTCCAAAAATTATAACACAGTAAGTAGCTAGTAATTTTGGAAAACTAGGGAGAAATTTAAAATACATTTACTGAACGTGTAATCTGTGCACTGCTGGCACAGCCATTGTCTCTGAACAGGCGTTGTGTAGGGTTATTTAAGTACGTAGCTTTAGTAGTAAGGACCAATTTCCAGGGACAATTTCCTTCTTGAAAGATTTCTAGAATACAGGTAGCTGTTTCTTAAAGGAAACCGGCTGCATGAAAACCCAAACTTTACAAAATGAGAAACTTAGGGGGTTATCGATGATGAGCTAAGTTATTCTTCCCTTAAAAAGAGTAGTCCTTGGGTTTCCTTAAATAGAATAATTCTCTATTGTATTCAAATTTGGAAGAAGCTTCCTATAGCTGTGGTCATGAACAGACTGTGACTTGGGAAAGCATCTTCTGCACCTCTTTTAGCCCCAGTTGTCTCTGGCAAAATGAAGATTACAAACTTTGAGACTCGTTCTGGGGATTTAATGAAATGATATATAGAGAATTGACCAATGGAGTGACTCACTTATGATGTTTATTCCATCCATAGTTTTCAAAAATGTTATTTGGAAAATTTCTTGTAAGGCAGACAGACTTGCTTCCTTTGAATTATTTCATGAATGCATTTTTTGTTGGTTTAAGTTTATTAATGACAGTTATGGTGGTAATAATGAAAACTCTACTTATGCACATTTCAGTGAAAATATTTGTGGTGACTTACTTAAATGTCATTTTATGAACCCATTGATTAAAAATCATCTCCAGACACAATAGTTTCAAAATGCTAAATAGAATATACTTTTGGTTGAGAGTTTCTTGCTTTTATTTTAGTTTTTGAGTAGCATGAATCAATTGCACATATTGATGTGTGATACTTCAACAAATGCACACAGTATGCACCATTCAAGTCAGGATAACCAGTGTTTTCATCTCCTTATCATTTCTTTATGTTTGGAGCCTTCATGCTCCTCTCTTCTAGATCCTCATAAAAAGATGTTAATAGATTATCATAAACTATAATCACTGTGTTGCAGATCTCCAGAACTTGTTTTTTTAAAATTTGTTCTAATTAGTTATAAATGACATCAGAATGCATTTCAATTCATTGAACACAAATGGAGCACAACTTCTCATTTTTCTGGCTGTATGCGATGCAATCACACCATTTGTGCAATACATGTACATAAGGTAATAATGTCCATCTCATTCCACCCCCTCCTTTACCCTTACTCCCCTCTGCCCAATCCAAAGTTCCTCCATTCTTCCCTAGCCCCTGCACATTTTGGATCAGCATCTGCATACCAGAGAAAACATTTGGCCTTTGGTTTTTTGGAATTGGCTTATTTCACTTAGCATGATAATCTGCAACTCCAACCATTTGCCTTCAAATACCATGATTTCATTCTTCTTTAAGGCTGAGTAATATTCCATTGTGTATATATACCAGGATTTCTTTATCCATTCATCTATTGAAGGGCATATAGGATCTATAGTTTACTATTGTGAATTGAGCTGCTATAAACATTGATGTGGTACATCACTGTAGTATGCTGATTTTAAGTCCTTTGGGTATAAACTGAGGAGTGGGATAGCTGGGTCAAATTGTTGTTCCATTCCAAAATTTCTAAGGAATTTCCATACTGCTTTCCAGAGTGGTTGCACCAATTTGCGGTGCCACCAGAAATTTATGAGTGTACCTTTTCCCCCACATCCTCACCAACACTTATTGTTGGTTGTATTCTTGATAATAAGCATTCTGAATGGAGTGAAATGAAATCTTAGAGTAGTTTTGATTTGCATTTCTCTAATTACTAGAGATGTTGAACATTTTTTCATGTATTTGTTGATCGATTGTATATCTTCTTCTGTGAAGTGTCTAGAACTTTTTTTCTAATTGCACTTTGATACCCATTATTCAACCACCCTGCAGCATGAATTATATTTCTGTGTGTACTCAGTAAATTTTATGTATTCTCAGATTGTTCCTCATTTAATTGTCCTGGACTAGACATTGAGTTTCTTAAAAGAACAGGGAGGGATTGGGCTTTTGGCTCAGTAGTAGAGTGCTTGCTTGCATGTGTGAGGCACTGTATCTGATTCTCAGCACTGCATATAAATAAATAAAATAAAGGTTCATTGATAACTAAAAATATTTTTTAAAAGCAAAGGGAATGTTTTATTCATCTTTATAAACCCAGTATCTAGCACATAATATGTTCTCAATAAATATGTGTCAAATTGGCCATGAGTTCCTCTACTTAGCTCCTAGTAGGAATTTTTACTTTATTTTTCAAGTATTGGTCCGTTTTCATTCTGCACCCTTTCCCTAGGCAGTTCCTCAGCTGTGATTACCTTCTATTTTCTGATGATTCTCACATTTCTGTCTCCACCTCCAACTTCTTCTCTGACCTTCAGAATGGACATTTTCTACCTGCATATCAAAGATACCTTGAACTGAACACATCCTCATCTTCAATTCCAAGCCAATTCCTTTGTCTGCCTTACATATCTCTGAAAAAGATGTCACCATCCATTCAATCACGCAGCCAGAAACCCTGTAGATATCATGACATATTTATCCCCCATACTTTCCAGTTAAGTCACCAAATTCTGCCTATTTTCTTCACCCATTTGATCACTTTAACTTATCCTCTTTCTATTCCTATTGTCACTCTGGGTCAAACCATTATTATTTCTTACCTGTACTTTCCCCTCTTTTTCCTACTCATGAGCAATGTCATGTTTAATGTTTTCTTGTGAACATTTCAAACATAGAAAAATAGACTAGTATAATGAAAATGTATGTATCTATTACTGAATTTAATCATGCTTAATATTTTCAATATTTACTTCATCTTTCTTTGTATTTTAAAGTAAATTACTAACATAAATACCTCAAAATAAGTCTGTAAAAATTAAAGTTACTTTCCTACATAACCACAATACCATTATCACATCTAAAATATGACCAATAATTTAATAACATGTAATACTCAATTTATATTAAAGTATCATCAGTTATCACTAACATATCACTGAAATCTGATCAAGCCAAGAAGATCCATTAAGGATCAACTATTGCATTTAAATTTATTTTCATTTAGAGCATTAGCGTCTGGAACATTAACCCCCCTCCCCCAAGTACCTCCACATTTTTTAACATTAAATTTATGAAAATAGCTAGACATTTGTCCTGTAGAATATCTCACTTTGGGGATTTTTCTATTCATTGCACTGTGATGTTCTTTAAGTTGCTCCTCTAGCCTCAGCATTTTCTGGAAACTAAAAGATTTAAAAGGTTTGATTGGATTCAGGATAAACATTTTAGGTAAAAATCCTGGTTATGGACTGATTTGTTTCTCCTAAATTCAAATGTTGAAGTTCCAGCTCTCCACTACCTCCATCTATATTTGGAGCTTGGGTCTTTGAACAGGTGATTCAGTTAAAATGAAGTCTTTAGAGTGGACCTTAATTCAACCTAAGTGGTGTCTATATATGAAGAGAAAGACAAAACATACAGAGAAACACCAAGGATGGACACACAGAGAAAAGGTGACATGAGGAAATAGCGAGAAGGTGGCCATCTGCAAGCCTAGGAATGAGGCCTTAGAAGACACCAACACAGCTAACACCTTGATCTCCAAACTTTATCCAAAGAACTGTGAGAAAATCAATTTTGGTTCTTAAAAAAATTCATATTGTGGTAATTTGCTCTGATAGTCTTAGCAAACTCACACAAACTTTATAGGTAAGGTTTTTTATGTTCATGTTGCCTTCCATCAGAACGTCCCACAATTAGAATAACAGTGATAGATCACTGAGCTCATGTGGGAACAACCTGATCTCTCTATGGTTCTGCCTTGCAAGCAGGAAGTCAACATCAGGCAATGCTTTGTCTTTGTGCAGAGATCCAGATCCCCATAATTGTTTTAGTATAGCTTCCATTGATGATTTGGCCAGAATCAATTGTTTATCACCTGGACTATTTTGACAGCCTTCTGAAACATCTCCTTCCTGTGATTCTTGCTCCTAGAGTCACTACTTGTCTATACCGAGTCTTTGCATGAGTTAGAACAAAGAACCACCTTTAAGTAGACAAACCCCAGATTCTGGGTATATGGATTGACTGGAAGAGCTCAGGCTGGATTACAGCCTCCACTTGCTCATCTGTAAGGCCCTATTGTGCATGAGCAGCCTGCACAACAGTACATAGCATCCCTGCTTCCCCTGCTCCACTGCATTCTCCACAACAGGGTCAGCAACCATCTGATCATATCACTCACCTGCTTTAAGCAAATCTTTGAATTAAATTTAAAAAGAAAAATGTTTAAATGACCTGCAAATCAGGTCTTGCTTTATCTACCACTATCCAATTTATCTTCAACCACTCTTGGCCTACTTCATTAACTCCACCCCATTGTTCTTATAGTTTCTCAAATACACAGTGTCTTTCCATTTCTACCTATTCTTCCCTCATTTTAAGGGTTCTTGCCCTTCCTACCCCTTAGCCTCCTCATTCTTCACCCTGGGCCAGGTTATGAGCTCAGGTGTCCTCAGCTCTCACAGTTTCCTGCTTTTCTTCTGTAGCACTATCAAAAGGAACATGCAAGAATTACGTAGTCACCATTTAACATTTCTTTGCCTAAGTAGATTATAAGCTCCAGAAAAAACAAAACTGTATGTATGTTGTTGTCATTTTAATCCTTATCCATCTAAACTACCTGGAACATGATAACTTGGTGGTTGTTGAATGAATTAATGAAAGAAAACAACGCAGCTTAGTATTCTTCAAAATGGGCATACTGGTGTGAACTGCTCAGCATTATTGGGGAAGATAGGGACAAAAACAATGTGCATGGCACACAGTAGATGCTCAGTAAATGTTCCATAAAGCACCTAAGCTATTCATAAATTCACAGAGGTATTTTTCTTGGTTGTATTAGTTCAAAGGTAGAAGATCATGAAAATACTCTAACACATCTAAAAATAATTCTATATCATCACCTGTGGTATACCAATATTTGTTCTAAAGTGCAGGCATGCACATCAAGAGCATTTTCTTCTGGCAATAGAAGCTTCTACTTAAACACACACTCTTCTATTCAATTTCCAGGTTCTAGGAGAGTGATTTATTTAAGGATCTCAGGAGCAGCCGTTATGTCTGTCGACTCTTTCATGGTTGAAATATATTTTGAAAGATCAAGATTCTACTATGTGTGCTGACAAGATTTAAAAAAAAAAAATCCAGATGCCTAATAGTGGAGTACGAATCAAATTCCTCTCCTAAGGTGTGGTAATAATCTTTGTGGTGTAGGTCAAAACCTCGTGAAAGCTGGTGTTCTACTTAGCCCCTTAATCATTAGCATCTAATGGGATCTGTAAAAATGCCAGGAGAGCTGGCCTGGGGGAGTCACAGAGGAATAAGACCTGATCTGAAAGCCTTTGTCAGGAGCCCTGAATCAAAGTTTGCAGTTGCCTGAGCTTTGAATCCCTCCCTCCAGTCGTCCAGTGATGCCATGCTGGTGGCGTTGACCTCAGGGTCATTCTTTTTTAAACAATTATGTTTAATTTGTGAATGTGATTTCCAAATGAAAAAGCTCCCCTGCCTTCCTCTGCTTTCCCTCTGTGGAAGAATGTGTGCCTTTGCAGGCATCCTGTCCCAATTGTGCAGGGAGAATTTCGGATCAGGAGACAGGGTCCCACTTCCTGGATACCTCTGAGAAAAGAAAAATGAACTGATAACATCAAAGTAGGACTTGGAGCAATAGGGCTTCTTTTCTGAGTGTGAAAATTGCCAAAGTGTCTTAGGTTATCATCTACTTTACTTCTGGGTTTTGTTGCTCTGACCAGATTGGGCTAAAAGTAAAACAGGAGGTGAAAGCCCTTACTTCTGTTTGTTAATCTTTCTTCTTCTATCTTTTTTTAAGCAGTCCTCTTTTCTTTCCCCCTCTCTTTTGCCTCAATAGGAAGAAAAAAAAAGTTTTGTCAGCACTCCTGTTTCTTTTGTGGTTTTCTTTTTCTCAGAAGTCTTTTTCTGCTTTTATCCTAATCCCAGTCATGCATGAGAGAACAGTTGTCTGTCTGTTCTGCTAGTTTTGAATCAGTGGGACTCCCTCTTTGTTCTCTTTCTCTTCCGAACACAGAAAGGTAAAAGAGTAGAAATAGGGATTGGAACTCTTAAGAAGAGAAACCTATATTTATTTAGATTTAGTTCATTTTGGGGGCCATGGCAGTAATACTTAAGGAGTTACAGTGAATGGAGTCCAGATCTCAGTTTCCTCACCTAGAACATAAGCTTTAACTGGTATCTCTGGGGAATACGTTTTAACCACGTGCTTCCCATTTCTGTGATTCTGAGAATCTGCTAAAATTCTTCCATGTATAGGGTTGCCTTCCCACTCGGGTCTGACACTTTGTAGCAGTTGCTTTATGATTCAAACACCGCCTACCTGAGGTGGTGCCTGCCTGGGGTTTTGGAATGGACTTCATGATCAGATTATTTTAAAATCACACAGGAAGATGTGCCTCTCTCTGCCTTTTACCAGAGCACCAAAGAAGGCAAGGCAGCATTTTGCATTTAGATTTTTCTATATTTGCGATTTTTTAAAGGCATTCAGAAGTGAGACTTGAACTTTGGATGAATACGTGAGGGCTTCATCCTTATAAAACAGCCCTTTCTGATGTGGTTATCCAACATGGGCTTGCTATGGGTTGTCATGGTGATAGTGTAGGCCTGAAAATGTTCACAGGCTCAAACTATGAAGTTTTTCAAAACTGTTTTGATTAATTTTTCCTCCACTCCAACTTCTCTCTCACTTCAACTGTTTTCTCTTTTGTTTCACACTTGATTTATGGCAGGTTGCTGTCATTTAAATAGATGTGCATTTTGAAATTCCTCCTTTCTTTACTAATGCAAAGAAAAAAAAATAACCCATGCAAGTCATGCTCAAAGAGTTGGTTATTGTTGCTTGCTGGATTTCGACTCTCTGTGGTTGTCGGGCCTAATTCAAAGTAATTCAGGCTCCACAGTGGGGGCAGTGCATAGCTCCACAGGAAATTATGATAGCAAAAGTCTTCCTGTCGAGCTCTGCACTTGGCACTACAAAGTGCCTCGGGCTGCAGCTACCTGAATAGGGTTGAATTAGACCAGACAACCGCATCATCCCACTTCTTAATCTATTAGAGCGATATACAAGTGGCAATTGTTGATTGCAAAAATGGGATTAAGAGGCTCTTCAAGTGAATTGATTTTCTTGTGAGAACAAAAAGAGGAAAGAGAAGCCTTCGTTTGAATCACACAGCCAGAAAGTTTCATGAATGGGTTCCACTCCAAATGTTAGAATTAAAGCAATCAGTGAGTCCCCATGGGGTATGCAGGTGAGGGAAATAAACTGCTGGAAAATAGGAAATCATGTGCAAAACCCAACTATCAGGCATCTGCATTGCAAGACTCCCCAGAATAAAGTCGCCCCTGGAAAGCTACCTTATAATGTAACACAGACAAATGATTTGTGGTGGTTCCTCTTTGGCCTCACACACTTGTGTGGGCTTTAGCTAGAGTTTGCTGGACTCAGGTGAGTCGCACACATTTTTTCACAGTACCAACTCTCATTTGCCCCTGATGACACTTCCCTCTCTCTCTGGTCAGCAGGTCTGTGCTCTCTGTTGGAAAGTTTCCCCATGGGTCAAATCAACAACAGATGAGATAGAGAGGGAAGATGAGAGGGGAGGGGAGGGGGGATAGTAGGGGATAGGAAAGTCAGCAGAATACAACAGTCACTAATATGGTATTATGTAAACATTGTGAATGTGTAACTGATGTGATTCTGCAATCTGTATTTGGGGTAAAAATGGAAATGCATAACTCATTTGAATCAAATGTATGGAAGATGAAAAAATAAATAAATTAATTTAAAAAAATCTCTTTGAATGTCTAAGTTTTTGCTTTTGAAGTGTCCTCAGATTTTTGACTTTGATTATTTTGGAAAATGCAAAAAGATTCTCTGCCAGTTGAATTAAAATTCTGTTTCACTTTTTCCAGAGTGCCCTTTCATTTGGAAGCACATCTCTCATAGTTATCTGGCTTCTGATGGCCAAATGGCACAGTCAAGCCTCCTCCACAGAGTCATTGTACAATCCTGGAAAACATTGGTTCTGTTGATCTAAACACTCATGATGCTGCAACCTGCAATAAACAACCTCAAGTGGACTGCAAACCTATTGGGATCCTGAAAGAACACATAGGATATACACATGAACTCCCGTATCCTAATTTCTAAAATGATCCTAAGGGTCATTCTAATGTTGGTTGATTTCTATGGCATATCATGCATCACAAATGTATCTACAATGATCATTTATCTGGCAGCTTTAGCTGTCGAAAACTCCATGAGTGTGGAGAATAGAAATGACACACTGATGCCAACTGGGGAAAAGAAACTGACCAGAGCAGATGGGGTAAGCCTCCTATTACCTCTGCCTTTAGGATCATGTCACAGACTAACCAGCAGCAAATAACTTGGAAAGCCCCGGCCCGTTGACAAAACAATTGGCGACATGCAGTTGAAATGTGTTAGAAGAGGCTCCTGTTTTGGGAAGGTAAACATAACTCTAAGTGACAATGAACTCTCCACAGATCTGAGACTTCTCAGAAGAAAATCCTTGTCGAGGAATGTAGGAAATGAAAGTGTCCGCCTTTTCCCTCACCTATCAGCCTTGGGGGTTAGGGAAGGATGTGGTAATGGGGGAGTCCACCTTTATTTACAAGCACAAAGGCGGTCTCTCTCCAATCTTCAAAGGTTGCTTCAAAGACCCTTTGGGGGAAAGTGGCACAATTTAGACATTTGACATTCCCTATGCATACTGATGCTGTGACTTCAAAAGCCCTATCTACCAAGCTGGTTAGGGAGGTGTTATTTATTTATTTATTCCAGTGAATGCATTCCCCCTCTTGTTTTGTTTTGTTTTCTTAAAACCTGTAGAGTCAGTTGCCAAAGACCAGATGAGAAAGTGCTTGATGGAGCCGTTACGGTGTAGAGTCTGGAAAAACTGCTGAACCTTGGATCCCAATTTATCAGGAGCACTACTTTTGGCAGTATTTTCCAAGGCAAGTTTGAGGGAAAGACACAAACAAAAGGAAGGCAGAGCCAGAGGACCCCATACAGCCAGCAGCACACTGGCTGGTGCAGTAAGTTTGTTCTGTCTTATTCCAGCAGTTCACTCTATAGTCCTCACCTTGGCAGGTGCATTTTTTTTTAAAGGGAAGCTCTTGTTTAGACAACGTTTGCATAGACTCACAAATTGAGAAACTCTCCAAAGAAGAAAGAAAGAACATGTGCATTTACATGAAAATATAACTGATAGATTTCATGTCCTCTCTTCTTTGCATATTCAAGTAATTCTCTTTCTGGGTGTATTTCACTTGCAACAGCCTTTATTGAAAGCTTAATTCAGAGGAATCACAGTCTGTTAGGTCTTTTCTTTCCCTCTGGATTTTCTCTAAACCCCGAAAGCAGAGGCACTGGCCTGCATATAACATACCAAGTACGGGATACAGTAAGTAATAATTGGATATTTATCATAATGTTGCTTTCCTGGAACGCTATTCATTAACTGCCCCATATTTAATTATGCCAAAATTAGCACGGGGGAGTCTTTGGCTAGTGTATTTGCACATGTCATCAATTATGTCCTAATAAATTAATTTGCTTTTCAGGATTCACCAGAGGCACTGGTTGGGCCTCTGCGCTCCTGCTTGACTGTTCTGACTTTGAACAGGTTTATTCAGCTGCTGTCTGCTAAGCCCTACAGAAAAGCACAATGGCTGCTGATCGGCCTTTTATGGTTTATTGGAAACTGGTGGTCCGCACTGCGGCTCTGGTCAGTGATTAACCCGCGAGAAAACAAACTACACAAGGCTAAGTTGATGTTGGAGGAGGAATGAGCTCACTTCATTAAGGCTTGAAGAGGAAACCTTTTCTCCTTCAGTGCTTGTTCAAAACTTTTCAGGTCTCTATTTAATCACGTAATTCTCTCTAAGTAGCAAGAGAAGCCTGCTGCACAGCAAGTGGTCTTTTGCAACATGACAACTTAGAAAGATAAATTATATATAAATATCTTCATGGTTTTGTGCAGGGAGGAAACCAATTTTAGTATTATTCTGTGAAACTAATTTACTTGTTTCTTTATTAAAAGAAATAGCTGGGTACGCTCCATGCTATTTCATGTGCACAAACAATGGTCTTCATATTTCTTCTGGGCTTTCTTTCTTTGATAGGGTTATTGAAAATTCAGGTGAAGGGTGCCTCCCTCACTCCCTGTGATTCTAAACAAGAATTTGAAAGAGATTCTGGAGGAGGAGAGTGAGGGCAGGACCTCTAATAATATAGATTATTGAAAAATTAGAAGAAAATAAATCTCTTCCCAGCTAGAATAGAAAGTAGAACAGGTCTGCATGGTATGGGTCTGTTTCAGGAAGTGCAGCATTTCCCAACATCCTATAATCTCTCTTTTTCTGTCACCCAGCAACCTCAACTTTTTAGGTAATGAATAAAAATTATAGCAGATGTAGATGCTTCAGGTCAAGTTTGGATGATTCCCCTCTCTAGGACTAGCCGGGTTGGGATAGGGAGTCTTCATTGCCTTGAATTAAAAGTCAATAAAGATGTAATATCTGAATCTCAAAAGATTTTGGTGGTGCTTTGTAATTCTGCATTGAAAGCTATAACTATTACTGTCATGATTTGGGTAATATCTTGCCCTCTGTATTGGTATATTTTTCCTATAAACATAAGGATAGATACTTCATAGTCCATCTACACACATGCACATGCATGTATGCAGGTGTATGCATTCTTAAGACATTGTTATGGAAGAGGTTGAATTAATCAAGAGAGTCCATAATGAATTGATACATTGCATATTAGGGAGAAAAGTTTCACAAAATCACCACTATCATCAAGTATGTGCTGATCTTCAGAAAACTTATAGTCATATAAAGCATAAGAATAAACCAAACTGAAAGGAGAGGAAGGATTCTACTGTGCCAGAACCCAGAGCCTCACAGTTGTGCATTATTGGCTTCTCTGCTGGTTGCCCTTAACTGGGACTTTATTCATAATCCTCCCATAATCACTGATTGGCACCCTGATTACAACGTCTGCCAGCAGGACTGAGGCTCCAATTTTATGATTTCTTCCATCCTCCACCATTTTATTTGTATCTTCTCCTCTGCTTTCCATGTTTCCCCCTACCTCCACTACCTTTTGTTGCAGTGAGAAAGTTTTTACTAACATCTCTGGCTTTTTAAAAAATTTCTGGCTTGGGCTCCATCTAAATAATCCCTCTCTATGATTTTATACAGTGACTCCATTATTATCTTTCTCCATCACTCTTCAGTAGCAAATAATGTGACACTGTCCACTTGCTGATTTGTTGAGATATTCCCATTTAACTGTTAAATTCTCTCTTATTGCCTCTCAAACTCTAATATACACCAAATATTACCTGAAGAATCTTATGAAAATACAGATTGTGATTCCAGAGGTCTGGGGCAAGGCCTGGGATTCTGCATTTCTAATGAGTTCCCAGGGGATGCCTATGCCACTGATCCTTGGACTACACTTTTACACAGGATTTCCCCTATCCCACTTTTTTTGTGTGTGGGGGGGAGTACCTGGGATTGAACTCCGGGGCACTTGACCACTGAGCCATATCCCCAGCCCTATTTTGTATTTTATTTAGAAACAGGGTCTCATTGAGTTGCTTAGTGCCTTGTCATTGCTGAGGCTGGCTTTGAACTTGTGATCCTCCTACCTCAGCCTCCTGAGCCACTGAGATTATAGGCGTGCACCACCACCCCACTTTGAAAAGCAAGGTGTTACATGTCAATGCTGGGTTGTTAAAGATTCAAACACTTTTAACTAGGTGCAGACGTTTGAACAAAGTTCTTGAAGATAGTTACAAATGCCCTAGCATCAGGTATACATGAAAGTTTCAATGTTAACTAGGTTCTTTTAATGTTCAGTAGAAAAGATTGCCAGTGAATACACATGCTTTTCTATATTTAAAAAAAAAAAAATTAAACTCAATGATAATTAAAGGAAAAGAAAAGGCACAGTTTGTGCCAAAGTTCACAATTTGGGGAAAAGATTGGAACTCAGCAAATGACCTATCATTATGGGATTTTTAAATGTTAAGGAAATTTACTTCTGAATCACATCATGGTGGTGTTATTGTGAAGAAAGTGTTTTCAGTGGACAGAATATTTTAGTTATATAATGGCATTTCAGAAAAAGTCTTTTAATAATGCCATAGTATTTATTCTAATTCATTTCAGTTTCTGTCTTTCTGAATGCTAAGGTCTGTTAGAATGGATGCTGGGACAGCAATATAACTTAATCTAGACTGCTGTTTCCCCATCTAACTCCTAAGACTTTTAGGGAAAGATTTTCTATATCCACTGTAAGTGATTTTTTAAGGGATTTAATCATTCTTACTGTGAAATATTCGTATGTATGTGTAACCATAGTACATCATGCTACAATTTACACCATTATATATACATACCAGTGTTGAACTTGGGGACACGGGACATTCAACCTCTGAGCCACATCCCCAGACCTATTTTGTATTTTATTTAGAGACAGGGTCTCACTGAGTTGCTTGGCACCTTGCTTTTGCTGAGGCTGGCTTTGAACTCATGATCCTCCTGCCTCAGCCTCCTGAGCCGCTGGGATTACAGGCATGCACCACCATGCCTGGCAAAATATATTTTATTTTTAATTGACACATAGAAAGTGTACTTAGTAATTGGGGTAGAATATATCATTTTAATACACATATACAAAGTATAATTGTTAGATAAGGGTAATTGGTATATCTATATCTATCTATCTGTCTATCTATATATATATATAATTTCTTTGTGTTGGGAACATTCCAAACCCTCTCTATCATATATTTTAAAATATATAATTAATTTCTGTCAACCATAGTTACCCTACTATGCTAGAGAACATTAGAAGTTATTCCTCTTATCCAACTACATCCCTGTATGTGTTAATCATCCTTACCATCTTTCCTCCATTCCGCCTCCTCCACACTCTTGCCAGGCTCTGATAATCACGATTCTACTCTCTACTTCTATGAAATCAACATTTTATCTTCCACAGGTAGGTGAAAATATGTGGTATTTGTCTTTCTTTTTATGTAGTTATATATGACAGCAGAATGCATTTTGGTATAATTATACAAGCATAAAGTATATCTTACTCTAATTAGAGTCCCATTCTTATGGATGTACATGATGGTGGATTCACTGTGTTGTTTTCATATAAGTATATGGAAAAACTATGTCAGATTCATTCCATGGTCTTTCCTTTTCCTATCCCCCCCTCTTGCCTCCATTCCCCATTGTCTAATCTTCTCCACTTCTATTCTTCCCCTGGCTTATTTCACTTAATGTGATTTCCTTTAGTTGCATCCATGTTGCTGCAAATAACAGAATTTTATTTTTGAGGCTAAATAATATTTGCGTGTGTATTAGATTTTCTTATCCATTCATCTATCATTGTATGCTTAAGTTGATTCCATTCTTGGCTATTGTATATACTGCTGCAGTAAACATGCAAGCAAATGTTTCTTTGGCATAACATACTGAATTCATTTCTATTGGACATATACCCAGTGGTAGGATTTCTGCATCATATGGTCTTTCTATTGCAACTGTTTTCCATTATGATTGTATTAATTTATATTCTCACCAACTGCTTATGACAGGCCCCCTTTCTCTGCATCCTTGCCAGCGTTTCTCATTTTTGTCTTTGATAGAATGATAAAAGTCATTCTAACTGGAGTAAGATAATATCTCATTGTGGTTTTGATTTGCATTTCCATGATGATTAATGATATTAAGCATTTTTATCATATACTTACTTAGCTATTAGTATAACATTTTTTTGAAAAATGATTTTTATTTAGATCATTTGCCCAAATTTTAATTGGATTTTTTGGAGTTTTAGTTGTTTGAGTTCCTTGTATATTCTGGATATTAATCTCTTGTTAGATCATAGTTCACAAATATTTTCCCCATTCTCTAGGTTGTTTCTTCACTTTGTTGATAGTTGTTTTTTTTTAGAGAGAGAGAGAGAGAGAGAGAGAGAGAGAGAGAGAGAGAAAGAGAGAGAATTTTTTAATATTTATTTTTTAGTTTTCGGTGGACACAACATCTTTATTTTATTTGTATGTGGTGCTGAGGATCGAACTCAGCAATCCGCGCATGCCAGGCAAGCGCGATACCGCTTGAGCCACATCGGTAGCCCCGATAGTTTCTTTTGTTGTACAAGAGCTTTTCAGTTTGACATAATTGCATTTGTCAATTTTTTATTTTTGAAGTCCATGCTTTTGGGATCATATCTAAAAAGTCTTGGCCCAGACTAATGTCCTGAAGGATTTCCATATGTTTTCTTCTAGTAATTTCATGGTTTGACATTTGAAACTTTGATCCATTTTGAATTGAATATATGTATATAATTGAATATATGTATATATTCAATTCAAATACACACAGACACACACCACACACATGTATGGTGAGACAGGTATCTGATGTCCTTCTTCTGCATGTGAATATCCAGTTTTCTGAGCATAATTGATTGAAGAGATTTTCCTTTCTCTAGTATATGTTTTTGCTGCCTTTGTTGAAAATTGGTTGGCTATAAATATGTGGATTTATTTCTAGGTTCTGTATTCTGTTACATTTGTCTATGTGTCTGTTTTTATGCCAGTATCATTTTAGTTACTATAGTTTTATAGGATGTTTAGAAGGCAGGTATTATCATGCCTCCAGCTTTGGTTTTTTTTGTTTTTTGGTTTGTTCACCTGTTTGGGGATTTTTGGATTTGTTTTTATTTGTTTATTTATTTGCTCAGAATTCTTTAGCTATTTAGGTTGTGTGTGTGTGTGTGTGTGTGTGTGTATGTGTGTTTCCATGCAAACTTTATGATTTTTTTTTTGTAGTTCCTTGATGAATGTCATTGGTAATTTGATAGAAATTAGACTGGATTTGTAAATTGCTATAGGTATCATGGACATTTTAACAATATCAATTCTCCCAATCCATGCACATCAGATGTCTTTCCATTTTTTTTTTGATTGTGTCATATTACCTTTCATTCATCAATGTTTTTTAATTTTCACTGTAGAGATCATTTATTTTCTTGGTTAAAAATTATTCTTATGTATTTTCATAAGTATTGCAAATGATATTGCTTTCTTGGTTTCTTTCTCAGAAATTTATTATTGAGGTATAAAAATGCTATTGATTTTGTATCCTGAAACCTTACTAATACATCATTGTTGTTTTCTTTAGCCAATTAGAAAATATTTGTAATTTATCTGCTATCAACCTGAGAGAGTGCTAAGGTTCCATGGGAGAGACAAAAATGTTAGGACATGGGGTAAAATGGAGTACAAACAATTGTATAAAAGAATGAGGCCCAGCCTATGAACTGATATGATATAATTTCCAGGATGTAGATTCGGTGGGAAAAAGTGAAGAATGTAGCATACTACTTTTTATATAAGAAATAAGAAGAAAAAAGAATATATACAAGTGTGTGTGTGTGTGTGTGTGAGTGTGTGTGTGTGTTCCTAAAACAAACGGAGAAAGGGAAAGATAGAATCTATAGGGAGTTAATAGAAACTGATTTAAGAGGATAGGAATGAAATAATGATAACTTTTTAGGTAATTTTGACTTTTTAAACATGTAAATGTTTTACATATTTCTAAAAATTTAATAAAAAAGGATGCAAAAATCACTTTTCAAAACTTATTACAAATAAAAACAAATCAACCTATCTAAACATCATATTTATAACAGGGCAAAAATATAATTAAATTTTATTTCAAAATTTTGAATACAGTTCTCTGCCTGTCTATATCATCAGTAGAATATGTTCTAGGGATTAAAAGAGCTGCAAAATAATCATAAATTTTACTTAGTAAATTGACTGTTAGTTGTCCATTATATTTATGCATTTTTTGTATACTTGTAGGATGAAGCAATTAAGTAAATGTGTTGATGTTATTAAGAACTAAGTTTTTTATAATATAAGAAAAGATACATGTGTATAAAGTGACAGAATGTAAGAGAAAACCCCATAAAGTTAAATTTGAATCATAAATATCACTATTAATTCATTTTTATATCTATATAGTTTTTCTAGCTCCAGTCACTTGAAGGATGTAGAAGTAATGACACTCCAGTAGCAATGTGCACATCCAGGGATCAAATATTGGTTTCTAAATACTCCACTAAAATAGAACCAGGAATACTTGGAGAAATGACTGATTCTAGGGCTGGAACAGGGAAGGTACAAGGTGAGCCTGGAACATTTTCTTGTGCCAGAAAGAAAGGAAGTATTCAGAGACTTGTGGGTTCTAGTCAAAGGACACAGGAGTTGGTTCAAAGGATTGCCATGGGCCAAATTTAACCCAATTTTAATGCCACTAACAATGATCTTGGTAATGGTTTGTAGTATATTGAACAAAAATAATTGATGAGTTTGAAGTGATGGAGTCAAAAGTGTTGGGGAGGAGAAGGAGGATGTTGAGGGTGAAAGGAAAGCTCTTCCTTTCAAAGTAATGCTAATTATCAAATGTATGAGAGATAATAGAATTAGAAACTATTTTCTAATTATTAATTATTTACAGGCAAAATACAATTAAATAATTGTGATTGTAATAATTAATATAGTAAGGATTATTGATGGGTGTTAAAACCATTGGGTGAAAGATAGTTTGGGTACAAGAATATTCACATGGTGTCAAGGTATCATCCCACAAACCACTTACCAATTCAAAAGGAATGACATAGTTTTAAAATGGAGAGTTGTGATATTCATTGCTTTAGTTAAGTGATCAATCTTAGCATCACTAACATGAAATTATATTCTTCTTGGTGTGATACAATAACTACACAACAGCGCACATAAAATACTTTTGCCAAGAGTGTTTAACTGAAATCTAATCATCAGGATATAACCAGAGACATCCAAAATGTAGGATATTGTATAAGATAACCAGCCTAATTCTTGGGGGGAAAAGTCTATATCAAGAAAATAAAAAGGGAGAAGGGATCACTGTAGGTTAAGAGACCAAAGAGACATAACATTAAATGCAATATACAAATCTTGATTGGAATCTGGCGTGGGTAAAAAAAAAAAAAAGCATAGGAGGAGGCATTTGGGGGACAATTGGGGAAAATTTAATATACACAGTAATTTGATGATTTTATAGAATGATTATTACATATGTAGGGTTTAGTAATGTTGTTGTAGTTATGTGGAGATTGTCCTTGTTCTTAGAAGATTCTTGCTAACATATTTAGGGATAAAATGTCATAATCTCCATAAGTGGTTTGCAAATATATAATACATGTGATATATGATATACCTACACATGTGACATCATATATCACAGGTACACATGTATATACACATATGTGTACATATCACAGTGAAAGAAAAACCAGATTTAGTAAGATGTTAATGAGTGCAGAGTATACAGAAACTGAATTTAATAATCTTTCAACTTCCTGAATATTTAAAAATTTTCAAAACAAAAATGTATGGATTGGGGACTGGGGTTGTGGCTGAATGGTAGAGTGCTCACCTAGCATATGTGTGACACTGGGTTTGATTCTCAGCACCACATAAAAATAAATAAATAAAATAAAGGTATTGTGTCCAAATACAACTAAAAAAATATTTAAAAAATGTATGGATTGGAGGGAGGAGGGATATCATCCAAAGAATTGCTGTAAAGGCAGGAGAATCAGGGTCACAAAATAGGAACAAGGATTACTCTGTAGTGAGAACTATGGCCATAATTTTGCTATATGGCTTATAAAGGAGAGATACTGGTACACTCCTGCTTTTGATCCCTGAACTGAATTGCTATCCCTGAACATTGGACAATGCTATTGTCTCCAATACAGTTTTTTTCCCCACTTTTGCTTTTGTGTGCCATTAGGTAGCATGCCTCTGATTGGCCATGCTATGGGCCATGTGCTCACACTGTAGCTGCTAGAAGTGTTTGGAAAGGCTTTTTTTTTTTTTTTTTTTTTTTTTTGTCTATGGTGAGAAGTAAGCTCTGCCTCGCTCAGAATTGTTTGGAGAGACTTTCCCCAGACATATAATTCATTCAAACATTAGAAAGAAATTCATAAGCTGTCTTTGTTATTCTAGGCTATAAATCATGAATAATCAGATAGTATGAAGTTACTTGTATAATGTCCCTCTCCCCATGATCACTTAAATGCCCCTTCATTTCTAGTTCAAAAACTTAACTGGAATTTCTGGCACCAGGAATTAGATTAATAGCAACCCAGGGAGACCACAACTAGACTTTGGAAATTAGAAAAGTTGAAACAAAAAGAAACAGAGATGTGTGCCTATTGTGAAATTAGCCAGGGTCCATACCTCATGAATATAGAGTAAGTTATTTAGAGTAAGTTGTATAGTCCAAAAATGGGTTTTATGAGCCTAAAGTGTGTCCCTAACTTTTCTCAGGAAACAAACAAACTTTAATTAGTTAAAGATCTAGAAGTCAGGGCATGTTATAAAAGTTGGATGTCATATGTTTGAATAGTTAAATGGGAGGAGAAACATGGAGAAAAAGAAGTATTATGACTTCAGCATAACCCTGGGGAAAAGTGCCCTGTCAGGCTAATGTGAGTACTTCTATTTCCTTGATAAGTCTCTCTCTGTAGTGATAAGGGTGACTCACCAGACTCCCATAACTTGATGAAATTATTTCTCAATTCAATTTGTTGTAATCATCATCAACAACAGCCAGTTATTGAGCGCTTCTTGTGTGCTCATTATTGCAAATACGAAGATAAATAAGGCCCTTAAGGCCTTATAATCCACTTGGAGAGAAGATACACACTAAAGATAAATAACAATAAAAGGTAACACATAAAGACCAAATAGTACAGACAAATGCTGAAGAAGGTCAGAGTCGGGACAGAATTCTGTGGGGTGGTACTGACAGGAAATGGTTAGTAGAGAAAGAGTTAGATTTGCTTTCAAGCAGTGGGGGTGGTATGGGGCTACCATGACAAGTAGGTCTCATATCGCAGGCCAAGCTGGTTTAGGGAGAGGAGTGGTAAGGAAGCCAGTCTTTCTTGGAGAAAAACATACAGATGTTATAGATTTTATGGCTACGTAAGCCACTGGCCTTGAAGAGTACTTATTCCAGGTAAGGATTTGAAGAGGTTAGCCACTAGGTGAGCTAAGCTCCTCAAAGCTCTCCCTCTGTTTGTACTACTGAACCCATATTCTGACTGCTTGGGGAACTTGCTAATTTACGTGCTCTTTGTCCAACATCTTATCTTCTCTAATTCCTCCCCATGTCTTCAAAATACACAGGTCATCCCTACCCCTAATTTATTTTTGTTTTCCGTCTACCTCTTTTGTGTTGTTTGTAGATTCATTTTCCCACATAAATCTTCTTAATCTGAAGATATCTTTATTTGACTTGGATTCTTTTTTTATTTAACAATATTTATTTATTTGTGGTGCTGGGGGTTGAACTCAGGGACTTGTGCATGCGTGGCAAGCACTCTATTAACTGAGCTATATCACCAGCCCTTCAGGACACTTTTTTTTTACTTGTTTTTTTTCTCCCCTGTTGTTTTTATACTTCTAATTCGTCACCTATAAGTTACTTGTTAATCCCCTTGCATTATGAACAGTTCTCTCTTACTGCTGAAACAGTATTTTCTAAGTATTCCAGAGGCATTTTTGCCATTAGATCAAGTAGCCTGCTTTGACTCTTCTGTTGTTTGGTACCCTCTGTTTTGGTACCACTTTAATAATGTCATTTTCCTGCTCTCAGAAACCTTTACTGGTTTATTGTTGCTTTGAGAACAAATTTAAGTTTCTTAGACAAAGATATAAGACCCTTCAAAATCTGGTCTCAACCTTCTTTCCAGTTTCATCAAAATCTGGTCTCAACCTTCCTTCCAGTTTCATAGTAATAACTACCATTTATTGAATGCTTTCCATGTGAAAGCCTTTGTACTGTTTTTTGTGTATGTACTGTCATATATTGCAAAACTCTTGTGAAGAAGGTTCTGTTAACCTCCCTAATTTTATACATTTAGTACAGCTTACACTCTAGTTTAAGCCTCTCACATGAAGTTAATAGTTGTATATCTTAATGTGTTCTTGACATCTTCATTTGGATGGATATTACTTATTTCAAACTTAAAATATTTAAAACTGAACTCTTGATTTTCCACATCCTTAACTTTTTCTTCCTGCAGTCTTTTCCCATTTCAGCAGTTTATAAGTCCACTTTTCAAGTTTTTCAGGTCAAAAATTTTAGAGATAGTTTTGATTCCTTTTATCTTTCTAAACCATACATCAATCCATCAGGGAAGTCTGTTGACTCTGTTATCAAAATATGTCCAGAATACAGAATATCTCACCACTTCCACCAGTATACTCTTACTCTAATTTACCTACCTCTTCTCAACAATTATTGGAATAGATCCCTACCTAGTCTTCCCACTTAGACCATTGTTCTCTATCACAGTTCTTTCAACACAACCACTCCAGAGGGATACTATTAATCCACCATATTGTATCATTTCATGGTTCAGAAACTTTCCAGTGGTCCCCATTTCACTCAGTGTAAAATCTAAGTCTATTTCAAGACTTATTGTTTCCTCTTCTATACTGACCCAATCATCTGTTCCTTTCTCCCTCATCCACTCTTCTCTAGTGACTCTAGACTTGAGTCCCTCTCCACCTCCCTCTCTCCTTTCTCTCTTTTCTTTCCTCCTGGTACTGGGAACTGAACCCAGGGCTGCTACGACAGAGCTACATCCCCAGTCCTTTTTAGTTTTTTTATTTTAAAACAGAGTCTTGCTAAGTTGTTGAAGCTGGCCTTGAACCTGTGATCCCCTGCCTCAGCATCCTGCATTGCTAGGATTACAGGTGTGTGCTATAGCACTTTGCTTGTAGTCTTTCTTGAATGGTCCAAAATATCCCTGCCATGGGACACTTTTTTGTGTCTTTTCCCATTTTATTATTGCCTCGGCTACAAATGTCCTTCCTCCAAGAAATCCAGAGTTGTTCATTTGCTTCCCTTAGGTCTCTACTGGAATGGTAATTTGTTGAAGAAGACCTCTCAGACCACTTGTGCAAATTAGCCAATTTTTCCCTCCTATCTATCTCATTCTCCAGCAATTTAACCTAATGTGTTTTTATTATAGTTATCAGTTACCAGTAGTTGATATACTGAAATATAGAATTTTATTTTCAATATGCATTTGTTAATGAACAAAAGAAAATGAGTGCCCAAAGGAAATGGCAGAGCCAATATTTGAAACCCAAAATACCTGGCTCTAAATCTTTTTTCAAATCACTGAATGCCTTTTGTTTCCTTAGATAAACTTTCCATTCCAACCACACTATGCCAGTTTCCACTAAAGAATCTAATACTTACAGAACTTATTTCTACTATCTAACAATAACATTTTACTCATTGACCAAAATGGCACATCAAGGTGAATATAATTAACAATAATGCATTGTATATCTCAAAATATTTAGAAGACTTTTGAATGTACTCATCATAAAGAAAGGATGAAAGTTAGGGTGATAGACATGCTAATTACCCTGAGTTGATTGTTACCTAATGTATACAAGAATCACATTACAACACATAAATATGTACAAATACAATGTGCCCATCAAAAATGAAATTAATTTTTAAAAGAACATAGTATTAATAAAGTAGCATATTTTATCTTGGTTCCTTTCATAAGCATAAACATATCAAAACCAATAAATGCCAAGTAATATATTATCTAATACACTTTTAAATGCATATATAGGCTTACAAAAAGTAAAGGAAGTCCTCACAAAAGAGAAATGAAGAAGGAACTGAAAACTATAGATGCAAGTCTTAAATATTGGAAAACTGAATCCACCAATATATAAAAATGATTCCACATCATGACCAAGTAGGTTTATGTCAGGAATGCAAGATTGGTTTACCATTTGAAAATCAATTAGTGCAATTCATCATATTAAAATATATGAGTAAAAACAGAAGGCCATCTCAATACACACAGGAAAAGCATTTGAAGCCAAAAGGAGTGATGCATGCCTATAGTGTCAGCTACTTGGAAAGCTAAGTGGGTGGATCTCTTGAACTCACTTAGGTGTTTACTTATGAGAAAGAAAATCATATGTCCATGTATGGATGTTCATGGCAACTTTGCTCATAATAGCTCAGAACAGGAAATGACCTAAATGTCCATTAACAGATGCAAGGATGAATAAAATGCAGCATATCCATATAATAATATATTACTCAGCAATAAAAGGCAACAGATTAGTGAGATATGCTAAAACATGGACAAATCTCCAAATATTATATTTGAAAGTGGTCACAATCAAAAAGTTCACACTGTATGATTCAATTCATATGAAATTCTAGAAACATCAAAACTAATCAATAAATGATAGAATAGTTCATATCAGTCGTTGAATAGGGCTGAGTATAATAGATTTGTTTGGAAAGGAGCACAAGAGAAATTATTAGGGTAATGAAAATGATCTATATGTTGACCATGATGATGAGTATACTGCTATAACTATTACTTATGGCTCATAAGAATATACACTTTAAATGGGTGCATTTTAAGTATGTTAATTATAACTTAATAAGTTGATCTTTTAAAAGACATAAAAGATAGAGTAAGGAAGTCCAACATACCATCTACTAGGATTCCAAAGGGAGAGAATATAGAGAATTGAGAGGAATCAATATTTAAGAAGATAACCACTAACAGTTTTTCAGATGAGTTGAAATATATCAATCTTCACCACAGGAAGTACAAATCTCAGTCAAGAGAAATAAAATTAAATCCATATTTAGACATAAATTCTTAAACTCCAGAATGCTAAAGACAAACTAATGTTAAAAACAACTTGAGAGGGAAAGACTAATTGCCTTCCAAGAAACAGGAAAGTGATGGAAGAACAACTAAACACATAACACAATGGAAAAATATCACCATATCTAGCCAAAAAAGGACTTCACGCTAAAATTCTATGCCATTTAAAAACATTTTCAGAAAATAAATGGTGGCTATAAAGTTTTATGCATATGTAAAATTTGATCAACCTGTACTCAATATTTACGCAGCTTACCATATGAAAGTTATACCTCAGTAAATTTTTAAATTTCTTTTATTTTTGACTTCTTAAAAATTGCTGTATGTACCTGCCCCCAAAAGCTCAAACTTTTAATGAAATCAACATAAAACCAAATTTAAATAAAAATTTTAAAAATGTTTGCAGGCAAAGGGTTTGAGTTTTTACCACTCATAAATTTTTACTAAAAGGACTACCAAAGATGTACTGTAAAAAATAACTCAAAAGGATGGAGTGATATGTAACAATTGAGAGGAAAGGAAATTGGTAAAACTAAAATAAGGAATGATTCTATCAAACAGCAACAATAATTATAATAGCATATTTAATTGATCATAAAATGCACTTTAAAGATCTTTTTAGCATTTCTAAAATTGGGATATACCTTTTATGTTGATATGTCCTGGTTTAATTGGAAGCACTTTTTCTTTCTTTTGAAGAAGATAAAATAACACCACATCTTATAATCAATGATAACTTTGATTCAACAAAATGCAATAATAATTACTAATTGAGGGAACATAAAAAGAAAGGGAAGCAAAATTATGTAAGTCAGGAAGTTGGGATTAAAATATTCTGAGATCCTCTTTTACAAAGACAATAGAGATGTCAAACAGATTTAGACTTTATTATGGCAATTGTCACTATCAAAATTTAAAGGAATTCTATCTACATAAGATAAGCACCCCAGGAAAAATAATTATTTCAAGAGACATCAAAATATAATATTTTGAGTGTACATTCCAAGTGGAACATATCCAATGGGCCAAAAGATCCATGAAGAAATTTCAAGATTCATTAAGTAGTCTATTTTTTTTGGTAGTAATATTTTTCTTTTGAAAATATCAAAAAAATGTAACATTTTAACATCATTAGGATCTGAGACTTTCAAGAAAAGAGACAGAAAAGTATACAATTAGGATCTGAGACTTTCAAGAAAAGAGACAGAAAAGTATACAATTAAAATGATTAATTCAAAACCCTGTAACCTTAAGTATACAGGGTCTACATATACCAGTTTCCTAGTTCTTTTTACTGAAAACAAGTAGACATAATAAAATCCCAGTAGCAATGAGCACCATTAGCACTCATATTGTAGTTTCTGTTTTTAACACTAGAAACCAAGGGCTCCTTGGAAGAATAATACATTCAGGTTTGGGACACAGGAAGTAATCTGAAAAGATTAGATTCCTACTCACCAGAAATGGGATTATTTGAACTGTAACAAGTATAGGGACTGAGATGGATCAAAATTCATAAAATATGTAAAAATCAATGAGTCTTTAATAATTTTCATAATATGCACAACAAGGTTCTGGGAAGAGGGATGAATAAGGCATGACTTTTTAATGGGCATGAATTTTCTTTAAGAGTGATGAAAATATTTTGAATTTAAGTAAAAGTGATGGTTATACAACATTGTAAATATATTAAATGTTACTGAATTATGTAATATAAAATATTCAAGCTTATTTTTATATGAATTTTACCTCAATAAAAACTATTGTGATGAGTACACATCAGCTAATTGCATGCTTCCTCAATTTTAGGGTATTTTTTGAAAATTCTCCTAAAAACTATAGAAAATTCGGCTAAATTATAATGAAAATATTATATATGAAAACTTAAAGGATACAGGTAAAGAGGTAGTTAGAAGCGAAATTTACAACATAAATGCTTCTATAAAAGTGATAAAGATTGAAAATTAATGAGCTAAGAATTCAGTTTAAGAAAACTAGAATAAGAACAAAAATATTAGAATAAGAACAAATGAATAAATTGTAGTAATAGAAGAAAAAAGTTATTAAAATGAAAAATTAGGGCTGGGGTTGTACTCAGTGGTAGAGCACTTGCCTAGCACATGTGAGGCACTGGGTTCAATCCTCAGCACCACATAAAAATAAATAAATAAAATAAAGGTATTGTGTCCATCTGCAAGTAAAAAAAAATTAAAACAATAATTAAATGGAAATTAAATATATGGTAGTCATTAAAGAAAAAATTATTTCTTTGACTAACAAAATAGACAATTTTAGCAATATTAATAATGAGAAAAGATAGAAAGCATAAATAAGGAAGAATAGGAATGAAAATAACTATAGTGGCATCAGAAATTAAATAGGTAGTAAGGGGTATAATGAAAAGCTTAATGCCAATTCACTTGAAAACATACATAAATTTGATAAATTCCCAGGAAAATATGACTTGACAAGCTAAAGAAGAAATAGAGAACCATAATTGTCTTCTAAATTTCAAAAGCAAAAAGTCTTTCCACAAAGATAGCATCAGACCCATATAGCTGCATTAATGGTTTCTACAAAGAATTAACAGAATGCTAATCATGATCTTATATATTCACTTTTCTAGTGAATTTAAAAGAAAAGAAAGCTCTCTAACTCCTTTCTGAAGTTCTCCTTGCCTGATTTAGGACTATTTAAGAAAGGAAAATTAAGGCTGACTTTATTTCCAAACATTGATATATATCTCCAAAATGAGCACACTGAATCAGTAAACTGAATCAAGTAAGGTATTGAACAAAATATATTATGACCAAAGATTCTTTAAGCCAAGAGGGAAAAAGAAGAGATTAACACTAAAAAAAATGTATTAATTTGAGCCATTACCTTAAAAGATTAAAGGAGTTGCACATGGTGGTACATTCCTGTAATTCCAGTGGTTCGGGAGGCTGAAGCAGGAGGATTGCAAGTTTGAGGTTAGTCTCAGCAATTTAGTGAGGTCCTAAGTGAATTAGTGAGACCTGTCTCAAAATAAAACATAAAAAGGGTTGGGGATATAGCTCAGTGGTTAAGCACCTCTAGGTTCAATCCTCAGTATCCCCCCCCAAAAAAAAAAAGATTAAAGAAGATAAATTATGATCATCTCAGTGGATCTAGAAAACATTTCACAAAATTTAACCCTATTCCATGATAAGGGGGAAAAATCACTTGACAAATAAGAATAGAAAGAAACTTTCCTAACCTAACACTGAATATCTACCAACAACAAAAACACAGCAAACCCCATTTTTAATTTTGAGATATTAGAAACATTCCCATTAAATTCAGAAAGAAGACAGGGGGTCCTATTTAATAATGATTATTGAGTAAATTAATAGTTTCCTTGACAGTTAATTGATTTATGGTGATGTGGTGGCAGCCAGCCTTGAGGCCCAACTTGTTGCTGGCT